>NC_133936.1:42030554-42674597 GCF_031877795.1 Strix aluco
TGCCCTACTTAATGCAATTTACCTTCAAAGGTCCATTTCCAGAGAATGAATTCGGATGATATAAACGTCGAACACTTGATCAGATTTATTGCACTGAAGAATATTTCTCTTGATACAGATCTGACGAGTGAAGGCTAATGGCTTTAGTTTTATTACTTTTTAAGCACTTAATGGGAAAATTTAGACATTTTCACAAGACTAAGCTTCAGCAAGAATGGTAGATTTACAGAATGACAGCACAGAAGAAAGCTGTGCGATCTCTTTAGAGATGACCGCTTCAACGGCGTTATTAATGGAGAGATTAATGTAAAGTATTTATCCAGATAATTTGTCACGCAACAGTTAGGCCTGAGTGCCTCTCCGCTAAACAGGGACAGGGAAGATAAGCAGAAACTGCTGACTACAGCCAAGTTTCTGTACTGAATTGGGGCCAAAATGCACAATCCTAAGGGAAGATAACTGAAGTCACACTGAGATTGTAAAATAAGGAGCTAAGTGATATTGCTGTAGGTACAAATGAATCAGTTCCTGCAGGTGATTAGGGGACACACACTAGTTACCCAAGCACAGGCAAATTACAAAAAAAATCCCTACCAGCTTCCCACCCTTCCATTCCAACCATGTTTTCCATAAACATGAAAAGTACTTCCAAAATACTATGAAGCAATAGTTTTGCTTGTCCAAAAAGACTTTTTTCTTTTTTTTTTTTTTTTTTTTAACTGAAAGACAGCTGGGAGTCCTCAGATTTCAATTAATGTCTAGGTACTTATCCAATCAATCATCAAGTGCTATAAATTTCCTATATTTCTCATTAGTTACACTATTGCACAGCCTAAATCTAAACATACCTTTCCACAAGACTGTAAATTATAATGCCTAAGACACAAGCAACTGTATCAGCCATCAGAAGAGGCATAAATGATGAGAGCAAGTCAATTGTATATATGCTAAACTGAAGCTGATTTACTCCTCACAATTTTTTTTTTACAGAGGTATCACCAACAGAAGCACCACTAGCACACTACATCTCTTGCAGTTTGCATATATGACTTGAAACCAGTAATGACCTGTCTTTATTAATATTAATAAGTTTTATGCACAAAATCCAATTTTCTATGGAAAAAATATTTCTTCAGCATGTGCCAATAATGTTCCTTCATTAAGTGAAGATAGGCAAAGGTTTGGTTTTCTTCAAGCTCTAAATTTAAAATTGTTTCTGTGACTCTGAAAACTATCTTCAGCCTTTTCAAAGGGCATGCACGTGGTGAGACACTCCAGAAGCTACCCGACACATCTTGTGTGCTTAGAAATCTTGGGGTTTATTATACTGAAACCAAAAAAAGAACATGCATTCATAAGGTTATTAACAAAACTATCAGCGTTTTAGTCTTATGCCAGCTTTATAATAATTCTTCTCAATTAAAGCTCTCCCAGGTGATTAACCAGCACTGGTGTTCTGAGTGAGGTATTGCTTTCTCTACAGTTGATACCAACCCCGCAAAGCCTGTTGACAGCAGTGTGCTGCTTTACTTTCTTCCAAGGAAAGCGGAGGGTCCCTTGACTGAGAACAAGTCCTAGGTGCTACTTTTAAAATCCAAGATAAATGATGTTTGTTTCACAAAGCACAAATAATTCACAAACAAATCGTGTGTCACCACCACATGAAAAGAAATTTTCATTTTCCTACCACATCTGCTTCATGCCTAGTTAATATTAATTGTGTGATTTTAATTCCACTGGGAAGGGACCACACTGGCTTCCCCCGAAGGCAGGACAACTCCTGCCCACGTAGGAGCGCTACGGCAGCGGGTGCTGCCAGCTCCATCCTGTGCCCACCCTCCTCCCCTCGTCAGGCATCGCCGGATCTCAGCCTGACATCGTAAGGACAAAGATGACTGCCTTCCTCGGAAGAAGCTCTACTGGAAATGAAGGCTTCAATCGTGCACATATACGTAAGGCACAACAGAAGTTAATCTCAGTGAGAAGACTAAATAATTTGGACAACACAAGGGCTTTTGGTTAAGCAGTGATGCCAGCTGAGTAACAACCGCAGAACACACATGTACTGGTGCTGGCGCCGAGTGGCTGGTAAAGATTTTCCATTTCTCTGCAGAAGTTCCTGACCGAATGCAGCGTTTGCTACCAAGCAGAACAGAGTACTTGGAAAGGGTGACTGAAACATGCTCCAAAAAACCTGCCTTGTTTCTATCTGTGTAAGATTTCTTAAAAAGTTAATTCAACATTTTGGAAGTTACAAACTTTCATTCAAGGTTTATAAATCAGCAGCCAGAAAAAAAAAAAAAAAAAAAAGCGTCACAGCAAACTGAGGGTCAAAGCACACAGCTTGGCTACATCACCTTAGTTACCAATTATCAGCAGATAACGAAGTGAAGGGAGACATGCTAACTGTCAGGGTACCTGTCAAGAAACCACTTCTCACCCCAGCCCAGCCCCTCTCCAAATCTTAGATCCTAGGCAGTTCAAATGAGCAAGAAAAAGCTCTTCATGGCAAAATTTTTGTAACACACTTTAAATTTTATCATCTCTTCCTTATATATCCTCCACAATTTTAGATCTAATACTAGCGGAGGCCAGCTTATTGACATGGCACCCGCAGTACCAGGAGCACAGGCGTTGGCGAGGAAAGGACGAGCAGGTTACAGGGCATCAGGTGTCAGCACTACAGCAGGCAGTAACAGGCAAGAGAACACAGCACAGGTATTTTAACCCAAAAACTCTCAAAAATACGTAAAACCCCAAAACTCCTGACATAGTTAAAAATTAACATAGCGTGCACACAGGGAGCAACCAGCTGACACCAAACAAGTTTCCCAAGTCCCCAGTTTCTGTAATCCTGTAATAAATTTACTTGAGTCCCTGTGTCCAACACTCACACTTATATTAAGGATAACTGTTGTAACACAAAGGCAGCCCACATGGTGCCATCTGTCTGCCAACTAACTTTCCAGCTTACTTCTTAAAACAAGACGGAGCATGCATTGCTAAAACAAGTCTACATGGACCTCAGGAAGGTTGTTACCTCTGGAAAGACAAAATTCATGGAATATCAAAATATGTAAAGAGTGGCTATTCAAAAAGTAGTTCTATATTCTGCAGACTTATCTCTGAGTTGGACAATGTAAGTCTATGATGTATTTTCTGTTTTCCACAAAACACTAACTAAATCCTACAATGGACAGAGTCCAGCCATGCTGCTTTGGGTATGCACAGATACACAACTCAACTAAGAAAAAGAAACAGAAGAGCTTGATATAAGTGAAAAACACTGATTTACAAAATATACGTTAGAGATTGCACTACCCCAAGAATGTAGGCATCATTAAAGTAACCACGCGAACAGGACAACAAGTTTCTGTATGTTGAAGGGATATTTTTAACCTTAGCAAAGGATCTGGGATGCCCAGATGCCAACAGCTATCCTACCCCAAGACTACATCCAGCTAAGGTTTATATCCCTTAACGAGCGACTGAAAAGACCCCGACTTGGCAGGCCTGACCATCCACCAGCACTGCTGATGACGGGCAGTAAATACAGTTGCCTGTTAAGCAACTCATGGTTTAAGACTGGTCCACACATGGGCCAATCTCATCTTCTCTAAAAAATGAAATAAAATGAGTAGTTTACAGATAAAATTCACTGTGCATTTACTGTTGAGGAAGATGACATTACCAGATTGGCACAAATGCTTTTTTTCTAAGTGGGAAGAGGCAAAAGTTCCAACTTTAATGGTCACAAGTTTCCTTCTGCAACACCAGGGACTTACCACTGCAAGCAACCTCATCAGATCGAACCTCAATTTCTAAGTTAAATCATATGCAATTAGTTTAAGGATTCTCTAATTTATAGAGAATGAGAAAAACCCCACGCATTTTATGCTCCGTAGCAGTGCTGGATGTTTTCTGGCAAAGGAATTCAGAAGACTAATGCCAACGCTCACTCTGGTTTACTACACACACCCGCCCTCACACATTCATGCAGGCTTTTAAACTCTGACTACACAAGTGCTAATCCCAGAGAAGCAAAGAGTTTCAATAGGATTTGCATATGCAGACGGATTAGTTGAAAGGGAACGATTTGCAATGCATTTCAGAAATCACTTTTGAAGAACAATCTATGCTAATAACAAACTTTGATGTTTAAAATGTGTTTGTTGCACAACAGAGACATTACAAAAGGATTATGTTTATTACACCAGTTTTAAATGTTTGATAGCTCAGACAAAAGCATCCCTTTATCATAAGAGGAAAAAGCGAGCTTTTCTCTTTAATAAATGTTACTAAATACACTGCAAACACACCCAGGAGCACACAGAAATTATAGAAACTAAAAGATATAAATGTAGTATCAGCATTTTGACACAGTTTTTTGTTTGACAACTCAGATGAAAGAGCTTCAGTACGCGGTATGCCAGAAGTAACAAATGCATAAGAGCAACCAGTATCCTCTGGAACCTCAAGGGATGGCTGGAACTACCACAGCACGATGCACCAAGAGAGCAGCACACGCCACGGCTGCTTCTCAAGGTGAAGTCACATTTTCTCACAAGACTCCCCAGTCCTGGTACTGCCTTCCGCCTTTCTTCTGACAGCCTCTACTTTGCACCCTGAGCACAGGTTTTCTGGTGTTCCAGCACACTCTGAGCAGGCTGGTGGTGTTCTCACAGTCAGTTATAGATCACAGAATCATCTCAGTTGGAAAAGCCCTTGAAGCTCCTCCAGTCCAACCATGAACCTCACACTGACCGTTCCCAACTCCACCAGATCCCTCAGCGCTGGGTCAACCTGACTCTTCAACCCCTCCAGGGATGGGGACTCCCCCCCTGCCCTGGGCAGCCCATTCCAACGCCCAACAACCCCTTCTGGAAAGAAATGTCTCATAAGAGCCAGTCTAAACTTGCCCTGGCACAAATTGAGGCCATTCCCTCTTGTCCTATATAGCAAGGGAGCATCTTCCCTTGCGCCTGTCTTGAGACAAGACACCTTGCATGTTAGCTCTTACTCTTTCATTCAGCAACACTAAGCCAGCAAAGTAATTTTGGGCTAACCCATCTAAAGATAAATCCACAAAGGACAGTTAAAACCAATGACCAAAGGACAACATATTGAGGGTAATTCAAGAAATCGAGCTTTAGACATTTCATGTTGCCCTCTGTATTTGAGAACTTGCTGGACAAGGTGTACAGAACACAAGCTGTAAGGCAGCAGATGAGGTGTGAACACATTTTAAGATTTGTCAATAAAAATTTAAGAAAAAAAAAATCAGATTAAATGATCATACCATAATAAAGAGTGTAGCAGTAGGAAGAGCAACAGAAGACCTGCTAGCACGGCAGACTATCCCTCAAAGCACAGCAAATGAGCCACAGTTTAGATGAGCCTCTTGGAAATAAACCAGATGCAAGTTAAGAGAAAGGTTGTCGCTGTAATAAAGAAAACGTAAACTGGCATTTTAAGGAGCTCATGCTCTGCTGAAGCCCTTTTTGGCCCTTATCTAACCTTGTGGTCAGCTCCTGCACCCTCCATTACAGCATCATTAGCAACTGCAAAAGCAGGGCTCAGGAATCGTCTAGCTAACAGATATTACACCAAGCAGTATTTTTTTTTTTTTCCAAATCCTTGCATTTGGATACATCCCCCACAATTGAGCCCTGTTAGCAGCCGTGCTGTTACCGTGTTACTCGCTATGCAATCCGTTTGCTGTTCAGATCACTTGGCTCAAAAAGAATCGCAGAAATTGTCACTGCTCTTTTCAGCTTCTGTCACCAGCTCCACCAGGAACTGCAGCGTGACGAAACTTAGCAGAGCGATGTTTTTCCATAATTCAACCTCTGTGAAGCCGACAGGACATCCGACTTATTTCTATTCTGGTTTTCCTTTTATCCCTCTATTGAGAATTCGGCTCTGCAAGATGCAAGACAATTCAGCAGCAGGGATATTTTCCCAATGTACTAAACATAACAGCAACACAAAAGCGCAAAAAATCGAAAGCATGTTTCTGCATGATATTAAAAAATGCCACGTATTCAGAGAGGCTTACATCTACAGTACCCTGATTGGTATAGATTGGAAATGATACTCGATGCTTAACAAAAAAATGAGAGCAGATACTGTCATTTTTTCAGATACGCTTACAAAAGTGAACACAACTTTCTCCATCTCTGGAGAAAGAACAATCCAAGTCCTTCAGATTAGTGCCTATGTCCACATCGGTGCACAGAACTAAAATTTAATCTGCGGGTGCAATACAGACATTACTGACACGTACATGTTCAACAGTAATTTTGAACATTTGATGGAGGACAAATTAATACAGTGGGACAGTAACAAAAATCACATTTTATTCACGGTACTGAACGCATAAGCAGATGAGGCAGAAGACATCCAGAAACAAAATCTCCAAGTTTACAGTACCACCTGCAGAATAGGCAGAGATTTAAAGAAAAAAAAGAATTTTCAAACTTTCTCCCTCTTCCAGAATTTGTTTTCACTTCAGCCTTTGGTGTTCATGGAAAACAATTCCTAATTGCTTGCAAGATGCACTCCACGCTTTCTCTCTCAAAGACAACTTACACGATCCTATAAAACAGACTGCTTATGCCTCTCACCCTCAGGTCTATCGCCAATAAAAAGCAATTGACCACCAAACAACTGTCATGCTTCCTGCCCCAGGATTTCTCTTCGAGTTTGCATTAAAGGATATAAACCTACTGGACCAATTCTGAATCTTCAGTACTGGAAAGCTTATTCTTTCACATTTTGATGAAATGTATCAATATTCTTGTTTCCATTTAGTGAAGAATTTGCACATGATGAACTAGGCCTTTCATTTACTCTACTCTTCTGAAAACGTAACAGCTGTCACCAGCTCTGCATCACCATCGTTTTCTAGGTTTCAAGTAATGTGCCTCACTGCATACACTTCAAATTAAGACTTAAAGAAAGTGCCATAAAACTAACCCTATAACATTTATAAGTCACATGAAAAGTTCTGCAGAGATTACAGCTTTCTACAAGTAACCTAGTGAACGACACACTTACCACAGCTAAAAACTAAACCTCCCTGGAACTTTCATTAGCACTACATCATTCTGCTCCTCTGTACATGTTACAGCACATCTTAAATGACATACCCTGGACTACACCTCCTCATCCCATCACTTCATTCCAAGAATGAGAAAAATGGGTGCAGACATATCACGGGAAGATCCTTCCTCCACTCACTTTTGAATGTGGGTGCAGAGTTGAAGAAATTTAACGCAAAGAAGAAATTTAAGTCGCAAAGTCCCCAAAGCCTGCAAAGTCTCTGCAGTTTTTGTGAAAAGTGGTAATCAGGCAAAGGACATGCGAGAGTCCCAACAAACAGTATGGCTGTAACATCTAACAACTGCTAAACATGAGGGAAACTGTGTTCAAAAGAGACCTTGTAAGTCCCCAGGGACAACAGAAAAAAATCTTAAACCATCATGTATAAAGTGTGAATTTCAGTTAATCAATGAGAAAATACAAATCAAGGAAAAGGGGGCTCTGGTATAGTTTGTTCCACTGCTTGCACAAATACCTACCAGTTTCCAGTCCAGTCCTGCTGGTACCAACTGCTCCCCAGAACTGAAGACTTCTTCACACTCTTGCTGTTTTTTCCAGGCAGTACTCAATTCGTAGAGCTCCTTTCAAGCCTTTCTATATGATATTGATTTCAAATATTGAATAATTTCCTCCTACCAATGAACATGGGACCCTCCCGTAACAATGTGAAGGCTGATTTATGATATCAGAACCAGTAGAGAACATGCCATGGCAGGGTCCGAGAGGTTAGATGGAAATCAGTACATCCAGAGAGACAGTCTGTGTAAGCACAAGCAGCCACTACCAAATCACCGATGGAGTGAAATTCTTGTTTCCAGAACTGCCCAAACTCAATCTTCTCATTTATTGATGGCACGTAAGAGTTAAGGGCAGGCAAGAATACGGGCAAAGTTTCATACTAAAATAACATCAAGTTCAGAATAAAATGCATGCAGAAACAGACTTTGCAAGACAAGCCGTATCAGATTTGTATATGTATATCTTTTTTCTACTGATTTTAATTACTAAATTCTTTTGAAATTTCTGATCCAGTTATACAAAGCTCCAAACAAAATTTTCTAAAGACAGTTTATAAGATATATTAACACCTATTAAAAATCTGCTACATCTTCCCCAAGCAATACAAAGCAGGAAAAGAAGGAATACCACATGGTGGCATTCAGGTTAAGTACTCAAGTAAAGAATTACCGCTTCTGTGCCTGGCAATGGCATGTTCCTGCAGAGACAGACAGCAAACCGAAGAGGCACATCCTCCAGCAAGCAAAAGGTCTTGGAAAGGGTTGTTGCACTGCATTTCAGAGGACCACAGAATCATCTCGGTTGGAGAAGACCTTGAAGCTCCTCCAGTCCAACCATGAACCTCACACTGACCGTTCCCAACTCCACCAGATCCCTCAGCGCTGGGTCAACCCGACTCTTCAACCCCTCCAGGGATGGGGACTCCCCCCCTGCCCTGGGCAGCCCATTCCAACGCCCAACAACCCCTTCTGCAAAGAAATACTTCCTAAGAGCCAGTCTGACCCTGCCCTGGCGCAGCTTGAGGCCATTCCCTCTTGTCCTGGCGCTTGTTCCTTGGCTCAAGAGACTCATCCCCCCTCTCTGCACCCTCCTTTCAGGGAGCTGTAGAGGGCCATGAGGTCTCCCCTCAGCCTCCTCTTCTCCAGACTAAACAGAGCTAAAACCATTTGGACCTCCTGTCCTGCTGCCATGAAAGGTTATGGGTTGTTCTGTCCTTTTGGGGGTTTTTTATTAAATCAGGAAGTACACAATGCATCTAAAAACATTATTTCTCACACATGGAACGAAGAAAAATTTAAATGTGGAACTTTTGAACCTGAACAGCTTCAATGTCTCTAACGTGCAAATTTCAGAGCCATGACCACGGCCAGAAGCACTGCCCAGCAGTGTCCCAGCGAAGGCGGTGGCAGAGCCAGGCCTCAGCCCACGAGGTCCAGCTCCCTCAGACCCGCCGCCTCCCCACACAGGAAGGAAAACCCCAACTCCTCGCCCGCTTCAGACAACCTCAGCGCCCACAGAGCCCCGGGCAACCACCCGGGGCCAGCTCCCAGAGGCTGACGAAGCCACCAGTCCCTCAGGCCCTCAGCCGAGGGGCGGGTAACGCTGCGGAAGAGCCCTCAGGCCCCGGCGCGGCGGCGGGGGGAGCGTCCGGGCCCTTCCCGGCGCGCGGCCGCCGCTCCGGCGCCCCCTGGCGGCGCTGGGGAAAGGGGGGGGCCAGGCCCCGCCCCGCGGGGTTCAGCGCAGCTCAGCGCGTGTGCGCAGCGGCGCGATGCGCGGGGGCGCAGGGCTTCTGCTTCGGCCCACACCTAGCACGGAGGGCAACGACTACATCCCTTTGATTTCTCCTTCTTAAAAAAATCAGTAAAATAGCAGTATCCGGACATAATACAACCAAAAAGATTTGCTTCCCAGCACTGCTGCAGCACGGAGGAGCGTGTCAAAGTTGTACCCGGCTGATCCAGTCCAGCTCTAACTAGCCTAACTAATGCGGAACCAGTCCAGCTCTGACTAGCCTAACTAATGCGGAACCAGTCCGGCTCTGACTAGCCTAACTAATGCGGAACCAGTCCAGCTCTGACTAGCCTAACTAATGCGGAACCAGTCCAGCTCTGACTAGCCTAACTAATGCAGAACCAGTCCAGCTCTAACTAGCCTAACTAATGCGGAACCAGTCCAGCTCTGACTAGCCTAACTAATGCGGAACCAGTCCAGCTCTGACTAGCCTAACTAATGCGGAACCAGTCCAGCTCTGACTAGCCTAACTAATGCAGAACCAGTCCAGCTCTGACTAGCCTAACTAATGCGGAACCAGTCCAGCTCTAACTAGCCTAACTAATGCGGAACCAGTCCGGCTCTGACTAGCCTAACTAATGCGGAACCAGTCCAGCTCTGACTAGCCTAACTAATGCAGAACCAGTCCAGCTCTGACTAGCCTAACTAATGCGGAACCAGTCCAGCTCTGACTAGCCTAACTAATGCGGAACCAGTCCAGCTCTGACTAGCCTAACTAGTGAGGAACCAGTCCAGCTCTGACTAGCCTAACTAATGCGGAACCAGTCCAGCTCTGACTAGCCTAACTAATGCGGAACCAGTCCAGCTCTGACTAGCCTAACTAATGCGGAACCAGTCCAGCTCTGACTAGCCTAACTAATGCAGAACCAGTCCAGCTCTAACTAGCCTAACTAATGCGGAACCAGTCCGGCTCTGACTAGCCTAACTAATGCGGAACCAGTCCAGCTCTGACTAGCCTAACTAATGCGGAACCAGTCCGGCTCTGAGTAGCCTAACTAATGCGGAACCAGTCCAGCTCTGACTAGCCTAACTAATGCAGAACCAGTCCAGCTCTGACTAGCCTAACTAATGCGGAACCAGTCCAGCTCTGACTAGCCTAACTAATGCGGAACCAGTCCAGCTCTGACTAGCCTAACTAATGCGGAACCAGTCCAGCTCTAACTAGCCTAACTAATGCAGAACCAGTCCGGCTCTAACTAGCCTAACTAATGCAGAACCAGTCCAGCTCTGACTAGCCTAACTAATGCGGAACCAGTCCAGCTCTGAGTAGCCTAACTAATGCGGAACCAGTCCGGCTCTGACTAGCCTAACTAATGCGGAACCAGTCCAGCTCTGAGTAGCCTAACTAATGCAGAACCAGTCCAGCTCTGACTAGCCTAACTAATGCAGAACCAGTCCAGCTCTGACTAGCCTAACTAATGCAGAACCAGTCCAGCTCTAACTAGCCTAACTAATGCGGAACCAGTCCAGCTCTAACTAGCCTAACTAATGCAGAACCAGTCCAGCTCTGACTAGCCTAACTAATGCGGAACCAGTCCAGCTCTGACTAGCCTAACTAATGCGGAACCAGTCCAGCTCTAACTAGCCTAACTAATGCAGAACCAGTCCGGCTCTAACTAGCCTAACTAATGCAGAACCAGTCCAGCTCTGACTAGCCTAACTAATGCGGAACCAGTCCAGCTCTGACTAGCCTAACTAATGCGGAACCAGTCCAGCTCTGACTAGCCTAACTAATGCGGAACCAGTCCAGCTCTAACTAGCCTAACTAATGCAGAACCAGTCCGGCTCTAACTAGCCTAACTAATGCAGAACCAGTCCGGCTCTGACTAGCCTAACTAATGCAGAACCAGTCCGGCTCTGACTAGCCTAACTAATGCAGAACCAGTCCAGCTCTGACTAGCCTAACTAATGTGGAACCAGTCCAGCTCTGACTAGCCTAACCAGTGAGTAGCCAGAGTGGCCCGTCACTCCGGATGCTCTCCGCACGGTCACCGCTGGCCCTTCCCCAAACCGAGGGGTCCCCAGCAGCCACAGGACCGGCTCCCCAGCTCCGCACCGCACTCAGGTCCCCACGGCTCCAGGCTCCTGCTCCCAAACTGAAGCAGCCTTCGGGCCATACCCAGTGCAACAGTGAATATCGCCTCTTCCTCAAGGAGCTGTCAGCAGAATAGGACTGAGACTTTATTTACTTCCCATTAGACTGATTAACATTTCCTAATGAAAATAGAGCTACAAAAGCTGACTTGATAATACTGATAGCAAGTGACAGCCTCTCCTCGCAATCTGGCTGTACAAGGATTCATTTGTCATCTTCCATCCCTTCACGGAGAATTTGTACTTCAAGGTACCTCTTTTAGACACAGCTGTTCAACCTAACATTAGAAATATTATTTGGATTTGGATATGGAAATAAAATATTTCTGTTTACACACAACAGACACAATAATAAAAGATTAGTTTCATTTGCAAATAAAGCATCCAAAACTGACGGCCACAGCACAAGACCAGAGCATAGGTCCAAACTCTGAGGCAGCAATGGCCTCTGCCATTATATACCTGTAACTCCTGCCTCAATATTTATAGGTTTATTGCTATTCTGGGTGGTTTTATTTCAAAATTTGTGTGTTACAGCCATCCATACAAGGTAAAACGTCCCAAATGGTGTTTGACAACTCAGGTAATAGATACATATACCCTACCGCATGCACAATAGAACGGAGTATTGGATTTTTCACCCTCTCCCTTGTTTAGGACACATGCCCAAATACTAAAAACCAAACCCCAGGCCTAAATAAACCCCAACCCTAACCAACGCATTTTTCCTAAGACAGACATGGCAGCAGCAATGCCATCCATGGTATCTGAGACAAGCAAGTGGCATCAAAAATCTTCCACCAAGAGCATCTTCACAGGATGTAGTGTGTCTAACAGCACCTTAACAGGGAGGCTCTAAACTCTGACACTGCAGAAATCCCTTCTCAACAAGGTTCATCAGTAACATATAGATACACACACACACACAAAAGAAATACAGTTCTATGTATTCCTAACTACACAAGTGGATCAGACTGCAAACCCTTAAGATTGGCTTAATCTCCCCCAAATTAAGAATCTTTAGTTACGATACTAACATGACTAACCAGGATGTTTTCAGCATTTTACCATACACGTACAGTTTCAGAAGTAACCACAGCAATATAAAGGATGTCCACACTGAAAGTTTATGCTGGAAGATGTAAATATCTTCTACTCTGATCACTAGCAGGTGTATAACTGAACTATTAAGCTACAGTAACAGACTGAATCAAAATGAGATTTTGTTTCCCACCCAATGATGCAAGTTACATTGATGATAAAATTTTATCCCCTAAATACATGAACATTTACTTCTCCTCTGCGACGTCAGAGAATTGCAGAGCACACAGTTAAATGGGTCAAAGAAAATCTGGGCATAAAGCAGGGAAAGGCATGCAATTATGAATACATCATGAACAAAAATAAAAGCAATTCTTATACATTAATGGTACATCGAGCTAATTCAAGAAGGCTAAAATCATTAAAAAGGCATCCTGGGGCAGTACACAGTCATTACAATACTGTGCTGACAAGAAATATTAAAATAATCATTTCTAATCTCATTGATAAAATCCATTCTGATAAGCAAGGAAAAAAAACCAACCCAAATTCTTAATTGGAAAATGTGAAGTAAAATGGATCATATTAGCATTTGATCTTATTTTTAAAACGTAATTCCCCTATCTGACAATTCCCAGTTCCAAATATGAAAAGCTAAAAAAGGATTTATTATCCTCCATTGTTGGGCACATTATTAAGTTAATCCCCTGGAACCTGGAATTTTTCTTTTTCATTTCGGACTGAAATTCAGGGCCTGCTCGTGCAGCTCCAACATCAAACAGCATCAGAGATTAGTCTCAAGTGGGACAATGCTGAAGGTTAAAAACAGCCCTCTAAAATGTTCAAAATCCTGTTTCACTTTAGAGTACAAATTTTTACACAAAACAGCTGATTGTCACATCACAGGATGCCTGAATACTTACTGCACTTAGGAAATTAAAAGCTCTATCAGACTACCAAAACAGTTTCATTTGTAAATTATTATTAGGGTAACAGGAAACAAGTGGTTCATCAGATGCACATTCCAAGGGACTAAGAATAACTGTCCTGACAACTACTGTTTACAAATTAAGAGTTTTCAGCTTCTTAAAGCATTAAAAAAGTTATCCAAAACCACACAGATGTACATTAACTACGAACCAGCCTTCATAAAAAGTTTCTGCAGATAAAAGTGAAATATTGTGTAAAGCAGTGTTCATATTACAAAGGATGAACACACGGACTCGACCTTAGAGATCTTTCCCAATCTAAATGATTCTATACTCTGTTAGAGTCAATACTGAGCTTATCAACTGCAATGAAGCATTGTAAACAATGTATTTGGATTTAACAAAAGAATAAAGTAGCATTTTCATAATAAGAATCATTCAAGTTAAGTTTTTCTACCACTCAACTGTGGGGAAAATAGGAAATGAGTTATAATAGACAAAAATCCTAATAGGTGACCACTAACAGAGTTCAGTGGATGCTTGCAGGGGAAAAATTAGAAATGTAATTTCTAACGTATGTGCAATAAAGGAGTAAAAGACCCTCCGATGCCATTTCCAATTTCTTCCTCTGAAAGGTAGGTCTACATCTCATCAACGCAGAAAACAGAAATGTGAAACTAGATTCTAGAAAAAGCTTGTAAAACAGCACCTTTTGTAACAAAACTAGTAATTGGTATGTTAAAGAAAAGTCTGCTGTAACTTGGACTAGTAACAGGGGTTTGGACAATGAAAGTTCACAGACAGTTTCAGATTTACTAAGTCACTGGCAATTCCAAGTTCCTGAAAAACAGAAGGAGGAGAGGAAGACAGGGTGCATTTGGACCATAAATTATGTATGTAAATTCCAGCTAATGAAAACCACTGCACAGTGTTTGACTTCATTAAAATAGGAGTCATTGCGTGCAAAACAAGAGCACTAAACCTAACCTGACTAAACCAAACCCCGTTTCGCCTATTGCAGCCACTGCAACATCCACATTTTCAAAAAAGAAAAAAACCAAAATAAGAAAACCCCACCCATTGCAACCAACATTATCCGAAAAATTTAAAAGAAGTGAAGCGTTCAAAGTTACAAGCCAGCAAAAGCCATGGGACCTTGACCAACATACTGAAACACCCCCACAGACCTACCAAAGCCAGCACTTGGAGCATCTAAACACCAAGCATCACCTATATAATATATAGGAATATAATAGTGATTATATCCTGTACCTAAATCCCAAGAACAGATACCCATCCAGCAAGCCTAGAAACCATTTCAATACACAGAAAGTGGTCTTAATAGGTATAGTAGCTCCATGTCTTGCATACAGCTACTAACTTGGCAACAACTATTTTTTCTCAGCTACACACAATAAAAAACCCTGTCTTATCCATTTGTCTATTAAATGAATTGCAGTAATTGGTCTGTACCCCTTTCAAGTTCGCTGAAAAACACAAGTTAATTTATGAAGGCTGATGGCACTGACTCAGGGTTTCCTCAAAATAATAAATGCTTAAGAGCATGGTATGTGAAGACCTCTACTTAGCCTGTCCCTCCCTCCCCTCATCCTTTCTTTTCCTTGTTCATTGACAATATTTACATCAAGAAGTGTTTTTTCAAGTCAGATTAGACTTTCTGATGTTGGATGAACAGCTCCATTAATTCTGGAGAGGACCTGAACACAAAAAGAAGTTATTAGGCAATGCTGTGTGCTGCCTGCTTTTGAGCAAACAGGGCTTAGAAGTCCCTTCGGGGGGACCGAAGAGGCAGTCCCTCAGAAGGACGTATTGCAGAATTCACTTGCGTTCTTGAAATTAAATACAATTTAAACCATGGGTATGGGGTCTAAGTCATGCAACCAGGCAGATGTTTGGCTCCCTTGTTGAAGAGGGGGCCCAATTCCTTTAGTATAAGATGAGGAAGAGCCACCGCAGTTCAACAGCAGCTTCAGAGAAGATGCAATACCAAGCAGAAGTCAGCAAGGTAACACACTGGCTGCACACAGTCAGCCTCACAAAGCAATAAAATGTTCTACAGCTGATATGCCAGCCATGTCAAGTCACAAGCCATTGGGGGGGATTTTACTAAATTACAGCAGGTGTGATTGTATACATTTTACGTTTCAAGCCTATCAAAGAAGTTAAAAGAAAATTGGAGTATGTGTGTAAAACTAGCATGGATTTCATGGTACCACCTTTTACTTCCTACTGAATACAATTTCACAAAAGATACAACCTATTCTTTGTTGAAAAGGTAAAAGAAGCAAAGCTATTGTCATTAGTCAAAGGCTTTCTCAGCATTAATGGTCATTAAAGCAATGGTGATGTAGCCAGCACCTACAGCCTTGGCTGGTGCCAACATACTGCTTATCTCCCACGAAGTCACCCTCCTGATGTACAGTCCAATGATAAGTCGCACCCTTTTGCTAAAGGAAAGATAATTTAGAAGTTGTCTTTAAACTTCTGCATTTCTACCCCTTGCCCTTCAAATGTCTGTTTATATGAACCACCTGAAAAAGCCACTAAAAAACATCGTTAATCCTATATTCAACCCGAATGTCCTGGAGTTGCACAAACCAAGTGTCATTTAATCTAGTGCTCCCTACCAACAACTTGCACGGTTCATTCACACCCCCTCATTTAACGGGGTTAAGAAGTTGCTTTGTTTCCTGCTGAAATAAACAGCAAAAATTATCAGGAATTGGATTTGGTCCCAGACATATCTGGCAACTCTAACACATTTATACAGAAGCATTCCTAATCCTATTGGTTGGCAAATATTAAACAGTTGGTTGACTGCCATGTAGGTAAAACAAAACCTCAATATTTTTTAAAAACACGGTGTTTGTAAATTCTTTCTAGTTACTGCTGAAATTTAGCAGTCACACAAATAAGCTTCCTGGAAGCTTACAAGTTTATCACACTAGCTTTTTGAGAAGAGACTTCTCTCTCAAAAAGTCCTGGAGAGAAAAGAAAAGGGGAAAGGGGGAAGGGGGAAGAGGGAAAGGGGGAAGAGGGAAAGGGGGAAAGGGGGAAGAGGGAAAGAGGGAAAGAGGGAAAGAGGGAAAGAGGGAAAGAGGGAAAGAGGGAAAGAGGGAAAGAGGGAAAGAGGGAAAGAGGGAAAGAGGGAAAGAGGGAAAGAGGGAAAAAAAAGAAAAAGTTGACTGCACAAAGATCCACAAACACCTTGACTTGGAATATATAATTATAAACCTAACTATAGCTAGCACTCAAAAATAAATGTACTAACAAAAAACCCTAACGGTTCTTTGAAAACTCATATTCAACACAGAAAATTTAGGCAGTGGAAATAGTAATTTCTGCAACTAGTTCAAGAGAAAACAGTGAGCAAAGCACAAAGATACAAACAGTGAGCAAAGCACGAAGATACAGCTTCAAGTGCTCTCCTCTGTAACCCTACCAACAGGATAGGTAAAAGCACCCTTACTTGGAATTAAACCTAGTTCACTGCACATCAGTATTTTCCATTTAGAAATGCGAATATTTGCTTTCTTTTTTGCATTTAAAAAACGGGATGTTTTCCATTCCTTCTTTTAATTTTAGCTGTCTTTGGACACATCTCTGGTAGGTACTGATCTGACACTGTCTCACATAACCACAGAGAGTGCCGGGCTTTGCAATGAAAAGCTGGCAACAAAAACCCCCGCAGAACTAGGGAGCTCTGAGAAGTTATTTCAGCATGATTAAGAAGTTTTTTATAGGCAGAAGAACTGCTGTGATGAAGGGATGAGATGTCCAGCCCCTGGACAGCCACAGTTAGAAGACAGCAAAGCCCCAGGACACCCGGCTGAGTTCCCACTAGAGGGTGCACAAAGCCCATCTCATACCGCAAAGACCAAGTTCAGCATCGCTTCTCCAGCCACACAAGTCCTCCCAAGGAGTAACTGTTCCAAAATAGTTTTAAATCACCGGTAAGCAGCCAACTTTGCTTCTAAACACCCTCACAAGACTGTCAACTTCTAACGCTCCACGAATGTCATGAGTTACTTCTCATGATTACCCTATTCCTATCAATTTTACCAATTTATTTCATTTTCTCAGATGTGGAAGACAACTTTCAAATACTTTACACAAACAGCCTCTCCACATCTCTAGAAGCACTAAACCAAACCAAAGAAAACTGTTAAAATAAAGCAAGCACCAAAGAAAACTGAAAAATAAATGAAGACTAAATAAAGCTGCTTAAGGTGTTTAACTAAAGGTGCTGGTAAAGAACACACCACCATGCACGTGCCATGTTCAGCATAATGAAGCCTCTACTTAAGACTAAAATCCCTAAAAACAAGCGTTTTCTTTAACTAAATATTAAGGAACACTTGCAAAACAGGCCAAGTACCTGAGCTACCAGACATTTGTGGTTATTTAAAAAAACCAGCTACAGTATTTTGTAATATGCTGGATGACAAAAGTAATCTTTACCGTCTTGGAAGACTCTCTCCACGTTGAGTCCGTAAGTAGCACAGGTTTCATAGTAAGTGCATCTCTTGAGATCATTCGATAACTTCCTCGCTCTGGCATCGTCTATGACACGTGGATTACTGGAACTTATAGCATCTACAGCAACAGCAGGGAAAAAAAATACCTCGTTTAAATATAATTTGAAAACATCATCTCACAATTATCAGTACCCAAGGAGTGAATTTCAGTACAAACCATGAAACGACTCAGAATTTTTAGAAAACAACAGGGTGTGTGTGTTACTCCAGCTTTATACTTTGTTGGTAAAATCACCGGCATACTGATTGATTCTAAAAACTCAGGAAAAAACCTAAAACGGTTTTTGGTTACCTTAAAAATATATTTCGGTCACTAATTGCAAAATATACACAATCACATGAAAGAACATGAGTTCTGAGTAAGTGAAACACACTTAGAAAGGCAAATTGCTGATGACTATAAATGTGTTAAATGATTTTTAGGACTCAAAAAATACCAGCACTGGCTTACAAGTAATATTCACCTGTAGAATGTGAAGCACTGGACATGACATGCTTATACGGACAAGAACATTTTCAGTAAAGAAACAATGGCATGGGGCGAGAAATGGTACCACATATTACTGCAACACTTGGGGAAAGTGTTATATTTGTAAGAGAAATGCTTTTCTTAAAATAAACCCCCAAAACAAGCTAGCCAACACGAAGACAACCAGGGGTGGGAGGGGTGGGGATCACGATGGCAGAAAAGAAATAACAAAGCTGTAGAGGACTGCAATTATCATGTTGCTAAAAATCTAGAGTCCAGCTCTTTCCTCAGTTCCTCATGTGTGCTTTTTTTGGTCCTTCCCATTTTTTAGGCTAGTTCTCTCAGTGTTTTGCTCAAGCACAGAGATCTAACTTTGAAAGCACTTTGCAAAACCTCAGCCCTGACCCCACGGCACTCACTAAGCCTCGGTCGAGGCAGACACTCGCCAGCTTAACAAGAAATGGAGGTTTTTTATATATTCACAGGTTGCACTGCTGACCTGACTTCCAAGTCACAGCTAAGCCTGGATCCAGGAAACTCATCGTAAATGACTTCGAGTCTCAAACCTTGATGCAAAGGCACTCATGAGACATTGTGTGAACATACTGCACAACCAATAAAACCAGTATTTTTCTAAATAAGTAACAATACTTTGTACCCCTCTGCAAGAGCTACTTTTTATGTGTGCTTTTTAACTCCTATTTCTAGAGCTTATCCATAGGAGCTGAAAAAACCCTTACACCAGCAGAAAAACAACCACCCTGCTAATAGATAGTTTCCTCATTGCTACTCATCACAGAGAAGAACTCCACAAAGGTTATACTGCTTGACTATTCATGAAGTGATAATGCTATGAACCAATCTTAAACAGCACTTCTTTTTTTCCAGGAGTATCATGGTAATTCTCAGCTCTACCAAAAAAAGTTGAGAAGTTGAGACAGAAGTACAACCTATTCTACAAAACTCTGCAGCTACCACCTAGTCACCGCAACAGGCACGGATTTCAGCAGCTGCTCAGAAAATTTTCCTAAAAATCTGCTACTTTCTGTGGTAAGCAAAACTACCACCATTCTTCAGAAAACAAGGCATCGCTTTAACATGAGCATTAAGTTAGTGACTACTGCAATGCTGTATTTGAGGTTCGGTTCTGGGCATGACATGACCGTACCTCAACTGATGTTATCACTACCTTCTCACAAGGTCTAATTAATAAAAACAGAGCAGCTATTTGGAAAGCTAACAGCAGATTTATCTCAATCGGCAGAGGGCGCTGAAAACATTTAGCCAGAAAGAAAGAAATTGATACGCAACACCAGGGTTTCAAAAAGTTTGACTTCTGAAGCAAATTCAGTGCTACAGTCTGGTCCATCACAGACGAGGCAGAGGAGAACATCTAGTAGCATCAGGCAAGTGCTAACATTTTGGGAGAGATTTCATTTCACAGTGCATTTCAAGAATACCGGTCAAAACCAACAAGCTGGATGTCAAACGAGTATATTTCAAATATATTTTCAACAGATATATTTGTATTTTTCATATATTTCATTTCACTGCACTGTTTGACAGTCAATGCAGCCAAAAAGCTGTATTTTTTTCTGATGCTTACTCCTGGAATTAGCAGTATATCCATCCTTAGCCACATTTTTAAAAAAGCCCTTTGCATCAGTGCTGCAACAGAAAATGAACTTTGAAAAAACAAATCCCTTTCTGATAGTAACAGGAATGAGATGGAAAACTATACCCCAAAGTGCCAGAAGTGCATAAAGAAAAAACACCTCAGGGAAATGTCTCCCCCTCTCCTTTTCCAACTTCACTTTAAGCTGACAGCACGGCCCTTCAAAGCAGTTCATTTCTGCTTTTTGGCTGTAATTTCTGCTACCCTAGGACTTTTTGTGTACCTACTTCCCTTTTCATTTTTTATCATCTGTTTCCACCCTGCAGCCTGGTTGCAATTCCTGCTTCCGTGCTGCCCTGGTGGCACAGCTCTGCAGGCAGGCAGGGGAAAGCAGACTGCCCTCTGACCACACGACTGACAAAAGAATAAGCTGAGAAAACAGTGAAAAGCTTCAACATCACCAAAGCCAGTGGCTTACACCAAAAAGGAAGATGCCCACAATCAAACATACAAAGGCAACTCATGACACTTGTGTTCTCCCTCTAACACAGCAGAGTAATCTGGCAATACACTTGGAAAGAAACGTTTCAGAGGGAAGGAACTCACAAAAATGTCTGTACTATGCTTCCAAAACAGCAGCTCTGTAAAGTAAGAAATCTGAAGTCGGGCACCTCTGAAGGTGTCTCGTATTTGGTAAGAATTACGACAGGAAGGACATCTACAGGGCTGGGTGCAGAGCAGCCTCAACTGTTGTACATCTACTCCCCACAGCAAACCAAGCACAGTATGGAAAACTGCTGAAACATGAATGGGATGTACTGGCCAAACAAGGCAGGAAATATCCAAAAGACAACTCAGACGCATAAGAAACTGAACTATTGCTGGTACCTTTCCCTTGCCATGCTTCCCTATAGGATAGCTGCTGCTCCAGAAGGGATTTTTGAAAAATAGAATTGGGGGGGGGGTGTGGGAGGGGGTGGCAGAAAGCTGAATTTCTATTTGATTTAAAGAGTGGTCTTCCTGAGACACTACACAGGGACATGATTCAGGTCTGCTTAACGCACTTTTGGAAGTTTCTTAGGAATGGAAGCCTCTTAGGAATGCCAGGGTATTGATCATTTCTAGACAACCAAGCTAATGGAAACCAGTTTGACTTCAGAACTTCATTACAGAACTAGTACACCTGCTCAGATTCAACATCAGCATCTCCCTGCTGATCAAGAAAACTACTGTGTCTAGCAAGCACTGAAAATATTTTTTTAAATATTCTTGCAAGTCATCACTGCCCAAAGTCCTACACTCCCTCTCCCAAGCGTGCTGCAAGGACATTTGTCTCCCATCTCAAAGCAGCCCTCGCGATGCCACAGCCCCACAGCAAGCCAGCCGAGGAAGCCCAAGGCACACCACCACCCTGCTGGTCAACCCCCACTTATGCACAAGCTCTCAGCATCAGATGAGTGGCAGTGTCGATGCAAGAGAGAAAAAAAGGACAGGACATGGCTTAGCCAGCTTGGAACAATCTATACGGTCACAGAAATACATTTGGAAATCAAGACTGCACTTACCCTGGGTTCCCACTAGTACCATCGGAATTTCACTAGTGTTACGATAGTTAGCCATACGGCTGTAGTAGTGGTAAACAGTCTGGAAGCTGATTTCATCTTCCAAGCTGAAGACAAATATAACGGCATCCACCCACATGGCAAACTGCAGAATAAAAATGGAAAAGGCATACTATGAGAAAAGCAGCGAAGAGGAAAAAAAGAAAAATAAAAACATTCTTACCTTACTTGGAGGGAAATACACATCAGCACAACTTTGTAAGTGACAATAACAAAGGCCTTAAAAGTGGCAGATGTTTCTAAAATGATGAATTTCACCAAGTGATGGGGATTTGGGATACACAAAGGTTTTTCCCCACGCTCACAACTACATCTCTTCTTCACTGGTACGTGATATTACAAGCCCAACTACTATCACTGATTCACAGTAAAAGAAAACATCACAACCTCAGATTTCTGCATTTGTGAATTATAAATGAAAAACTCATCTCTAGGCACTTGAGTGCCCTACTTAGTGTATTATTTCCCCACCCTGTGAGTTACATGCATGCATGCTGATGTTTCTGTTAATGCCAGGACAAGTATTATGGCTGTGGTTTTACAAACATTGCTAGTAATTCTCACTTCTTGATCAATGTTCAAAAACATTAATTTCAGATTTCCAATTTTTCACTATACAGACACTCTTAACTGAGCAAACAGTACCCAATGTCTTCTTCAGCTTTCAGTGTGAAAGCAAACTATTCTCTCTTGGCATCAGTAATCTGCTAGAAGACATGCACACACACAGGCCAAGGCAAGGTGCTCACCATGCAAGTGAAAAAGTTCTAGCTCACAAGTGAAATAACATTGTTTAAACACACTTAACATAATAGTAAATGTGTACAGGACATCAAAAAAAAGACTGAAGTTAAGCTTACCTCACTGCCTTTCGTTTTCCCTAAGTGACTCCATTCCTACCCAAATTTAGACCAATGGAAACAGGTTTCAGCCATTGGTATTCACACTTTCTATTTTATTACTACTACAATATGCCAGGTAGATTGGGGACACACCAAACACACAGAGAGCTGCAAGGTGGTTCATTTGGGAAACATTTTGCTGAGTTTTACACCACTAGCCTAGCGTTGTAAGCCCTTACTTCAGCCCTACCAACTGTGCAGTTTTGTTCCTGCTTTTGCAGTATTTAAACTACTTTACTCAAGTTTGTAGATTCACACAATCTCAGCTTTTAGTAAGGCATCCCAAGCTGGCATATGCAAAGGGAAAAAAAAAAAAAAAAGAGCCTACAGTATGAATCTGGAAAGCTCTTTATGTACTCAAGTTGCTGAGCTCATTAAATTTTCCTTTTTCAGAATCAGGAGCTAGTAGTATTTCTTGCCTATTTTTCATATGACAAATTAGCTGATATTTTAAGTTAATGTGCATATTCAAGACAGTATTGTACCTCAAACCCAACACTAGCTCATCTCTTATGGTTACGGTGTAAAAATAGCCAAAAACATGTTGAGGTTTTCAAGAGTCAGGAGGACAGTGTTCTAGATGGTAACGACAGGACTGTTTACACACAGCATAGTTACTGCCAGAATAAGGTCAACTACCACGCTGTTGTATTAGAACTACTCAAACCAGAAGATCCAACCAAAGAACTGGAGACAGCATCAGCACAGTGGACTTGGTTTGGGGTCATCTTATAAAATGCTTCTCGCTGACTGGACTCAGCAGCATCATGCCAAGAACTCTTCCTTAAAGCATCAGTTGGGAAGCTAACAGTCTGCCTAAATTTTCTTCAAGTTTCATCAGTGTGTAGCAGCAGCATCCTTCTAATGAAGATTATTTAAAAAATCACGAGGGTGGTTATTCGATGCAGTTCTTCCAGACACAAAATATTTCCAGTAATTTCTTATTTCTCATTTTATATTAAAATGTTTAAGCTTTGCGGACATCCGACCGGTGATATCAAAAACCAAAGGAATTTTGGAAAACATGCACAAGGTCTGGCAATCCAGGATGCCTTATACACACCACTGTGCAAGGAATGGCTTGAAATAAGATAAGAAGGATACTGAGCTGCTGATACACAAATCCACCTTCAGACTTACTACTGGGATTGAGCAGATCTGGTTCAAGATAAGCCAAAACAAAACCGTATTATAAAAAAGTTTTAAATTTCAAAAAAAATAGCACGTGACAGCTCATTATAGCTCAGTTGCTATGTTAATTGGGTTTTACAATAGGAGGCCCCCATATCTGTAACAGATACAGCAAACAAAATTGTTTGATACAAAATCAAACCTGGTGAGCAAAAGAAACTGTCGTTATTCACAAACTGAGCAGCAGCAGCTCATTCTATGAAATGAGCTTTTTTTTCTTTTAATTCTTTTCACCTTTGAACAACCTCAGACAAGAAAGAGAGAGATCATAGATCCAGAAAGTGTGTCTTCAGGTGAGTTTGTTTTCCCTCCCCTTCCTGCCAAAAAGAAGGGGACAGTAAACTGCAACCTGAGCTGCAGCCTCTGCACTGAAGCGAAGAAGCCATCACCTGGGGAACCCTCCCCAACCCAGTGCCTTTAAGTGCCAGGAAGACCACAGTTCAGCTTGTTACTTAATGAAGTCGTAATTCTATCCCACTTAGCCACAAAAATATCCTGTACTGTTGCAAAAAGCAGAACCTTAAGGCTAAAATAACCAACTCTTTCTATCCTATAAGCAAATAGTGGGAGGTAAACATTTTTCTTTCATTAGTATTCCATTCTCATTATACAGTTATAAATATTCATGAACCCAAAGTAAACTTTTAATTCCAGGAATTAATAAACAGATTAAAGATCTTTAATACACACACGACTTGAAATTATACCAAAAAATCCAAAGAGAATTTATATGTGAAATACATCTTCTGAAAGGTGAAATAAGCACTAACACATTAAACCTTTCCATCCTCGTGATTTGCTGAAGAAAAAATCTCAGCCACAGCAGTAATTAAAACCCCCACATTTACCTAGCATAGATCAAAAGCAAAACACCATGTCTGTTCATTAGTTTGCAGTTAGCTCAAATGAACTCCGCAAAACCAATTCTTCAGGTAGAAAAATATTTAGATTGCTGTGTGTACCTTTACAACTCCAGTATTTGTGTTTTTATATGAGTGAATGTTCTCTAAGCGTCAGGGCCTGGAAACTGTTGTGTACTTCAGCCAAATTATTCACAGCCTCAAACAGAGCGCTTCTTTTAGGCTCCTGCTTCACACGGCTGCAGATGTGTCAGTGACACTAATTTTTTGTTTTTCTTTTAACTTCCTTCCAGGATGTCTCTCTTGGTCTCCATTTCCTCCACCTCCTTTCTCTTCTCCTTTGTCCGGGCACCTTCCCCCATGCTCTAATCCTCCTGCAGCTAATGAGCAATAGTGGAGCATTGAAACACAAGCTGCTGCTGCTGGCACTGCTCCCGTTCAGCTGTTTGGCGATAGCACAGTTCCTGCTCCTCGATTTTTTTTTTTTTTTTTTTTGAAGCTGATCCACCACTGAACAGCCAAGCAAAGCAAGGTCAGCAGCAGCCAACACACTTGGGAAACCCCACTAGTGCGCAGGTGAGAAGAGGTAGAGGGGAGACAAGGAGGATGCCTGCAGCCAGGCTGGCCGAGTCGGTGGTGATTTAAGCATCACCTAAGCAAATGCTTCATTTCACTCAAAACAGAGTAGCAAGCACACAAAACCACAAGTGTCTTCTCAAAGGCAAATCCTGATGAGTCACCTTCTACCAGACGAGGAGGTAACACACCGTATTCAGGCACCAGGTCAGAAATCCAAGAACTCAGTGGTGCTGAACTCACAATGTTGAGTCTTAAACAGCACAGGGAGCAAAATGTGGAAGAATAGGGAATGCAAAGATTTGTACACCAGTATGTGTGTCACTGTGCATACATCTACTTTGTATTTTAACAGCTTAAGAGATTCTAAGAAGAAAACTTATGACTCTAACATGCAACTCTGCCACCAATGGAAGCACACTGATTAGGCATTCCATGTAAGTTAACTACCTGTCTTTGCTACACAGCTTCACATGGTAATTGAAATCCCAAATATTTGCTACACAGAATATTTTTCACCTGAGGGCGATATGTAGATTTTCCCAGGAGAAAGACGAGCAGGATCCAAAAAAGGAACAAAACAAAGCCGGTTCTCTTAAAGGATGGTTTTTATAAAAGAAAAGGAAACCGTGCTGATAAAGCTCCATCCGCAATGCTCACCTGTGCCTCTGGAGGGCCCCCTTCATCTCTAATCAGCAGCAGATAGCTTTGTCCATCAACTACTATCTCTTTCTTGAATCTCCCACCTGTCACACAAAGTAACTCATTACAGAACAGAAAAGGCAGAACAATACAAAATAGAAAAAGGCTTCGCTTGTGGAAAAAAGACACCTTAAGATCTTTCACAAATTAATTAACTACTGTGAATGTGAGTTCCTATGCATAGAAATGACTTAATAAAGTTAAATTACGTTCTTTAAGAATAAGGCTGATGTGGGAAAAAAGCCAACAACTACATTACAAAAACTAACACCCACATTAGGTGTACTTGGTTTTGATACATACAGTTAAAAGACAGTCTTTTTTTTTTTTAAATATATATATAATGGTAAGAAATGTATCTCTAAGAAAGGCAAACATGGGACAGCTGCATACAAACAATATTGTATATTCGAACTAAAATAAATTTCTTGTGTGAATTAGCATTTCCTCAAGAGAAGCCCAGTTCTTACAGCACACATGTAATGTTATGAAAATGATACTTCTATATTCACAAACCACAGTTAGGGGAAAATACCAGACACATGTTAGACAAAAAAACTACAATGGTGGTACCTCTGTAGAGATGTATTAAGCTAACAGAGAATGTTGTGCCACTTACTAGCAGGATGAATTAAAGACCTAATTTGGAGATGTAGATAAAAAGAGAAGAGTTGCAGCCTTCAGCCAAATTCTATTCCTGATCCTATTATTTCAGAGAGATGTCGAACACTGAGTGCTTGTGAAGACCAAAGAACTGGCACCGAACCTAAGAAACCAAACCAGGGCGTGCAGCTGCACCGTTACTTTCTCTCTCCACTGGCCTCACGGGGACCTTCAAGCATCCCCCAGGGCAGAATGGAGATTGCTCTCCTTTGGGGTTAAGCATATTTCAGGCATCCTGCTGTGTCTCATGATGGACTTCAGATAACGACAAATCACATTTAGGGTTTCTGGTGTGACCGAGCCTAAGCCAGGATTAGCAAACTTGGCCTGCCTAAGTAGCTGGGTTGCAAACCCACTGATCTCCCCACCAAAGCCACAAAGGGCCCAAGGCCTCCATGCTTAGCACTGTCCGACCGCCTCACATCCCAACTTCCCAGACTAAGATAAACCATATCTACTAACACACCCTAAACTTATTTCTATTTTATTAACGGGAATTATTTCCCATTTGAACCCTATTTCCCAGCTACACTTAATTCAAAACTTGTCATACTATCAAAACCAATACATTTAAACACACGATAGGCAATTGAACCACTCTGACTTGTTCTCCAAACAAGCCCTCTAAGCAAGTCAGTCAGCACATACAGGCTAACGCTGATCCTCAAAACATTTGCACAAAAATTGCTAGCCTTAGGGAAACAACAAACTGGCTTAGACTCACCATTCCCCCAGCCCAACCATTACGGCAGGTTTCAAATCAAGATCACTCAACAGTTCAGCTCTGTGCAATACTTAAACATGTTTAAACACATTTCATGTGTAATAAAAGACATAAGAACAGGGTTTTTTGTTTGTGGTTTTGTTGCTGGGTTTTTCTGTGGTGTTTTGGTTTTTTTAAATTTTCTTTATAAACCTACCCTATTAGGAACAGCTTAGTAGTACCAAACATGCAACAATTAAGACTGCCACACTTCTGGTTGTTTAATTGCACAGGAGTATAGGACCTGTGTATAGATTTTCATTACCTTGCTCACAAACTGGATTTCAATTTTGCCTTCGAAGATCAAGTGGCAGATAAATATATATCATTAGTGAACTTGAAAAGAATAATCAAAACCAAGCATAAAACTTTTAAAGGAAACTAGTCTCAGCTCTCAGCAACCGAATTTCTATTAACCGGATCATTATTTCTATACATCATCAATTAATTGTACATGCTTCACAATGAAGTGTTAAATAAGATGAATTACTTAATATACAGCCATCCAGAGAGGGTCTTTAAAGCTGTAAGTACCAATGGAAATGCAGTATATATGTGATCGAAGAGTGAAAGTCCTGCGTAATTGTCATTTCCTATTTCCCTTTTATTAAACACTGAAAGTTCACAGCTAATTATAAATTACCATGAACTGAACACACTTAAGAGCCAACTCATTATTCCCTTTGTCAACAGGACACCTTTCAAGTCTCACTGTATCTTCAAACAATCCTCAGAGGCATAAAGAAGGTACAGAGAAGGTGAAATAAAAAGCTTAAGTAGAGAACTAAAAAAAAAAAAAATAAAAAATGATATAGTATTAAAATGTATACACAGAGATCACAAATGTGAGCACTAAGAGATTTATTCTTGAGAGCCACTTCATGGTCACTAATTATTTTGTTTGTGGGAGCAGCTGTGAGAAGCATATCATATGTAAGAAATGACACAGTTATATATAAAGTTATCAACAGCTCCCTTCCTATATGAATCCACACTAAGTGACCAGCTTGCATCCATGCTCCTTGCCTTCCCCAAAAACACTGTGTGTGGAGCTCAGTAAAATAATAATGTATTTTTATTTCCAGTATTAAAATCAAATCTTGACATGCTGTACCACTTCACCATGGTCTGTCATACTGGAAGAGCAGTGCTGCAGTCAACCAGCAGACAGTCAGTTCAAATCTATTCAAGTGACTTCTTTATCCACAACAGCTGAGTGTGCTCGTTATCTAGAATATGCACTAGTTCCTTGCACATCCTCATGCATTCATTTATTTTTGTTTGGGTTTGGGTATTTCATGACAAATAGTTTAAATCTAATAAACCCACCCAACCACAACGTTTAAAAGAATGTCCTGCATTTCCAATCTGTACTAAGCATTTCAAATCAAGTCTGAAGATCCAGAAATGTAACAGCAAACTCATGCTCATCCGCCAAAGAAGTATTATTTTATGCAAATTTGAGATCAAAGCAGGATGCACCCCTATTAAGTTTCTATATCATTACAGAGCCCTTATGAGCACATCATAAAGTTAGGTACTACACAGGACAGAGACTGAGAAAACCTACCTCAATATCAAGAATTTACACAAACAGAAGTATAAACACTGAAGAATATACAGACTTCTGCCAGCATATGAAACCGAGGCTACGTGGCTGTCCTGCAGATATCTGTGGTCATCCGAATAAGGGAAACCACATTGATTCTTTTGACTTGATGAGCCCTGATGTGACCCATCTCCAGGCCAGGCAAGTAAAAGCAGTGCAAGGGCAGTGATTTTGGGATGGTTTGGTTTGGACAGCATTGCACTACTAATTTTTTTAAAAAAAATACATCTTCAGAGTTTGCAAAGCATCACAGGGCCATCGGGAAAGAGAAACTGGAGAGATCATCCAGTTCAAATATTGAACTACAGCAACCTGTCAAAGAAGTCAAGAAATCTCTCATGCCTACAAAATACCACTGTATTTTTCTAAATATCTGTATATATGATGGAGCCACAAGACACTGCCTAAGCTGATGGCACAGAAAACAAAGAAATGACCTTCTTAATTTAAAGAATGAGCTCAAAAAACGACAGCACTGGTCCCAAGGGAGATAGCTAGCTTTGTTCTAGTCCCATCAGTATTATGACACATGCAGCTTTTTAATGAGGGAATTTCTCAACTCCCATAAGTACCTGCCAAAAGAGGTCATCAAAAGAGAAAGACTAGCAGCCTGGACCACAGCTCTGAAGGACAGAGTGATCGCTCCTGCAATCTCCTAACAGGCATGTCAAAGCACAAAGATGCTGGAGTGCAAGGCGTGCAGTCAACAGCTGAACTACATTTACTTGCAGCCCCAATCTCATCTCTAAAGCCATATAAAAGATATGCCAGCAAATACCTAAATAACTCTCTACAGGCCAACAGATGGAGCTGGAAACTGTTTTCATGAAATGTCACAGCAATTTTATAAAAACATATCACTGAAACTGCGTGGAAGCTTTAATCTGGGAGGATTTTAGTATGTGGTTTATTTATTTTCTCTGAAACTCTGTATTTATAAATTGCTGCATTATTCCTAGTTTTCCAGGGCAAGATCATTATCAATTCACACGGGCTTATTTGGAGACATGCACAAAATTTTGCATAAAGAGGCAAATACTACTCCTGCGTACAAACCACACACAATACCCACCAGAAGATACAGAGAGGTGCTTCTGACACAACCCATAAAACCACCCAGCCTCTTCTGTGCGTTAGGCCAGATTCTTCCTGTGAAATGCTCCAGATAAAAATACAGCTTTGATCAATACAAAGCTAAATAAATTCTGTGCATCAGCTATTTACAGCCACGGCTAAAGACCCAGCACAAGTCAGAATACCAGGCCGAGGGAATCAACAAAAGCTTCCTAATCTCATTTCTATGCACGTCATTCTACAAAGGTTAGTGCTTTGAATCAGCAGTGGTAATAAACTGCCCTTCACTAAAAATGGGTACTAATTTTAAATACTGCACACATTTGTAATCAGAAGTGCTCTATACTGCGAAAGCTTTACGCTACATAGGGAATTCCACAGATGGAGGTTTACATCCAGCTATGAAAGCCTGGCTGCCTCTTCCTCTAGCTGATAGCTGTTCCACTGTGTAATTGCTCACCGAAGCAACCGCTGATTTTCATACTGTATCCCCAGGCTCAACTGCATTCGCCAGGCTCTTTATTCAAGCAAATTGCCACGGGGATGAAGTTATTTGGCCATATGAGAAAGATAAATTCGGGGGGCTGGCCACATGACAAACCCATGCAGCAGCTGAATGCCTACCGTAACCATGGGGGCAGGGCAGGCAGGAGCGGGCAGGAAAAGAGAGACAGAAGGTAAGACTGAAGCAGCCGTAAAAGCCTGTATTTTATATTCCCAATGACACATGTATTTTGACAACAGTGGTCAGTTGTCTCACAAACACAGATTCTGTCTTTTTTTTTTTTTTTTTTTTTTCTTAAGATAGAAAAGACAGTACCAAAAATCTGGCTTCTCTTCAGGAAAACATGTTAAGTCATTTATTCCCTCCATTCATACATACCTCATTTCAGGACCAAATAGATGACAGTCACTGGTTAAGCTCAGAAAAAAAGAAATGCTTGCAAGATCTTCTGCAACTCAGCAGAAGCACCAAAGAACAGCACTGGTTTACCAGGCTGTTGCAGTCAGTGTTGCAGCTGAACGTTACCCAAAATTTTTATTTACATAAACCATGCTTTCAAAATGTTTTCTTCTCAGCGTTACCCAATAAAGCATATTATCACAGAAGAAGCATTAAAATTAAATTTTCACCGTGTCAAGTTATGCTCAGTGCTTGATGTCAGTTCATATTGGTATTAGCAGCAGAGAAGCTATCACAAACTATAATTCAGCCACATGTGAAGTTAGCCTTTGGGTATTTCCTTAATGCAAATATTGTGCTAGACAATACTACAGAAACCAAATGTGGTTGAGCTGGGTTGAGCATATAACCACAGAAGCGCAAAGATTGGGGAACCATTGCTCTCGCACGAGACTATAGCCACAAACACGTAACTTAACCAGCTTCCCAACAAAGTACCTGGGTTAAAAACAAAACAACAAACCAAACAAAAAATAAACCAAAAAGCCCCCATAAAGCCCACAAAACCCAACAATACAACCTAGACTGAGTTTTTCAAAACCCACTTCTGTCAGGTAGGCTTATGATACATTTTAGGCAATAGATGGATCAAATCATGGACAAGAGTCACTCCCTTCTCCCAAGAAACAAGCAATAGGACAAGAGGAAACGGCCTCAAGTTGCACCAGGGGAGGTTTAGGTTGGATATTAGGAAGAATTTCTTCACCAAAAGGGTTATCAATCATTGGAACAGGCTGCCCAGGGAAGCAGTGGATTCACCGTCCCTGGAGGTATTTAGAAGACGTGTAGATGTGGTGCTTAGGGACATGGTTTAGTGGTGGACTTGGCAGTGTTGGAGTAACGGTTGGACTCGATGATCTTAAGCATCTTTTCCAACCTAAATGATTCTATGACTAGACTATGAGTTCTCCCTGAAGTATCAAGCCGTACTCAATTAAAGCCAGGTACACCCACAGGCACAAAACATGGATGAAGTAATAATATTACATCATATAGATAACCTTATCGTTACATAAAACCTGCCAAAAAAGAAATAATGTATCATCTCGTAATTCCACAACAAGAAGGCTTAGAGGCCTTTACTGCTGGAATTTTAGTAGCAGCCATAATGACCTTTAACAACTTGATTTTGAGATACATTCATTGACATATTTGCAGTGTTTCTTCTGAAGGCCAGACCTGACGGGTCCACAAAACCTGGTGGTGATCTGAACGGGGATCAACTGAATTTTAAGTTTTGAAGTGTTCAGGAAAATACACCTTACACTTCAAAAAAGTATTAACTACTCCAAGTTGCATAGAATCAGAGACCATAATTAATATTTGGATAGAGAGGGGTGGGGGGGGGGGGAGGTTCATCCTGAGGACATATCAAGGCAGTGATGCCAAATGACATTTCTGCAAGGATATTGGTCTCATTTCCAAGTGGTATAAAATCGTTTATCAGATAGAGTAGTGCAGTCCTGAACTGCCTGACCGGGACTGCAAATTAAGCAAATAAGGAGGAGCCATCTGAGAGGGTGACATCCTGCTCCAGCCCACTCTTGGCTCAACACCAGCCAACTAGAATGAAACACACAGCAGTTGGTTCCATCAACTTTAAAAAGTTGCCAGCCTCTAAAGTAAACAAAAAAAATTGTGGTGCTTCACAGACCAGTCTGGAAAGAGCATTTATTTGAGTCAACCAGACGTTATTATACACAAATGCAGTTATTAGACATTTTGGTGCAGGGAATACTTCCACAGCAGATTCTCTGTTAGAAGAACTTGGTGAAAGGAAAAGGAGAAGTCAGAAGCACAGCAAACAGGCTGGGATTGTCACCCAATGTTTTATTTCAGACAGAAGAGAAGAAAATGATGGATTAATCACCAAGATAAACGAGTTTAAAAAAAGAGCCAGCCTCTGAGCAATTAAGTTTCCTTCACTACATAGAGACAGGACTTGGACAGGAACAGCACATGTTGTATTTTCACTATAAAGCTTCTGACATTCAGTGACATACTGCTTGTAAGTCAATTAGAGAAGCCCCATCTTAATAAAATTATTGTAATGCAAGTGCAGAAGTAGAGGTAAGCCATATTTGCTACCCATCAAATGACACATCTTAAAAAAAGTATGATACCAATGCAAGTTTCTGCAGGAGTTTCAAGTCTCATGCAAGGATTTTATTAATAACCCAGAAGATGGAAGTAACAGGCTATTTAATTTCTAGCTAATGAAGCAGGAGGGACTGCAATTATATTAGAAAATTGGATTGTACTTCAACATGATCATGACAAGTTAGGAAAATGGAGTGGAAAAAAACAAAAGCAGCATTATAGGGACAAATGGAGCATCCTCCACCTAAGCAGGACCAAGCAGCTGCAGAAAGACAGAGTAGGATGGCAAACCCCTGGCACTGCAGACAAGCTGCTGTGAATTCCTGCGGAGTGCAGACAAGCATTTAGCATCCTAGCCCTTACAAAGCCTCAGCCACAATTCCCTGTATTGCTCTGGGTAGCACATTACACTGAAGATAAGGACCGAATGAAAAGAGCTCATAAGCACTCACAAAAAAAAAAAAAAATCTGCCTAGAAAATGCACAGTAAGAAAAATAAGCATATGAATTGTGGTTATTTAAGAGAACAGACCAGGAAGGGACAAGAGGTGAGGGTTCTTACTAAGGAATAATCTGCTGATCCCGTTTTAGGTCAAGGGAAAGACCTTTACCATTTTTTCAGTTTCTATTTTATTATGATCCCAGGTCACCACAATTCTAAGTATAAACCTTGGGATCTACAGTTCAGCAGCAAAGCTGATCAGCAGAATGGGATTCTGCAAAGCACACTCTGCCAATGTGCGTTTTAAAAGAGTTTACCCTCAGAGCATTTAAAATCCTGTATGATTTTCCTCTCCAGGCTGGAAGCATCCCTGTATCTCAGGGCACCCAGTTTATCACATAATCAGCATCTGATTAGCTGTTTGACAAACTAGAGAAGCTACTCTGTTAAACTTGTCTGGTTTAGGGACTAGTACTTGATTTCCCTTTCCTGCAGAAGCCATAGAGGTGGCACCTCTCTCTCAAAGTCAGGTGGTTAGGTAACATTAACATATAACATATATGACCCAGCAGTAGTACCATAGTACCATACAGACCTTAACATTTAGCATTACATTCAGATTTAAAGCAGCACACTGATTTTTAGCACATACACCAGAATTACAACTGTCACTCCACGCTTGCCTGCAAAGAATCTATAGTTGTCTTTCCTCTTAAGAAAGGCATACCACCAACCTATATATGATTCTTAAATACAAAAATTAAGTTTGAGATTTTAATACTGTTTAAGGTTCTAGTGTGAATTCGCAAAATTCTGAAACGTTTTCTGGAAAGTGATAAAGCACCTGTGCCCTGCATGTAAGCACTCACATCTCTGAAATTACTCCACAAACAAGGTATTAAGACACCCATCAATTCAACATGACGAGGTAACACATTTTCATCTGACATCTACAGCACATAAATATACAAAAATTCTGGCATGGAGCACATAAAAGCTCAATACATTACATGTTGTGAGTATGCCCTTTTTCATAGTTCATTCACGTGAAAAAAAATATTTCTGACAGTTTAAAGGGGAGGAAAATAACCAGTCAGAACCTGCAAGGAACGTCCTTCTCTGACTGGCACCCAGATCCCTTGGACTCACCCCCACCTCCTGAGTGCCAGGAGCCTCTTGCAGCCACACTTACCATTGCATCACCTGCAGGACTTGCTCTGTACACTGAATCCTGCAATTACAATCTGAAAATATTTTAAGATTCTTGAACTGCTGCTTTTGTTCTCTGTATTTAGCATTCTCTCCAGCACCATAATCTCTTCACTTGGCACAGCTTTATCTAAATTTAATCAGAGCACAACTATGGATATCAGATGTTTGAGCTTAATCAGACAGTAGAACTCTTCAGATTAATATGGTCAAGTATTTTAAAAGCTAAGCCTTATTAAGTATTAAAAGGGAAGAGAAAAAAAGATTGTACATTTATAGGGTTGTGACCAGTACCCCTGCTCCTGACCCCTGGTTAATACAGCCAGCATAACTAACACCATTTTATAAGGCAAACAGCTACATACAGTGCTATCATCCTGCCAAAGACCCCTAAAAGAACCTCTCTGTCCCCACAGGGCCAGGTGACAAGGGCCTACAATTAAATTAGAGGTTCAATTTCTACTAAGAAGGTAGAAAATCAAGAATATCCAATAGCTTTTTTACTTGTTTTTTTACTTTTTTGTTTATTTTATTGACAGCAGGTGCAGTTGCTTACACGTCACACCCACTAACTGTATATATGCTACAAGTCTAATTTTAAAAGCTTATTTTTATCAAGCCAGCTGGAGACAAACAAAAACCAAACAGCAGCAGTCAACTTCTTTGGGCAGGATGTGATGCTACTTTAGCACACTCCTACCACCTGTTTCCATCAGCCAGTCTTTTTAAGTTTAAAAGTTTACATCCCAAAACACCACTCTCCAAACAAAGTTCCTTACAAAGTTAGCCCTATGACTTAAAATACCATAGCTCTTCTTCGCTGCAGATCCTTAAACACTGGGCTGTCACACATTTCATCTTCCAGACACCAATTCGTTCAGCCAAATATTCGCACAGCTTCTACCTTTCAATCTAGCATACAAATCATCTCCTGCCAACACCTGCTCAAAATTTCTGTAAGTTCAACTTCATAAACTTCCAACATAATTTCTAAGATCTTACATACCTGCTAACAAACCTGAAACTGCATAACCGTGATAAGCAAAAAACTTATCTCCTACAAGCACAGAAGCATAGATTGGAAGCTTTTTTTTTAAATATCCCTTCACTTTTTATACTTAGTTTACAGTCAGCTTCTATAACATCTGTCCTTTCATTACAGTATTACATTACAAATAGTAACCCTGAAGTTAAAATTGGACTTAGCTAGCTGTGATTATACTATAATCTGGCTGAAGACACAAAAAAATCATATTGAGATCTGCTAAGGAAACCCAGACAAAGCAACTACTACAGTCTCTCTTTTTTTTTCAAAAATTACCTCCCCAAATATTCCAATTCAAATATGAGAACAGAAGGGTCATTACATAATAGCATACTGTACCTTAAGGGGTAGGAAAATCTACTTTTCATCTGTATTCTGTATTTCACTGAACACCTTTCATATTAGTATCACTCAGAACCAAGGGGGTGTGGGAGGGAGAAAAGAGCATGACAACACTGAAGTAAATTACAAGGTTTTTCAGAAGGATGTTACCTAATGCCAAGTGTCAGTCCTACAAATATACATGGAAAGTTTTAAAATTAGCAGCATCAAGGAAAACAGGTTGCCTGTTTAAAAGTCTCACTCAGAAGGAAAGCCAGACCACTCTCCCTCCACCCCTTTTTCCTCCTTTTCCCCCATCACACGCTGGTGATGGAGCCGGGGCAGCCCCGCACCTCCTGCAGAAGAACCTGCCTTTCCAGCAGCGTGGTGAAGGTGGAGTGCAGTCAACCACTTCGCCAAGATCTCATCTGGCCATCCTGCAAGGTGGACGGCACTTGGCATTCCTAACACATGTACAAAACCTAGTGACAGCCAGCTACAGCAGCAAATTTTAAAAAAACAGTTGAGAATTAAACATACTGTGAATAAAATCAGCTAACTACCATGCCCTACTTTCTGATACAACCCTCCAAAACAAGGTAGAATTAAATGGAAGGAAAAAACCCACACCGGTAAGAAATCATATACGAGCTGGAAAAGAAACATGTCTATGATTTAGAAATATAATCAGAAGTAATATTTGAAAAAGAAAGTGGAAGGCAGGACCTTTTTTCCAGCAACGGAAACTCCAAACTGGCTTCTGACTCAACAGCAGTCGAAAGCAAAGAGCACTGGAGACCTAAGAGTCACCTGTATTACTATTAGGAGCAAAGCTGTAATAGCAGCTATAAATCCCAATTACAGTTTTTACCTTCAGAGGAGCCTGTTACAAGAAGGGTGCAAATCCTACAGACATTAGTCACCGAAACTTTTTGAGTATTCAAGGTGCAACATGTTAAAGACATCTTAAAGATCAGTTGACCCTCAAGGCACAGAACCTAAAAAGGGAAGTCCCTTCTAGGAAACTGCTTCTTCAGCACCTTCTCCCCAGGAAAAGAGCAAATACTTAACTTCTTCCTTTAATTAACATAGTTCCTTATTTGTGCAACATTTTAAACAGTAGCCAACTTGACAGCTAGAACAGAGAGGTTTTCAAAGAACTTGCTAACCCATACAGGCAGTCTCAGGGGGATGAGGAGAGGGGAAGGGCTGGAGAGGGGAGACTGCAGAATATATAAACACACTCTTTTATGCTAAGCCTGAAAGGCTCCAAAAGCCCAAGAGACCCAACTGCAGCAATACTTTAAAATGATCAAAAAAGACTAGTGTTATATCTAGATTTCAGCACGAAATGCCAAATAAAAATAATCAGCTGATAGTATTATAACAAAAACAGAAGACAAAGAACTGAAAGGAGATAATTTTGAAACACATGTCTAAAGTCATCATTGTCTCCTGCACACAACACAGCATTTGTCTGCATTTTTACAGACAAGAAGTACTCTGATAGCTTCTGCTGCCCCACAAAATGCTGCGTAAAGCTTGTGAACCACTGCACCAAGGATCTGAATTCTTCATGGAAAATATCAGCCTATGTTTTGTGGCCTGAGCGCTCTAACGGATGAAAGGAACTGGACTCCCAAGGTTCACGTTGCTTTTTTGAACTCATATGCACTTGGAATTCTTCTAAAATCTTCCCATAGAAGCTGTATGTAAACTTTTAACAAGTATGATGATAATATTATGAAATTCAAGGAAATCACCAGTGAAAAAGCATGAAAGTCTATCTTTAAACAAAAGCATGTAAGTACATATTCAGAGGACAAATTTCTCTGCTATTCACTTACATTCCAGCTGGCTTGCTCAATAAGAACAGAACACACATATTTGCCTGGGATAGAGGCCTCTCCTTTTACTCATGAAAGACCAAATTTGGTTGTTTAGTAAATATGGTCTCCAGATTCCTAATTATTTGGGGAAAAAAAAAAAAAACCTAACTAGATAAAAACAGCTAATGGTTTCTGTGAAGAGATTTGCAACCTTGAGAACCTAACTGTTCACAGAAGGAAGAATTACATTTGTAGCCTGCTCATGAATCATGGGAGGAAGGGGACAAGAATCACTATCTTACAGAAGGAAAAGGTTGTCCAATTCTGCTGCAGCTCCCATGTTCCAGTCAACTTGAAACACCAAACTGTTCCCCATCTCACTATTAAATCTCCCAGCACAACCAGGTATAAAGAATGCCAAAACACAGTATTGCTTTCCTGCCTTGCTTGGCTGAACACTTAATTTAATATAATGCGAGCAAAGAATAATCATATTTTTCTTTTTTTTTCAGGAGAACAAGCTCCATTCTTGGTTTCATCTCAGAGCCCAGCAATCGAAGCATTAGACCTTTTCCATGAATGAAGGTAACTGGAAGGTTAACTAGGTTAATAGATTATGCTTACTTTTTGTATACATATTTTGTAAGAGTCTATGGACAGACAAAAATCTCGTGAGGGGATGCTGAACAAAAGCAGCTGAAATTTTAAAGTACGCTTGCTCAGTCCTCCTTGCATAATTACACTCTGCTGAAGTAGCATGGTAAGGAAATAGTTACTAGATAGGAAGTACAAAAGCACTGACCTGCATCCTCCAATATGAAATATCTCCATGTTTTGGTAACAGACTAGCAACTTACTTTCATAGTAATCTCATTACATTCCTCCTTCTTTAAAGGGAAGGCTGAACGTGACACTTTTAGTTTTTAAATATCAAGTTTTAGGATGATGGCTGCTACTCAAACGATACACTGTTCATTGTAGGTACTGAAAAGTTGTATCAGTGGAGACTGTTACAGTATAAAATTATTTTTAGGTCAAGATTGGAAGGAAAGCAAATGATCACAGCTTTCTGGAAAGCACATTAAGGCTTTACTCTATAGTGCTTACTGAGGGAACATATTTATTGTAGCCCTTAACACATAAGAGACCCCTAACTGAAATTAAGTGGCACTTGAAATTTGATGCATCTTACCCTTCAGGGACAGACCAAGGGCTGCAGTACAGTGGTATTCTGCTCAGCTTGTAGCTCACCTGGGATGCAGCGGAGGCAGCACTACAAAACCCAAGCGCTAGACAAACTGCTGTGCCTCACTCGCATTACAACGTGGTGACGGTCACAATACACCCGTCGGAATAAAACATCCAATGCAATTGCTTTCAACCCATTCTACCAGTATGAAAAAGAACTAAAATGGGCTACAGTTACAAAAAGGAAATGGGAAAGAAGAAATCCGAGGCAATTGAATAACCTTATATGAGGAATAAAAAAATCCACAGATTAAAAAAAATAGGGATAAAAAAAAATATATTAGTGGCTAAAATAACCCTTGGTAAGGGCTTCCAATGCCTTCCTTTCGTGCTGTGTACTACAGGGAAGCCTAAGGATTATCAGCCTAGAAGCTGGGAAATAGTACTGCAAAGATTCACACCCTACATTGTCATTTATTGTCACTGTCATTGTCATTCATAAGTTCCTCCACACACAGAGACCTGAAATCTCCACCAACTGCAACAGCTATTTGCTCCCCCAAGACAGGGTACTGGACTGCCTTTATGCTTTTGAGAGCAAAAAAACATTTTAGTCCACTTGGGGGGGGGAAAAAAAAAAAAAAAAAAAAAATTCTTAAATATACCCTAACGTTTAGTTATTAACTTATTAAAATGTTTTTCCCTCATTTGAATGCCAAAGTAGAGCAGATTGCCATTAGATAATCATCAATTCTCCAAAAACTAGCTGCAAAAGAGGTAAGTACCAACTTCAGTGAAGAAGTTATGCTTTAAGTTACTTTAAAGCCAGTCTCCTAAGGGTACATGACACTAGAACTTCTGAAAAAGTTACCAAAGATACAGCCAAAGGAGTTGCTACACCTCTTGCACTGGCTTTCTCCCTTCAGCTGTACGGACTAGCCACAGGTGCCACTACCTTTATTCTGTTTCCTCAGCAGGGAACATGCTTCTGTCTTAACTCTCACTTCAACTACTCTGCATCTTCAAGTTTAAGGGGATTTTGTTAATGCGACCTCAGCTCCCCTTCTTGGTTTTCTTAAACAGAAGATATACTGGCCAGACTTAGCAGTTCATGTGCACATCAGTTGTCTGTTCTAGCATCTCACTTCACTGTGGCACTGGGGTGGGAGAGAAAAAAAAAACCCTCCTTTTTCCTCATCCCAGCTGAGTCAATTTGGACTACAACTTACCTACTTTTTTTTTTAATTAGGCTCACTTAAAAAAGAATACTGAAATAATCATGACATGAATTAGGGTATTCACACACATACCAGAGATGTGCAAAAACCTTTAAGTTATGTTTCACACCTCCTTGCCTTTTGGAAACAAAAACCCAAACAGTAACAGAATACTCCTGACACTCAGTGTTCCTGTAAACTTCAATTCACCTTGGTCTGCAAAGTACTTGGTCTCAAATTCCATGCACACCACATTTCATTTTCTTCAAACAGGTGGAATTAAATTTTAGACAGATGAACAAAGATAGCAGCTTGCCCACATCTTACTTGTTGTTTCAGCTATATAAAAAACCCAGCATGCTGTTTAGTAGACGTTCTTCTTCCTATCACCTGCAAGGTTCTTAGAAGATCACAAATCACTAAAATACCCTATTTCCCATCACTTCCTTATTGTATCATTACAGGAAGAAAAAACAGCAAGTCCTAGACTACTGAAATCCCACTTATTATAGGGCAATACATTATTCCTTTTCTTACATCAAAATGCAGCTGCTTTAAAAGTGTGTCACATGAGAGTATAGCTATGTGCATGTAAAATATGCAAAGGAAGAGTCTAAAAGCCTCTTTTCTCCACAAGTAGGACTTTATAAGAAAACAAAGGTTTTCATGCTACAATCACGATAGAGACTAAAATTAATTCTGAAGAGAAGTTGGGCCAGACCACGAGAGAAAAATGCTCTACACTTTAATGCGGTATGATGCTTCCTCTGGGTGGGGAGGTGGTGTCAGGCAGCAAGAGAAGTGTCTTGTCTTAGAAGGGCTGAAGGAAACATAAAACCATCTTTATATACTTAAGATTCATTTACTGGAATGCTGAAGCTACCTTAAAAGGCCTACAGGAGATCTGGCACTTGTCCAGTTCAGGGCAGGTTTCATGGTAATTGCAGCAATTTAGAAGGCAAAGAAGAGCAGAAATAGTGGTCCCTGGTCATAATCACCATTTTCACATGAAGTATGAATTCATCATTTTGCCAATTAAATACTAATTATATGATACCTGATAAATTTTGCTGCTAAGAAGCCACTCAAAGTCAGTAAACTTTTTTTTTTCCTTAAATAGGCAAGCAGCTGACACCTTAACGCCTGATACACGTACTATTCTTTATTCAGTTTAACAATCCGGCACATTTAACAGACCTTAGCAACAGAAAAGAGGAAGATCCGGTCTCCAACATAAAGGCTTACACATAGTCTCAATTTATCAAAAGCTATGTTCCCATGCAGAAAGTTAAAATCAAAAGTCCCTCACTGCCATGCAGCAGAATCAACCGCACTGCTGCCGTAATTTTCTATAGAACAGCAGCGTAAGGACTTATGCTTGGATGAGAAAGAAATAAAACACTAACAAATCATTACTACAGATGTTTACTAAGGATAGTTTATGTGAGTTGAATTTCCTTTAACACTAAGTTGATTAGAGATCTTGACCCTATCCCTTACAAGGTGAATTAGAGTTCTTAATTATTCCCGTTTTTCTGCTGTTAATGAAATGGAATGGCGTCATTAGTGAGGCTTGTCAGCTACACTTAGGTGCAAAGAAATGATTTGACACTGCTTTTGTAATCTAATCCTTTCAGGAAAAACAGTCTGAACGTCACTCAAGCACTGCAAATAAAAATCCTTGAAGACAAAGAGGACAGATGGCAACACTCTCAAGGAACACCACCTAAAATATTCATAGTTTAGAAGAGGACTGGTTAACCCTGGGAATAATCAATACATTTGGATCTTGCAAGAAAAAAACCCCAAGATATTTTCTGTTCATGAAATGAGGAAAGAGATCTGCAGAGATACCCATTTTTGCTGAAGACCTGTTGTTGTAGTCAGTGGATCTACACACTACATAACCATTTCTTGCTATCGGCATCCAGAAGCAGCAGGCACCAATGTGGTCTAGAGGCAGTTTTGTTGCAAGGCCCTAGCTACAAAGCAGCAAAAACATTTAAGGCAAGCTTATAAACTGGAAGACTTCACTGTTACTGCAATTACACAAGAAAAGGCCTTGTCCACCCCTCCCCCTTTCCCTCTCCTCCCATTTTAACTACAAGACTGTTAAAATGTCAAGTACTACGCTTAACAGCTTCCTTTGGTAAGAGTTAATTTGAAACAAATGTTATCATAGATGCATGAAGCTACAAACTATTACTGAGAAGACAACTACAGCAAGGGACAAAAACAGTGAGATGTACTAAAGACTTGAAATCAAAAGGAAACAAATCAAAATGATACACAAAACAAGGGGAAAACGCTATAGTACAGAAACTGCTGTCTGTCTCTTCAAAACAAGAGCTGCCATGAAGACAATGTATAGTTACCTGCATCCATATCTGCAAAGAATGGAACAGCCAGTAAGGAAAAGAAGGAACCAGAAATTCAGTGTCTCAGAGTTGGATTTAAAAGTTCATAAGGAGAATAGATAAAAAAAAAAAAAAATCAAAAAAGTATTCAGTGTAAGATACACCTCTATAAGGTATTATGATATTTTTGATTTCAAGCTATAAACTTGGATTAATGTTAAACACTACAACTTTTGCTATTATGAAATTTTTGATTTCAAGCTATAAACTTGGATTAATGTTAAACACTACAACTTTTTCACGTATAAATTAATTTTCTACGGCAAAAGAACATTTCAAAAAAAAAAAAAAAACCAACAACACTTGAAGACCAAAGGTTCAATATATTAAACAAGGAACCAGTTACATCTTTAGTTTAGGCTTGTGAAGTTTTTTTATTCTTCCGACATCACAAACCAAAGGGCCCGATTCTGCAAAAATCCAGTTCTAGACACAGTAATTGGGGCTTTCAACAGTCAAATTGAAAGCAGCAGCACTACTGAGAGCAGTCAACTCTTCTCAAGACAGGACTAGAAGTTTCCCATATGGACACATACTGGATGCCAAAGTATTTAAGGATGCTAAGTAGTTATGAAAAAGTTACAATTATACTCAACATATGTACTTATCTCAGTCTGGAGAATGTTAAAGGGAAAATCTCCATGAACATTGAAATAGCAAATCAGATTCTTTACCGATTCATTTCTGCGTGATTAAAAATGAATAAAGATGTAGTTTGTGGAAAAAAAAGAAAAAAATATTAGTGAAATTTGCATATCCACATACCTTCGGGTGATTCCTCTTGGACATATGTGCCAGTCAGATACCGGTGTACAAGTGCAGACTTGCCACTCGCTAGATTACCCACAATCCCCTGGAAAAAAAAAAAAAGGAAAAAGTTCAACTGCAATTAATCCCCATAAAAACCAGTATATTCAAGCCAAATCTTAATGCAGAAAGAACTTCTCTGCACTTGAGGAGAAAGCCCACACAACAGAAACGCTGTAAAATATGCCAACAGATAAAATACCTGCCAAAAAGCCAGGGCTACGGCAGAGTATATACATGAGGAAACATATAAACCAAAATCAGTTTATGAGTAGCACTCCTTTATTCAGCTCACCACTAATGCTAAGTGTGAATGTGAGGTGATATATAAACTCCAGGGAAGAAGCCTGAAGCTCAGAACAAGCTTGTCAGAACCTTTACTGAAAAACACACAAACGAATCACTAAATTCTCACACTAAAAAATATCTCTGTAGACTATCCACCACGTGATTCACGCTGGCTTGCTACTGAAGTGCACACGTGATATATATGGCTATGGACAGACAGATCTTGGCATGTCCGTACGGCTTGCTGAAGTCCCTTACTTTACCAATAAATTTACAACTCAAACTCTCCATGCCCTAACATCTGCACTGGGAACTTGTCAAAGAGAAGTACTCAATCTTAAAGCACATGTGATTTTTCTGTTAAGCTTGCTTGCTGGCATTTGTTTTTAAGGACCCAGGCAGAAAAAACAGAACGTAGCCCAACATCAAAACAGTTTTCTTCCCAGAGGTGCTCAAATGCCAAAGACTTTAAGATTTGGGCTTTTTTTTGTTGTTTCAAAAGGGGTGCGAGGTAGTTACGAAGCCTGCCTGCATTACTCCCACACTACCAAACACGCCTTCCCTTTCGAGCTGCAGCCTTGCCTTACTGGCCAACACAAGTCCTGCTGATCTGTCCCCAGGCCTGACCACCAACCAGAAGCAGACTGACAGATGCAGCAAGCAAGGTCCAAGCCTGGCTGCCTGCCGGGCTCCGCACAGTCCAGGGGACTAGAGGGTTTGGAGAACATACCTCCTTATGTTTCAGATTTCTTGCTCAGTTGTCATCTCTGAAGACATTGTACTTAGATTTTGGAGGAGGCGATGGAAACTTATTTCAATCTTTAAACAAACCTAAGCCTACTCTGTTCTTACATGTTTATCTTGACCCTAACCAAAAGGTTCAGAACATAAGATCCCTGGAGAGAGGATGAACTCTGCTGATCTGCCCAAGTGTGCCAAATTGACAGGGGCAGCATGAACAAGTTACACATTAATGCATACTCTCTACTCCATTTTTTAATCCTAACTGTTAAGAAACTATCCTCCTTACCAAAAATTACTTAAAACAGAGTAGTGCCACCTTAAACTAACCCAGTGACAGCTGTGGAGTCGAGGGGAGGGAAAAAATTATTTATTTTTTGCAATTCAGAACAACTTTCAGTTAAGACAAGGGTAACGGCGCTGCACAGGATGTCCACTTTATCTCTACAACTGATACGCAAGAAAAGCTCAGATAAGGCATCACCTTAGGCAGAGGGAAATGGAAGCCAGTCTCGCATCACCCTTCAGCCCCTACAATAGCATAAGCTTTAAGTGTGATGAACAGTGTGGGCTACAGTGGAGGAAAAAACCCCAAGAACCCCAAACCAGATCTCAAAAGTAATAGCAAACAACAAAAAATCATGACCTAACTTGGGGGTGTGAGGGGCAGAAAAGGCAGGGAAAAAAAGAGACACCAGATCCCAGGCTGGCCTAACGTTACAGGAAGCTTTACAATCTTGACTTGTTCACGTTAGCAGAAAAGAATCTGAACAGACAGTTTGTAATCAAAAAAAAAAAAAGACAAAAAAGAAATATAAAACAAGAAACCCACTGTAGGCATAGCTGCCATCAATGAGCAGTCCCACAAAAATAAAAAGGAAGCCACAGACCAAGAGGTTGGACAACACACACGTACCTGTTTATTGGGCTTTGAGCTGACTTCGAAGAGTGTTTAAACCAGCTAACCACACTGGAAGCTTTTAATCTAACTTATAGCTAAGAGAAATTACAGGCCACGCTAGTACACACCAAGACGTCTACAACTAAAATTAAGTGCAAGGTACGTGACAGAGGCAAACATCACCTCTGCAGCTACCTAGCCCTGTGTTCTCAGACCCCATCTCCACGGGACAACGCTCTCAGGAAACACACTGCGGAGCTTCATTCAGGGCTGGCCAAGAGAAAACCATTTATCAGAGCTATTTTTCCCTTCAAGACTAGTAAGCTTCACTTGGAACCCAAAAGTTACAGAAGATACCTTCTTAAGAAGATGCACTTCTGCAACTTCACAGAAAAGAAAAAGCAACCAATAACCTCTCTAGGGAGAAGAGTAACTTCTACAGGTGCCTGACATCATCTACCTGATAAACTTCATCACACAGGATGCTAAACACCAACAAGAAAAGGACACAGCTGATGCCTCAGACCTCCTGAATGACTAGCACACTCCACACACCCTGCTTTGCAAGCAGGCCAGACCTGCAACACGACAAGGCTGTGGCCTCCAAGATGCCCACACTTACTGCCTGAAAGCAAAGGTCTTGAGTAAGCCTAGACAGAAAGTCTCTTGGTTTGAGCAACTGAACATTTTGGGTACACAGTTCATTTAAGTCCTGTGGGCAATCTACTCAGGAAAAACTACAACATGAGGTCACTGCGACTTCCCTGTTTTCCCAACGTGAGAGAGACAACAGCTGCGAGTGAGTGGTGTGGGACTGCGCTGGGGTTTGGGTCCTACACGTGGTGGGACCGTGCTGGGGTTCGGTTCTGGCTCAACATCTTTCACCTTGAGCACAAGCTATTAGGAGAAATGAAACTCCTCTCCCTCCAGCACCCGTGTTTCCAAGCTTTTTCTTTCATCTCACAGAAGCATTGCGAAAGTATATGGTGTGTTACTGAAAATGAAGTGACAAGACCTAAAGAAAAATTAATGCAGAAATGAGTTGCTGTATTCAAAAAGAACGTGAATAGTGGGGCAGTAAGTAAAGGCCTAAGATTCTGTATGGCACAAGAAAACAGACAATATTGATTAGCTAATTTTTTTTATTATTAACACTGATCCCCAATTCCCCCATTCAATGTATAGGGAAATCAGAAGGGGCAGAAAAACAGCTTGGGACTTCCACCTGCCCATACAAAGAACAAAAAGTAAAGCAATATTACACTGACATCCAAATCCTGTATTTCCTTTCTGAATGCTTGACTTAGCCACAACATCATTTCAGCTTTCTCCAGTGTTCAACCAGACATCACGTGAGAGGTAATAGGAAGAAAATACCATCTCTAACATACGTCCTTTAACCCCAAAACATCAAGCAACCTCCTAAGTGAATTACTTTTCCCTCCATTGTATGCCAATAACCTACAGTAAGCTTGTCTACTCATATATTTCCATAAATAAGAAAATTTTCAAACAACCCTCCATATTTCGCAGTCAACAAAACCACGATGCCTGAGGAAATCCTGTGAAGAACAGCTCGGGCTTTGCACCCCTCCTGTTCTCCTCACAAAATCGATACCCTCTCCCTTTCCATACAAAGCCTCCTGAAGAAAAGTTACTTCCCACCTTTTTTGCTTTCCCTAGAACGATGTATTTCTCACTGTTCAGGATTCACGACCGCTCAAATAGTTAAGATTTAGCATGTGAAAACTTTTTTTTTTTTTATTAGATCAGAACAGTCAAGACACAGTTTTCCAGATTTCAACAGATTTCTAACTTTTAAAAGGAGATTAACCAAACTGCTTGCTAGCTGCCTGTTTTCTTCAGCACACAGCTCATCAGTAGCCTGTATTCACTACAGCAGCATCTTCACCCTGGAGCAGAAGCTGAACACCACATTCCCAAGGCAAGCATCCTCCTCTCCCTTCTTCCCCACCAGCTCTATATTATGATAGTCTGGGCCAAAAAGGGCAAGCAAACCAAAAATCCCATCTGTAAATCAGTAGATTAGACATACCTCTGAAGATAAACAGCCAGGCTAAGGCCCTTTCCAAGCACTATTCTGAAGAATTGGAAAGCAAGCAAGTTTGAAATCAGCTTGCTAGGAAAATACTGACAGAAAAGAGTGTTTTATGTTTTCACTTTAGATGCAGCAGCTCTAAACCTTTGGAAACAACATGCCAAAGCTGTTTCTGACCTGTCTGGTAGCAAACTAGTGTAGCACCAATACACCCACAAAAAAAAAAATCCAGTATATCAGGATATACAAACACCTTCACACAGATACTGAAACCTTCACTTACAAGTGACTAGTCCCACATGTATGCAAATTAATACTATTTTATATTATACCAGTGCCAAATACGTAACCAGTCAGAGGGCAAAACTGTGAGGAACAACAGAAAAGCATCAACCTGGGCTCCAGTGAGAGCGAACATGCTACATCCTTTGCCGTAGCTGGGACACGTTACTGTGTTTAGTTAGAAATCCTAAATATTTGAAAGACATCTACTGATTTGAGAATACAATTTTATACTTCTGTTTCCAAGTATCCCAAAGACCATATCAGCATATGTAATTTTACAGCACTTCAGGTTCTCCAGTAGGTTCCTCCTTACGGGCACCCAGAAAGACCACAGTGCCTGGCCAGAAGAGCATTATTAAACGTGATGCTACAAACTGATGCAGAAAGCCCTGATCAGGAGGAGTGAGATGGGTATTTCAAATAAGAAACCACTTCAATAACTCATACATTAAAACTAGAGCTTTCTTCCCTTAAGATATATTATTAAAAACCATGCACAATCCTCAAAGAAAGGCAGTGTATTTCCTCCCACTTTCTCCTTTTATTCATTTCCATACGTTGTCTCACGGTCGAGAGCAAAAAGTGTTGGCGTTTTAAAGATAATGCAGAAACTTGATTTTCTTCATCAGAATATTTAATTGTTTCTTAACAGGTAAGTTTGTGGATTTACATTTTTAAATCAGTTTCAAACAACCCACTAAACTGACAAAAGTTCTTTAGGAGCTTAAATGGTAAAAAAAGTGAACATGAAAAAAGCATTAACACAGTTAGTTTTGTGTGAAGAGTACTACTAATGTTAACTTCTCAAAAATCACATGAACCCAAAGCAAGTTTCCTCAAACCTGACTATAAAATCTACATTTGCAGCACAGCTTTATTTTTTCCCTAGACAACTACTTCAGAAAGCATTCAGGAGATATCTACCTCTTCCTCTTCTCCTCTGGTAAGAGAGAGGATTCCTTAAGATCTCACCTCAGTGCCTGCATCTGAAGAGACAAGGCAGCCATCTCTTTTCTGCCAGATACGAAACTAGTACATGAAATTAAAATCTAGCAGAATTGGCCTTCTGTTGTTCAGTGCAAGTGCTTGGCATTAATTACTGCTCCGGGTCTCTGCCCACTATTAACCTTTGAAAACCAGGAGCAATAAGCTTTATGCAGGAAAAATCTGACTTTTAATACAATTTCTCTCTTAATCAGGATTAATACTTGTTTTAAGGACGATCCCCCACAGTATGACAAATATGCCAGCATGTTTTTACAGTAGTCGTATTCCTGTCTCCCATATTTTATATACAAACAATCTGAGTCATTTCTATTTATTTATGGATACACGTGAAATGCACAAAAGTTATGACAAGCATGTTATGGAACAAAAATACCACCCTAACCCAGTTCAGAAATGAGAAAATTCAGCTAACAAGGCTACAACACAATGCTCTGTCAGTTATGCCTTGTGCAACACTGAATCATTTATTTGCATGTGCCAGACATGCTGTAAAATAAATCCAAACCACTATGCCCACACCCTACTAAAGCCCATTTGTAAAAAATGCATAAATGTATTGATGGCATTTACCACTGTAAAGCTATTCAGCATAGAAGTTTGACTGTGCTTTTGGAGCAAATGAAATTATTTTGTCCAAAGAGATCTCGTATTTATTCTGCCTAACACATCCTTATTTTACGTTTGGATAAATGGGATCCAGGAACACCACCACTGCTCGGGAAAGGGACTGGTCTCACCCAGCTGGCCTAGCATGCACTTGACTGTAAGAGAAGCATCGACATCTCTAAGTAAAACTCTGTGGTAGTACGTGATCAGCAGAAACAAATACGCTTCTGAAAATGGAAAAGGAATTAAGCTCAACGTGTATTACTAAGAAAGAGGGCAGTGGGAAAAACTGGTATTCTTTCCTCAAAAGTAGATTGAAAAATACATCCATTGGCTTTTCTTTATTGAAACCCTGTGTGCTTCCTCTGCTCTCCCAGAGTCCATTTCTGTTCCCCTTAAATTTCTGTAAAGCCTAAGGGTATAACAGCTGCTATAAAAATCAAAATACCAACCTCAATTTAAGGACTGCCCAGCCTCTGTAGAGAAGACAATCTCTCCCAGTGAGCTACTAACCATCTTCTCCTGCTGAGTACAGCCTGCTCAAGCAGCTACAGCTGGGGCTCCCTCCATAACCGTGCAACGTTAAGCCTCATCTCCCCTGTACGCACTGTGTGGCGACAGGAGCAAATACTCCACACTTCTCATACCTCTGACATCCCCAGCACGGCCACAAGCTAAAGCAAGGCACCCACAGTTATCCTTAGTGGTGAGCGTAATGACAGCGCTGTGGTAGAAGAGGCAGGTTTGGCTTTTCACGTGGCGCTTTCCTTCCTCGGCCATAAGCGAGCGCTGAGGCTGAGGCTGGGAGCAGGGGAGCGACACGGAGATGTATCCCTGCACCAACTCCTTCCCAAGGGCAGGTGTATAGGAAAGGCAGAGCACATTTCAGACAGAGTGCCTAATTTGCCCTTCCTGCTGGAGCTCAAGTTCACAGCCACAGCCGGTGCTGCTAGCTTCAACAATTTGCAGTGGAATAATCAAATTATTATTTTTGTAATAAGAGTTCTGCTTTTATCCAGGGCTATACAAACTGAAGCCTCGGGCAGTAATCTTGAGGCTCATTGACACTGACCACTTAAAATCAATTCTCTACAGCAGCCACACAGCCGAAGTTTATTTTCCTGCCACTGGTTCAGACAATATGGGAGCAAGACAGGCAAGACAAGTATTCACATAATGCAGCAATGGTACCACAAGAAACATCTGTACCCCGAGACCACTACCTAATGCTCGGCAATTGTTTGTGTTCTGTATTACAAGACATCATAACTGCAGCTTTGGCCTCACCTGCAAGCCCCAGGTTTATTAGTGGGTGCTGGGAATTAGTAGGGTTAAGAGAAGGGGAAGGGATGAACAAGAAAACCCTCTGTAGATCCTCCCCAGCATAAGCTAGCTAATACCACAGTGGACTGGACTCGTATCCAACCAACACCTTCCAGTCCTAAATTCTTTGTGTTTTATCATGAGAGGTATTTTGGGAGGTATCTGTCTTCCAAATTACACCATCAGTTAAACCTGGTGGCCCTCTGCAGGCCCTTCCTGTATTATGACTCCCATATTTTTCTTCTACTTACCTTGTGCACTGCTGAAATCAAAACAGAAACATAACTGTAGTCATGAGGAAGCTGCTTTTATTCAGATGCCAGTCTGTGTAAGTGTATTTATCATGTTAAGTTTGACCTATGCTTTCTCTCACCTCTGTAAATGCTATTACAACTCAGATTCAGAAAAAGACATTTACCACATGAGCAGTGGGCTAGTGAAGCATGGTCCCAGCTGCCCACTCTTTAACTCAGATGGTTTTGCCCAATTCACTTTGCCACTTGGCAAACAGGTGCTTGGATCAGAGCAGCTCGTCCAGTTACGGTACAGAAAACAGGAGCTGAGCACAGATGCCTACCAAAAGCATTACACCAAATTCTGTATCTGTAATCAAAGTCATTTTTTAGGGTTTGAGAAATTGTGTTTAATTAAATCTGAACTTCCACATGGTAAATATCACAGCAATATGGCCCCAACAACTCTGTGCTGATGGCTTGACAAGTTGCTGGTTTGATATTGTGCTTGTTTTGGGGTAGAGTTAATTTTCTTCATCGTAGCTAGTCTGAGGCTATGGTTTGGATTCGTGCTGGAAACAGCGCTGATAACACGGGGAAGTTTTTGCTATTGCTGAGCAGTGCTCACACAGAGTTAAGGCCTCTTCTGCCTCTCATCCCACCCCACCAGCGAGGAGACTGGGGGTGTACAGGGAGTTGGGAGGGGACACAGGCGAGACAGCTGACCCCAACCGACCCCAGGGATATCCCAGACCGTGTGTCATCACGCTCAGCACATAAGCAGAGCCCGTCTTTCCTGGGGATGGCTGAGCACCTCCCTGCCGATGGGAAGGGGTGAATGAATCCCTTGTTTTGCTTTGCTTCCGGGTGCAGCTTTTGCTTTACCTATTAAACTGTCTTTATCTCAACCCAGGAGTTTTCTCACTTTTACCCTTCCAATTCACTCTCCCATCCCACCAGCGGGGAGTGAGCAAGCAGCTGTGTGGGGCTGAGCTGCCAGCTGGGGTTAAACCACAGCAGACATCCACTACAAGGAGGCTTCAGCCCACATCTCCAGCTTCCACGTTCATAACACTTAAAGGGCAAATCTGGGAAAGTCCCCCAATCTGTGTCTCTGTTATTTTTGCCTTTTCTTTCACTTATACAGAAAATGTCTCAGCCAGGGGAAAAGTTATTTTAAGCAGCTATTAAATCACTGTTCATTCTTATAGTAAAAACATGGGTTTTGATTCACTATATGAACCTTCAAAAGAGTCTCTTTTTTTATTCAGTATAAATTCAGTTAAATTCTTTTAAGAGGGAGAAAAGACATTTGGTCATGAAGAAATTATAAAAAAGCTACTGCAGTGAGATAAAAGGAGTTTTACGCATCACCTGCTAACTTCCACTTCCTCCTCTTACAGAAGTGTAAGATTTCCCTACTGAGAAGACCACCCTAGGAAGCTGGTTCATGTAGCCAAACAAGTCCAAACAGCAATGAAATACAAACAGATCTTTGAAGCATGATTATAAAAATAGAAAGTACATAAACTTCACAAAGATAAGTTCTGTTGAAGAAAACTGCTTTTTTTAAAAAAATTGCTTTCTGTATTTTTTTCTTCAACAGTAGATTTGATGAAGCTTAGAAGATTTTCACTTGTACGTAACATTTTCAGCATGTTTTTTAAAGATGGAAGTAAAAATAAACTCACCACTTTCAGTTCTGGTACAGATCGGCTTAGTGTCCATTCCTGGCTATTTACAAAGGCATCTGTAAAAGTGGACAACATTCACAACATCAGTACAATGACATTTAATGGTCTGCAGCACAGAATTTCATGCTAAGGCTTTGGGTACATGAGACCAAAAGTCACACTCAATCTTATGAGAATGATAGCCCAGCATGAAAAATACTAGGGGTTTGGACAAATTATACAAAAATTCAAGAACACGAGAAATTACCAGTCTGCAGAGTGGATGTGCCCTCTGCAGCAAGTCTAGCTGTATCACCTCCACTGGCATTAGTAAGCTCAAACTAACTCCAGTCCTTCAGGGTTGTGAAAAGACTCTTCCAGTCTGTACACAGTTAAACTGCTTCCCACCTACCATGACATATTTCTTCTCTACAAGAAAAGCCCTGGACTGCTCATCACACTGAATGTCAACAACTGCAGTTGTCACCAAGGAGTAACTTCTCCACCCAGGTAAATGAGAATATTTGCCTGTTCTAAAAACATGCTGGTTTTTACTGCACACCATACTTAATGTCAACACTGCAACTATCAGCGTCAGTATAAAATTAAATAAAGACTACTGGGGGTGGGAAAGAGTTCATTTCTGGAAAGCTGCTGAGTTCAGTTCATCATTGCTCCCAATGGAAAGAAAGTCGTTAGGGCTGCACCCGGCTCCAAGTTCACTGACAAGTCCACACACACAAGAGAAGATAAATAAGGCTCCACTTTTCTACCTCCAAAAACATTTCTCATTTTGCTCCTTCTATAAAGGTCTAGTTAACTGAAGGCAAACAGATAACCACGTTTCCGTTACAAATCCAAGCAGCATATACTCTGAATTGTGATTTAACCCTCTCCAAACCCATGCAAACCAGATGAATGCACAGAATTCGCATGCACAGAATGCTCCTACCAAGCAGATCAGGTGGAAATCCACAGTAATTCAACAGCCCTGAAGCAGTCCTGGTGCTACAATCAATTCCCAGTGTTAGAGGAAATAACAGGTGAAAAGTTACACCTGACCGCAGTGTCCGTAAGCAAGCAAAGGTTTTGCAAGCCATTATTTCCCCTCTGAAACACCAATCAGGAGAGAAAGAAGGCTATTTGATCATATCTTTTGATCCAGAGAATAAAAAAATTGGAAGTAACTTGCCCCTCTAGAAGGTATCCTCACTAACTAAAGAAACTGTCACCTGTAAGCAAACCTTCCCTGCCTAACTAAAAACAATCTCAAAGCAAACTTGTATTTTGCATTGTATCTCTATTCCCCACTAAATAGATTACTTTTGCTCAATATTACAAAGACATATTAGCCATGAATTTGGAAGACTTCTCCATCTTTATTTATCACCTCGCTTTAAATTTCAGCTACAAATAGAAGCAGGACACGTGTATTTACATGAAAACACTTTGAAAAAATAAGTATCTTGGTATATTACAATCTTGAGCTGCAGCCCACCCACTCACTGGAAGGAGAAGGAAAACCAAAGGCTCAGATTCAGATATTCTGAAGATCTGGGGTTAACCTTTTGGTATTCCAGCTGCAAGAGAAGACATTATGGTCATTAGGCTCCTGTTGTATGATTTGAAGTAATCTGAGATGATCAAAAATTAAAGTCACAGGTTTACATCTATACTGGACGGGGCTGTACACCAGTTAAAACAAGTCTCTTGTGTCAGTGAGGTCTGACCAGGAAGCAGCACACAAACCATTTTCCTGCAACCCACTGCTTGTCAATTCTGGTTTACCTAGTAAAGGTTTAAGAAAGCAAATACCACTTATAAGTCTTTTTCTTTTTTCCTCCATGATCATATCAGCATTTCTTACCATAGAAGGAAACCCAAGGATTACTAAATATGCTTGGGATAAGCAAACTAAGCACTTTAGAACTAAACACTACAGTTTCAATTAACAGGTAACAATTTGAAGCACTATGAAATAGTAAAAATGAACAGCACCTTCTAGCTACCACCTCATCCTAAACTCAGAAAGAGCTGTTTATGCTGAAGTAGCAGAAAAGCGTTTGTCAAACATCATCGAAGTCTTAGACCAAACAAAGGCTCCAAGCTAAAAAAGGGAAAGATGAGGACAGAGAGGATGGCAAAGGATGAACTATGCTTTGAAAGCTGGGGGAGAGAGGGAAAAAAAAAAAAAAAAAAGCATGTCTCTAGAGCTGTTGCAGTCCTCCAAAAACATTCCCCCTTTTTAAGTAATTCAGTGCAGCTGGAATACATATTATTTACTACATTGCTTAGAAACTACCACATCAGCATATAAAACGGCTGCACCAGGTCAGACAAAAAGTTCAACTATGGCATAGCCTTTTACTATGTCAGAGACCAGTAGATGATAGTAAAGAACAGGAGATACTTGCAGAAGAATGTATCTTCCCTGCAGACCAACAGCAATTTAGTTCAGAGACTGTCTGAGCCAAAGGTGTCCCTCTATTTAAACGGGCAGGGACACAGGATTCACCCAGGGTAGAGACACCTGACCCGAGCAGCCACTGCCCTGTTTTCTTGTCTCCAGCCGGAAGACACTCTAGAAACCAGGAACACGTGAAAACTTAATCAAGTCTCAACCCAGACAAGCCAGGGAGAACTTTCTGCAGCATGCCAAGCCGAAACATAGCGCTGAGGGATCTGGTGGAGTTGAGAACGGTCAGGGTGAGGTTCATGGTGGGCCTGGAGGATCTTCAAGGTCTTTTCCAACCGAGATGATTCTGTGATTCTGTGAAAATAACCTTAAAAGATGCAGACAAACCAGCAGCAATATTCCAATCAAGAACACAGCATAACAGACCTGTTCTAGGAGCCTTATGATTAAGGCATTCAAAACAGACCACAACGTGGCCTAGCTGTTCTCCTTCCTACCCTCCTGTAGGAAGCAAGATTTTTCCTTTACAGTGAGCACTAGAAGATATTGGATCACCACAGTCTGGATATGAGCGGCCAAACTGAGCTGACAAGCAGTGCCTTGGCCTTGGGCTCCTCCCCTGCTGTCAAGAGCGGAGTGGAACATACAACCACTGTTGTGACTGCCTCGTTCCAGGTCCCAGACCTTCTTCACCAGCCCCTGGAAAGTCTGTAGAGCACCAAAACTGCAGGAATCAAACCGCCACCTCCAGAAGCCTGCCTTTCACAGAAGGGGAATCCTTCCCTAACTTGCCCTGATGGTAAACTACCAATTCCCATGGTTTTGCTTTGAACCATTGCTGACTTGGGAAGTAGTGGAAAAGGAGAAGAAATTGCCATCCAACTGAAACACGCTATGAAAGAACTGACCATAATGAGAAGCCAACAAACTAAACAGTTCCTTGCTGCACAAACCTACTTCTTCAGGTGGCATAAAATACAGATTTCCCAAGTGATGCTTCTGCAACTTTACACAGTTACGAGTTTGGTCACCACTCGTGGAACAGTAATAAAGATTCACAGTTATTTCAAATGCATGTAAACATGCAAGGGCTGATTTAAATTATATCACTGTATGGTTAACCACTACTCCCTCCCCAGTAAAGATAACAAATAATTTGCATTTATCAATCTGATGCTTTGGATTACCACTCATTAGAGTGGTAACAGAACTCGTTAGTCAGTTTATAATCACACTGATAGCCTCCATATCTCAGCAACATTACAGCTGAGCTAACAAGTCACATCTTACCATGCAAAAACTGGAATATCAGATCAAGAAAGACTACTCCAGTTAAGCCTGATTCCACGAAACAATTTTGACTAAGTATTAATTAAAACTGTATGACAGACCTAAGTTACCCTGTATTCCTCTTCATATCCCCAAGTACCATTTATATTGCACAGCTCTGTTCCAAAACACTCGTTCCTGACAATTAATTCCTGAACTATACATTCCTATAGTTTAATGATATGTTTGTGTAGTGTAATTTGAACATGCCTGCATCTCCTTTCCCCACACTTGTGCATGCACTACTCCTTTCTTTATTACTACCTGCAAAAGATGGATAAATGGGTAAAAATGAAACTTGCCATTTTCTCTGCAAGACTTGGCAGCAGGAAGAACTAGCCAGGGCTGTACAACAGAAGGAGGTTTCAGCTGATCACCAGATTCTCAGGGGTCAGGGAAAACCATCAGTCTCAGGCAAGCATTATGCCTGACTGGCAGGGGTGTTGGTGCGTGAAACAAAATGTGAGAACTCTCTATTAATGTCAACAAGCTTCAATAAAAAAGACACGTTGGATTTTACCACCACAGAAGATTAAAAAAAAAAGAAAAAAGAGATGAGTGCGCAGATCACTGCTACTGACTTGGAGAACTGCAAAAAGTTCCACCATTTAAGCCAAGGGGTAGACTCACAAGGGTAACAAGAACATCAGAAGCCCCATCACATTTTTTTTAAAAATGTTTTAGGAAAAAAAAAAAACATTTGAATATTATTTGGTAAGATCTGTACATTCCAAAAACATAAATCAGGCAGGAGAGGCAATGAAAGGTGTATTTCCAAAAAGCCAAGAGGCCAAAAGACAAAGCAGAAAGCTGGCAGCTGCAGAGGAAGAATGATCCAGCTTGAGGGCATGGATTTATTCATCCTGCTTGGTCCTTCCTTCATTGAAATGCACCAAGAACCCACACAATGACCCAAAACAAACTGTCTCAGACATCAAATACCCTCAATATGGGAAATACAGGCATGTTCGTTCTGATCAACTATAGGGTGAAAGAAATATAATAAAACTAACTTGACAAGGTGCTAGACTTGACAAAGCTACCTTCTCTTTTTTGTTAAGTACCTGGTTATTGCTATGCACACAGGTTTTGAGTGTAAAATACCTGAAAATATTTGAAATACCATTTTATTGCAAAAATATGTCTGTAAAAAAAAAAACAAAACAAAGCTTAACCTCAACCCAACTGTTTAAACTAAAATTTCACAACACTATTTATCTTCAATTTGCAATTAAATTACAGATGGTCTTCCCTTGCCCTTTTTAAAGAAAAAACCAACAAACTTTTATTAGGAGATCTATGAGGTAATCTTCCCTCCCTGGTATAATTTACACTGGCATGTTTACAAGGAATAATGACAGTTAAAAACAGAACATGTCATGAAACAGCATCTGGTCTCTTTAGCAAAACGAGGTTCATGTACCATCATTGGTATGGACGTTGAAGTACCCAGCTAACCAGTTCGAGTACAAATGCCTCAGAAAGGAGTGATTTATTCCAAGTTAATCCCAAGACCCAAGGTGAAAAGGTCAAATACTTGCAGATAGAACATGACAAACAAGCTTGGGGATTTGCTTTTTTTTTTTTTTTTTTTTTTAAATAAACTAACTTATAATTACAGCATGACTATGAAACATTAGATGCAAACTGCAGCATGCAAAACACAAATTGGGTAGTCCACAAACATATTCTGTTGAAGAAACAAGAACCCCACTACCGCATGTTGATTTAAACATATTGGAAGAGATTTGCATAATAAATAGAACCACATGTATGACATTGATCAACTGGAGTCTTGTTTGAATTACTTTCTGACTTTGGAATTCAAGTGAACTCAACCTTCACATCTAACTACGGACTATACATATGAAAGGAATGACTTTTGTCAATAATTAATCACAGTTGTATGTCCTGTTCATTTAACTTCTGCATCAATGATCAAAAGCTTCAAATATGCATGGTGTCAATCATTTATTTTTAAAACATGTACCAAGAAGACAGTTTAAGTTGCATTTTCTTCACCAAGTTTACTTTTCCACAAAACTTTTTTTTTAAAAAAAAAATTTCCACCACCACATTTAGATTTTCTCAGTTCCACTTACTCATCACTACACCAAAGCACAAACTACAACAAGATCCTTCACTATTTTAAAACCTCAGTTTAGAAACTCAGCTCCAGCCAGAGGCACCTTCTCTGTTAGTCCCAACATTAAGAATCAGGTGTACACGCTAATTTGGTTTCCCATGAACACAGTGTTGTGGTGAAATCCTGGGCTTTGATGGCAATTCTTGGCAAGATTTCTGTACTCCACGGCACAGCACAACAGCAGACTTCCAGAAGGTCTGACTGTTTCAACACTATATATAAATGCCCTGCTTAGAATAACTTTGCAAACAGAAAAACAAATTCCCTGCTTCAAACCCAGGAACAATCACTAAAAACTAAAAAAATATTAGCAAAACAATGTTATTGAGGGACAACAAGATCAAGGTCAATTCAACTGTCCGTAATTCAGAAGAGGAGAGGGAAGTCACGTATGAAAACCGGAGAAATTTCACAGCAATTACAGAAATAACCACAGGAAAAGCCTGTCTTAGTTGTTCAGCAGTCTGTTTTATCCCATACTTCACTTCTAATGCTGGAGGCCCTCCGCTAACCTAAATGAACTCCACTTACTGCCATGGGCAACAGCAACAGGGCAGCTAACTGGACCACAGTGTAAATACTTTTAACTGGGACTGATTAGATTTACACCACCCTCGCCATCCTTTGGGTCCCTCCTGCTGAAAGAATCTCCACAAGCCAATGAAGTCTGTTGATTTATGCTTCGGGAGAACCATCACTGCCCCAACACCATCACCATCAGCAGTGCAGCACAGGACGCTCTTCTCCATTCCCTGTACTGCACCAGCCAGGGCTCCACTAACCTTGTTTTATCCTTTATTGTCACTGAAATATTTCACCTTTGACTAGCAATTTAATCCAAAGTCTGAGAAGTTCACAGATTTCTTTTTGTCTGTTTGAGATGAAAACCTAATGGCAAACCTGTCCAAAAGGAGGGATGAGAGAAGAGCAAGCAGATGTCTCTGCAGTATGACATGAAAAGACTTAAATCTTCCACGATTCTTGGAAAGCTTCTTAGTAAGAGCTTCCCTCAGGCTATCCCAAAGTCCCTTTGCTGTCCTTTTAAATGAGGAAAAGCTATTAAAAAAAAAAAAAAAAAAAAAAGCCAAGGGATTTCTCTGGAAACCTTCAGCAAAAGATCCTTTTCTTTTTGATAAGAACAGGAACCCTCAAAAACAGGTGAAGGAAGTTAAAGTACGAACAACTGCATCACACCCTGCTCCCCCTCAATAATTTCTGCATTACAAGCAATATTTAGAGTTACTTCCTAGTTTGAAATAAAAACCTGAGAGCGAACAGGTACAGAAGATATTCCTACAAGTTCCCACTTGCCCACAAAGATGCAGATAAAACCACACATCTCTCTTTTGGAGCCGTATCAAAGGAGCACTTTCAGAATGTACTTCCCAAAGCTGGTGTGCTAATTTTCTCAGCAAAGAGGGAAACATGCAACTTTTGGGTTGAGACTTGTGATACTAATAAAATATGCATTTTTCAGAGGAGGGGTAATCTCTCGACATACATCCTCTCCAACTCAGCCCCCAGCATTTCAAGTCAAAGCACCAACTCAGTTCCAACACAGTATAGCAGAAAATATTCTGACATGCTTATTGTTAAGCTTTGCATAAAATATTATTTGGAAGAGAGTGTCATATTCCAAAAGGCCCTTTTCCATATTTATTTTCTCATTCATCTTATACCTGTTCCAAAAAAAAAAATCAGTCAGCTTTTCATATGGATCCTCTCTGCTTATACATTCTATTCTGTACACAATTATGAACAGTAAGTACAAAGCAATAACAAATAAAATTTTTAGAAAACCGTCAGTATCAAGAAAAGCCTTCTTCCTCCCTACTCACTCAGTTTGATAGAATCATAGAATCTGGCCAATTAGAAATTACTGCCACAACTACACAACTCCAAACAGACCCCTTTTTCTTTCCCAAGTTGCAGAAGTGTCAATTATTGTTCTTATGTGGTTTAACCAAAAAGCAGAATTGCAGTGTGGCCCTGTCCCCCCCAGCCCTCCTCTGCACAGCTTCAGCTGGGAACTCCAGCCAGGCTCTGGTGAGAGTGCTGGGAAGTCACGTCCCATCACGCATGACATTGTATTTACACTTCGTTAACAGGATTAATACACACATTGCAGAAGAAGTCATGAAAACTGCCACAGAGCAATTCAATTACAATCCTAAAACAAGAGGGATTTTGTGAGCTGTCAGTTTAAAAGACTCCTCCATCCCTTCTAGTGTTGTCAGAAAGGATAAAATCCCAAGTGCTCTTACGGTTTCCACATAAATGTTTGATATTGGTCAGATTTATCGCTGGCTAATTGTAAAACGGAAAACAGCTCTATGCTCAGCTTCTTCAAGTCATCAGGCACCTCAGCCGAAACTCAATACGAGCCCCATGTATATTTGACATCTGAAAAACCACGTCCTGTAACTGAGAACTATATTAAACAGATATTTAGGTCAAACCCATGATCTATCTTCCAATAGCAACTGGCAGCTGCAACAGTGTTATCCTTTGCGCTGCCATGGAAACAAAAGGAGGACCGGTGATGGGAAGAGCTATACAACCTTAACAGTCAACGAGTCAGCCTTTCCTAAAATACGCTTTTGGGCTTGGGAATTTAAGAGCACTTCTCTGTCACCGCGGCATTTCGGGTTTGTCTTGAATTTTTAAATTGTTGAAACTGAAAAGTATTTTGTTGCTTCTGCTGCTAATATTCCCCCTCTCCCCCTCATCTGTCTTACCTGTACAGCTATACTCAACCTTGCTGAACACATGGCTTTCAGGTGATTTCAAAGACATTAGCTCTCACAGCTGGAAAAAGTCCCATTCTTCCCACAACAGGACTGAATGATGTATAATGTTTCCAAGTATATTCCCAAAAACAGTTTCATGCTTGAAGTTTTACAGCTAACACCATTAAAATACTTGTTTTGTCCTTAAATAGAATGTAGCTCCAACCAAGACTAGTCATTTTAACCACCCCCCAATCCCCCTCAATCCCTCTCCCCACAATCCCAAAACCAACCAGAGAAGATATTTTGGCTGTAGGCTGCCTATAAGGAAAAGTAAATTACATACTTAAAAAAACCTTCCCCTTCCCTGTATTTTCACAGCGAGTTGGATTACGGAGCTGACGCATGGTTAGTTTAAGAAAAATTAAAATCCCACAAATAAACCCACTGTTTTCTCTTGAGACAACTCTGCCATCAGAGAAGCACAGCACACTTCAAAGAGGGATGTTCTGAGCGAGGACAATCAGGATTACAACCGAATTCCAATAAAACACACGTTTCTTAATACTCAGCAGCATCTCTTGGAGAAAGGTGACACTGAAAAACACTGGTCCTGGCTGGCCCCTTTTACAAGAGGGTGATGAGAACTCAAGAAGTTAAAAGGAATATAAAAAGCAGACAAAGAGAAAACAGAAGCATCATTGCATAAAGCTGTTCTCTGACCCAGTAAAAGTGGGAAAGTAAATGATCACTCTGAAACAAAGGGTATTTTAACAGCTTGTTGTTCTGTTGTTGTTCTTTTAAAGTCTTATTAGTCTTTTTTTGAAGTCTTATCTTTTTTAAAAATGAAATGTACTTCCTAAGCACAACAGAAAAACCAGCCCTGCCCAAGTGGAGTCACATACAAACCAGGCAACCTCCAGGCAGCTGGCTCTGCCACCCCACCACCCCCTTGTCTCCCCAGTCACGCTGAAGATAGCCTCTTCTTTTCCCAGGCGTGTGCACGGGGCAAACCCAGAGATATCGCTGCTCTCACATGCAGCAGAGGAGGGGAACAAAACACATCCTTGGCTTAAATTGTTTCTACAAATTATGTCAGCTAGAGCAATCCTGTCAAATACACACGGCTAAAGTCTACTGCATTGCTTCATATTCTTGCAAAAACGTAGCACTGCTCACGTCCCAGGGCTCTGGGCTGTCCTGATGCCTCAAGTTACATGTGCACCCTGCAATGAAACAGTATCTTTTTTTTTTTTAGGCAATACACTCTTTCTGTAAGCACCAAAGCCTCAGAGAACACAGCTAAACAAGTAACCGTAGTAGTATTGGGACTCCAGTAAGAAAAAGAAGCCACTGGAGATGAAATGTTTGGTAAATGTCTTATTTTGTTGGCTCTCACTAGAAAGCAGGTCAGTGTCAAAGGTGAGGTCTGTTTTATACCATCTCCTGTCTCAAGGGAAGGGTATTGCCAGCACAGGAAACATTACCCCAAAACATAACTAAATGAAAATCTGGCAATAAGATTTTGAGCTGTAACAAGCCAAGCTCAAGACATGAAGGGAGTGAGGTGCTGCTTACAAAACTGCGGAATACCAGGGTTAAAAATACAGGATTAAACCTGTGTCCAAGCAAAGACATCCAAAGTACCCAAAACGAGACACCTTCAAAAATCATAGCCTATGCTGTCTTTCCTGATTACAGACACAAACAAGGAATTAGCCTTTCTTATTCAAATCTGAGTATTAATGAGAAACCTTCCTACAATGCATCAAAGATGAAGAGACACAGCTAATACACTTGGCAAAAGATCAATGTCAGGGTGTAAATTTAAAAAGATGAAGTGGGGAAAATAAAGAGAACATTCTAAATGAATAAAGAAAAAGATTTTATTTGGCAAGCCAGAAAGAAGAAAGTCACAACAGAGATGCAAAAAATTGACTGAGATGCATTGCTTGGCAGGCTGAAAATACTTCTAGCTTTCCAGATAGATAAGAATGGCTGTAACTCAACAAAAAAAAAAAAAAGTGAAAAAATAAGCAAGAAGAACTTGGTGACTACTTGGTGGAGGAAAAAATACTTATTTTACAGGTACAACAGCAGCAATACTCAATGAAAACCAAGCATGCAGTGAAAAGTCAGGCTAGCCAAAGGACTTTCATCAGTGGGATTCCACAGAAGAGATTATACTGGGGCAACATCTGAGCATCACCAAAGCCTAAGCAGCAGAACGCAAAATAAATCGCAGTAAATGAACAAAACCACAGTGACCTTGGGGGTGGAGGGGGAAGAGAAGGCATAGGAGGAAGGAGCTAAAGGGACTATCAAGTCATGCTTAATAAAACAGTGACAAAAGCACAAACTGTTAAAGAGTGGCAAACACCAAAACCCAGACCAGTAATTCATTTGCCCTCCTACTCTGGCACAGGTTGGCAGCAGATGAAGCAGATGAGGTGGCACCACACCCCCTTGCTCCTCCTCTCCCTGAACTTAGCTCAACACGCAGTTCAGACAGAAGTAACCTCTTCACCTAAATACATACAGCCCTTCGTGTATTTTATCCATCAGCTAATAGCTGTGCATCTCTGCCACTCCCACGGTCCTAAAGCAACTCACAGCTCAATTATCTTTTGGATCATAACAAAAGAAAAAATTTATTGGGCTATTTTTTAATCTGACTCTTACTAGTTTCACAAGACGCTTCTTAATTCTTGTGTAAGAAGGGATAATCCACAGTGATTCCATCTTTACCCCCCTTCTCTCTCAGGATGATCCCACTTGTCTTCCCCCTCCCAGGCTGCACCACCCTGCTTAGCTGGATTGGCTGTTGCCTGGACCAAACTCACTGCCTTTCAAATGCACCTTTTTGTTCTCCTATACTTATTTCCAGATGCGAGGACCACAATCACCCCCCCAAAGCCTCCAGAGATGTGCACGCTACGCCCTTTTAATGGAGGCATGACAACTTGCTCTGTTTTCTGTCCTTAACACTCTTTGCTTTGAGCCCTGCAGAGCACTTCATTCGTGACTTCCACAAAGCTCTTACAGATGCCAAGACCTTTACCGAGACTTACAGCTCATTCAGAGCTGTGATGCATGAGTTAGAACTGCCCTCTCCCCACGCGACTCTTTGCACTCATCCGCATTAAGTTTAATCTGCCAGTATGTCCACCACTAACCATTGCAAGATTTTTCTGTAGCTCTGCACAACCAGCTCCTGTTTTTTACTACCCCAAACGAACCATAAATTGTCACCCTCTTTCATCCCCTTTCCCAGGGCACTTCTCAATATCTTAACAGAAGAGGCTGCAGCACAGATTCCTCCAAGACTAGCTGCTGGGTTTTTTTCAAAGGGAAAAATCAACTATTCCTATACACGATTGCCCTCTTATCTGATGGCAGCTCAAGTCTCTAGCAAGAGCAACTCTTTCAGTCATCAAAATAAACAATTTCCCTCGTCCTCCCCTACAGAACACCAGCAAATGCGAGGCATGATTTTCCCCATAAAAGCCAAGTCCACCCTTCCCCAATACATCATTTATCCATCCATCCACAGAGTTTATTCTCGGTTTCTCAGCTTAGTGGTTGTATGCTGCGTGATTAATGCAGACGGAGGTAAACTCTACCCCCTGTCACACCCATGCAGCCACGATGAAGTCAATATGGTTAAATGGGTGTGATCCAGTAACTCAGCTTGCAAACCAACACTCTTCTACATGCCTAAACGCTCTTCCCTCTCAAGCAACCTGCAAGCAAGCGGTGCTAGACAAGACTGTAAAATGAGCAATGGTGCGATCAAGGATGCTTTATTCTTCTGCTGCCCTGTACCATCTGGTGCAGTCTCAGCACCCAGATGCAAAAATATGCAGTATCAAAGTTCAATTACTTACAAATTGACTTACTGCCCGACTTCCTTGATTGTCAGCCACAATCTGTGCTCTGGCATCATACAATCATCGATTTACTTTTTCAGTTCTTTAAATTGGGGCTACAGAAAATGGGTCCAGCGTGTTTGTACAGAAGTACATCTAGAAAAACATTACCCTCTCCACAAGGGAAATTATGACTTGTTTATGCAACACATTTCTGAAAACATTTTTTAGAACTCGAGTCATGTCTCCAAGATTGCTATGCTGGTTGTCAAAACAGAGCCTTTTTTTCCCTGACTATACCATATGTAATACTAAGTTCACTTTCCCTAACTTGATATCACCCATGCAAGATTTGGAGATGATTAGTGGAAAATATACAAATGAGACAGTGTTCTCCAGAGAACAGCACAGCAGGAATAATCTGATGGGTTTTATATTTATTAGCCTGATGCACATCTAACTTGTTTAAACAAGGCTTTTGTCAAACGTCAAAAAAAATGTTAATGCAATCCAAGGCATGCTCTCAAAGGGAATTAATGCTGAGCTGGAACCAATGCGAAAGCCTTAGTTACAGCAACAAGGAAACAGTGAAAAGGGGCCCCTTTTTATTTCAATTGCAAATAGATCTGCTAAGATAGAAAGGTTTATTTCCTAATAGCTGAGATGGAGAACCTAGAGTGGGAAATTGGGGTGGGGGCAGGTATCGGAAACACCCGGTTTGTGTCTGGAGGCCTCTGCCTCCCTAAGCTCGGGGCAGGGAGAGGGCCGCCCCTGGGGACAGCCCAGGGACAGCCAGGCGCCAGGGATGCTCGCCCCTGCCCTCCGTCTCCTTCCCTGCTGCCACACCGGGACACCCGGACTTGGCTTCACACGTAAGCAGTGCAGATACTCATCTCAGGTGCTCCTTCAGATGCTCAGTTAGTTTTTATTTTCCTGTAATAAGGATAATGCCCACTTACTCAATTTCAATACCATTTTGCCTAAAGAGACGGTTAAACCACCAAAACACTGAACCATCACAGAACCAAAGCATCATAAAAACCTCTGTCTCAACACACTGCACAGCTGAGCAAGAGACAGGGTTCTGAAGCAGAGAGAACGCAAAGAGGGAAGGACTCAGGGCTGCCATTATCTTTTGCCTTAACATAACTGTTACGTTAGCTTACAGCAAAACAGTTAAAAAAGGTACCATGTGACTAAACGCTCCATCAGAAAAGCGGCTTCCTTCCCCAGCTTCCTATTTAAAAAGCACCTGCTATTACAACACACTTCAGAAAACAGCAGACCTATCCAAGTAGGAATTATTTATTTTGGAAACTCAAAACATTTGTCAGCTGAACTTTAGACTCTGTGACTAACTATAACACAAAGCCTCTTTCAACTTCCATTCACAGATAAAACTGCAAGTCTGTAGGGAGCCAAAGGTAAGCAAATCAATCACCATAATCCCAAGATCTGCAACCACTCGCTATCACTCCTTCGCCTTCTCCTCCCAGGCAGCCTGTCCCACCTCACCCCTGACTCAGCCAGCGCTCTGGAGCTCCCGCAAGAGAGTCTAGCAAAAAGGATGCTGCAAACCACGTGCCAGCTCACATTAAATACAACTTTTTCCAAACCTCAACAGTTATTGCTAAGTTTGATAGGTCTGACATGTCACATCAAGTCTGTCAGGGGAGAGGGAGAGAATGATTATCATCATTATTATGTTGTTATCACCATTACACAAGCCACGCTCACAACCCATCTTCCCACATCACCTGAAGAATTAGTGCAATACCTCAAATTGCTGGGACCTAAATCAAGGCAGAACCAGACATGCCTCTGAGGCTACCATGACGTTTTATTGGAACCAAAAAAAGCCAGGCTACACACAAATATCAATTTACTAATACTTCTCCATTTGAGGTTTATAAAGCTGAATTTTTAGTTCTGCTAAAACTGGTAATATTACATTTTTTAAAAACATTCACCCGGGAATAAAACTCTTCTCAGTCTTTGCAAAAATCTTGCCCGCTGGCTATATTCTCATTTGTGTTTCCTGGGTGAAGCCAAGAAACTCAAGTATGTTTTCATAGCTTCATCAGGTTCTCTTCACCTCAGGCACGTACTTTAAACTCAAATGATTGTACTAGAAATTTTCTCTTTAAAGAAGCCCATGCAGAGTTCAGGAATCAGAAGAGAATTTAGCTACAACTAAGAGACCTGCACCTCCTTCCTTACAAACCTGTTCTAATGCTTTTTGTACCCACTGTTTTGCAACATCCAAGCGACCCCTATTAAAAGGAGAAGTTGGAAAAAGAATCCATTTTTGCAAAAGTTGTCTTGCTGTATCTTCACACTGTTCTGGGCTTGACCTATGACATACTCTAAACACACTGTAAACTGACTCCTTGCTAAACTCCTGCATCCAAACACCTAAGAAATCTCTCTCTCTTCATATTCTGTTCCCTATCAATGCCATAACCTCCTATTGCCTTTTCACAAGCTGAGAAAAGAAAGCTGGAGGCCAGTTATCCCATCACGGCTTTTATTCTTTTTCACCTTTGTGCCACTTCCTAAGGTAAACTCAACTGCATTAGCGACTGACATTCATTATGAGAACGTGTTTTATGTTTTGAAAAAAACTTGAAAGTCAGAAACACATAAAGATCTAAAACGTACTTCAAAGCTAACAAGAAGGGTGTCAGCCTCTACTCTAGCAACAACACTAGCACACGCTCTTAAAAAAATAATTAACACAACCAAGTGCAGCCTTAAACCTGTAATAAAGCGCAGCTATTTGGAAGCAGTACAACGGAAAAACTGAAAGCAAACAGCTACAGTCTACGTATCTCAACAAAACCACCCCAAAAGCAGCAGCAGAACATGCTACACTAAATGCACGTTTCCAGCGTCTTGGAAATCATGAGAGGGACCAGCTCTCCCCGCTGCGCGCGGCTCTTCGTGGGAGCCTTGTGATGGCTGCAGGGCCACCTCACACGCTGCTGCTCCAACCAGACACAGCACAAGCTTCATCTGCAGGGGGCAAAAGTGGCAGTTTCTCCCTTTTTTTCATTTGGGGACCTTCTCTCTGATTCTGCAAAGCACAATTGTGCTATGAAGATCCTCTGGCCTCTCCATATGACCCTCTGTTAGACCAGAGCACGGTCCCAGGAGAGAGCAGACCAAAGGACAACACAGACCAGCCAGCCAGGTCTCAAATATTTTGACAATCCTGTTCTCAAGGACAGCAGTGATGAGACTGCATTTGGCATATTTACCTGACTGATGTGCGCTGATTTTCTGCAGTTAGAACAAGTTTTGACAATTTCTGTTCAACCTTCCATGGTGCTATCAACAGCTGCACTTGCATGATCAAAAAGAAACTCAAACTGTCTTTAGGATAGCATATACAGAGACAACATGTGGTTAGTACATCAAATCAGCTACTGGTGCAGATCAAAACAATTTTTGGCTCCTCCTCCCTGTTTAAGCAGATTTATTTTTTCCCAGGCAAAGGCAGGCACCAGGATGAGCACAGTGCACACTGCAGCTGCTGCCAACAGCTGTAACAGGCCCCGTCATAGCTACAGGATTTTTTTTTTTTAAACTACAGTGCATAGGAGTTCACATCCCAAATTGAAAACAAAGCAAACCCCAAAATAAACTTCACTGTCTTACTAATTAAAGGGATTCATTCCTTCAGGAAAGCTGACATAAACCACTGCTGTGGGGTTAAGAACATATTTTTAGTACTCAGTTCTTCCAGCATTTTTACTGAAACTGCGTAAGCAAGCCAGAGCCTGACTACCCATGTAGCATCATTAAAAGCTCTATCTAGGAAGTGGGTTTTTCACATAACTAACTTTGAAACGCCACAGGACATTCTCATAAACCCAATCACAACAATACAGGAATTTTCTTCTCCAGCACCAAGGTTTTCCTTCCCAGTACAGCAGCCAGTAAATTTTCGCGGTCGTCTTCAACCGCATCACCTTGCCATGCCGGGTCAGGCACAGACACCCTACATGACAGGAAACTTAATAAGCACAACTGGATTTTACTGATAACCCAAAGAAGTTTTCTGCCTAATAATTTTTCAGCAGAAGGTTTAGTGATCTGACAATGAGCGTGCACTGCAATGTCTGCACAAAGCAGTAGCAGGATGCATCTGAAATACAAGTTACCCAAAACTCCAGCTTTCTCCCACAACGGCCAGGGCAGAATGTATCACTGGGCCACACCGTGTATCACAAGCGATAGCTTTCTTTATCATTTATAAGTGAAATATCCTAACAGAATTAAACTCAACTTTTAATAGCTATGCTATTTTTATTTTAAGAAATCTGACATGGTATTAAAACCACACATTTTTAATTGCCATTGCTGCTTTCCACTTAATTCCTAGAAGTGAGGGTTTTCTTACCATCCTGCAGGTTACACTGTCAATTAATGATACTATTTATAAGATAATAAAAGTCTGAACTCGACAGTGAAAGGCATGGGGGAAAGGGAAGGATTTCAAAACCAAAGGAAAAAAAATTATTTCCAAGTTAACTATCTTCACCTTGCTCTAGCAAATTGTGTTCCCAAAGGTGTGACGTATGAAATTTTCACCTCCCCGATGAGTTAACTGCCACAGTATTACCTGCAACCCAACACACCACGAAAGGCTCAAAGGCATTGCCACCAACAAGCAAGTGGGCTTCCTCGAGGAACCCCGGCCGGGCTGCTTTATAAAGCACTTTTCTGCCCCAGGGCTACATACACAACTCCAAACAGCTCTGTGACACAGGGTTTTTTCAGTCTGCATTCAGCGTGTTTTTAAAGCTTCTGATATTTCAATAACCAAGGAAAAAACCCAGCCGAATTTGAAATCTAGTGCACAAATTACGCTTGGGCATGTGTTTAACAACTACCTTAGCCAGCGCACTGAAGTGGCAATCAGTGTCATGTACTGCCACTGCTGCCTCAGAGATCAGCTTTTCTAAGGCGGCAACAAGTTTCTGCTTGAAAGTTGATCCCAAATGATGCTTGTAACGTTGTTCCAACCACATTCCAGACTTCTTTCTCCTCAACAGCAAGTCACCTAACCCCAAGATTAGTAAAATAGCATCAAGTTGTACCTCCCGGAGAACTGAGCTGGAAAAGCAACGCGCCTCCTGCTTGGTATATTCTGTTTAGGGAGATCTAAAGCTGGTTTAAAATACCGAAGTCTTCAGATTAAGCAGATGTGCTTAGTATCTATACACGCAGGAGAATAAGGGGACAGGCTTTTGTCTCCGGTTACAACTCAAGAAATGAGATATTCCCAGTCCTGTAATCTCCCTGTTCCACACATTTGTAATGTTCTTCCATGGTTATGGATAAATAAAACATTTCAGATCCTAAATACCAACAAGAGCCAACCAAGAAAACCCAACTCATTTTATAATGGGTGGTTTGGGTGATTCACAACATCTGAAAGACAAGTCTCCAGACCATTTAATATAAGGCAGAAGTAACACAGTATGTATCAGCTGGCTCCAATTAACACTTCACCTTTATCACTTGCAAGTATTTCCTTATGTGCTGAGAACCACCTATTACTCATGCCTCTGCTGACTCACAGAAACATTAATCAGCCATTAAAAGGTGGTTTTGCACCACATTATGCAAATTACTGCCAACTCATGGAAAAAGGGAGACCACACTTAACAATAACGATTTGACCAGATATATCTGGATAACAGAACATCCACTACAAAATAAAATCAGAATGATCAGTTCTAGGAGCTTGTACTTATTTATGCTAAAATGCAGTTGTTCCAGTTCATAAAACGCGCAGTAAAAATGACAAAAGAATACGGTTTTCAGATAATCTATACTGTCCACCTCATTTTTCTCTTTCAGACAATAAGATGAATATCTCATGACAATTTGCTCACCTTATCTGCCTTTGTGCCAGTCTCCAGTGCAAGTGCATATATTTACATATTGTTTGGGACTGGCCAGTTCACTGGGGCTGCAGGTTATCAGGAAGCCTAATGGAATAAGACTATCAAATCATGCTGCCCTTTCCCCTGGCAGCAGCTGTAAAATCTATATAAAGCGAAGGAAAAGCTGAAAAAGCACGTAGCAATTTTATGCAGGATCGTCTTGCTGGGCTGCATTACAAAACTAAACGCTGAACACAAGCCTATTGTTTTTATAAAAGAACTGGACAGCAGACATTTACAAACTTGAAACATTACCTTCCACTCAAAGGGTCCCCACTCAGAGGGTCAAAATGCCCTCCTTGGTCAGCCCTCACACCACCACTGCCTCAGCGACAGCCTGCAGCGGGTGTCTGCAGGGCCCAGAAACGCTGCCTCCACGCTGGCCACCTCATAAGAGAGTTTTAATTAACCCTGCTCATCATTACAGCTGAGATACGTGTTCAAGACGCCCTGTTCTATCCCCTACATGATGCGTATCAGAAATTTTTTGCATCCCAGTTTCTAAACAGCTAAACAAGGTGTATATACACAATCAGACATGTTTGACATCTACAACAGTCTAAAGTGATTATTATCACTGGAAATTATGCTGAGGATACACTGGGAAAAAAAAAAAAAAAAAGAGAATCACTCGATTACCTGCCTTTGGGCTGGTTTTGGCTCTGGGTATCGTAATACACAACAAGAAAGAACAAAATCATCTACCCATGAGTTAGATGGACAACACACAGCCAGCATTGCAGTTGAAATCAGCATCATCTGAAAAAACACACCACCACAGGCTGCCCTTCGCACAAGAACTTTTTTAGAAAGCTCATGCACCGCCTGCAGAAACTAAAACAGCCAACTCAATCCTGCCCAGCTGACAAATGGGAGGATGGTCTTGGGGGCATGTCTCACAACATGATTTTATAAGCATCCCAAGATACACATATTCATGCCAATCAGTAGCACCTGTGACTACTGAATTGATTTGCCCAATCCACTTTTAAATAATTCAAATAGCTTTTCCCCACTGAAAAAAAACAGCAGGCAGTCACAGAGGGCTCTCGAAGAATTACTGAATGAAGCCTCTGTCCAAATGAGTCTCTGAAGGAAAAGTCTGAGATAAATGCAATGAATAAGAAACCCACTATGGCTTTTAGGCTGAAAATTGTGCCTCTGAATTAAACATCTACTCAAGATCATGCCTAACACCTCAAGAACTGAAAATCTCTGATCACTCAAAAGTACTGTATCATTACACCTTACAGTATCTATTACTTGCCTGTTCACAAGGTTTTGATCTACTATTCAAGTAATCCCAAGCTATATTTACCATCTGTGTAGATAACCTGTTTCACAGACCCTGTCCCTCCATCCTCCCCAAGGATTCATCATCTGCTGTCCTAATTCACACCAGCCACAAATCTTACTTTCCTGCAACAACAGTTGACTAGAAGACTTACCTGAGCATGTTAGTAGTCAATAAATTTGTAAATACAAAGTCGATCTACTTGCCTATTGTCTTTCAGATTTCTTCATCACCTGCTGCCCATTAGCCTAAAAGCTGCTGCACCGCAGAAGGCAAGATGAATTTTTTTTGGTTTTTTTTTTTTTTCCTTGAGACACGCACACCCCCCATGCACCAGCTTGCATTTGATCTAAAAGCTATGCCAAGGGAATAAAGTACCACCACTCCTAGTGCACTTGTCACATCAAACAGACACCACCTTCAACAGTCATCTAGCTGTCTCCTCAAAGTCAAAAATATTGTAGAAGTCTCACTGCTAATGAAGCTAAGGGAAGTATGAGTAGAAGTTATCACAAAATACATTGAGAAAAAAACAACAAAACAATGTAAAACGATCAGTTCTGCTGCTTATCCAACTGGATGACTACCTTCCTATGCATCCCAAAGGATGCTGTGAGAAAAACTGACCTCCAAAATGACAGCTGCAGCCCAAGAGTAGTTAATACAACTAAAGGAGGAAGCATTTTCATACAGAGAAAAAAAAAGCAAGCTTATGGAAGTTGAAAGGTGAATTCAGATAGTTAAACAGTCCCTCTGCAGAGTCGTGCACTTTATCTTTCATATTAAATAGAAAAGTGACTACAATCCTTATTGATCATTTTTATCAAAAAAAGAGAAATAGTTATGCTGAATTTCAGTAGGAACTGCTGGAAATCACATTTTAAAAAATGGAAAGCTGACATCATCCAATTCAACTTTGAAGAATAAAATGTCAAAGATTAATCAGATCAGGAATGACAAGATTTTCCACATAAGCAAAAGAATAAGCAATATACATTTCCAGTGCTTTAATCCAGACATTGTATGTGAAAGCTAGTATCTCAGCCTGTTACACAATACAAACATACAGTAAGCATTAAGCGTTTTGAAGTTACCATGAAAGCATTTGCCAATTAGATCCTCAGAAAGTCGGTCATCTACTCCAGAACATGAACAAGACATCTACTGGCATTATGGACCAGCATTCACACTAAACATGCCATTACACTGCTGGAAAAACCTCTGAATATCCATGCCAAAAATCACAGGGCGACTGAGCCCCTCAAGCTATGTTAAGGAGACTCTTTATCAAAAGAGCAATGCTTAAACCTGAGCCGAGCTACTCCAAACCACAAAAATCCCCCACCTTCCCCTAAACATAAAATCAACAATAAAGAAGAAATATGATGCCATTCTCTCAAGGCTCCTTCAGCACAGGATGTTTTCTCCTTGCAGAAATTCAAAGGCTGTTGAAGTTCTTTTCAGTAATTTCCAAATTATTTGCAGAAGTGATTTATAGCATGCCCAGGGACAAAAGCTACAAACAGCACAAGAGTCTGCTGAAAACTTGAACTTTGTGTTTCATTTTTCACGTATGCTGTCCTAATAGCAGGACTAGAACATGCTGTACAACTGATGCCCGAGACGTCAATGAGAAGACCCCAGCTGGGCTGCCAACCTCCTGTAGGTTCAGAAACCACAGTTCAGCAGAATTACAATGCAGCCACTGCAATTCTCAAACATCCTACACTTAAATAATTTCTCACTTTATAGGAAGTTAAACAGCCTTAGTTTCTAGCTCAAAAATCTGCTGTAGAAATTAAATGACACACTCATTCCTGAAGATTCAGGTGACCGGAAACTTAAAAGACTTCAAAAGTTAAGCTGCAATTCAAACTGCATTTACATGAATTGTCTTCACTTCATGTACTAGTTGTAGATATACACACAGATCTATGTCCCAGACATACAGATCTATGTCCCAGAGACACTCCTCAAAAGTGTTGCCAACATCTCTGATGGAAGCACTAAAGAAAAAAAAAAAAATCAAACCTAAAACCCCCAACGAAACAAAGAAAAAAAGCCTCACAACCACCTTGAGGCTCAAGGTTTTAAGCTCAAGTCATCTGCTGGAAAAAATAAGACATCAAAATGAAAAAAAAATGAGAATGACAAAAGACTGCTTATTTCAACAGCCATGAATCTTCAGCTAATTTTATTGGTTCCACAATAATATTTTCCTAGGTTTGGCCTGTTGGGTGCATATTCTACTAAGCAAACATGAAGAAGAAATGAAGGTGGTAAAACTGACTTTAAGTGATTTCATGATCTGGAGTTTAACACAAGTGCTTTTATAATTCAAAACTTCCCTGTCGCCCAAGCCCAGAAAAAACAGCACACAGGAATGGAGAGGAACATAGTGCACTGACTCCAAAATCTTACCACAGAGCTCACTAGCCTAGACACAAGCTTAAGGTTATTAAATATGCCCAGGAAGGGGGCTGAAATAAATACACTGCAACCAGACTTTCAATTTTTTTAATATCTGTATTTATATGTTAAATAAAAATTAGTGTATAAAATATATGTAAGTAATATGCTAACGTCCTAAAAAAATGCTAAGTCATGGGAAAAGGGAATTTCAAAACAAAACAAACTCCTCTGAGATTGGCAGAAAAGGATACAAAAGCTGACAGACAAGCTAAATTCTAGTGGTCTGAGCACAAGCGTAGCCTTGGTATACCAGGGAAGCCCTTTGTGGAAGTTACACGAAGCTCCTTGAGCCCTCATCCAACACTCATGGCTTATTAGTCAAGTTTTTGTTAGGGACAGTCCTGTGAATGACTGAAAGAAATACAGAATTCCATTTTTATTAACCTTAACAGGAAAAAATAATATACATTTTATGGTTTTTCTGTGATTTCTGTTCAGTTTTTACTGCACAGTTCTGCAAGAAACACTTCCAGCATCCTCCCCTGAGGGCTGATGGTGTTGCCAGAGCTGTTTGTCACGCTGGTAAAACTGTGGAGGGAGGACAAGGGACAGCAGATGTAAACAGAAAAGGCCAGCAGTGTTTGTGATGACTGCAGTGACACATTCCTAGGATTATTCTGCAAGAAAGGAACTCAGATTGGGCCCAAAAAAGAAATGAACTTTTTACTTTGAGTCTGAACCGTGTAATCCTGCTGTAATGGAGTGCATGCACTACGTAAAAACAGTGGTACTGGGCATTTTACGTACTGAATGATTTTGCAAAAACCACTCGAGTTTCGCTGGGTAACACAGCTTGCCCTGCTGCAGATGGAGAGAAGAAACAGTTAAATTCCTCTTTTTTTTCCCCCAGCTGCATCAGCGGCAGCAGTGTGAGTGGGCTGGCAAAGGAGATGGTATGCAGACATGAGAGCAGATAGGAAAAGCCAATACAGAGTAAGAGACAGTCCTACACACACACACTTCAGAAGCCACCAGAAAAACGCTTGCAGCACTACCAACGCAAGCAGCAGAGTATTTTGAGACAGGATACTGACTGAAAAAAAAACTAGAACGAAAGGAAGACTATATTGGAATCTTGTGCTTGTGGAAACAGGATTACACACATTTTTGTAAGTCAGTAGTACGTAGTAACCGGCTCCATCACCCACTACTAAATGCTGTCAAGCCTCCAATATCAAACTGTTTCCATCAGCAGTACTTTCACACAAAATAGGTATTGTCTCTCCTCGGTACTTTATCCACGCTCTATATGGGCAACATTACACTGACTACAGTTGATGTCTCAACCTGGGGGCCCTAAAAATACTAACTAGCATGCATGCTTGGATCACACTCGATTTCTTCTTTATTTGGGGATGGAAGGGGATTTGTTATCAGTCAATTCCTTACATACTTTGCAAGGGTAGAGGTTAAGGCAAGCTGTGACAGGAACATACTCTATAAGTATAAAGAAGAGGAGCTTCGTCCCAACACCTCAAGGGAAAGAAGGGATAGGGGGTTACTGCAGAAAACCTTGATGCACATTGCCTATGCTTCTGCCAAAGTAACTTCCAGGAGTGACTCTAAGAACAATTTCCTTCAGTGTGCTTACTTCTTTTCTAAGTCACCCGAATAAAAAGATTTCTAGGTGAAAGCCCACAATGTGCCCACATGCTCATTAAGGGCCTGCAGGGATTTCCTAGTTAAGGTTGAATGATGTAGTGTGCTTACATTAAATACTAACATATATGACTGGAAGTCCATAATCCACAAGCACAATGGAACCTCCATTTTGATGGGAAAAAGCATATAATCAGAGGAGGGAGTTAACATAGTATCATTTAACAGTTACCTGGAGCAAAACTGTAATTAACACAGCAACTAAATCCCACTTCATTCTGGAGTCTCTTATTTTAAATAAAGGTTTCTGTCTCCTCTACTAAACTAATTCCAGAAAAGTCCTACATCCCAAATGCTCCCCATGTACCACCTGGAGCCCTCAGGACAGTGAGTAACAATCATATTCGTTCTGCAGATGTTCCAGTGGTTGTGTGAAGCAGAGACGGATGCTGGAAGACAGAGAGTCTCATCACCTGGCTCAGCAGCCACTGACAGCGATGAAGAGCCAAGTTAAGGAATTGGCCTGGGAATGAATTTCTGCAGCACACAAGTGGAGGAAAAAGGCTAATGAACAGAACTAACAGGCTTTCCGGTCTCCAGGTAAACATCATCAACAGTTCCTCATCCCTTGCCAACCTTCAGACTTGATTCAGAAGGGACAAAAAGCTCCCTCCAAACCAAGCATTGGCTTTACACTGCACCCAAACCAGGATGGGTTTCAAATGCATCAGACGAAAACTGCCCATAGACAGCTCTGGTAAAATCCATCCAACAGAAAGTTTCTCTTCCTTAAAGCACCTATTGCAGATAATAAAAAAACCAGTGCACTCTGGCTGAGGCTTAGATGGAAGATTCTGGAAAAAATCATGATGGTACTGGCATCCTGTTCATCTACCCAGGAGGACCTGGATCAGGAATGCTTCAAGTGCAAGAAGCACATCAAGATGCACCTATCTGAAAGATGACCACTTCTGAAAGACGCACCTTACAGCTGAATGACAAAACCAGACCTGTCCTTAAAGGTAAGATGATTTGTTTCTGCTGATAAACTGCAAGAATGAGTAGGGAATTTGGGGCGATAAACTTTCTTACACAGACTGAGAGAACTAAAAAGATCTCTCTATTTTAATTTAGGCCTGGTTATAGTCTGGACTCCTCAGCATCCTTTTCAGAAACTGCTTTAGCTAGAAAGCCAGAGCAGGGCTGTCCCTTGCCACCCAGCCCCACCAGTCCCAATCTCTGAGCAGAGGGCTGGGATCGGGACATGCCGGCGCCTCCTCGGCAGAGCCAGGTGGCAGGACCCGCAACACGCGGTGCCGGCTGCAGCCTCGCCTCCCCGCCATCCGCTCCTTCGCTTGGCCTTTGCCAATCATTGAAGATGGAGAAAAAAATTCAGCACCACACAAAGCTTCACCCCTAAAGTACAACTTGGCAATCACGGCAGTATGACAGTAAACAGCATGTCTGTCCAGGCCCTCTGATACCTAAACCAGTTACACTGAACACCACCGCTTGTCAAACTAGAAACTTTACAGCTTCACAGCATCGTTACACAACAGCAGCCAATCCACTTTTATCTTAGAGGCACAACGGAACTGAAAAACATTCAGATTCCATGACAGTAAATATTTTTATTTTTTCAGATTTTGAATTTGGGATTCTTTCAAAATGCTTTTCAGAAAAAATTCTTCCATTATACCAGTTCTGTTCACTGGAGGAAGATGGCGGTTAGAGTAACAAGTCTTAAGATGACTGCAATGCCCTGTGATCAGCCTCTACTTATCACAAAGTCTCCTCCCTTCTTCAGGTTAAAAACAGAATCAGTTCAAAGGGCTGGAGGTTAATCACTTTAGCAGGTAATTCACTCGCACACAGAAATCAGAAAGCACACACAAGTCTCTGCTGCTGCAGAGCTTCCACAAACCCAGGATTATGGACTGGAGAGGTAAAGTAGGTGGTAATATTAAAAGGTGATAAAAACCTCAGGAACACTGAAGTCTGAACATAACGCAAACCAACTGCATGATTTTGCTGTTCGCTCCCCACCCATTATGTTCACAAAACCAGGAGATAAGGGGCAAGAAAAGGGAAGGATTCCCACAACCAAGTTTTCAACGCAGCTAAATATACTCAGAGTATTTCCATGCCTAGAGTACATACAGTAATAATCAAGCCTGCTCACACATCTTTATACACAGCCAAGGCGCCAAACATAGATCTTGCTTATCTGATCTCAACCTACTCTTTTATAGTCTATCATTCTCAAACAACTTCATAACAACTTTACCTTGAGTCACCCAGGAAACTTTGCAGATATCTAAACTGAAAATCAAGAATTTCTTCAGAGAACTTCACATTCCCTCCCAGGGGGCCCCATCCCCACCTAACCCAGCACCTGAAGTTCATCTCTTCATTCACAGCAACATTATGATCTCAAATACCATCATGTGCACTAAGCACTGACTTTTCAGCTAACTTAAAAATATCTAAGAACTTCTTAGAGATGAGGCATGCTCGGATATTTTTAAGAGACTAAAACTGACTACAAGAAGAAACACTATTTTACCCAGAACTGCTCACATTCAATGGCATTGAGCTAATGCCCAGGTTACTCCACGCCTTGAGAACTACAGGTCATGCCTGCCACCAACAAGGAAGCCCCAAGGGTCAAGCACTGAGAAGAGCCAGCACTAGCCTTGCTGAAACACAGTTTCTGCATTGCACGGTTTCCTTGCGTTAATAGAGACCACATGAACAGCACTGAAAACTAACCACTTTTCATGTACCCAAGCTTCTGCTTTCTCACCAGTACCTAAAACGCCGAGGTATGTTATTGATTTGGTTTCTGGAAGGTGGGTGTGAAGAGCTGAGGCCACCTTTGAGAGCCACCTGGCACAGATACACCCGAACAGAGAGCGCACTCTCTGCAACAACACTGTAAATGTGAATAGAGGCTGTTCACTCCCGTGTACTTTTAACCACTGCTTTCAAAATGTCTTTTTCAGGAAAAGTCCTTTAGTGTTGCCTTCTTCCTTTGACACTTGGGAAACAATCCTGCCATACACAGCTCTACATGGAAATGAAAACTCCTCTAGCGCTGTGCCACTTGAGTTAACTCTTGATTATCGCAAGCCTGCCCTGTCAATGCTGGAAATCTGCAGAACTTCACCGCCAACAGGACAAAAATCAAAAGTAACACATTCTCCTGAGGATAGAAATAGCCTCCTCTCATTAAAACAAACTTCATTGATAAGTTTAACAATCAAGGACATCTTCTGTACTAGGAAACTGGCAGTCAACATGCAAGGCATACTGAGGACATTGAATCAAGCAACCCTTTATAATACTAAAAAAAAAAACCCTGGGGATGTCACTTCTGTGAGGTAACCACATTAAGTAGTAGTTTGAAAAAAATTAACTTGAAAACACACTTAACTGAGTTACCTCAGCAGAAAAACAGGACTACTGGGTGTCAAACTACGAATCAAATTCACAGTTTGTTAAAGCATGGGTGTGAGTACGTAACACCATAGCACCAGGCCCGTTTCTCACTTAAGGAGATGCCAAGAAACCTTCAGCACTTTGACTAAAGCACAAAACTACCATCAGAAGGTGGAGAGGAATTATCCTGACTCGCAATCATATGGGGGGAAGAAAAAAAACACAACAGCAGAGCAGTTGGATTTCTCCAAACAACTGCAGTGGAGCTGGGGAACCCGAACTCACTTCCAGCAACACTGTAACCTGGAGATCTAAATGAGGCAGACAGAAGCTTTCAAGTGGTTTTGACTCAGTATTTCAAATACCTCCTGCACTTCTCCTAAATAAAATAAGGAGCCCGTCTTTGTCTTCAGCAAAAGCCTTCCACAGGGAAGAGCAACCCCATTTACAAAGCAGCAGCAGATGTTCAACAACTGAGGTTCAGTTTTAAGGACACGCACTAGTCACTTGTGGTTACAAAACCAACAGCCCCTCTGTATGACTTGTTAAAGATGGGAAATACAAAGATTAAGGACTAGCAAAGCCATATGAATAGTTCAAGGAAGGTTTAGCTACGCTCATAGTTCTACTCACTCGACATGGCATCACCAACACCTGCTCGCCACATGTGTTATGAAGCCTATTACAGACACCTAGTGGGTTCCCTGCCAATACACAAAATCGTACCTGTTTGAAAATAAAGGTACTTGTTTAGTTTAGCTTCAAATTGACTCTAATCAAAAGGTTAAAACAGAATAACTTTTTCAACAGGAAGAGCATTCATATTGTGATTTTCATTGTCCGGCATCTGGAGTCACAAAAGTCTGAAGCCAACTCCAGAAACAGGCAGAATAACCTGTTGTCCCTTCACGGGAAAATAAGACAGACACAGATGGATTTGTCTCCCACCTGAGCATTGCCACTAGACAAGAAGACTCTGGTTCTTTTAGCTATTTAGTGAAAATCACCACCTTCATCTTCAAGGAATGAAGATGGGAGTCAGCGTCTAAAATCTTGGATTGGTTGGAAAAAGTCACCTGTACGTATTTATTTTCTACCATGACAATACTTGGGGCAACAGGGTTCTCTATAAAGGACCACAAAGGGAACTAGAAGTAAACTAGGAAATAAACTTTAAGATGGGAATTGTAACAAAGTACTTCAACGGAGATACAGGACAGCAGAAGAGGAGGTGATGAGAACACACACACAGTGAAAGGGATACCAGTGACAGCCAGTAACAATTTGCCATACTGCACTGTGAGGAAGAACAGCCTGAGCAAGGCAATCAACAACCTGCAGCCAAGGATGTGGCAATATGGGTGATTTTCAACTCAAGTCAGGTTAGAAAAAAAAATAAATCCAATTTCTCTCCTAGCCCTGAGCACAATCCCCTGAAAGTTATAACGAGCAATACACGTTCAATTTCATCAGCTTTAATAATTAAAACTACAGAAAAATTAAACCTTGTATCCTCCATGAGCACAAAATAAGATTTTTCCCTGCAGGACGCAGAGATTGAGACAGAAAAGCTGTTGCCTTGCCAACATAAATATTTCTGTATCGCTGAACAGGAGAGCTTCTGAATTAGGATGTTGCATAAGGAACAGTTAGGTCAACATCCCAGTTTTCCAGGCAGTCTAGTCGACACAGATGCACTAACAGCCCTGGAAGAGCAGGAGATGTTTCAAGCAGCATGTCATTCTGACACTCATCCCAAAGAAGGATTTGGTTTTTGGGAGCTACAGGGAAACCATCATCTCTGCAAGAATGCTCCATAATAGCAACACTAGTGGTGCTAAGGGCCGCTAAGATTTTTTCAGGGTTCAACCTAAAAAAAAAGTGCCACTTAACAGTGAGAATAAGCAGCAAGTCATTAACTTCACATTATGACAAAGATGAAACATCATGCTCTTAAGACCCAAAAAACATATGCACCCACACAAAGCAGCAGAGCAACTACCAGCGAGTGCATCTTGACAGATGCATTCCATATCCCTACAAATACAATCACAAATACAACTGCACTAAGTGGTTTAGCACCCACTTTTTAAATGTTTAATACATAAGCACTGCCATTAAGTGACTGACTGCATGGGAATTAGAGGAAAAAAATTGCACCAGTGTTACAGAATCCTCTTCTCAAAAACGACACGTGTATATGTATATACACACTAAGTCCAACACAAGTACAACAGTGTTTTTTGGAATCCAGATTCTCTATCAAGCCAGCCAGACAAGCCAAGTGACAAATACATGCAAACAAATAAAGAGGTATTATAAATAACTCGGAAGAGCCAGGAGTTGGCAGCAGTCAGCACAGTATTTGAGCTCCCCTTCATATCTAAGTTGCAAAACATCAGCATCAAACACTTCCAAGAAGGAAAGATCCGCTATGGGGCTTCATTCACAAAATGGAAGCGTAGCTCACAGGCATTCGAACTGCACTGCATTTTGGGTGCTGTGAAGAACAAGAACCCTTTGCAAAGGATTCTTGTTCTTCACAGGATCTTTCCAATAAACGTTATTTCTTGATATGTACCTCCAAGGCTGACACTAACTTCACCAAGCTGAGGAGTTGAGACACATCATCAATTCGTCTAAAAATAAAAGTTGTTTGATCTAACTAGAACTGACATTGCTGAATTTTTATGTTTAATTTAATAGTTCTATCTATAAGCTAGTGAAAATAAAGTTACAAATAATGGGTCTCAGGTAATTTACAAATAACATCTCCCATATCAGTTAGATAGAACTTTGTATACCACCCAAGTGGAATATTTACAACCAGGAAATACGGATGTGCCTACATCATAAATCACAATTAGTGTATCTGACATTATGGCCAGATCCTACGGGCATTCCTCATAAAGACCTTTCTGTAATGTCTTAATACACTTAGATATTTACTCTATGTTATAACTTCAGACAAGTGACCTTTACATCTCTCTCTGTGCAACCTCGAAGGAAACCAAAACATAGGAAAACAAGTATTGTCCATGAAGTTAAATGTTAAGTGCACCCACTCCACAAATATTCCTTCAAATCAGACTGATCAAGATTTTTCAAGACTATTAACCAATGCAGAAACTCACCCTCATGACAAACATGTTGCCCCGAGTCTCTGTCTGTTCCAAACCAATTACAGCTGTTACGGAAGACCGACAGCTGCAGCATGGAAAGCCGGGTCTTTCCGCCTTGCCTGCCCTTCTTATCCCCACGGAAAACCTCAAAAAATAACAACGGCCACCATTTCAGTTTTATTAATGTCTTCTGTGATTAGCAAAAAAAATTGTAGGAAGCTACACTGCACTGTATGCTTGTTATCTTGATGGTATTTGTTGCCTGTTCTGTCGTAAGACAACATTTGGTACTATTTTGTCAATAAAGCAGAAGTATTTGTCAAACACTGTCATTATATACCAGTCTGAAACATCAGAATCATCAAAACACCCTATTTTAAACTTCCATCAAGATAATAGCTTTATGTTGGATGCTTTTCATGAACAAAATAGATGATAGTTTCTCAAGTTCAATATACTGACATTTCTTTTTCCTCACACATGAAAAAGCCCATTCTGTATTTTTTGGCAGAAACCGCCTTGCGCTGTGTGTTTACTGCAGTTGCCTAGGGGAAATCCTAACACCAATTATCAAAAGCAACACTATTACATTAATCGTCTGCATTAATGACTTTTTTTTAACCCTATGCAGCTCAAAGCAAAAACGCATATGCAGGCATTTGAAAGACATCTGCACTCCCTCTCCGCTTTCCAAGTATCTATTTCTAAGGTTACAACCATGCCAAAGAAAACCATAGTTACATGCTATTTCAGCTATCATCTTACACAAATCATTTGGTAACCGGATAGTTGTTAACTTGGGCAATCGGTACTAAACTACCGGTGGTCATCAGCACAGTAGCATCAAAATTAGCTCTGCTCTGCAGCAAAGAGCCAAACTGCTCATTCAGAATACACCCAAGTGGTTTTGCAGTAGTGAGCTAAGAATCCAAGATCTGAAAGCAATGTTACCAACGAGCTTACGCTGCGCAGCATGTGACATACTGCTTTGAAATTATAGTTTGCCAAACGGAGAAACTGAAAGTTCTGGCTGCTTAACTACTAAAGTGAGTAAGAGTTCAGCATCTGGTACAAGGGATTCCATTTTCTAGCGCAAAATGACCATTATATCCAGAAAAAGGACTGCTAATGGCTGAAGCAGCAAAGTTTGAAGTTCTCCTCGATACGCAGCAGCTATCAGCAACTTAAACCCTTCCTCTGGCCTCTGAAAAGAGCTCACGTGCTACCCCACATACAGACTCCGCTTCCGAAAAACCAAACGCTCTGTCATGAACTCTGGACTCGCTAAGATTAGGAAACAGTTCTACAGTAACCTCATCCTTCTTGTCACACTAAGCACCCTCAAATTCAAGGCAAGTAATTAGGAGGAAAGGAACATCACGTTTTAAATGTTTCTTTTCCTTGTGCAAATTGTTTGGGTCATCTACATGAGATGCTGAAGTACAACTATCCCGTTACCAAATGATTCGTTAGATCAACACAACATCGTTACTGACAGTGGTAAACCAAGCAACTGGCAGATCTCTGGCAAAACAAGAAGTGTGCTAATTTAATTTACAGAGCTTGGTTTTGAGGGAATGGAGATAAATGCCTGCACAAGGCTTCTACAGAAGTATTCAGTGATTTGTCCCAAGAAAGTTACCCATTGCTGCCATTAGGCATTTAACTGTCAAGTTAATATAGAGCAACATTAAAATTCTACATTTCTTTTCAATTTTAGCAGAAAAGCAAAGACCATGACTGCTAGCATCTGGCATACACTTCAATATTGTGCAAACATTAATCCATCTCATTCTCTAATTCAGCCAGTGACCTTAATACCAGTTCAGTTCCTCATCATCTGGCTGTATCAGTGCAGCTGGCATTCATTTGCTTGACACAAGACCTACCCAATAAATAATAATAAAAACCCCTTTTAGACAATGTTTGACAACGCTCAAGCCCAATTGCAATCTATTTACCTGCTAGATTTTATTTTCATAACAATGTCTAGACAACTCTCATTCACAATAACTGTAACAGCTAGAAGATGAGTCCTAGAAGATTTTTTACCCCACTACAGAGGATGACAATTCTCCAGTGTTGAAAAAGAATATGCTTACACCAGCATGTCACCAAAACCCTGCAGCTACAAGATGGGCAACTCCATGGGACCAGTTCCAATACATTTACGTCATATTGCCCAAAGTTCACGTGCTCCAAAGCTCTGCCTGCTCACCCACGAATGCACAGAAAGTTTACTGGGCTGCTGCTGGAAATGCCAGCGGCATGGAAGAGTAGCAACCATACCAGGGCAGCAAGCAAGAGATGACACAGAACTAACAAGAATTATCTCAAGTGAAGCTTTGCAAAGAAAAGACCGGAGGCCTCCAACAGAGATCACTCGCCAGCTTTCCTCTACTTCCCATGGCTATAAACTGCAGAGAATTTGAGATAAGAGCTTAAAACTAACTCCTCTAAAACCTCAGGGGAAAAAACCTCAAAAGAGCGATTTATCATATTATAACGATGGTCCTTTTGATAGTCTACAAGCTTGATTCACAAATCTACTTAATATATCCTAAAGAGGGGTAATTCAAACAAAGCTATCTCCAAACAAAAGCAACAAGTGAGAACCACTGAAAAAGAAACTGCTACTTTAAATAAAACCCCATTGCCCCAGAGCCATCCTCCTCCAGAACAGCAAGAGTTCCTCTCATTATGAAAGATTCATGAAGACTTCAAGGGGAAAAAAGTTTAGATGAGGAACAACATCTCCCTTGACAAGTTCTCCTAAATAGTTCTAAGGCAAAAATAGCTTCTCTTGCTTCTCTGAATTGAAGTTTATGGAAGTTTCTTTTTTTTTCTTTTTCTTTGGGGGTAGCGCTGGTAGATATATAAGAACTTTTCTTGCTTCAAATAAATGAATTTAGAGGTTGAATACCGTGACATAAGTCTATTAAAGTCAGGGACAAGTGAACTTCAAAACCAACAATTTGATACTTAGATGGAAAAATACTGTAGTATTAGAACAGCAACAGCAGTACAGGATTAGCCTACTGTATAATGATTATTTTAGAATAGACGAGAACACTTGTATACTCTTAACACAAAGCTAGCCATGAAGAAAAAGGCTTGCTAACATAGTCTAGAAGACCTTACACTAACATGTTGCAACCCTCACAGAAGTGGAGACCATGAACAATATCCAAAAGCCAGGCACCGGTCCAGCTGGCAGATAGGTCACCTCATCTTCCCCACCCATACCTTCAGCTTTCCTTCTTTTAAAAGAAGTTAACTTGTAGGAAAGGAATCTGATCTACACTGAAGTGACCTGGAACTGTAGTTCATCTTAGCTGGGAATTAGGTGTTTGAATCCCTTGCTTCCCCACTGCAAAGGTTTGAGGAACTGTTACTTGCATGGGACTTGAGGCCAACACCACGGCAAATGGGGTTTGCAGGTAGAAAAGGAAAGTGCTTGATGCCCAAAGATTATTTACTGACAGTATGAAGAATAATTCCCCCCAAAATCAACCTCTGCCCACTTCACACTGCAAGTCAAACTCAGTAACGTCAAAAATACACAGATTTAAAAATTCTTTACTCTCTTGCTGTAAAAATTCTGTAACTTCAGATTGTTCAAAAGTATATTACCTAAGGTAGGCAGGAACAGCTTTTCAAGAAATACCATACTAGCAGATATTGCAGTATCTGGGTGATTATTTCAAGTTGAAAATGCCAACAAGGTACACTGTTTAAAACTCTTCTCTACAGACCTTAGGCAGGCCTTGTGTAGAAAGCTCGAAGTCAAATAACTTGCGTGCAGCACCAAACACACAGAATACTGATGGCACGAGGGAAACAAGTTTCAAGTAATAAAACTTCTTTTTGCAACCGGTTACACGGAGAAAAAAAAACACATAAAAATCAAGATTCTGCCTGCTCCTCCCTGATTACTCCAAAACCTAGGCACAGGGCTGTCAAGAGCATACCAATTTCACATCAACTAAAAGAAGCAAAAAGACAAGTCTTGGCTGAATAGCAGCTCGTTCCGACATTAAAATACTGAAGTATATTTGGCATGCTAATCATAATATCTCATTAAACTTTTCTTCCTAAGAAATAATAGGAGAAATTAAAGACTAGTTTAAACCTAGCTTTCTGAAGGACACCAATAAGCAACTGTGCGCACACTTTTTTCTGATAGCAAAAGCCTAAACTGCACTTCTCTGGAAAAAAGGAGAAAGTGGCAGAGCACGCTGGACCCGCTAACCCGTAACACGAGCCTGCAACACCACTATCAACCTGTAGCCCAATCACTGGTCCCAGGATGCATTTTTTTCTCAAAACCAAGACTCGAAGCTTACTTTCATCCAATAAATTTGATACTAGCACGTAAAGGAAAAAAAACCCTCTGGAACATCTTAATGTTGTGTATCAGTGGTTACTGATTAACTCGAAATCTTCAACTTATCCTGGGCTGAAAGGACTGTGCTCCGAGTATATGACTGTATGCTGTTAAAATAGAGCAATAGTTTAAGCATATTGGCACAGGACAGGCATAAATAGTTGTATGAAGTAACTCTCTGTTGTGGTTACCTCAAACTTTAACCAAGGTCAGACCACAATTTCCGTCAAGATTACTATAAGCCCACATGAATGCCTCTACATCAATAAAATATTACAATCCCCGGTTACTAGGTCTAAATATTTGGCTTTGCTCCTTGTGCCTCAAACTCCGGGCACACTCCACTCGCAGGAGGACTTCTGGATCTGCAACGGGCTGGTCACACCACGAAACATCTCTGGCTATTGCTTCCTCACAATAAACCACCTGGGCCCAATTCTACACCTGCTGTACCTGTGCCTTACAGAAAGCTTGATCTTTCTGAGGATCATGTTTTTAGAAAAGCAGCAACTTACAGATTACATGTGTCACTTTGATAACCACTTAGTACTCAAAGGCTACTGTAATTACTAGTTAAATGTTTCATCACAGATACCTATCAAAGATTTGAGAAGCACAGCTAGGAAGAAAGCACCTTCTACAACGAAGCTCCACAACCAGCATTTCTGGTTTAACACGTCCCAGTCAACGATACCCGTGATCCTTTCAGATCCTTACAGAAAGCAGCTACTCAGCTCTTGACTTCCATCCCACAATAAGGTTAATTTTCAAGTTTTTCTTGTATCCTAGGGATTCACGAACCCCAAAATTCCCAATCTGATTTCCATCTGACATTAGCAACGCTTTGGCTAGTTAAATATTTGTACGCAGCTATATAAAGTTATTCAAAGAGCATGGCTTCTGAGTTTGTGCTGTTTTTTAAAAAACATCAAACTCGGTTTAAGTTCTTTTGTGACAGAAGAGGTTTAGGATTTACAATACATGTACATCAGTATTCACATACTTCTCCATAGACAGCAGGTGTATTTCTGACCACCATAACCCATCTTTAGGATTACAAAAGTCTTTCCAAAAGGGGAAAGTCCCCGTGCTGCGCAGCACCGGGCCACCCAGTGACCTACATACAGCAGCACCAGAGTTCAGCTTCCACTCCATAATTAAACGAGCTACACTCGCCTGCCTCAGCGCTCCTAGAACGCACGATCCACCAACCCAGAAAGTGCTTTTTGTGTCAGGAGGCACGCAGCCTCACCTGCCCTCCTCAGAGCTGCTAGGCCACGCACCTGAGATGAAAGCACTGCCACACGCTTCAGAACTGCCATATCCGCTACCGGGGACAACCACCGCGTGTCCCAGGGCAGCATCTCCCTCTCCTCACCTGAAAGGCCCTTTCATCCATCCCACCAGCGCCTCGGAGCTCTGCAGCAAACACGCCCCCACCACCACCCCCCGAGATGAGACAAGGAAGGGCACCTTTGTGGGGGGACCCGTTGATGCTCTCGGAGCTAGACTGCATGTCCACGGTGGCTCTCCTGAGGCTGCTAAAATAAGCCCTGGACCTGGAGAAGCTGCTGCGAGGGGACCGCCCGTGGGGGCTGCCGAAGAGGGCGGCGGGGCCGTCTTTGCGGGCGAAGATGCCGCTGAAGAAGCGGAGCAGCCGGTGCTCCGGGGCGGCGGCGGGGCCCTCCCGGCCCAGCCTCTCGGAGAGCCGCTGCAGATCGCTGTTATCCAGGGTCCGGTTCTTGCTCTTGCTGCGCTCCCAGCGCTCCAGGCGGGCGAGCGGGTCCGCTTGGCTCAACACCTCGCCCACGTCCAGCGTGTTGCGCTTCTCGGGGGGCGCGGCGGGCGGCGAACCCTGCGGGCCGGGCCCCGGGCTCGGCGGCGGCCCGGGCAGGCAGCCGGAGCTGCTGTGCCGCCGCACCCGGCCCGGAGCCCGCACCCGCGGCTGCTCCCCGCCGCCGCTCCGGTGCCTGAAGCTGAAGCTCCGCCGCAGCAGGCCCGGCTGCCGCCAGGGGCTCTGCCCCCGCTCCCCCGCTGCCTCGGCCGAGCGGCCGGAGGGCGGGCCGCGGGCCCCCGGCCCCCCATCCTCCTCCTCCTCAGGGGAGGCTGCGGCTGCAGCCCCGCCACCGGCGGCCGCCGGCTCCCCGCCACTGTCCGCCGGGGAAGGGCCGCCCCGCGGTGCCCCGGGGCCGGGCCCGGCGGGGAAGGGCGGCCCCGCTCGCCGCGGCACCTTGAGGCGGCCCAGCTCCAGCTGCCCCGTGCTGAGGGTCCTGAAGTTGCGGAAGCCGCCGGGGCTGGGGACGCGGTCCCGCTCCTCGCCCTCCTCCTCACCCTCCTCCTCCTCCACCAGCAGCAGCCCGGCTCTGGTGAGGCTGGAGGAGCCCGGCGGGCGGCTCCCCCCGCGGCGGCCGCGGCGGGGCAGCTCCGGGCCGGGATGGCCGCTCTCCGGCCCCAGCAGCTCCTTCTTCACCATGGTCACGGAGATGCGGTAGACGGTCTTCCTCGGCGGGGTGCCCCGCTGCATCCTCTCCGGCGAGGCGGCGGCGGCCGGCGGCTCGCTGCTGTCCAGAAGATACATGGCTCCCCGCGGGGCTCTCCTCCCCTCGGGCGGCAGCCGCCGGCCCGGGCAGCGCTGCCCGCCCGCCCGCCGCCGGGGATGGCCGTGCCGGAGAAACGGGGGTGGCTGGAACGACGAAGAAGCACAAAACCACCGCAACCCGATACAAAAATCAAATGGAATGAAAACAGACTATCCGCCGGTGGCACGCCCCGCTCGGGGAGGCACCCCGCCGGGGTCAGGCGGCCCCCGCCTCAGCGGCTCCGCGCCGGCAGCGCTGCCCGCCGGCGGCCGGCGGCCCTGGAAGCGCCATCCAGCCCCCCCGGCCGCGGGCGAAGGGCCACCGAGGGACGAGTTAAATCCAGGCAGCAGCCGCCTGCATCCTCCTGCGGATCCCAAAATGCATTGCTGGGGAGAAGCAGGGTCCGGTAGTCAGGGGATTAGAGCCGCGGCAGCCTTCAATTTCATTGTTTACAGCCAGGCTGCACATTCGCGGATCTTGCGTCTTTTTTTCTTTTTTTTTCTTTTTTCCCCCCCCTCCCTCCTCCGCCGGGTAAATCCGCTTAATCTCCCTCCTCAGGCTGGCGGAGCGGCGGGCAGCGGCAGCCCGCTGCCCCGGCTGGGTTGGAAGGGGCCGTCTTGGAGCCGCAAGCGCCGCGGCTGCCCGGCGCTGGGGGTGCGGGAGCGCCCGGCCCCAGGCGCACGCCCCTGGGCGGGCAGCGCGGCGCGGAGCGGCGCGGAGCGGGGCGGAGCAGAGCAGCGCCGGGGCGGGCGGGCGGCGGCAGCAGGGCCCGGGCTCGCCCAAGCGCCGGCCTGGAGTCCCGCCCGCCGCGGAGCGGGAGGAGAGCGGCGAGGCACGGCCCGCAGGCGGGGGGCGGGCGGAGACTCCGGCCCGACCTGGTTTCCCACCTCCACATCCCCCCTTGAAGGGGAGGGATGGAGTTACACCTCGCTCTTCCCAGCCTACAGCCCAGGGTGGATCCGGGCCCACGCGAGGGCTGCGTGGCCCATGAGCTCAGATCAAGCCTTAGACCCCCCCGCCGAGCTCAGCATCCCCAAATCTGGGATGCAGGATGAATCCTTCCTAACACTGAAGAGTCAAAATGACCCAGAATTTATTTATTCTTCATCTGTGACAACTGGGCTTGTCCCTAAATAAATGTTTGCTAACCATAACACTTTGCGCAATTAAAAAGCCACATCACTATATGGTTAGTCACACAAAAAACTGACCCACTTCACCGCTGCTGGTTTCAACAGAACCTGGTTCTTTTATGGAGCTGGAAGACAGTGGGATAGGCACTCCTGTCACACCCAGCTTCACAACTCTCAAGCAGTCCGGATCAGAGATACTGAAGATATTAACAACTGATAGATTCCTGCATTAAAAAAAGCCATTACTAAGTCACAATAACAGACACCAGAAATTAAAAAATATTAGGAGTAAGGTTTCTAGGTTCCAAGCATTTTTAAAAGCCAAGCTTCAAAAACTACCTTCAACCGTCTTGTACATTCCTTCCAAGTCTGCAATCAAAAACCTTTTAGCAATGCCGGTAAGGTTCAAAACCAGCAAGCATGTAAAAATGAAGGAAAGTGAAAATGTAACTCAAACAGAAGAGAACCCCAAAGCTGTCAAGCCAATTCACTCCCAGGATGGCTTAAAAAAAAAAAAAAAAATCAGACAGAAGACAGCAGAGAAGGCAAAAGCTTCTCCTCGGGTGCTCCCCAGACAAGTACCACGGTTCCAGACTGCGAGAGACACGTGGTGTGAGCTGGGCAGGACGTGTCCTCAGGAGCAGTCCCAGGGGGAGGCTGTGCGCTCACACCAGATGCAGCCAAGAATGAAGGACGCTCCGGATTCCACCTACTATACACACTGGTTTATTGATGACACCGGGCTCCTGCAATACACACTGCAGATCCGTTACCAGTTGGAACGCAGTGAATGGCAGATGTACCTCACTTCTCCAGAAATGGACATGGTGACATGGACAGTGGGATCAAGGCACCCTCAGCAAGTTCTCCAAGGACACCGAGCTGTGTGGTGCGGCCAACACGCTGGAGGGAAGGGATGTGCCATCCAGAGAGACCTGGACAGGCTGGAGAGGTGAGACCATGTGAACCTCATGGAGTTCAACAAGACCAAGTGCAAGGTCCTGCCCATGGGTCAGGGCAATCCCAAGCACAAATACAGGCTGGGTGATGAGCGGATTGAGAGCAGCCCCAAGGAGAAGGACTTGGGGGTATTAGTGGATGGAAACTGACTGTGAGCCAGCAATGTGCACTCACAGCCCAGAGAGCCAACCGTGTCCTGGGCTGCATCAAGAGCAGTGTGGCCAGCAGGGTGAGGGAGGGGATTCTCCCCCTCTGCTCCACTCTCATGAGACCCCCCTGCAGTGCTGTGTCCAGCTCTGGGGGCACCAACATCAGAAGGACATGGATCTGCTTGAGCAGGTCCAGAGGAGACCACGAAGATGCTCAGGGGGCTGGAGCACCCCCCTGTGAGGACAGGCTGAGAGAGTTGGGGGGGTTCAGCTGGAGAAGAGAAGGCTCCAGGGAGACCTTAGAGTGGCCTTCCAGTACTGAAAGGGGCTACAGGAAAGATGGGGAGGGACTCTGCATCAGGGAGTGTAGGGATAGGATGAGAGGTAACGGTTTTAAACTGGAAGAGGGTAGATTGAGATTAGCTAGAAGGAAGAAATTCTTCCCTGTGAGGGTGGTGAGGCCCTGGCACAGGTTGTCCAGAGAAGCTGTGGCTGCCCCCTCCCTCGAAGGGTTCAAGGCCAGGTTGGACGGGGCTTTGGGCAACCTGGGCTAGTGGAAGGTGTCCCTGCCTGGGGCAGGGGGGTTGGAACTAGATGGTCTTTGAAGGTCCCTTCCAACCCAAACCATTCTGTGATTCTATTCTATATGACAGACACTGTTGTCTTTAACGCTGAATAATTAACATTTATTATTCATCTTTGCTCTATTCATGACAGAACAGATTTGTACATATATTTTCAGCAGATACCTGATCAAGACAAACCCTAGAGAAAGCCTTAAGAACAACCAAACATGAGCTCACACTTAACCAGCCAGAAAGTTTCCCATTCCTTGTAAAATGCCTGTTCACGACCATAGGATGACAGTTGATTTCTCCGTTTCTCTGACATCCAAAAGACCATTTCCAATTTGTATTTCTTAAAGGGGGGCGAGAACTTATTATGAAAAATGCATCTGATGGGAAATACGGGAATAATAATAATAATAATAAAGAGATACAGACTCTACTGGATGCTGAATACTGAAAGTCGCTAGCCGTCAGCCACTGTAGCCCAGCGCAGGGCACTGACAGTCCCGATTTACCGAGCACATCCTCCGGCCGAGTCCGGGCCGAGCTTTCCAGCGCGCCGCTCCGGGGAAGCGGGCTCGTACCCGCCGCGGGAGCGACCATTTTTCACCCTCCCGAGCTGACAGACCCCTTCAGAGGCACCACTTTTAAGCGCAGACAAACAGCCGGCGCATTCCTCCAACCCTCCCCGCAGCCCTCCCGGGCGGCGCCGGGCCGGGTCGACCCCCCGCCCCCGTCCCCCTCTCCCCGCCGGGGGCGACACACACCCCCACCCCCCCCCCGCCGCTTCTGCCCCTGCTCGGGGCTGGCCCGGGGGGGGGGCTGTTCTGCGAGCCCTGGGCTACCGTCCCGCCTGCGGGGGAAATATTTACATCGATCCTCGGGTTTGAGATGCTGCAACAGCTCTTCTACAGGTAGTAAAGACATACTCGGAGGTTGCTCTGCTGCTGGAGTGGACTACTCATCACAACTTGCCACCCTGCAACTTCTAGTAAATAAGACTTCTTGTCACGCAGCCGACTTTGGTGGGCGACCAGAGACCATCACCTGCAGGTCCTGCCATCCCTCTTCACCGCCGGACAGAGAACCACCACCAGCTTTAAGAAACCTGTCGTCATCAGTTGGCCATACAACACCGGGTTATCTTAGAGCAGGGCCATAATTCACAGAATAAGGGATTTAATATTTAATAGTAAGAGCCCCAAAATGACCACGGAGGCCTCAGCACTAACTGGAGGGATCCTGCCCGCAGCCGGTGTGTGGCATGGCTGCGCTGCGCCCACCCCAACCAGGCTGGGATCCAAGCGGCTCGAGCCGCAACGGCGCGTCGCCTCCTGCCCGACTTCTCCTCCCGACGTGCAATTAGCACAGATCCGGTCCCAGAGCAGGAGAAGTCCCTCAGGCCCTGGGACAAGAGCAGCCAGGAGCCACGGCAGCCAACCCAAACAAGTCATTTGGCTTAAAGCCTACGCCGTGTGTCCTGAAGGGCCCTCGGCAGCAGCTCCCGGTTACCTTTTATTCTTGGAAGCGCAGAGCACGACGCACACGCACAATAAATACGGGGCCTCTGAAAGCTGTCAGGTCCACCGACAGGATCTGACAACACAAGAGTAGATACCCTTCATTTATCCTACCCAACTCAAAGCCTGCAGATTGCTGTATTACCTTCTGCCAAGTACATGAAATACCCCCGAAGTATTTTGCTTGACGAAGCCTTACTGTCCCTCTGAGATACGCACACTGAGAAGCAGCACCATGTAAATCTTCCATTTGGTGTAGCCATTAAAAGGTCCTGTTTGCCACTTTTCATTCCACTGCCGAGGTCAAGCCTATCTACACTACTTTGAAGACCCTCATCATCAACAAAACCAAACCCCAGTGCACCTCTAGAGGCAACATAAAGCCTTTTGAATATGTGGAATATTCAATGCACAGCAAGCTCATCTCACAACACCGCCAGCAAACTAGTAAAACCCAGCCTGATGACTCAAAATGCATAAACATGCTCCACATAAGAGAAGCACTCTACTATAATTTAGAGTCTCACAGTTTTCAGCAACAAAACCCAATCATTTATTTTAATTGACACAGTGAAACACAGGCAGCACGGGTGTCTCAAATACATCAAGCAATCTTCACGTGGACTTCTGCCTTGCACAGCTTGCTTTAACACCGCAGTGCTGCAGTACCAGCTGCATCTCGAGTGAGACACTGTGCACGGTTAAAAGGAAGCCACAAATTAAGATACTCCAGATTAAAAAAAAAAAAAAAAAGACAAAACCTAAGATGATCAGGAAAAGTGCTGAGAAAGCCCTGTGAATACAGCATTCATAGCTTCCCATTCTGAATTATATTGTTGAGTTTCGTATCATTGCTGACCGGGTCACCAGCACACAGCACTGACTGCTGAGCATGAACAACTGCAGAGACAACCACGCTGGGAGGAGAAGCGTGATTATTCTCTGACAACTGTAAAGCGAGTTCACTGTAAGCAACTAGTATTACTGGTACTGACGTTATAAAGCAAAGAATTCTTGTGTTGTTAAAAGTGATGTAAAATAGGTTTTGCATTTTCGCTTTTCCCAAGAACTCTTTGAAAAAAGACTCCGGCGTCATTCTTTAACTCCTTATTCTTAATATCTTATGAGAGTTTCACATTCCACCAGCAGATTCAACACAACCATCATTCAAAGGTAAAAGTCCAGAAAAGGAGAAACATATGCCTTTCATACCGGTAGCATCTGAGCATTAAAATCTCAATCCTGAGACAGCCTCGACAGGTTAGCCTGTTTTGCTGAAACCTTTAGGGGTGCACAATTCTTGTGATGCTGCTTGTTTGTATGCCTATGTTTTGCTTTTTATTGAACACCTTCTGGTCATTCAAATATTCACTCCTCTCACTGTTTGTTTTTTTAAGAAAAGCGGACCTAAATTTTATAGTTTTGCACACTGCAGGTTAAACTCCAGACACACAGTATCGTTCCTTTGACAAATTGATTGTGGAAGACGAAATTAGGTCACCTGAACAATTCTTACAGTAATTCAGATGTGATTTCACTTCTCTCTTCTAGAAATACTGTGCTCCATCCGCTGTTTGTCATTACAGATCAGTGTTCAATGAGGAAACAAGAGAAGGCATCTGGATGGGAACAACATTGTGCTGGAGGGTACCAGCAATACAGAGACCAAACTCAAGGTCTCTCTCAAGCCACAGGGTTTGCATTAAGCCACTGATCTGTGTTCTTCTGTCACTACGCACTTGTCCATTAAAACAGGCCTGAATTCACTGTAGGCAATTCTTTACCAAGATGAAGAACAGAGACCTCTCGCAACAATACAGAGAATAGGAGCTACCAGCGAGAAGTCAGCATTTGCTGTCAATAATGATCTTACTGTCAGCACAATGAAATCACATTGCTGTCCTAAAAACATTGGATGCTGAGCAGGAAAGGGAATAAGGGTGATGGGATGTGTAGTAAAAATGCAACTCAATCATTTGTCTTACTCTCACCAGGAGAGAAACAAAACGTTTCCATGTCTGTATTGAAGGGAAAATGAGGCTGCAGCAAGCCCATTCAAAGCCCTTAACACTTAAATATGCCTCCCATCCATCGCAGAGATCTCTAAGGGGGGGTCACAGGGTACCAGGCATCAGCTTCACCTGGTTAACCGCTTCGAGAAAAGCCAATACAGAACGAACATACGGCGTTATAGAAGGTCTTGCAGAGACTCGTAAGAAAATACCCTGGAAAGCTCCAGCTGTCCTTAGACAAAGGTCTCAGCATCTGAACAGAAATCCTACCAACTGCAACAGTGGTTCCTCACGAAAACTCAGGGTGCTTTCAAACTTCAAAAGGTTGGCATCGCTACTCCAAGATGATGTGTCTCATCGCCAGGGCTATTATACCATATGGGATAATACAGTTTACAATACTTTTAATTTCTAAGTGCAGATTTTAGTACTTCCTTTCATATAGATTATACCTATTATGTAATTCATAGCCTAAAAGGCTCATGCTTCATACGACTATATTATTTTATAAAATACATATAATAATGAAATCCCTTTGACTCATACCCATTCATTAAAGATGAGTGAGGGGGAAAAGAGAAAAAATGAGGAGTTAAATCAGTTATGATCTTTTTTTACCATGATACACACTACAGATACTGCTTTAAAAAATTTACTTATCAGCTTCAAGCAAATTCCAAATTGCATATAATTTCTGATGCGCAAGTGTGGCAGATTTCATCACTGCAATTCACTTAAAAGAACAGAACAAAAACATTTTTTAAAGGGGAAAAGCACAAAAAGTCTTCAGTTTTTCTGCATGACTAAGATCCTCCTGATTTCTGCCCTCAAGCTGCTCAAGCCATTACAATTAATGTATTTTGCCTGTCCATCTGCTTCTCTTCAACTTAAAAACAAAACACCTGACTGCAGCTGGATTTCTACTGAACAGAGTCCTGAGTTATCTTCTCACTAAACAGACATCCATAGAATTAAGTACGCAAGGTTCGTGTTCCTATTTTAAGTAAAGGTTTTTTTCAATCACATCATCTGACAGAAGAGTTGCAGCCTTCTGCTGCTATAGAACTTAACTGAAGCAGCAGAGCAGGCAAAAATAAAGCAGACTGTAGAAACTACATTTTTCCCTTCATTAATCCTTTAAGCTAAGACACTAAAGCATGTAGTACCCCTGTCCTGATAGCTACATGGTGAATTTTCACAGTGGTGAATCTGCCCAGTGAAGGTGGCACAGTTAACTTGGTTTATAATTCTACCATTCCCCCAGGGCCTTTGGCATGGAATGGACAGTATTAAAGCCATCCCCATTTTGTGCTCTGCTGTATCACAACATTTCAGTGTGTGGGTAGTAAAAGCTCACATAGATTTGTCAGCAAACTCCAGTAAAAGGCTGCAGGTGAACCAGATTACTGTATAAAACCAAACCAAATCACTGCAGTAGTGCATATGCAAACATTAAATGCTAAAACTGAGGCAGCAGGCAGTAACGCTATAGACCATCATCCCGAGGCACTCAGAGCTGCTCGAAGTTCCCCCTGCCCCTGCAGCCTTAATACTGAGTTACCCGCAGTTTTGTCTGCTCCTCTGGGAAGGAACGAGAGTTACCACTTTTTTCAGTTAACTTGACAGATGATCCCAAAACTCAGCTTCCACTTTAAGCCAAGCTACCAACATATATCATCTATCCATCAGGATAACTTTGGAAATACGAATTCTGTAACTTTAACTTGCTTCTAAGTACACTGCCAATATAACCTATATGATACCTGCTTGCTATTTTTCCCTAAGACAGAACACCTCAGACATTGAAAAGCAGCAGCAAGACACCCTGCCCATCTGATAGATGTTCAGAAAAGGATCAGCAGGTACACCCTGAAAAGACTGCTCCTGTCACCCAGCTGCCCTTTCAGCTACTGGTAGGCAAAGCTTCCAAGAGTTAACTAGAAGATAACTCATCTTTCCCACACCCAGTGTTCCTGTAGGGGGCTGTTAACAATAATCAAAGTTCATATACAATGTCACTTCAGAATCTCATTTTAAATACACAGCTAATAAATATAAAAGCCATCTTTGTCTTGCTAAGAAACAGCACAAGTTTCAAAAAAATCCTTACCTCACTTTGGATATTATTCCTTTTTTTTTTTTCCCTACAAGCTAAGTGCTTTTTAACTCAGACTATCATATATTTCTTTTAATCCCCCTCTCATGAACAGTAAAATATTCTGACAGGCAGCATCAATACACAGTTCTAGTCCCTCTAACTCAGTATTGCAACTCTTCCTTATTATATATGGTGTTTCAGTACCTCACAAAGCAGGAAGATTTCCAGATACCTGCTAGCTATCCAGTGTTACTCATTTTTAGGAAGGCTGCTTTTCACCTCAAGTCATTTGCACACTTGAAGAGACTGCACTGCAGCAAGGGAAAGAATCATGTCAGAACTCAAGAAACCACTTTTCGCTAAACTTTCATATCACAAATATTGTAAGCATGTGAGCTTGTCATTAACAACAATCTAGTTGAGTACTTTAAGTCATGTTACTATCTGCATGAAGCCTAGACAGACTTAAGTGCCATGAATTCAGAGGCTTAAGTTTTTATGAAAAGGTACTACTATAAAAGCATGAACTTTAAAGCATCAATGTAAGACAGACTGATATGCTATGACCCCTGTATTGACACAGCACAAGAGCAGTGGGTACACTTTTGACTAGTGCCAAAAATGTTAGTGTTTTAACTAGGTATGCAACATTTCTCTGCAAAATTAAGTGTCATAACATGTAGCATATATTTAACTCCTGATTTTTTAACTGTAGGCAAGAAAATGGAAAGCAAAGAACAGACATATAATGGGGAGTATAGTCTGGTCTCATCTACACATAGGTAACAGACTCTCAGCTATGGTGTTTTACTACAGGTATCATTCTGGATACAGCTACTCCATGTTCTCAAACTGAACACAGCTCAGGGATGAGAAGCCCATGGTGCAGTTTCACCTTCACACTCCATTTTACAATTTTAGAAAGGGAGTGATGGTTTTCACTCAAGCCTACTCCAGAACTAAATCTCTCTCTCTCTCTCCACAGTTATATATACACCATATATTTTGTATGCATATATCAACAGCATCTGCGTGCTAAGCCTATGACTTTGTAATGGAATTACACAAACATGCCTTCTGATTCAGTACAAAAGCAGACTGATGGAAACTGCTCAGAGCTCTAACCCTCCAGTTACTGCATTCAATGAGCCACCTCTGTTACGGAAGACTTGCATTAAAAGCCTGTGTAATGCCATTCTGTAACTACACAAATCATGACATCTGTAAAAGCTTTTAACATTTGCTGAAACTTTTTAAAGCTTCTATTTTCAAAAATGTTGTACAGTAGTAAAGATCATGTATTGTGAAATCAACTTGAGTAATAGTGTTTTCAAGCCATCTTGCAGCCAAGCAGCCAAAAAGGTTTAGCAAATACAGAAATCATGGGTTTGGGTAGGTACTTTTCAGAAAACTACATACTGACCCAAGGGGCACTGAAGTACATAAAATAGAGTGGAAGACAAACTGTGCAAATCAGCGAACCTAAACAGGATCAATTCGTATGCAGCTTGCTAAAGTCTTTACTTACCCAGCAGCTGTGTCTGCACACCTACTTTCAGCTTTACAGCTCTGCCACTTTTGCAGCTCTAGTCATGTTCTGCCCTTCATAAATTATACTGAACAAGCCTTTCTCTTGTCCACCACAGCCCCCCTTTTCTATGGCTTCAGCAGGTTACATGATGTAGTATGAATATTTGTGTCAAGTACAGGATTACTTACATTTCTGTTTGTCGCACATGTATCTCAGCGTGCTCCATGCACAGCCACCAGAGAATGGAACTACTACCATGGAAGGAAGAAAGGAAGAGAAGGGAAGGCTAGAATTAGACCAGAAAATAATCCTTAAAACATTGACCCAGTGACAGATAATAGTTGCTTGTATGTACAAGCTAGCTAATAATAGGCCTGAAAGTCTGTCAGAGTTGACTCGTCAAAAATAATGCAGGACACAGGAAGTTTAAAGCTGGAAGGGAAGGGGGGGTGAGAAGAGGGGGACCAAAACCAACCAAAAAAACCCTAAAAAAACCCAGAACAAACCAAACCTCTGGCTAGCTTTGGCTCTTACAGGCCCATCCACCACCCACCACAACCACGGTCTTCCTGGCCCCACCTATCAAGGAGCTGCTGACCACAGCAGCAATGGCAGTCGTAGCAGCAAGCTTTTTGCCACCTTCTCAGCACATGCAGAACTCCGGCCTCTATCTCAGTGTGCATCGGGTTTGAGAACATGGTCTACTGCTCTCCTGTATCAGCCTCCACAGTCCAGCAAGGTTAGACGTGAGAAACAAATCAAGTTACGAGCATCTGCACGTGCTGCAATAATTTCCAACACAACAGACCACATATCATGCGCCACTGAGACACAGATTTTTCCATAACTCTTTAAGAGGCTGTGGGACTGACTCTGCACACCTTTTTTAGGTGTTTAAATACCACGATACAGCGGAAAATTTTCAAGTCCTTTATTACACTGAAGGTGCAACAATGTGAGACAGAAGTCAAGGAAGCTGAAGGGGCTGGATTGTTTCCTTTCAGATTTGCAGGACTGTTAAGTAGGTGATAGGTGGCAGGAGGCAGAGATCTGAAACACAAGTTTATATCAGCTGGAAAATGCTATTAAATACCAGCACTCCAGTACTTTCAACAGATTTCTCTATGTTCAGTCTGTCTCTAAGTAATAGACAAAGATACTACTTGAACGTAAGTCTGAAACCTGAAGAACGGTATTTTCCATTGATGAAAGACTTTTCTTACAGCAACTTTTAAAATATATATATTTGTCTTAATGCAGTAAGACAGTAGACAAAGTCTCCCCTACAGATACACCATTTCACATACTGTTTTTTGCATAATGTTGCTGTAAGAAGTGTTATGATAGATAATCTGGCTATTATCTGAAGACCTACCAAATAGTTTTAATGTAGAAAACTCATCTTTTACCATTTCAGAAGGTCTGCCTGAAACAGAAGCACTTACTAACTCGGAGACCATCAGGAAATGCAGCTCCGTCTATGAATTTTGATAAGACTAGTCCTGAAAGGACAAGCTAATTCCTGAGGCCAGCCTTTTCACCATACACAAGACTATAAAACGTGCCATTTCCTCCCTGTCCTCCACTTCTGCGCTTGCCCTCCCCCATTATTCAAATGGTTTCCATGCCATTTCATTAACAGGATAAAAAAAAATTAACATAATTTTCTAACATGAAAAAAAAAAAGGGGGGGGGGGTTGGAAAATTCACTTCCTTGCTTTTGCTGTTTTAGCTCCAAAGCTAAGCAAGCCCAGCTGCTCAGGAAATACCATTGTAATGAACACATTATTGAACATGGAAGAATCAATCGAGATTGCTGTCAAAAATTTCACATGCTGCAAACAGGCCAGCAATCAAACTGCTCTTACGAAATACTTCTCAGCCATGTTTAACAATTTTCATCTTTCAAAATTCAGGCACATGATCAAAATTACTTAAAAAAATAATCACACATAAAAGAACTGAATTAGTCATTTCAATAGGAAGCCAGGAGCTACTCTTCACTACTAACACCTGACATAACACTACTGTTTTCTAGATACTGCATTTATTCCAGATCAAATGAGGAAAAAGAGTTGTAGCTAAAAATTACTTCCTTTCAAATAGCAAAGCCTACTCACTTTGTGACTGGCTTCATCTTGGATTCTTTTACTGACAATAGGCATTAACTATTTTAAAGGGCAACTTCAGCCTATTTTGCTATAAATATTTTAATACTGTGGAGGTGTCTTAGTCAGCCGACAGTGATGAACAATTTTATGATGCCAAAGTTCCTACAGCTACTAGGGACTCTCCACTACAGCTACAATGAAGACATTTCCCAGAACACCTATGCTTTTTATCTGGAAGTTTTTTTAATTCAATGTGACAATACTTCCATCAGTCTTAGAAGGACAAAGCTATGGATAGATATAGCATCTACAGGTACCTAATGGCAAGGTAGAAGATAAAAAGGACTTTTCTTGGAGGTGCACGCTGAAAGCACAAGCACAGAATGAAGTACAGCTGGCAGCAAGTGAAATACCAATTAGATCCTGGGAGAAAAGAAGAAAAACCCCAAACAGCAAAGTAACACCACACTTCATCATGGTAGTCATAGATCAGAACAGACCGCTGAGACAAGTGGCAAAGTCTCCATGCTCCAAGGTGGCCCCACTTTTCATGGGGGCTAGACCCAGGAACTTCAGGGGTCCCTTCCAACTGCTCCCATGCTGCGACTAAAATAGCAGGTTTCATGTGTCCCAGTGCAACAGATTGGCTTGCTTATGGTTTTGCTTGTGATTTTCATAATGCTGTGCCACTCTGAGGTAAACATCTCTAGCACGTCTGTTCTTCTTTGCAAGAGCAGATGGAACGTAACTGCCTATTCAGCTCCTTTTCCAAGCAAATCACTGGGATTTTTACTAATTTCCCCAAAAGAGACTTTTGGTGGCATTCAAAATCCTACACTTCAGATCTTGCAACACAAAGGAGTATACTGTGAAACTGAGGTGGTTCTTGCAGATTGCATACTCCTCTATTACTAAGCTGAAGTAACATAAAATTTTGCTCAGTTTTCCATTTTTCACTTGCCTGTGCTGACCATATTGCTTTATCATCTCACAGAATTTAATTCTAGGGTATTTCATTTTACACTAAAGTTCTTAACTTATTTAGGATCTGATATCTTCAATGGGTAGTTACTCAGCTGTTCCTAGGAAGGGTGCCACCTCCTACAAAAACTGTATACCTCCACAAGAAAAAGAAAAATCAGTGCATCATGAAAAATTAACCACCAACCCACAGAGTATGGTATATTGAACAGAAAAGTACCCTCAAGCACCTACCCTTTTCTCTCCTCACCCCTGCATCAAGAAGACAGAAAGCTCTCCATGAGAACAAAAGACTATCAAAGTGCCTCTTCTGCCCTCTATTCATCCATTCATCCCCCAAATCTTTTGCTTATACAGTGTTTTCTACAAGCTATCACACTAACTTCTCATCAATATAGGCACAGAGAGCCCTTAAACTGCACTACATATTGATGTCTCCTGCGGTTGCTCATGAGATGTTAAACACATCTAAATTCACAGAAACAGTAAGTCAGCAGTCAGTGATTTTTTTCCTTCATGGAACATGTGTTTAAAAGCACATATCCATTTTCTAATCACAGAAGCTTGATGAACCAACAGGTACTTTAAGAGCAGCTTACAAAAGGGCAATTTCTATACATATTCTAAGATACTTGAACCCCTTGAATACAATAAAAGCAAAGTCTCTATACGGACCACTGAAAAGCCTCATGAGAAGCAGAGTACCCGACACACCTGGACAAGAAAGTCAAATAATCCTGTTGACACAGGTATTGCTTAATTATTCCATCTCAAGTTGTGGAAAGCTGAGAAAACACTTTTTCTGTTATTATTAGTGCTTCAAAGTTTAGGAACCCAAGGTGCATTTCGAGTGAGATCCAGAACACTACAATAATGGGAGAAACACTACTGAAACACTGGCACACGTACGTTAATCCACAGAAAATCTTACATACTGAATTGCTGTCATGTCAGAAAGCCACCTTGGGCTATGACAAGCACACATGCCAACAAGAGATAACGAATGCCAATTAAGCAAAAGAATCTTTAGCAATTGTTATGACCAGGTAGGGTATGACAACTCAGAAGTTACTTCATTTAAAGGTCTTCAATTTCTTAAAGATGGGTAACACAGAAGCATGAATCAGAGAAATTCTCTTCTATGCTTTCACTCAGGGAGACCGTGTCTAATTAAGTGCAATGGAGAGCATCTTCATCTTCCCCCAGAACTTGTTTTATCAGTGGTACCACAAGGAAAGCCTAACAGATGCACAGACAGCTCTGCATTATCACCTTTGGATATTTCAGCACAAACTTCATCAGCTATGCATTTTCAGGACAACAGAGCTCAGGGGTTTTTGTTGCCAGATAATTTCAGTAATACACTTGTATAGCCTGAACAATCCTCTGTATAACATTTTGCTACATTCTGCTCTACAATAGTTTTTTATGATAAATACACAGCAAAACAAAGCCATTCCATCACATAATTCTCTTGATGCAAACTGAGTTTTCAAATTCATCCAGCAAGGTCAAGCATCCAGAAGAGTTCAAGTCGTGCAGCACATTCCTCATCAGGTCAAGGAGAACACAGCCCCGCTCCTGGTTTCCAACTTCAGCACACACAGAGCATGCCACAGGCTCCAAAGTCAGTTGCTCACCTTGAGTTACATCGCAATTCCAACACCAGTCACCCCAGCTTACTCCAGTGTCACATTAAGTATTGGTAATAAAACTGCTAATTTTGGCTGCTTTGGTGACTCTAAACTGACTTCTCTGTAGAAGAAATAGTTACTTTTAACACCTTTTTTTTAAGTTAGAAACAGTTAACTCACTTTTTTTCTGAAAAGTAAATTCGATTTATAGAATTCCTAAATTCTGTCACATAAACTGAAGTATACCTGGAATGGTTCTCACACTGCTGCGTGTAACTCTTGACACAGACCAGAGACCTAAAGCTGGTGACACAAACCCTTCAGTGAAAGAACAGTGCATATCCACACTGTCTTGTCATCTTTGAACTATGATCTTCAGGCTTACTTCCTTTATCACAATTGTCATCTGTAATACCCAGGTAGCATTTGTCCTAAATGAATCTTCTAAAGGTAGAGGGAGCCTAGCTTAAAAATAAAACAACTTGTACTAAGACAGCTTCTAGCTATCAACGACACGATCAGAAAGAGGATGGAAGCTCTTTTTAACCAAGAATTTATTTTCCAGACTCCTACAGCATTTCAATCTTCAGTGTATTTTGTTTGTCCTTATTCTGAGAACTCTGTAGAAGCTTCACATATGGATCTAGCCAACAAGGTTAAGATCTGTTGGGTACAACTCGAAGTGAAGGGCCAACCTTACACAGATACTTGCCCTTCCTATACCCGTCACCAACCCGACATGATGCTCCTTTTTTCCTTTATCCCTGAATGCACAGCTGGGAAAGATACAGCTCAATCTGGAAAAAAAAAAAGAGGAAAAATTCCAGCAAGTGCTCTAGAATCATAGGTATGTTCATTCTGATTTAGTCAGCATTTAACTACTGAACGATGCCTCAACTCCCAATGAATGCCCATTTATTCCATCTTACCTGTTGGTTGCCAGAGCATTTTTGCCAAACTTGTTCCTACTTTCTAGAAGGCAGAGTTGCACAGAACTAACCTTCAGCCATGAATGGAAAATCATGTTAGTGACAGATACCTACAAATATTTGCCTTATCTGCCAAACTGTATCTTACTTCCTACAATGAGTTAAAAGTTCACCAGATTTACCATAGGTCCAGAAGATGCTAATTCAGTCTCAGTGCTCTATTAGACCTTATTAGCAATCCTCATGGGTAATTTGGGAAAATTCAGAACATTAACATCTGCTAATTTAGTGCAGCAAGTAAATAATGGATGCTGCAATGTGGACAACGTAAAGAAGCCACACTATGTACTACAGCATCTACACCTAGAAATCTAACAGGGTCTACATCTCAGTACCTCATACTCTGAGCTCTTAACAGACATCTTAATCAACTGAAAAGAGATCCCAGGATTCAAAACACAAGACTCCTTTGAAAAATAAGGTTCACATGGAGCTGAAAGAAGGAAATCTAGCAAGAACCAGAGTTCAATGCTGGACAGCCAGTCCAAGAAGAACACTTTAGTTATCACCAGCATTAAAACAAGCTTACTGCATATGCACTAGGCAGACTTCCATGTTTTGTTTTGTATTGGTTTTTAGCCACTTTGAAGGCAAGCTATTCCTAGCATTAGCAACTTCTGTATCTAACTTTGGCAATAGGGGAAGTGCATCTTTTTTCTCCAGTTCCAAAACGTGCAAGTTTCATTGCATATCAACCTAAGCTAACACTTCTATTAGTGGTGTTAGTAAGCATTCTGACCTCTAGTAAAAGGCTAGCCATCTAGCCAACTATTATTCATTAGTACCTCAAAACACTGCCCCCAATGTGTATTTGAAGACTGGGGGATACAAATTGTTGCATGAGGATGATGCTACCTGTGCATCCTTCCATTTAATTGGCATTTATACCCCCGACAGGGGTTTCAGTAAATTTCTTATAAGACCAAAGAATTCCAGAAAACTTAAGTACTTGGCTGCTTCTATTTTGAGCTATTCCTTCAACTTGAAGTCACAGCATTTACTAATGGTCCAGATTACTTAGCAGAAATTAACTTTTGTCTTAGAATGTCTCAAGTTATGACCTTGGTGTGGAACAAGCTTTGTAAACCAGAGTCCTGAAAATGCTGGCATGTACAAGAAAATATAGTGAACACAGGTTTTGAAACTGAAGATTAAAAGGCTGCTTTTAAATTAAGATTAGTCATAACAGATGAAAGCTGAAGAGATAATATGTTTGCCTTCCTGAGGAGAGAGAATGTGATATGTCAAAAATTCATTCAAAAATTCAGGTCTTGTCCACCTTGGAAAAAAACAATGAATAGCATTTATTTCCCTTCCTTTCTTATCGGGAAAGGATTTTCAAGTATGCTCCTTCAGCTTTTACTATGGCTTTTAAGTCCAAGTTCAATAGTTTGCTCTTGGCATTTGTGAAACCAAATACCGACAGTTAATGACTGTAAGGAAGTTCTTAATTGGATGATTTACACCCTCTTGATTTTAACAACAGTTTTGTAGAAATGTTGAATCATACACGCTTGCACTATGATTCCCATTTTTTATTATTCAGCAAAAGTTCCCAAAATTATACCTTACAATAACGTAGCTAGTCAGAAGTTTAGCATATACACATTAAATGTTATTTCACCAGGGAATGCCACAAGACAGACCTAGTAAACACTCAGTATCTACTTCTGAACTAAATATGCAGTATGCTACTCCCCGTGTCTTGAACAATCACCCACATACTAATCTCAAACTGCACAGCCCATCTCCATTAATACTTAATAAGTTATGCAGTTTTTATTAATATTCTTACTATATAAAGCAATTTTAATAGTAGATACCATAAAATATTTTATAAGTAATTCCATTACAACAACTTGAGATACAACTCAGCTGAGACTGCTTGTGCACTTCTTACCCAACACATACGAACTAAGGTGAAAGTCACATAAATCACCACCGGAGGGGAACAAAAACTGGTACTGCTTTGCATTGCGGTCGACTGAGTGCATGCAAACAGCCACTGAATGTAACTGAGTTGTCAGCAGTAAGTTTTTAATGCTTATCCAATATTTTATGATCATCTTGTCACAGGGAATTGTATTATCAAGTCCCAGATTTGGGTCGTACGCACAGCCAGAATGGGCAAGTACTGATACAACATCCCCACTTCCACCCTTAACTTTAAGCATCTGAAAAAAAGACAACTTCAGAAAAGGATTTCTGAGGGGGGGGGGGGAAGTAGAAAAATGTGACCACTGTTCACTAGTTCATTGAAAAATAGATTAATCAAGCTGGTTTGAAGATTTGTCACTTTCTTATATTTGGACACTTCAGATCTTTGGGATTTCAGTTAACTTGTAAAGTTATGAATTGCATAATCAGAAGACTCTTGAATAGCATTTAAATAAGACCCAAATGCCATAACAAAGGTTATCAGGTAGAGGTATATTTAAAAGCACATTTCACCTATGAAAAACCCTTCTTTATTCAAACTACAAAGTGATCTGAAATTCAATGAATCTGGGGATTAATCAAGCAGAAAATGACACATATCTGCTGAAGAATTACTGACTTTCAGAACATACATGGTTTGCTGAACAATTAGTATATACAATTTTAACCTCACCAGTACAAAAATTTAAAAAAAAAAAAGCCCTCACAAATCTGATAGCCTTTAGTCAGCCATTTTCCATGCAAGTAATTTTCACAACAGCCAAGGGACAGCAAATATATCCCAAAGTGAGCTTAGTCCATTTTTAATGCTAGCTCCTTTGTAAAAAAATCAGATTGACAATGGCTGTTTACCTAAAATGTGTACGCTTGAAGTTGAAAGCTGGAAAAGGATGACAAAGATGTCTTGTCAAAGAAAGCTAAAACCAAAGGTGCTTATTGCACCCTTTTGTCTAGCAATACAAAACAATATATTAAATGTCTGAAACATTCACTGCAAATCAGTGATCATGTACTTCTAGTCTGCACTATCTGTCCTTACAGCAACAGACATAGCAAGCACTGAAGAAAGCGGGGTTTGCGGCTTTTCAGTGGGCTTGGGGTTTTGGGGTTGGTTGATTTTTTTTTTGTTGGTGGTGGTTGGATTTTTTTTGTGTCTATATTTTGTTTGGGGACAGTGGTTTTTGTTTGTTTGCTTTAATATTGTGGGTAGGAAAGAATTAGTTCAACTTAAAACTACCTGACAGCAATGAAAAAAAGATACGTTCCTGTCTTGAAAATCTGTCCCTCGTCACTGTTGACTCAAATTGGGAAGCTAATAGCATGAGGAATTTACTTCGGAGAGAAAGACTGCAATTGCTGTCCCACTAAAGTAGCACATCAGGGAGAAAGCTACCATGTGAAAAGCTCCAACTGTTTTTAGGATTTTTGAGAAGTTATCACAGTTCCAGTTTTATATATTCATCTTCAGCAATATAGTAGTGAGAAAACTAACTAAATTATGTCATTCTGTCCAAAAAGAAGTAGTGAGAATACAGAAGGCTACCAACTGCACCTTGGTAAGAAGTAATTAAGTGCAAAACCCATTTACCCACATTACGGTCTCTCTAGTAGTTTCTTCAAGACCCACAGTGTGCTTAATGTGAAGAAGCTGAAGTAAACTTACCTTTGCAATTAATATCAAAGAATATCATTACATGATCACAGGAGGGTGAGAATGCCAAGAAGAACCGGCTTATCTAAAATTTGGATTTTACATCCAGGCTAGTGACTGCAGTTCCTCTGACCGGAGACCACCTGAACTGGCTAAAGGGCACAAAACCCACAATTGATTCATCAGAAATCAAAAAGCTATCTGTGAGGTTACCCAAACCACACAATTCATCTGCCATCCATCTTAACATGGATTTGGTTGGAAGTAGAGGGTGGAAGTCACACTGAAGGCAGCTACTCACCTGCAACAGGTGAGGAGGCAAGAATGTTTAGTGTAGGGTCTAGAAAGACTAGGGCCAGCTACTTCACTTTCACAACATCAGCAGAATCAAAACAACTGTGTGCTGCAAGATACATATTCCACTCAAAAATAGATGTAGAGACTAATCTACAAGGTAGGGGCCAATATATCAGGTGGGCAAAGACTGGCCCTCAGAAAGAGACACAGTAACAAGTCAGGCGACCTTCAGCCATGGTCAAAAGCCAACTAGTATTAGGAAGTATTGGGAAAACAGGCTGGATTTTCTACAAGATGTTTTACTGAATTTGGAAGGTCTCAGTTTCAAACCACCTAAATAGATGTGTGGGGTTATAGTCACATGCAGAGCATTAAGACTTTGCTTTCACCATGTACCTGTCATCTTTTACACTTAGTTGACAGCCTCGGCTTTTCCTGGAGCTACTCACCTGATCGCAGTAGCAGAAAAGGCTGTGCAATCACCAGGCAATCTTTCCTTCCTTGCCTCCAGCTACTCTCACAGGAGATTAAGATCACATTCAAAGAAGTCAGGAAGACAGAGAGAGACAGCTACCACAGCTACCTTAGCAACCCTTTAGTGCCAAACCTACAGCTCAGACCAAGTCCCCAGCAACTTATGCAAAACCATTACTGACTGCTTACCTGGACCAGCTGGACCTAGTGTGGGTTTCATTCCTCTTCAAATCTCAGTTTTCATGTATATTCTTGTTTGTGCATGGGAGGTAAAACAATAGGATGGAAAAACTACCTAAAGTCTTAAGAAGCTTTCTGCTTTGCAGACCTGCAAAACATCAGGGGTGGGGAGAAAGCAGAAGAGGGCTAGAGAATGGGGAATACCTCCAGAAAGTTATGTCAAACATGGGCAATGTGTTCCGGCTGCAGGTCACAAACAGGTATGTGTTACACAAGTTTAAAAACACTTGGTCTGACCTTGCTAGACTAGATGCTAGACTAGATGATCTCCTGCTGTCTCTTCTAAACTGAATTTTCCTATGATGCTACGATGTACAGGTGAAGGTTTTAAAACTGGTCAAAAATATTTTTGCTATTAAGTTTCATAATCAAATTAAAACCCCTCAAAAAGTCGGAATGTTTACATAATGAAAGGAAAATTCGTATCTGCCACCATCTTAACATTCTGCATGGTGTAATAAATGGCATGATGCTCCACTGGAGAGAAAAGATTAAAAGAAGCCAGCCACTCAGCATATGCTTTCAAATCACATGCAAATGCAGAAACAGAGCTCACAAAACTCACAGTCCATACTGCCTACATACATTTTCTCATCTTATCCTGGCAGAGGGAGTGTCTGACTACGTCAGTGTTCGCATTCTGTAGAAGCAGCAGTAATTTACTACCATACTATCTGATTTTGCTCTCCTTGCTTCATCCCCTTCATGTTCAAAGACAAAATGCATTTCATGTTTTTCCAACTAGCTGGTCTACACCGAAAGATTGTTAGACATAAGCTACTCAAAAATGTTTTCTCCCTTGCTTCTGGATCATCATGTTAAATTCCAGTATATTGAACTTAAGTTCATTGCCTCTATTAAGGCAAAGAGACTGCTGCACTATGAAATAGCTTATCAACTTTGTGATTACCATCCTACTGCTTTCAAAGTATTAGCAGAAAGACGAGGCAACCAAAGTGCAAGGGATACTGTTACTGAATCACTAAGGCTAAATCCAGTTCCCTTGCATCTGCTTGATGTCTTTTTTTAAAAAAACACCCCTCGACTACCCTTTTCAGCAAATTCATTAACATGTGCATTAAAACAGATGACCAAATCCTAGAGAACAAAGCAATTCAAGAGAGATTTGCACCCCTCCTAACAAGCACACTCATCTGATGAAGGTTCAAGCTTAAGAAAGCAAAAAAAGGACCGTTTGTAACAATAATGTTACATGAAAAAAAAAAATTAAAGACACAGTGATATTACAACAACACCTCCTGATGTAAGTAATCAAAAATGAGTAAGCCTAAACCATATTTTATTTTGGAATATCATTTACAAAACAGAAGAACCATGTCCAGAATAACATTCTTAACAAAAGACACTGAACCATCTTGTTTAAATATTTTGGAAGCAAAAACAAACAACTGCTCAGTACCAGAACTAAAGAGGCTTTACATCAAACACTAGATATTACTGTGTGGAATTAGAGGTCATTCAATCATATGCTCACCATGTGAAAGGCTGCTAGGTTTAGTTCCCATTACCTCCCAGTGAGAAAAGTGCTGAGGAAGGAAGAACTTCCATACCCTTACCTTCAGAAAAGCAATACCAAGTGTTTTGGCTACAGGTAACGTTTTAGCCCAAAACCTTTCCGATTTACATAGAGGTACTTCTCCTCTCACTTCCCCTCTTTGTGCCTGAGCTCCCCGCATTCTTCCCCAGAAAACAGAAGTGTTAATCCAGCACGCTAGAGCAGGGACACCACACCTGGTTTTGATTTAATACATGACATTAGGTATCCCTTCATCCTTGAAAGCAGTCTACCTCTTTCAGTTCCTACTTTTTATTTGCCTATTAAAAAAAATCCTAACTACTTAGCTACACAGGGGATTATATATATCTGCAAAGAAAACCAGTTCCTATTGCTAAAAGATGTGGGCACTCCCATATGATGTATTAGCTTGTTTAATCACTAGGCTAATATAACTATGTAAAAGATTAGTCCTACCATAAAAAGCAGTTTCAATTGCATCACACAAAATGCAATTGCATGACACAACTCTTGCTTCTATTGGTAAAATTAGTAAACCTAATCTATGGATCACCAATGCTCTTACGTCAGGGACTCTCAAGCCTGCCTGCATCTCTGCAACATATGACAGCTTTACTTAACTAGTTTTTCAAGTACTTTCCAAGTAAAACACAAATTGTGAATCAGTAGCACTGCCTTTTATTATTTTTTTCTTTTTAATTATGAACACTGACAGCAGCTCTGAATACAAAACAAGGTCTTTGGCACTCTAGGTAAGATTAAAAATTCAAGTGATATATTGTGCTCTTCTACCCAGTTCAATCATAATCACACAACAAAAATCACCTTCATACAACTACTAGCACTTTCAAGTCATTCCCCCTCTACAGCATTATTTTGTAAGTATGCTCCAAGACCTTTCCATTTTAAAATACAAATGTATATGAAGTTTGGATTTGCTAACACTCCTTCCAATCATAACAAGATCCAAAGACAATTTCTGAAAGAAACCCACACAGTTATTCCCACATATTTAACTAATCAGACCTAAAACCGTTGATCTATTATTACCATCAAATCCCTATGACTCAAGTTTTTACATAGCTATGTTGGCAAAAGGTCAGCTTCTTAATTCCTATTAAATTTTTGTACAGATCCTTACACTATTTGGGGCAGGGTGCTCACGCAATGTAAAGTAAAAGCTAATGAACTGCTGCAGAAGGATGATGGACAAAATACACTGAGTATTTAGACCGGTAGCTTCAGAATTTTTTCTTAAAGCTGGAGCTGACAATAAACTTTAAGATCATTTCAGAATATTCTGAAGTTAACAAGATACCCAAAAGCGCAAAGTCATGCTAAAAATTTGCACTCCTGGGAATCACCTCACCACTCAACATCGAACATCAGCTCTCAGATTTAACACAGCAGCCCATAATGCTTTTCTGGTGGGGGGGAGGAGGGGAGGGGGGGCTGTTAGAAGTTTAATGTAATTGGAATTTGCTCCTCAGACCAAGTAACATCCAACTTCAACTCCTCCTACAAACACTCTGACACTGATGAAGTAGACTCTAAAAGCAGCATTATATCTAGATTTCTTGATTGTTTTCTGCTGTGTGCAAGATGTTTCTCCTCTCAGTGTTAAAGAGAAGTTGAGCATTACATCATGCTAGCTTGCTACCCAAAATATTAAAGACACCTAGCAGAATACATCACAATCCAACCAGTTTAAGAACAAGCTGTGTACATCTTCTCCCCTCTGCTCTCTGCACTCATATAGTCAAGAGAAAACCTGAAGTTGGACAGGACCTCTGAAGTTCTAACACACTGCTCAAAGCAGGTCCAATTACAGCAGGTTGCTCAGGGTCACGTTCCCTCAGGTTTTAAATAACTCAAAGGATGGAGATTCTACAACTTCTCTCAGCAACTTGTTCCGAATCCTCATGGTCACAAAGTTTCTCCTTATATCTAATCAGAATATCCCATTTCTCAACTTGCCTGTTGCCTCTTGTCCTGTTGCTGTACACCTCTGAGTATGGCTCCTTCTCCATATGCTCCCAAAATGTTACAGACAGTAGTAAGATCACCCTTATTACTCTTACTCTTAGAAGTATCACACTTCTCTTTGCCAGGCTGAACATACCCAATTCACTCCACATTTCACCACAGGTCACAAGCATCAACTCCATCTTGGCAGCTCTCCACTAACTCCATTAAGTCAATACTCGCTCAGGGGAGCCCAAAACTGGAACCGTTACCCAGATGTCATCTCAGAAGTACTAAACAGAGGGCAAGGATGACTTTCCTTGCCCTTCTGGCTACAGTCTTGCTAATAAGCCCAGAGTGCATCTGGCTGCCTCTGCAAGGGCACGCTGCTGACTCCCATTTGGCTTGCTGTCCATCCCAGATCTCACCATCTTAGCTATAAGGGTATGGTAGCAGATCATGCCAAGGGCCTCCCTAAAACCCAGCTATACAACATACAATGCTCCACTCTTGTCCAGAGCCAACCCTGTGATCATAGAAGGCAACTGGGTGAGGCACAATTTTCTCTTGGTGAACCTACCCTGCCTGTTCCCATTCACCTTCTTGTCCTTCATCTGCTTAGAAATGGCTTCCAGAAGAATTTGCTCCATAAGCTTCTCAGCAACTGATGTTAGCCTGACTAGCCTGTCATTCCCTGGATTCCCTGTTCACGTTTTTAAGAGAAGTGCAGCATTTGCCCTTCTCCTGTCACCAGGAGCTTCCCCAATTGCCATGATCTTTCAAAGGCAACAAAAATGGCTCTGCAGTTACATGGGCCAATTCTCAGCATTCTCAAATGCATCTAAAGCTTCCTAGCCTGGTACAGCCCTCAGATTATTATCCATTACTGATTTTTCAAGTAGGCAGCAATGAAGTTGCAACAAGAAGTCCAAGGACAATCAAGAGAGACTTCAGGGCCTTGGAACTACTGGTGAAGGGATCAGGAGCACAAATAGTGTTCTCCTCTATCCTTCCAGTCGCAGGGAATGATAAGGAAAGAAAAGAAGGAGACGGCAGATCAATACCTGCCTCTGAGCTTGGTGACACTGGCAGAAATTTGGGTTTTTTTGATCGTGGGTCAGTCTACACAACACCAGGCCTGCTGGCGACAGATGGGCTACACTGGTCTCAAAGATGGGTAAAGGATCTTTGCACAGGACTTCTCAGGGCTTGTAGAAAGAGTTTTAGACTAGCCAGGGAGGGCCCAGGTGACTGGAGGTTAGCAAATGTGACACATATCTACAAGAAGGGCCAAAAGGAGGATCCAGGGAACTACAAGCCTGTCAGTCTGACCTCAGTGCCAGGGAAGGTTATGGAGCAGATCATCCTGAGTGCCATCACGCAGCACGTACAGGACAACCAGGTGATCACGCCCAGTCAGCATGGGTTTATGAAAGGCAGGTCCTGCTTGACAAACGTGATCTCCTTCTACGACAGGGCGACCTGCTTATTGGATGAGGGAAAGGCTGTGGATGTTGTCTACCTTGACTTTAGTAAGGCCTTTGACACCGTTTCCCACAGCATTCTCGTGGAGAAATTGGCTGCTCATGGCTTGGACGGGTGTATGCTTCGCTGGGTAAAAAACTGGCTGGATGGCCGGGCCCATAGAGTTGTGGTTAATGGAGTTGAATCCAGCTGGTGGCTGGTCACAAGTGGTGTTTCCCCAGGGCTCAGTACTGGGGCCAGTTCTGTTTAACATCTTTATCAATGATCTGGACAAGGGAATCGAGTGCACCCTCAGTAAGTTTGCAGATGACACCAAGTTGGGCAGGAGTGTTGATCTGCTCAAGGGCAGGAAGGTTCTACAGAGGGACCTGGGCAGGCTGAGACCAGTTGTATGAGGCTGAACAAGGCTCAGTGCTGGGTCCTGCACTTGGGTCCCAACAACCCCCTGCAATGCTGCAGGCTTGGGGCAGAGTGGCTGGAAAGCTGCCCAGTGGAAAAGGACCTGGGGGTGTTGGTCGACAGCCGGCTGAATATGAGCCAGCAGCGTGCCCAGGTGGCCAAGAAGGCCAATGGTATCCTGGCTTGTATCAGCAATAGCGTGGCCAGCAGGGACAGGGAAGTGATCCTGCCCCTGTACTCGGCATTAGTGAGGCTGCACCTCAAATACTGTGTTCAGTTTTGGGCCCCTCACTACAAAAAGGACATTGAGGTGCTGGAGTGTGTCCAAAGAAGAACAATGAAGCTGGTGCAGGGTCTGGAGCACAGGTCTGATGGGGAGCAGCTGAGTGAACTGGGGGATTTAGTCTGGAGAAAGAGAGGCTAAGGGGAGACTTTATCACTCTACAACTACCTGAAAGGAGGTTGTAGCAAGGTGTGTGTTGGTCTCTCCTCCCAAGTAACAATCAATAGAACAAGAGGTAACAGCCTCAAGTTGCACCTGGGGAGGTTTACACTGGATATTAGGAAAAATTTCCTCACCGAAAGGGTTGTCAAGCACTGGAACAGGCTGCTCAAGGAAGTAGTGGAGATATTTAGAAATTCCTGAAGTATTTAGAAGACGTGTAGATGTGGTGCTTTAGTGACATGTTTTAGTGCTAGACTTGGCAGTGTTTGCTTAATGGTTGGACTTCATGATCTTAAAGGTCTTTTCCAACCTAAATGATTCTATGATCTTATGATTATATGATCTTCTTTGACCAGAGGTAGGCTGGTGGAGCACATTCATAATAGTATTGAATTCAATTTTGCTTTTGCCAAGTAAACAAGTACTCTTGGTTTTGGTAGTAGAATTTCAGGAGCCAAAACTACTCTCAAACTGAACACATCTACATTTTAGGGAGATTACAGAGCTAGAGGCAAAATAAGAAGTGATTGATCTAAATATTTACATTCTTTCAATTAACACATACAAAGAGTTTGTTCTTCACATGGGTCTCAGAATAACCCATTGGTAAAGTAAAAGCTGATACATACAGCATTTTCATTTATTGAAAATGCATATTCATGTATATAAAACCCTTAATTCATGAAGGGTTTTATGCAGGTGCTTAAAGACACCTAATGAAGTGTTCATTGCTTATTTCAAGAACTCATGCCTTTTCCCATACATACAGTCCTAGCTTAAAATATTATTGAATATGTATATTCCTACTTCACAGCAAATTATGATCTTGCTTGTCTATTGCTTTAAGTATTTATATTCACAACGGAAAGAAAAAAATTCTAGCAGTTTCACATATATTCATGATTTATCTGTTCGGCAAAAATAATGCTAAAGGTTAATATTGAGACAGGGAAACAGATGTTCAGTCAAAAGGAAATTTTTCTCAAGAGGAGATACCCAGGAAGTTTGTCTTTCCAATCTGCTCCAGCCCACAAAATTTCCCACCACACTTACCCAACTGGGAAAAATTATGAATCAGCCTCCAATTTAACTGTGTATATAGCAGAAATACAAACTTGGAGTACTTTAGCATGTAACATTATAAAGCACTTAAAGCATTCATAACATAAGAAAGCACTTATGTGAGAATCACAGTAAGCATACACACTTTCTATTAACATCATTCTTGTTACAAGCTTCAAAATAAGCTTTCATTAGTCTAAAAATCTAAGCCATTGAATTGTTTAAGCTTAAATGATAAACAGAGCACTCACTCTGGCTTCTAAAGAGTATAGCATTTCACAGGTAAGTTAAACACCACTGGATAAGCTTGCTAAGTGTGGAAAAAGGCCTTCATGAAGGGAAGGGGTGGTATTAAGGGCTGCTTAATAGTCTAGGTAGTTCTTAGGTAGCTACACGTTGACAGCTAGAGTACCAGAGCAAACAAAATCAGCCAGCAATTCCAAAGACACTTACGACTGATAGGAAGCCTCTTTATACCACTCACAGAACAGCAGAGGTTGGAAGGAACCTCTTCACATCACCTAGACCAAAGCTCCTGCTGAAGCAGGGTCCCTGAGAGCAGGTTGCCCAGGACTGTGTCCAGCTGGGGTTTGAATATCCCCACAGGGGCAGACTCCACAACCCCTCTGGGCAGCCTGTTCCAGTATAAGTGTTTTCTTGTGTTCAGATGGAACTTCACATGTCTCAGCGTGTGCCCGTTGCCTCCTGTCCCATCAGTGGGCACTGATGAGAAGAGCCTGCCTCCCTCTTCTTCATTCCCTCCCCTCAGGTACTTTGACCCATTGATATCACCATCCCTGAGCCTTTTCTTCTCCAGGCTGAGTAGTCCCAGCTCTCTCACCCTCTCCTCATACGCAAGATGCTCCAGTCCCATCATCACCTTTTGGTCTTGGGCTGAATTTGCTTCAGTAAATCCACCTTACTTGTACAGGGGAGACCACGATTAATAGTAGTAGTCCAGATGTGGCCTCACTGCTACTGGATAGAGAGGAAGAATCACCTCCCTCTGCCTCCTTCGGTCTTCAGGAAAGGAATGAAATTGTGCCTTTCACTTCCTACAGCCATGGCAATCATTAGGAATAAGTAACCTAAACCTGAGGCTAGGTTGACATATCATGGTGTACTACATGCCATACCATGTAGTAGACATGCCATATCATTGCATGTAGTATCACAGAATGGTTTGGTTTGGAAGGCACCTTCAAAGATCATCTAGCTCCAATCCCCTGCCACAGGCAGGGACACCTTCCACTAGCCCAGGTTGCCCAAAGACCTGTCCAACCCGGCCTTGAACACTGCCAGGGAGGGGGCAGCCACGGCTTCTCTGGGCAACCTGTGCCAGGGCCTCACCACCCTCACAGGGAACAATTTCTTCCTTCTAGCTAATCTCAATCTACCCTCTTTCAGTTTAAAACCATTACCCCTCATCCTATCCCTACACTCCCTGATCAAGAGTCCCTCCCCCCTTTCCTGTAGCCCCTTTCAGTCCTGGGAGGCCACTCTAAGGTCTCCCTGGAGCCTTCTCTTCCCCAGGCTGAACCCCCCCAACTCTCTCAGCCTGTCCTCACAGGGGAGGTGCTCCTGCCCCCTGAGCATCTTTGTGGCCTCCTCTGGATCCGCTCGAGCAGGTCCATGTCCTTCTGATGTTGGTGCTCCCAGAGCTGGACACAGCACTGCAGGGGGGTCTCATGAGAGTGGAGCAGAGGGGGAGAATCCCCTCCCTCACCCTGCTGGCCACACTGCTCTGGATGCAGCCCAGGGCACGGTTGGCTTTCTGGGCTGTGAGTGCACATTGCTGGCTCACAGTCAGTTTTCCATTCACTGCTACCCCCAAGTCCTTCTCCTTGGGGCTGCTCTCAATCCGCTCATCACCCAGCCTGTATTTGTGCAGGACAGTGTCAAATGCTTTGCACAAGTCCAGGTAGATGACATCAGTTGCTCTTCCCTTATCCACCAGCACTATAACCCTGTCATAGAAGGCCACAAAATTCATCAGGCACGATCTGCCTTTAGTGAAGCCATGTTGGCTGTCACTAATCACCTCCTCATTTTCCATGTGCCCTAGCATAGTTTCCAGGAGCATCTGCGCCATGACCTTACTGGGCACAGAGGTGACACTGACTGGCCTGTAGTTCCCCATGTCCTCTTATTTCCCTTTCTAAAAATGGGGGTTATGTTTCCCCTTTTCCAGTCAGTGGGAACTTCACAGAATCACAGAATTGTCTAGGTTGGAAAAGACCTTGAAGATCATCCAGTCCAACCATTGACCTAACACTGACAGTTCCCAACTACACCAGATCCCTAAGTGCTAAGTCAACCTTACTCTTAAACCCCTCCAGGGATGGGGACTCCACCACCTCCCTGGGCAGCCCATTCCAACGCCTAACCACCCGTTCTGGAAAGAAATGCTTCCTAATATCCAGTCTAAACCTTCCCTGGCGTAATTTGAGGCCATTCCCTCTTGTCCTATCACTCATTGCTTGGTTAAAGAGACTCGTCCCCAGCTCTCTGCACCCTCCTTTCAGGGAGTTGTAGAGGGCAATGAGGTCTCCCCTCAGCCTCCTCTTCTCCAGACTAAACAACCCCAGTTCCCTCAGTCGCTCCTCGTACGACATGTGCTCCAGACCCTTCACCAGCTTCATTGCCCTTCTTTGGACACGCTCAGGTGATTCAATGTCCTTTGTGTAGTGAGGGGCCCAAAATTGAACCCAGTCATCGAGGTGCGGCCTCACCAGTGCTGAGCACAGGGGTAAGATCCCTTCCCTGTCCCTGCTGGCCACACTATTTCTGATGCAAGCCAGGCTGCCATTGGCCTTCTTGGCCACCTGGGCACACTGCTGGCTCATGTTCAGCTGGCTGTCAATCAACCCCCCCAGGTCCCTCTCTGACTGGCAGCTCTCCAGCCACTCCTCCCCAAGCCTGTAGCGCTGCTGGGGGTTGTTGTGGCCCAAGGGCAGCACCCGGCATTTGGCCTTATTGAAACTCCTACAGTTGCCCTCAGCCCATTGCTCCAGCCTGTCCAGATCTCTCTGCAGAGCCTCCCTACCCTCGAGCATCAACACTCCCACCCAACTTGGTGTCGTCTGCAAACTTACTGACGGTGCATTCGATCCCCTCATCTAGATCATCAAACTTCACCAGACTACCACAACTTCTCAAAGATGATGGTGGTTTAGCCACTTCATCCGCCATAGTAGGCATGCCATATCACAGTCTACTACATATGTTTCTTATATCTAGGAGAATTTTTGTTTATGCTGAATTTAACCTCTTGTACTTGCCAGATCTTGTTCCATTCAGCATGAGAAATAAAAAAATACGTAGGTAAACCCACAATAACATAACATTATCATAACACACATTGCTAGCTCACAAGTTACCTCCGGCTCAAGTTTAATGTTTTCCAGTTGCCAAAATGAAATATATATCAACGTATCTTGTTTGGCAAGCATCCAACTGCAGTTGGAAATAGCTGTTTCAGTTGCTTGCAATAGTAGAAGGCTGTGTTACAAAACGAGGATAAAGCATCTATCTCCAAAAAGAAGAGGATTAGATATTAATTTAGTGCTTCTCATGTTAAAGCCAGATCCTACTGATGATGGGATGCCCTCTAAAACAGCTCTAAATCCTTTGTGGCTCTAACATGTCTTGTCTTTAAGATATCTTTAGGGTATTTTGCAACCCAGCAGAACAGAAGAGCTCTTCACCAAGACACTGTGCATAAAAAGAGGAGCTGAAGAGGGCAACACACAAGCAGGACAAATATTTGTGGCTAATTACACAATATGTACTCAACTCAGCCAGTCAGTATCCAACTGCACAAAGTTCCTTAAAAAGGAAAATTATTTGCAGAGTAATTTAGAAAGAAGTAGAATCAAATAAGCTCCAAAGTTCTTCTCTATTTAACTTGTGTACTGTGACATAAAAATAAAATACAGAATATAAAACAAATAAAGCTTTTTTTTAAAAAAAAGCATGAGTATTCAGGTATATACACTGGAGGTACTGGCAAGGACAAAGCAAATAAACCTAAATAGGAAGAAGAGCTTGTCATGTTCTCCTCACACCATCTACATTTGCCTTATACAGTGTATAACAGTTGCACCACATATGGAGAAAATGTGAGTGATTAGAGGCTAACATATTAGCATATGAACAATAATGAACAGCCAGAGATTTAAGATACAGTGGCCAGCCTATCAGTACTTGTAAATCAACCCATCATGCTCACATTTCTAAGGGTGAAGATCATCAGATTACTAAAAAGCCATAAAAACTTATTTAGCAGTATGAAGATGAATGTCATATCCTGTCAGTTCTCAAAAAAAAGGAATTTGAGAGAAGAGATTAGGTTTTGCATTCTTTATACACAGTAAAAGAAGGTAAGTTGTTATAAAAAACCTGATCCATTTGTTTAAAAAGTACTGACAGTGGATATTCAATAATTCACAACTGAGGCCACAGTATTAAACACAAAAAGTGGTATGTCAAGACAACAGAAAAAAGCTAACATCTCCTAATAAGAAAGTATAATTTTACTGGCTAAAACATACAACCCTGGGTCCCACACTACTCCTGCTAGTGTTTTATTTGGTCAAATCTTGCTTTCATTCCAATCTATTAATGGATTTTGGTTGTCCCAAAAATAAATGAGTAATCTATACCAAATGCGATCTGTCTTAATGATATTAATATCATTGACAGGGAAAAAAAACCACAAACACACCTTTTTTTCCAGTCTCAGCTGGAAAAACTAAGCTATTGAAGTTCTCAGTAGAAGTAGTATCATTAAATAAAGAGGAATATAAGTGTTTAGGCAAAAGTGTGACAGAAACATAGACCATTTCTATCATATTTACTAGTGGGGCTAACTAACACCTGTAGCTTTATGGTTTTTAGGGGAAAGGGGGAAGCCTGTAGCATTGGACAGCTTCTAGATAGGACTTTCCTGCTAATACACTGCATTTTGGGGACAAACACCACCAGCCTTCTACAGGCTTGGGCATATGTTGTTAACACTGTTGACAGCATTATCAATGTCAAGAAAAATCTGCCCAAAAGCTTCAGTTGCATTTTGTTTTTTCTAGACTGTTTTCAAAGCATGGCAGTTTCATGCTATATAAATTTACCAGTGGCATGACATAACTTATCTCAAACATTTGAAAAAAACCACCTAATCGATATGATGTTGGAGAGCAGAATCAACATACTAAGGAAAGATGATCTTACTCACCTGGAAGACAACTATGTTTCAATAGCCTAGTGGGTAGCTTAAGGTTGCTGATAATAAAATGATTAACTAAGATAGCAAAACATACCAGCTGAACCCCAATTCGGAGTGTAAATCTTATACCTCAACCTTTGAAAAATGCTCCAGCCATAGTTAAATAAAACTGACAAATACTTATTTGGAAAAGCACAAGAACATGTTTTAAATTTCTCTGAAAAACATGTCACTGGAAAATTCATAGCCCTTTCAGAGCTTTACACAAGGAGATACCTGCATATCTATAAGTATTGCAGATATTTTCAGTTTTCTCCCCTTCCAAACAAACATCAGACTGTAAAGAACGTATCCATACTGCAAGCATAGCAACAGCAAACCATGCTCATCTACCATCCAATTCATTGTGGGAAATATTTGTTTCCAATACTTGATGTGCACAAGAAAGCCTCTTAGCAAGTAGCTGCTTCGACTGAAGCATCCGTTTTCTTCAAATTGATACCATTAGTGCCAAGACAAAAAAGCCTCATTTTTATATTTTCCAATTTATGTATCAGAAACTCTGTAACAGCAAAAAGCAACTGATATCACTGATAGCAGCTGAAATAACTGATACAATGACTGCTTGTTTGCTTTCCCAGCCAAACTGTAAGACAGATATGAACCATTTAGTTAAAGCTGTAAAAGTGTATTTCCCAATAGACTCAAAATACCTCATCATGGCAACACTCATACATATATTTTCCTGTGTTCATCACAGTAATACCCATTAAGCCATCTTCCCTAAGTTTTACAGCCATGTACAATCCTCTGACCTTCATTTCTTTTGCAATACTGCATGATATTACCTAGCATCCTAAGGACTTTTTTCAAGTGCATACACTTAGTCACATGTACAACGGAATATTTCTAGTCTTACATGTTTGGTTTTTTTTTTTTTAAACAAGGCAGGAAAAGCGATTTGTATTTCATTTTTTATGATCAGCCCTTCAAGGCAGGTTTTTGCAACACCAGAACACTGCAGGTAATTGAGATTCTCCTTCAGTTCAAATGCTGCTACAGCAAGCACGAGGGACAGGAAAGATACACTGACGTGCCTACTAGAATACCAAAGAGCGGTATGACCTTCCCATCTAATAGTATTTTGTACGTGCATTTTGTAACGGTATTCCACATCTGAGTATCCACAGCTACGAAGTTCAGATGAATATACCAGCTACCTAAAATTACTTTGTCGGTTCCTTGTCCATCATTCAAACAGAAACCAGCTCTTCACTTCCTTATCCACTTTGAAGTCCAGGAGCATTCATTTCATCTTCAGGTATTTTAACTATTTTCAGTTAAATTAACTATTTTTATTTTTTTTTTTCTGTTCTTCATGCCAGACCTTCAGAAGCCCGTTCTTCTGCAGTGAGTTTCTGCAGGGAACATTTGTAGTTTTCCCTCCCCATAAATAATTTTTTACTTATCTTAGTGAAGCTTAATGAAATGGCTTCCCATTTTGTTCATAATACCCAGAGAGAAGAGAAATGATCACCTAGAACAACAAATATTTTTTTTTCCCCCAAATCTACAGCCCCACTGTACGAAGCTTTCTAAAATATTCACAGAGGAAGAAAAACTACAGGAGAAGTATCTTTTCCCATCATTCTTTCTTAAAGATATAAAATCCTCAAAATGCCCAAGTGCAAAAAAAATTAGAAAAATACTTTTTTTTAAAAAAAATACACTCCAGTATCCCAAACAAAGGCTCTTTTGGCAAGCCACAACAAACAAAAGTAACACTCTTTCATTGTCTACAGGAAAGACAATTGAATTTGACATATGTTGATAAACACTGAACAGGAATAAAAACCTTGCAGAAAGCCATGTACTTGCTGGAAGGCAAATCTGAGGATCTGTCGGCCAAAATAAATATTAACACGTGCCCACAGACACACACAGATGCCAAGATCAGGTGCTGAACAATGGATAAAAGTCCCAGATATTCCTACATCTATTTAAGAGAACAATTTCTTAGGTAGAAGTTAAATTCCAGAATTTGAGCTGTTCTGCATAGCAAAAGCCATCTAAGTGTTAAAATTAAGTAACAAAACGTAAGCCTAATAAAAATCAGAAGTACACTTGTTTTAGCCAATGTGACACAGCTAGCACTGTTAAACCAAAACCTTAAAATAGATTTTCTTACTGTTTACTGTAGAAAAGTACCACCCTGGTGAGGAATAAGCAGAGGATGGTATCTGGAGCAATTGCAAACCAGAGCAACACATAGTTCTGCTTTAAACATTTAATCACAAAAGCACCAGTCTGGAAAAACAAGTAGGAGACCTGCCTGTTGGAAGACCTTGGGTCAGCCTGCACTGGAGGGGAGGCTGGGTGGGAGGGAGGGCTGAGAAGGGAAGGAAGCAAAACAGGCAGCTGATAAGATCAGACTCCTGTGCCCAAGAATCTGAAGCAACTCCAGCTTTCAGCCTAATAAAGACCATCTTTAAAAGCGATACTGAACATCTATGGAGAGAGCGCAAGTGCAGAGGTCCAGAGGTCACATTACAAAACTGGCCTTAAACTCTGCTCCTGAAAGCAATGTAAATTAAAGTTCTTATCCCTCTGCCTACTGCTAAGACTGAAGGTGCCTTCGGAAGCTTCACTGGCCATGTGACAAGGTGAGATTAGGATTCATTTTTCAGAAGCAATCTGAGTGAGCAGTAAATAGACCCATTTCATCTTCTGAAACCCATTTAAGCTATCAAAATTACAGGAACATACAATTCCAAAAAATCAAGAGCATCGTCAAAATCCAGTGAGCTTCCCTGTCTCAAAATATTTAATCTTTCTGAAGGATCTAGTGAAAGGATATGACTCCTCATGAAGAGAGAGCTGCTACTGCTCCTCTAACAAGCTTGGAAAAGAGCCCGTCCTTCTCTCACCAGCATGCAGGCTGCCTGAGCAGCAGCGTGACACAGGTCTGTGCAGAACAGCAATGCCAACGGTCCCAGAAACACAAGCAGATGGCAGTAATGGTTGCAACAAAACAAAAATAAGTGCCTTCGCTGTCCTAAACACATCAGCAGCTCAGAGATATGAACAAAGGCATCAAGTCCCATTACCTTTCCAAAGTAAATGTTTTCTAATGTCCAACAGTTTAGAAAATCATTATAACTAGAAACAAGTCAAAAGACTTGCTCCCAATTTCATAGTTTTGGTAACAAAGCCTTTACCTTGTCTTCTGCTTTAAGTTTATTGTTTGAGGTTTAATTAGACATTTTTCAGCAATCCATAAGTAAAAACAATTATCCCTTTGAGACCTGTTTAGGGTAACTTTGCAGTTTTTGTCAGGTACCTCAGTACTCCGAGGTCTACTGAACATTCTCAATTTCCTTACTGTATAATTAGACCTCTAGTATGCCATGAATTTTTACCTCATCCCCATTGTTTTACTTTAGACAATACACTTCATTTTGTCCTCTTTCCATACCTTACACTAGTTTAACTTGGTAAATGACATTCTTTACAAAAAATGTTGTCCTTGCTTAAAACACAAGCTTCTCAAATTCAACAAATATCCACCGTGTCAGACAAAAATGTTGTGGAAGGGAAGGGTGGCTCCCCCAGGAATTTGTTATGCCCCTAAATCCACTAGGAACAGTGCACTTAAATTCAAATAAAAAATACAAAATAGCAAAATATCCCCAGAAATGATGGCACGAACAGAGGAGCAAGTGCCAATAAGCAAGGAAGGATGGGGGGAGAGGAGCAGAACTGGGAATCATATGTCACCTCTAGCCAAAATTCTGTATTTTACAATAACCCAGTCTAGGTAAGTCATAAGTCTGTGCCATGAAATCTAGTATTGGTAAAGTTATCGTCAAATAAACAAGAAATAGAAACTCAATGTTCTTAAATAGAAGTGGTAATGACCCAAAACAGCAGTAGAGAAAATCTTATTGTACAAAGATTTTGTTTGCAATTATTCCCTGTACACCAGAAAGTCATTTACACCATTTACGCAGTTATTTGCACCATACTTGCTTCTGTGCTGAATATGTTTAGGAAGTACAAGAATAACTGTACAAACAAGCAGTATTTTAGTTGCATCGTATTTAGAATTATACTTATTTTCCCTTTTGTATAGCACTGAAACTGAAAGGAGATTGCCTTTATACGTAAGGGATCTAGGAATCCACAGAACCCGCAAAACAGCCAGAAGGCAAATGCTTCTAAGAAGTAGGTCACTCCTGCTGCTTCAAAATTATTTACAACCCCCAAACAACACGTTCTAATCACAGCTACCATTAACGTTGTGGGCAGTAGAGTCAAACCAAACACATACACTTGAAGACAGGAAACAAAATGTTGCATTTCATAAGTCACTCCCAAATGATGTATGCTGACTTCAAACAGCCACCTTTCTTAAAACCATGCTGCACCGAAACAATAGCAGCTCATGTTACATTTAGGCAAAATGTTATTTGAGAGGTACAACTGTCAAGAGTGTGTTACACAACATCTAGGTGTGTTCCACAAGAATTTGAACTCATGCTTCGGAAAACGTACATTTGGTCTCATGAAGGGGTTGCATTTGACTACTTTTCACTGTTTTTTAGACAAGAAAAAAAAAATTACTTCCAAACTTCTGATTCACAGTAGCCCAGACATTTTGCCAGATCCCCATTAGCTTCAGCTGATCTGCACTAGCTCTTCTGGGGTATCAACAGCAGCATTTGAAAGACTGAGCCTTCACCACAGCACATCGCTCTCAATTTTCTCACAGCACTGTGGCAAATCACTGTTTACACACAACCACTGTACGCTGAAGAGATAAAAAAATATTGTAAAAGCCAGTCCTTCACAAACCTGATATTTAGACTATACACATGAAATAACACTATAGTGCAACATTCAGTTTTACTTGGAGTCCAGGTCTTCACATCAGAGCACACTTTGAGCAAATACACTCTCTGAACCAACAAAGTACGGTCAACTCACAAAAGAAACACGACTTCCTAGTATTTCACTCAGCTGGCAAACTAAAATGCTTCTGCAGCTGTAATAGCCTTTGGACCTCAGTCATATACACGCTTTCACTTTCCAGATGAAAACCAGTATCATCTTTCCAGGATACAGTACCATCAACCAGGAAAAAACATGTCACCAGTACCATTTATCCTAAATAGTATGTGTACGTTGGTTCACCTAGAATGACCTTTCTTACCACACTCAGCTAGGCACCAGATGGGATTTAAATATGACATTCCCCCCATCCTAATACTACTTAAGCATTTCCCGCTGTGGTATAATGGATGAATTAGTACCTGCTACAGAACAAAGGAAATGCAGTTCAGATCAATTCCTTCCTGAAATAATTTTATGTGTAAAGAGAACCCTACGGTCATGCAGAAAAAAACATATGATAGAGTCAGTCCACAAAACCAGTTGAAAAACAAGATCCCTCATTACTTCAAACAGGATATTAAATGTAGAGTTAAAAATTGTATGGGTAGCACCAACACATTTTCCATTTTACATACGCATTTTCCTACAGGCATGCCAAGGCACCTGAATAATTAGTAACTTCTCTAAACCTGGCTTGGTCCAAGTAGTTGGCTATAATCAACTGCAAATTAGTGAGACTTCAGGGTCCCTACAAAATTCCAGTCTGATCTGTTCAGTTAAATAAAAATCACCACAAACTTGCAATGGACAAAAGCTTACTCTCAGTACCAAGAACTCCAAATTTGTTGGCTACTACTTGCCACAGAAATTAAAAGCTACCTTGTGGTTTGGAAGGTCAGCAAGGTAACCTCCAGGTACCTCAGAAATAAAACATGAGACCCAAATCACCACAGAAAAAAAATTTTTTTTTTTAATTGCCACTCCATGCAACCTTATCAAAAGGAAAAAGACTTTCAAGGGAGATAAAAATCAACTAAAACACCAGACCTGGAAAATCCAGGCCCTTTTACTATAGAAGTAGAGTAGAAGATTCATTGACAGGATGCATCTTATCAGAAAGGACATGTTCTGACACCAACATCCACCCAGTATGAAGTCACAATGGAATAATGTATGCCTCAAATCCTGAAGAGGCAGGTCAGGAGGAAGACGATGATGACTTCCAGTCAATTGCACCAGTAGATAAAGCAAAGACTGGGTCAGCTTTTTATCAAGCCAACCATTACCTTAGCCATATCCTCCTCATCTTTAAGCCTGGGAGAAGTCAAACGCCACCAGGTGCTCAGAAACGTGTTCAAGGTGACATACTGCCCAGAGAGGCTGTCCATGGAGCAAAAGAGGTGTTTATTTTCCATGTCATCCCCCGAGAAAGGGGTTGACTCACACTATTTCTAATCCTAGATATGATCCAAGGAAGTTCTGGAAGTGGATCCTCTGGCTTAAAGTAACTGAGCCCTTCACCAGTTTATTCAGGATTCTCAAAAAGAGGCCATTGCTATGTAAATCAGTCAGGAGATAAAAGTTCCTTGGAAGATCAAGAGTTTTCTGACATAGACAGACTGTCCCACGGCAACTTTTTTGTTGGAGAGTTTTGTGGCAGCATCATTTTGTTGCTCTGCCACACAAGCCTTTGAGGACTGAAGCAGCAGTGTTCAATAAAACTGAGAGTGCCAGCTTATAGAGGAAAAAAAATCATTTCTTCAGAGCACCAGCCTCACATGCTGGCCTGTGACCGAAGCAAAAGGAATGCCCTACACACAATGACTTGTTCTTTCAACTTAGGTAATATAGACTATCACCACAGCTTAAGTCCTTACTAACCTAGCAAAAAAGGCTCTTCCAGGCACTTAAGTACCAATACCTTCCTGGGGAAGGCAGGAACTAGGCAAACAAGCGCAGAGTAGCTACACACAACATCAGTGCACACATTCAAATCACGCTGCACATTTTCACTTTCACCCGCATCAGTCCCAAACCCCTAAGCTACATACAAAGCAGTCAGATTCAACATACTGGGTGTCAAGAAACCACATAATGCTGTCACAGCCAGTGCTAGCACTGACAGCACCCTGAGCTCGAATGAGCAAATACCCCCAGTTTCCTTGAATCCAAAGGAAGTCTGTCCTCCTTCTGTAATATCACTAAAAAAAATATTCCAAAAGCCTCTTTTCCCTTTGCTTCCCTTCATAAAATGCAATTCTGGGACTATTTAGAGCTATAACAGTAGTCATCTCCTCCCAAAGCAGATTTGACAAGGTCCCTGAAAAACAATGAGGAATTAAGGATTAAGAAGCAAAGTAGTAACTGTATTATGTACCCATGACACACAGCACTTGTGTACAGGTAACTGAGCACAACACCATCCATCCTCCAACGGGACAAACAAGTAAGGTATGGTCCAAACTTTGAGGAGGTACTACTGTAGAAAGAAGCAGCCAGCTATCTTTGTGAGCAAATGTCTTCATAAAGAAGGAAGCCTTCAAAAGGTCAGAGCAGTCAAACAAAGCTTTTGTGTCAAGTAAAACTTGCAGTCTACAGAGCTCTAACTCTTGCTATGAACAGAATTTAAGAAAATTGATCAGGTATTCAAATTGTGTGATTTGTCAGAGCCATGGGCTTGGTAACGCTGAGACACTGCTACAGGAGACCTCAATACTGGGGGAAAGAAAAAAAAAAAAACCACACTTACCTTAAGAGAAAGGACCTGTTGTCCTCAATACTGCTTTTCAATCACAGCACAACAAGGAGCAGGAGCCGATATTAGGAATGTATCGCCCAGATGTGATCTTACAGACTACCCACCCATAAGCTGATTCAGAAGACAGGCATTAATCATTTTGTTTGTATATGTTTTGGTGAAGTCTCCGATTCAATTCAGAGCTTCCATGATGCTTGAAGTTTCAAAACTCAGTGCAAATATCCCAAACCCAGGTTGTCTTCTACAGATAAAAGCAGACTTTTTACTGAAAAAAGCCTTGAAAAAGTAATTTAAAAAAAAAACCAACACATAAAAACACCCATACCCACAGTATCTCACAGTACGTAAATTTGGAGGCAGCAAGGAACACAGTATACCTTGGATTTTAAACCAGTTATTTTGGATCAATATTATTGCTATTAGCAGACGACCTGCTGAAGTGGACAGCTTTTAAAGTTAATACAAATGCTTTTATCGCAATTACATCTTAATGTTTCTTTCACAGCAAAATAAGTACAAAAAACTGAAAATTACACAAGTATTCCACATTAATTTTTACAATTCAAGAACCAGCACTGTATATATATGGCTTCCACATTACTTTCACTTTCCATGTATTTATGTTTTCTGAAAACAAATCTAACTAAACAACCTATAACACTGGAAAAAGAGCATTCAATGCAAAAAGAAAGTACTCAGACAGCGTATCTTCCACGTATTTCACTAATACTAAAGCTGGCAACTTGACCGCAAGTGCTTTAGTGAGAAGAAATCCGTGCTGGAGTTCTGGATAGGGAAGCAACAAATCTAAGGCACTTCTGTCTATATCGATCCATACAGGGTGCAGAGGAACCATTCTGGCTCTCAGTTCATACTTCTTCAGCCTTGTTCACAAGAGCAAGTGGGTAGGAGAAAGGGAGGTTCCGATTCCCTCACCCCAGAAAGCCGTAACACAAGAGCAACTCAGGAGATGAATATTTCACTTCAAATAAGTCAGCGTAAGTGATGGTGGAAGCTTGTACATAGCAGGGAAGGTTCAAGAAACAACAAAGCAAGGATCATACAGCAACAATAATGTCATTTCATCCTACAGGCTTGAGTTATTTAAAAAAATAACATCTAATTGCTGTCTAGTAAGATTCACCTCTGAAGTATAATATGCTATTGTTACCATATTTCCCCAAGAAAGCAACAGGTCCTACTTCTCCACTATGCATGATTTTAACAATGCAAAAGAGTTCATGTTTATTTTTAACATCACAAGCCTCTTGCACTCATGCAGTACTAATTGTTTGAGGCAAGGGACAAGGAACCAGGGGAAGAACAGTAAAGGAGCCAGGAGCACTCAAGTTAGTATTGAAAATAATTTTAAAGCTCAGTCAAGCACATTGCCTTACTGAAAGCACACTAGCAAACCACAGATGAGTAGTGGCACTATATTTACTCAAAACCAACACCTTCAAAGTACTATTTCACCCTTAATTCAACATACTGCTGCAGCACATGAACTATATCACCATGCAAAGCTTTGAGATCATTCCAAAAGCAGAGGGAAACAGAATAAACCAAGAATCTGGTAGATTCTTTTAAGAGACTCATCATATACGCTTAGTATCTTAATTTTAATTTCCTTCTGAAGTGCTGTTACCCCTCATCCCCTTTCCAAACCACAGTTGACCACATCCATAATGAGTTTGGTTTCGATCAATTCGGATGGCCAGAAGTCAAGTGACTTCTGCTATATTTTAAGTTACATGAATAAAACTCAAGACAGCTTCCATCACAGTCTTGACATAATCTTGCTTCGGTTCTCCTAGTTCCACTCCAAGGTCATGTGTATATTTCTGTATGGTGCCTGCTCTATAAGCACAGCTGTATGTTCAATTTAAAGACCACTTCCAAGTCCCTAGAATGTTTTTTTTAGCCTTAGCTAAAATAGCAGTGTATTCAATTATCACTTACCTATTAGGAGTAAAATTTATTTTCATCATTAACTGAACCAGAAACCAGTTTCTTAAAGTGTGTCCATCAATTCTTAACGTTACAGTTCTTCTAAGAGTAAGAACATGAGCTGAAAAGGCTTTTATTTTTCTGTGGTGAAAGCATGTTAAAATAGACATAAAACGCCTGGCATACTAGAAAAAGCCAGGTGTCCAATTTTTCTCTTAATGGCTGAAGGCAAAGCAGAAAAATAGCTTCGACCCACTTCTGCAGAAACCCGTATGACCACTTCATGTTAAGCTCACACGGAAACAGAATGCCTCCCTATTCTGTTAGTTCGTTCTCTGCAGAAAACAGCTGAACCTAAGGCATCTGTAATTCTCTTCGCTTGCCATATATGCTCACAGAAGTTCTCCGGTACAAAAAAAATATTTTAAAATAAATATTATTATTTTCACAGAAAAAGTACCATAGCACAGGTATTACTGGAAGAGCTTGGAAGGAAGAAAAAAAAAAAAACCAATCACAAATCTCTTTCAAGCAAGAATCAGATAAAATTCTCACTGTAACAGCAGTGTCTGTATCATTCCCACCAGGGTTACTTTGCTGCAAAAGCAACACTTACAGTGAATAATCATCAGCATACATATGGAATACTGATAAATGCTTTTGAGAATATGAAAGCTCATCAGGATAACAGAATTATGAGAATAAAGGCGAGTTATTTACATATATTGAGCTATCCCTCACACTGAGCTTTGTCTTTATTTTTAAAGCAACCCATGCTCCAGCACATTTTTTTCTATTACAATAGGAAAACCAAGAACCTACCTGCATACAAGGAACATAGCAGCTCATAGGATATTTCCACATTCAGTTTTTCTCTTTGAAGCTGCAGATGCTGAGAAGAGCCCCCTCAAACACCTTGCATTTGTAACAAACCCATTCTTCTCTCCATCTGAGAAATCTTAAGAGCCTTAACCTTTCTTTCAAGGTCAAATTCCAGAGCTGGTTTCCCCACACTGACCTCATCTGACTTGAAGCCTCAGCAGACAACTCATGGTAAAACTCCACACCTTGATCTAAAACTGTGACCAAACCACCTTCCCTGGGTCCACCTCCTCTTTCGTGTGTCTTTACATATATTGCACTACGTATTTACAACCACTGCTGTCCTGGAAGTACATTGCCATAAGTTAGACTTGTAAGGAGAGCCTGGAGCAAGGGAAAGGACAGGAGAGAGAGGACCAACCAAGAAAAAAAAGATCCCTGTTAAGCACTGTAACAACCTGCAAGGAAGAGTTATTGTGAACTGCATTTCTACATCCACTCAAGTTTACTGTTCCAAACACAGACATGCATATGACAGCATTAAACAAAAAGCTGACAGACAACAGAGGAGAAGCACAGAATCACAACAGCTCCTAGCAGATCGCTTTTTGACCTTTCTGTTATTGAGGAAGCACACCAAAGTGCACAAAGCACATGATAGTTATTTAACAAAAGTTTTTTAAAAAAATAATCTTTCTTCCGCACTTCCGTGGTGTACATTTTAAACATTCTGGAAGGGAAAAATACAGAACTCATCTTTAATACCCTCAACAGATCCACACACAGAGGACTGACAAGCCAAGCATCATGAGCAGCAGATGGGATAAGGTTCAGCAGAAATCAGTCATATGCTAATTTGCTATTAATGACAGAAGCTGTGAGGATTACTGCAGTACTATGCACTAAGGAAGGGCACCAGTGAAACATCCATTAAGGAAGATTTTTTTTACTAACAGTTTTTGATAAAAATATGGAATTTTTAGTGACCAAAACAATAGGGTGAGGAACCTACAGCGATTGCATTTGCTATTATACACACAGAATCTGACATTCATAACTGGAAAAAGACATGCAAGGCATCAGCAGAAGTGCTAACCCCAGTCCTTACTGATTTAAGGTAGAATATTTACCATGACCTGCTCCCAAATAATCCTTCCTTGTATCAGCCTCCTTTATGAAAGTTTTGGACTGATGGCTTGAAACCTCAAGAGTATCAACAGATTTTGAGCAAATGTTGTTACTCATCACTTCTCTTGCAACAAGCTGGTGCCAACAGGTGGAAGCAAAAGCTTACTTCACAATTTCTTACTTCAACATCCTATCATTTGTGAAACATAACACAAATTACTTAATTTGTCCTGACAAAGTTTGCCTAAAGGGAGAAACAAAGCTAACCAAATCTCCATATTCTTAAAAAGTTTAATAGGTATGTAAATAGATGCAAGTTTCTTCCATCAACATTTTCATGACCCTCGAAGTATAGGAAGACCAACACCTGTCCACATATCAACCAACTTCCCTCCCCTTCAAAGAGAATTTCCATATGGATTTTGTAAGGAGCAGGATGTCAATAAAAGCATAATTTAGATTTATATCCCTACCTATTGTCAATTCCTAGAGATTTTAACCCAGGAGTGGTAGTCATTTGTCCTTCCCAGTCTTAGCAGCCCGAGCTGCTCAAAGCTGAGGCAGACAGGGAAAAGAGACATCAAGAAAGTATAGAAGCAACTAGAAAACTTAAGGAATTTCCTTTCCCTCAACACAGAAATCCTATTAGCTGCTAACTAAGTACTTGTCAGTGCGAATGACTAACAGCAAAGAATATTTCATATATCATCTGGAAAGAGTCAAGCCCCTGAGATCTCATTATCAGAACCAAGTGCCCCAGCTGACATGAATTATTTACTGCAAACCAGTGCTTTTGATTATGCACATGCATTATATGCTGAAGGTGCATCTGTGCCCCAGTTTTAAAACAACCAAGTGGAAACAAAGCCAGAAACTGAACTAAAACCTAACATTCATTCCACAAAACAAGATGATGCTCTTGGCTGATAAGCTGAAGTTTACCTATCGCATGTGATAGTATACAGATGTTTCCAGTACAACCTGAAGGTAAATTATAATAGGCTGGAAAATACAGGCATTTTTCTCCCTTTTCTTTAGACAAACTGACAGGAAATAAAATTCTTTGCCTTAATCACATGTACCCAAAGCACAGGGTAATCTATTTCATTTATCTGAGTGACACACAGAGACATCAAAATACACTTGTTCCCATTATGCTCATCTGTTTTAGGCTTGTTTCTATCCTCTACAGTGTGATTTCAGAAGAAAATCTATTACCCATCTGAGACACACACTGACAGCTTATGGACTGCAGCATCAGAACTCCAACAGTGGGATTTCCCCCACCTCTGCTCCTCCTTCCCCCAACAGAAAGCAGCCGTAAGTGGGCTACCTGACCACAGTTTCATTAAAATAGGGTAAAGCCTCACTTGTTTCTCTAGGACCATACTATACACTCTAGGTTCATTTAACACTTCCATTTCATTAACATCACCGAAGTCAACAGATGTGTTCATGCAGCATCTCCATGCCTGTGACAGCCATCAAGGTCACCGACGAACAGGAACGTGGTATCTTCCATTTTAGTATTAAATCTGGTCTTAACCTTATCAGAATCATTAGTTTCATGTAACAGAATTTAGAATATTTGTAACACTAGTCTGAAAAACAATCCAAATACGTATGAATACAACAGTCACTCCTGACTGGAGAATGGACAACAATTATCACATCAATACTGGGGTGCTCATTCCCACCATTTTGTTAAGCTGATTTAAGATACCAAAAGTTAATTTTCACACATCTGAGCTGACTGATGAAAATTTCTGAAGTTATGGCAGCAAGTAAAAGACATGAGAACCAGTCCCTAACCACAGGGCAGTGCCTTCCTGCATCAAAACCTAGGACTTGGAGGCAAATACTCTTTTGAACAATTTGTAATGTTTACTTTGTTCTTTCAAAAGCTTTCACATGGGCAACACAAAACCTTATTCCTATACAGGGAACTCCTCTTCGTTGTCCTTATTCCCTTGTTTAGTAAACACCCCACTGCCCTGAAGGTAGAAGTCATGTACACATGTAATACATACACAAAGCAGCTCAGCCGCCAACACCTGTTTTAAAGCACAAGTCCATACCATGAAGACTTACAATATATTTGGTGTGTACACTTAAATTTGTTCCCTTTGTTCTTTACAGCAAATACGCAGATTTTTTTGGAGGGGCCACATGGAGGGAAGAGAAAAGGAAAGCATGCATTGGTCACGCCACCGTTCAACCAGGTGGACCAGGAGGAACATGTGTTTACAGTAGCTCTTTAAAACTCCTTATCAACTTGGAGATATTTACAGCCATAACACAGCACAGAGCAATTATGAAGCCACGAAGGAATAGAAACACGTCCTCTAGGGATCTGTAAGCATCCTACATGGTTAATTTTAACCACCAAACTAGATATCTCACAGGGGATCTTTTAAAAGCATTGGGATTTAATGTCCACAAGCCCTTCTGAAAACCTTCCTACAGGCTGAAAATATCAGCCAAAGAGAAACAGGATATGCCCAGAAAAGAACACCTCAAGTTACCTCCTGTATGCAGTGAGCACAGGAGAATAAAGTTAGCACCTGAAAACAAACCAGTACTGACCTCTGCTATCTCACTTTCTAGGTTTACGGTGTTAAGATTTATTTTCCCCTAAATTACACAAAACTACATTCATATGTCAAATAGACACAAAGAACATTAATGTGTAAACATAAGCATATTTTGTGTTTCCACCAACAGTTTTAAAAATGTTACTTTGCTTAGGTCCCAGCTCTACTGCCAAATATATTTAAAATTAGTAGTGCACTTGAGACAAAAGCTAGTGACCCCACTCTTTCCTATTTTTGCCCTCCCTAAAGCCTGCCGTCTTCCAAATCTCCTAATTCCCACCACTTACATCCTCGAGCCCCTCCCCAAAACACCAGCTTTCCTCTGAAAGCACCTTGCCAAAGACCCTTCCCCTCACATTTTTATATTACATCCTCTCTTGCAACAGTCACCAGTTGTCCTCTACAAGCTTTCTCCCCCAAAACAAAGGAGAAAGGGCCCCGCACATTCAGTTAACAATCCTCGCATACACAAGGTTTTAAAATCTGTGCATTTGGAAGGTACATTGCCACAATTGTTCTCATGTAATGCACTGCCTGTAGCTGTCCCGGCTCTGCAGGCGAGAGAAGGGAACTATTGAACTCAGCTCTTGCATCTGTACACGGCTGTATCTTTACAGTTAACTACTAGCCTTGTTTGAATCAAAGAGTATGGTTTTAAAATTCAAGTGACCATTTCAATGAGCTTCTCAGCATTATTTAGCAGTAATGAAAAATACAACTTGTTACCAAGCTTAGTTGGCCTCAGATTAATGGCCAACACACCCCGCATTTCTAATCTATTACAGCAAATTGTCAAACAGATTTAGCAAGCATTATAAAAAAAGAATTCTTACAGATAAAGTTACTGTTCACAGAAAATTTGAGAAGCTGGAACAAGCATAAAGCATAGAAGTTAACATTATTTTGACTGCATCAAAACCCAGAGCCAAAAGAGATTTAGAATGAGGCAAGTTGGACACAAGTGCTCTCTTTAGCTGAACTGGCAGCACAAGTTCAGAAACAGGTATAGTCACTGAGATGTCAATTATGAGAGCATCAGCCCAAAGCTACACCAAATCCAAGGTCTCCCTTTGACATAATTGAGGACTACTTTTTCCCTAGCAGCATTAAAACTACTGTCCTAGTTTTGGCTGGAAGAGCTTCCCCCCACCCTGCCTTCCTTCTTAGTAGCTAGAGTAGTGCTGTATTTTGGATTCAATATGAGATTTGACACAAGAAGAATGTTGATAATGCACTGATGTTTTCAGTTATTGCTACGAAATCAAGGACTTTTCAACTTCCCATGTCCTGCTAGTGCGCAGGTACACAAGAGGCTGGGGGGGAGCACAGCCAAACCAACAGACTCCAATCAGTCAATGGAATATTCCATATCGTGTAACATCACGCTCGGTGTATAGATGAGGGTGGATCAGGAAGCTCGCTCTGGCTTCTGGGATTGTTGTTTCAGGATTCTCTCTCCTCTGGGATCACTAGCCAGGAATGGGCTGGGCATCGGTCAGTGGGTGGTGAGAAATCACATGCATTACTCATTTGTACCTTCTATTATCATCATCACCATTATTACTTTAATTTTCTATCCATTATTACACTGTTTTTATCTCAACCTATGATCCTCCTTACCCTTACCCCTCCAACTGCCCCTCCATCCCTCAGGGGTGGGGAAGGGTGAGCAAAGCAGCTGCGTGGTGTTTGGCTGCTGGCCAGGTTTAAACCACAACACCTACCTATCCTAAACATAAGACCTGAATTGACAAAACAGAAAAAGCTGACCTAATAAAACAAAACAATCTGTTAGTCTGCAGTCAGAATTTTTATGCCTTGCATCCTAACACTTCAAGTCTGAATTGTGTGATTTAGGAAATTTCCATGGATTAAGGTCTATTACTGGGCACACAGGCCGATAGAGTGCTAAAAGAAGAAAGACTTGGCATGAAAGACTTGAGAGTGTGTTATGTTTTTATGGCAACAGCATTCTTTTATTTCTGCCATTTAGGCTTGTTTTATTTAGCTTCCTCAATGCCAAGTCACAAACCTTTAACTTGAGAAGTTCCTTGAGACATCCAGGATTCTAAGTGACTTCCACATTCCCAATCCTTAATTCCTTCCTTCAGAAACTCTCTCTCTATACTACCACTAAGTATGAACCCTGGACATTTTAATATTACTTTCATCATTAACCAAGCCACAGAAAACATTCTCAACTACCAATACATTTACTTGTTCTAGACAGTTTTGGTACAGCAACCCAGGATACCCACAGAACACGAGCATTACCAACACCCTGACACACACAGAAGTATCCCGAGAGAAGCATTCTGAAGTCAGAATTACATCTTTTGCTGCTGGGTGACAGTTATTTGCACAAACTAGTGACTTCAGATGCTACTTCCATATCAGCAGCACTCCTTTCAGGGCATTGTTTTCCATATGGCCTTGCACGAACGAGCTTCTAGAAAGCTTGCAATTATTTTCACTGCTGTGAAACAGGATAGGAGAAATACAGATGCATACCCATTTTTTTTCTTAGGCACAAACTGTTTATATTAAGTTCATTTAATCCACAGCCAGTTCATAATTGCCATAAAGCAGTTCATCTTCAGTGATAGCTTTCCACAAGGCCATATGACATCCAGTTTATGGCAAATTCTACTTTTGCCTATAAGGAAAAAAAGAGTTAGTGCCAACGCCTGTGAAATTTTTGACAGTTCTAGCAAAATGACATTTCCTTAGACATGCACTTTTTCTTAAAAAAAAAGTATCTCTGAACTCATGCACAAGCATGAATTCTAACATATCTCACTAAGTTAAACTGGCCCAGGAACGTTCAAAAACATATTGCTCTCTTGCTGTCTGAAATCTCTAAATGCTGGTTTTGGTCACGGGGTTTGTTGGTTTTTTTAAACCTTGGCCTGTAAACTATAAAGTGTCAGTCATACATTCCATAATTCTTCTCATGGAAACAGTTTTAAAAGTTGGCAAACAGGGATCTGAGCTCTCTCTCCAAAGCATTAACTGAGCATGAGGCTGAAGCCCTGAAACAGATACTTACTTAATACCATCACTTCTGACACCTCTTGGTAATCTACTAATTAAAACAAGTGGCTGAAAGATTCAGAGGCAGGTAGCAAGACTGGGTGAATGTGGAACGGTCTCAGCATTTCAAATCAAAAGCCATCAGTGCAGCACACGAAAGACTCATGATGCACTGAGTTGCCCTAATGTCCTTTGAAAGACTTCACAAAACTATACAACTTAAAACTGTTCACTTACAGAACTGATTGCAATTATGTCTTTAGATATAAAGCAGCTATGGGAACTGCAACATGCAAACTTATTTTATAGGGTCATCCTCAAAACTGACTTAAAAAAACTGTCCTGATGCTCTTTCAGAAAGTGGCAGCACTACAATGCCATTATTGCTATAATCTGCTAGATTAATCGTGTCTAACTATCAAAGGAAGGGGGTCATAATTTGCAGGTTCTGAAGTTAACAGGAGGACTTTATACTGTAAACAAGTCTCAGAGTCTTGTCTCATGAGATCGACCTTGACACAACTCAGACATGCACTCTAACAGCCTGGATTCAGCTAAAGCAGTTCCCTTATCTAATTTTAAAAAAACAGGATGAAATGCTATAAACCAAAAGGCAAACTAGAAAACTGCTGTAGGACAATCTCATCATGACTTGTACTGTTAGAAGAGCCCCAAAACACTCTTACAGAACACTAATTACTTGCATAAACCATGAAGAAAAAGGAGAAAACCTGGGAAAATCCACATGATGCAGAAATAATAACACAGTAGGCTTTTCGAGTTTGAGTCCTATTAAAAACAGGCCTTCTTAATTTCTTCTGCAAGTCCCATGAAATGCAAAAACGACCTACCAGTTCTCATTTCTGCTACATACCACTTAGCTTTTATTCCCTCTTCAAAGGACTAAAGAATCTAGTTTGACTTGCGTATCTCATTACCTCCATCTACTGGTAAGAGTTTCTGCTTGTAAAAAAACCCACCACCAAACCACACACCTCTATTGCACATACTTCACCATTTTTAGAAAATTCTAATTTCAGTAATATTGATAATGAAAGAATTAAGAGGAGAACAAACAATTCAACTGAAAAAACCTGAAGGTACAGACTAGCTGATACACCTCACACCATCATTTTCTGATGCCTAGAATTTATTAACCCCTACTACCAGAATAAGAAATTTACCTTTGGATTGAAACTTAGCAGCAGGAGTCAGCCAGAGGCATGTTCTCTTATTTGTTTCCAGTCTAAGAGTCAATTTAAGAGATCAATGTGAATTAACATTAAGATTCACAGCCTTTACTGGTAACACATTAGACATGTTTCCTCCCATGCAGTATCACTTGTACCTCAGTTCCTTCTTAAACAGGAAGGCATCACTAGCCTTCAAAGTTCCTACAACTTGCTTTCCATTGTCATCCACATATGGTTTGTGTTACTGAAATTACTCGGAACTTAATTCTTTTAGTTCCAGATGTGACATTTCCTCAACTGATGAACAAATCACACATTAAATGAAACGAAGCATGCTAATGGGCTTCAGTAGTCTCATACTAGAAATAACTAGTCAGGGTAGCTACTTGTCAGCACAGCTAGTTACATTTCTCAGTTCTGTTACTGGGCACCAACGTGATAGACAATTTCACAACCACGACATAAGAACAAGCCATTGCATTATTTTTTTTTAAATAATTTGCAGGCAAGTATCACCGTATTTACTTATTCTGTTTAATTCAAAACCCAAGTTAGGTTGTAAACTGCTGTTCCCAGTGCCTCCCTACTATATTGAATGTTTCCACTCATTCCTTAGCATGTGTTACAACAGACAGCTAAGCAAAGCTTTCAATTTTCATCAGTGAGCAACACTGGCTGTGAATATACTTACTACCAAGTGTCACCTCTAAGAAACAATAACAACTTCTATTTCAAAACACTCCTAGCATCTTTGCTGGACTAGCACAAACATACAAGCTCCCCAAAGACAAGCACACCTTTCAGCTGTACTTCCTTCACACAGCTACAAGGCACTCACTTCTCCTGCAAACCAGCTCTTTAGGAGTTAAGTTAGCAAGAAACTAAATAATCCACTACAAGTAAGTCACATAAAACATATTTTTAACACTACATGAGACTGGTAGTCTCCAAAATCTTGCTTCCCCTACGTTAATTCTTATTAGATGTGATTGTCATATGTGCCTGGAAACTTTCCTTATATTCAATTGTTCTTTTTTAAGTATTATCTTGTTTTAAAACATCATAACTATTTGTTCTAATAAAAAGAGATACATGCTGGGGTTTTTTCCTGATACTTTTATGTAATTTATTCTACTCCTCCCCATACCCAACTCTCATAGTTGTCAGTAACCAGAAGGGGGCAACATTTTAAATACTATGTAAAAACAATACCAATTTTATCAATTGTCAAGCTGTTTGACATGCTTATTCTTCCCAAGTAAAAATTACCATGTTGTCTCAAAGCTCCTCATTTGTAATATTACAAAGAAAATTACCATTTCTTTCTACTTACAGATCCAAGAATTTCAATGAGTGATTTGATCGGAAAACTTCTTTTAAGCAGTGAATTCAGTATTTCACCACCAGCACTGCAGTGCGATACTATGATGCTTCAGTCCAAGCACAGCGACTGCTCTGTAGAAACACTACTGTTAACTTGGAGGAAATGACTGCATTCATTATTTCATGCACTGAATTTAAGTTCAAAATGAGACCTTTTGTGAAGCATTTCAGATTCTTTATTTACCAAAGTTCCTAAATTAAACTCAGTTAGCATAGCTGCCCCAGAATGAGATTTTTTTCATGCAACATGCTTAACTTTCACACATGATGATCCACTTATGACAAGGGAAATGCAAAACCTTTTAATCGCATGATAAATAAAATTGAATAGCTATTCTTTGAAATTGAGCAAGCAAAATGTGCTCTGATCCATCCATTTCAAGACAGCACTGTTCACTGATCCACAAGCAGAGTCATAAAATTCTCTAAGAGACTGCTGCTATGGTGATGTCTCTTCAAGAACGAACAATGTCCAAAAAAAAAAAATCTGTGGAGAACCATCGCAAAAAATTCCTCCAGCTTTTAAATAGTCTGTTTTAATTTGGAGAGCAGGAGAGAAATGTTACCATAATGGAAAAATAGTTTCAAAATCTACACAAGAGAAAATCTGAATGCTGTCAAAGAAAGTTTAACCTGGGAGGCACCTAAGAGTTTTATTTTTCCTAACATGGATTCTAACAGGCTGCATTACTTGCATTTAAAAAAAAAAAAAAGTTTTGCTTTTTTAAGCAAGCCCATTAGTGGGGTTCACTCACTGAGTATTTCACTTATAATTCAAAGAAAACATGATAAATGGTAACATAGAGCTTGAAATGGACCATATGTGCTGGACACACTGGAAGGAAAGAATACTGTTGTTAAAAAGTCTGATTATTATTTTTAGCTGCTCCTCAAAGCCTGGCACCACTTACACTTGAGAATGAACTTGCACCTATGAGCTTGTTCATACAGTGCTATGCTTGATCAAATCAGCTCTAACTGACCTATTAAAAAAAAAAAAAAAGCCTAGGTTCAGGTTTCAAGTTGACACGCCGGCAGGTTGAGGTTGGTGCTAGCTGTAACAAAGCACACAGCAAAGCGGTGGGGTGAAGCAAAATACACATTGCTCAAGGCTCATGGGAAACTTGCAGGCCAAGAGAAAATTGATTCATCATCTGGAATTGGCACCTTTTCTAACCAAGTATCTGAAGGCACTCAGTATGTCTAATGCTTGCCCGATAATAGCATAAAGAAGCATTTTGAACTTGGATTGATCTGGGTGTGAGGATGCAAGGGCATCATGCTTGGCATTCTCATACGGTATCAATCTTTCAAGATTTTAACCCAGTTTCCATGAGAACTAAGCACTTACTACATAAATCAGGCTTATTTAAATTCTCCACAGTTTTACTGATGCAGTGAGTTTTAAAACCCAATAAAATATTTTTTAAGGTATGCTATAAAAAATGAAATTTCACTTCATAATTGAGGAGATTCACTCAGGGTAAAAGTCAAAGTCTCATAACAGAAAAGTAGATCCAAAAAAAGCCAAAAATTAAGTTGTAGAAGCTGAAGTGGAAAGGCCACACCAATTTCCTAATGGTGGTTTAGATGCTTAGTCCCCGTCTCATTTATCCCCACTAATCTAGTAGGAAACTCCAGCTACAAACTGTCCTTTTACAGCTCAGCATTATGTCAGCTTATCAATACCAAGAGTTGAGGACACGAAGTTTAACATTTTTTCCAGTATGTCTGGATAAGTCACCCCTTAAGGCCGATTAATTAATCTGCTCTTTTAGGGATGAAAGATCATGAACCAAAAAGATCATGAATCAAGATCAAACAGCTCAGTTTTGTATTTTTATGATGGCCCTCAGATGTTTTGCCAGAATTGCATTTCCTGCACAGAAACTGCTTTAAGCAAAACATTCACACAGGCTTAAAATTTACAAGGCAAGTGCTTATTAATAAAAAAGCTTGTAATTTATCTTATTCTAAAAAAGTAAATACGTAAATATTTCTACAATCCTATATTAACTGACTGCTGAACTATATTTATTTTTAGCATAAGTAACAGCTCAGATAGGTACAAGGAGTATCTGCCTCACTTCAAACACTATTCAACAGCTTCATTTTATTGAGGTCCCTCACTCCTTATTTACTTCCTCCTTGGGGCTTCTCCTGCAACCACCACTCCTTCAATAATCAAACAAGCAGTTTTATAAATACCGTGTCAGATATAAACAGAGGCTTTTATTAATTTGAAAATCATTTTGTATTCTTCACTCCTCTACCAGGACTGTATGTTGTTCTTCATTTATTAAACTGAAGTACTGACATTGTTGAAAGTAGCAGAAGATGATAGCAAAGAGGCAGTCATCATTCATTCAAAATAAAAGTCTACTAATAGTTAGCAATTGTTTTGATCATCATTACAAGGTATAAAACAACTACTAAGAAATAAATTTTTCCAGTTAATTTCACCATTAAAATATGAATTCGCTCATCACAAAACTCAGCATCAATGGTTTAGGCCAGCTGTCACAATACGATCCTCACTGGTTCTGTAAGCTCCCAGCTGGGTCAACAGCCACATTACAATCTAGAGCTTGAAAAGGTCAGCAGGGACTGCCTGTTCAAGCACTATTCCTTCAAGCTTCTGCCTAAATCCTGACTTCATTATAAAAAATTCTCAGGGCAACCTGAAGTGCTATTTTATAGTATTTTAAGCATTGACTTAACACGTTCTTTACTATAGATTGTCCCTATAGCACACACTTCTTTCCCCTAGGAAGTACACTCTTAACGTGTTGGGAGTTCATGATCAGCACTTGGATTCTTCTTGTTATACATAACACATACCTTATTATAAATCTCTTTGCCTGCTGTATAATATACCCACTCTTCCGACTAGAGAAAACTAACTACGTTTAAGAGTACTGTATTTTCCATGAAGCTGTGTTCTCAGATGACACACCAAAAACTAAGACCTTCAAAGCCTAGAGCCAATATAAAGGGTTATGGGATTCCTACCTCCTGGGTGCCCATTAGCAAATTGCATTCTTCAACACCATGTTCCTGGAAGAAGATTTTTAACCTCACTTGCCAGTTATCTTTGGAGTTTCACCACACTGATACCACAGGAGACTTTCACCTGAACATGCTTCTGCTTTCATATGTCACCAGAATTATTTGTATCATAGTTCCTCATGTACAAGCCAATTCTGCATGTACTAACATATCAATGATTAATGCTAATTAACTTGCTGTATCCCTATTTATAGAAGGTCATGCTTGAGGATACAGGAGTAAGTCTCCACAAAATTCAACTGAAATTAGATGCATAAGCCCTTGTATTCACTTTGTTGACTACATGATTAGCACAGGTTCTGATAGTGGCAGTGGTAAATACTGTTTAGGCAAAAATTCTCAGACAAACATCATTCTTCCCCATATAAGTGACAATTCACAACAGGAATCTGTAGTTCACCTTCAGAGATCACGAACATATGTCTTCTCTTCTGAAGAGGTACAACCTACTAATCAGGAATGATCTGCCTGCAGCACAATATTTATCTTGCTACTCTGTTCTACCAATACACACTACTCACAAATATTGTCCAGTTAAAGAAAAAAATTCAGCATGACCATTCGCTTGCCAATCTCCTTATAACAAAACATTATGAATATTGCTAATCACAGTAGAAACAATCCTGCTCCACCAGTAAGTGCTAAGTTTCATCTATAGTCACACAAGCAATGAGAATTTTTAAAAAAATTAAGCATGCTTACTAAAAATGCTTTGGCAAACTGGAATGTTCTCTCATTAAAGAGCTCCTTCTCTAGTTTACTGCACAGTTCCCAGCACGCAAGTAATTTCAATTAATCACTGAAGTCCCTGCAAAAATGAAATGCTCCAATTATTCTGAATAGCCTGAGCGTTCAGAATTTTATCAAAATGTGTCTTTCCCATTCCCAGAGCCAGAATGCTTTTAGCAGCTTGACAATATTACTTTGATACAGAAGAGCTGATAAAAACCTCAGGTCATTTCTAACTCTACTACTTATGATTGAGACCAAATGTTAGGGGGTGCCTCTGTTAAACCCTTTCCTAGCATGCATCCATCACCTACAGAAAACAAATAAAAAAACGCCACCCTATGAAACTGATATTTCAGTTCCTAGCACCTAAACTTCTGAAAGTTAAAAAATTCCTTAAAAGAAGTTGCTATCCATCACCTAAACCATGTTATTGACTTATTCACCATCAAGATCTCTAGGCTACAAGATACAAGCAGGCACCAATGCTGCTGAGAGCTATATTGACAAGAAGCTGATGAACATCAAGAAAGTCTTAGAGCCCCCATATCTCAGAGACTTTTATAAAAGCTGATACTGGACCGCATTATCTAGCTGCACTACCAAACACAGTAAGTGCTATCAGCATGTGTTTATACTTACCAAGAGCCCAGCAAAGAACTGTTAACAGCTTAAGAATGTCAATGGGTTTAGTTCTACTTTTTTTCTCCTGTTATTAATCATATACAGCTAACATGTTTTGACTGGTGTACCAAGCACAGCTGAGTTAATATTGTGCAGAAGTTAATTAGTGCTTACTGGCAATAGCAGAAAAACATAAGTTTGGGGGTTGGATTTATTCAGGGTTTTTTTTGCTGTTGTTGTTTTTAAAAAAATAAGTTTCCATATTTTTTTCTTCACAAAAAGACTACTTGAAGCAAAAGCATACAGTTTTGTGTATTACCAGACCCCTCAGCAGACAGCAGGCACTGTTCACGACCACTACCCTAGCATTTACATCCACCAGTTGCTGCTGAGATAACAACATGCACGAAGCTTACAACTCATCATAACTCCCAGAAAATGGAATTTCTTAGCATGGATACTGCTTAAAGGAAAAAAAAATTAAGTTAAGATTCTGAAAGGCAAAGAGCTCATTGTTTTTGTTAGACATACAGATGGAGTTTATTCATCATTATGACAAACTTTCTATCACATCCCATCTTCATTATTATTCACTGATTTAAGCAAGTATTCAGACATTCAGAAAAATCTTCAGATATTAGTGAGTCTTAACTATTGCCACTATATTTAGAACTGCAGATATTTTCCATATAAAAGATTTCTAAGAAGAAGCTCAAACTTTAACATCACTGCAAGATTGTCTCTGCTTGCATACAGATTACTGAAATCATAGCACGCAAGCACAGGTCTGCCAGCCAAGTGTTTTGTTTTGTTGTTTTCTAATTGGCTAATGACAAAGTATAAGGATATTAAACTAACTCAGAGTTGCTTAGACCACACAAGTAACATCAAGGACTTAACTCTTCACTGAAAATACTAAGACTCTGCTCTTGACAGTTATTTAACCTGCTAAACCTCATTTTTTAAATATTCCTTTGACAGAATCGCTGCAATTTGCAGAATGGAATTGGGGAGACACACCAAAATGAGTATTTCACTTTTTCCTTCAAGTACTTCAGAAAAAGTATTTTTATCTGTATATTAACATACTTTTCTCCTAACACATTACTCAAAGCATACAATTTTAGCATTCAAAATTAAATCAGACTAAGTAGTTCAGGTACAGACCAAGAGTTTCAAATTCCTCTCCATCTAGTCCCGAAAGTGATGCCAGACTGCACCATTTAAATGAACACGGATTTCTTCTTTCCCCTCAACAGATCAGAATTTGACTGCTCTTTTTCTTACGAACCAATCATTTACAATTTGAGTAACTTCTGTCAAGTACTGACAGATTACTTCGTGGGGCTGGGGGGTGTGGGGGGTATAACAACACTCACCCACTCCCCCCCAAAGGATCTTAAACAGATTCTGATATACACCATGTGTTCATTTTAGCTGCTACTGTTACAGCTATGCCATGAATCAGCATACTTAGTTTACAAAGGATTTTTTATGGAATACCTGTACCTGAATCACTCTAATAATGCTCAGCTGACATTACCAAAGCTTGGCCTGAGGAGAAACAACCTGTTTTCACTACTCTCCATAACTGACTATGGAGAACTGCCATCACCAGCTACAGAATTAAGACTATCAAGATTTTGTGGGTAGTTCAAAGTTGGGAAATACAGCATCATATACGTAGCTACTATATATCATGTAAAGTGCCAAAAATCCACATTCCCTGCAACCAAAACTCTACGGCATCTTGTAGCTACAATATACATAAGATATCCCTAAGTAGGGTACAAAAAAAAGCAAACAACTTTGAGAAGTTGGGATTTCACCATGTAAATTTAGTGTTTTTCTCACTCAGACGAAAAAAAATCCTATGAACAAACAGCTCTCTTGAAACACTTCAGCAGATAGTGTATTTTTTCCTTTTACCAAACTTTATCACAAGAAGTTTCTTCAGTAGGCCTCTATAGCTCTCTACTATCACATAAGTCTATTTTCTAAGTGGTTTTCACAATGTGAGGAGGAGAAATCAACTGTCAATAAACTTCCCTTTGCTGGAGAGTAAGGAAAGCCAAGGTAAGCATGTCAACCAAGAAGCTTAAAAGGATCCACAGACTGAAAACAAGTTCATGCTTTCATGATTTTCTCAAACTAAAAGCATCATGTTTCAAAGCCTGTTACAGAATCAGTATTCAATTTTGCTTACATCTACTTGGATTGAAAAATCTTTCTGTATATACAAATCATGCTGAGGTGGTACTCAGAGGTTTTTGCTAAAGCTTTAAAAATAACTTCTTTGGCAGTAAGATTCCTAACAGCATCTGGCAGTGAATCTCTACCTTATCAATGCATTTATTCCAAACATAAGCAAAACAAGCATCCTGCGAGAAGAGGATTCAGTTTCAGATCTACTGAAAAAGGTACAGAGGTAAAAGACATGAGAAGAAAACACTTTAAGTAAAACTGTTACGGAAAATTTAGTCTCTCAGTAGCTATACTGTAATAGGAAGATAAGGAATCCATCTAATCTCTTTTACTCATACCCTCTCTAAATGAGACTCAAATAGAGCAGGTCATGAATTTTCCGTAGGGAGAATTGTACAAGCCCATCAAATATTAAAAAGCACTGCAGATGTCTGCAGTCCTTTCTAAAAGCTTTATTCAGACAAGCAAAGAGGACACATGAATTAATTAACTGTTTCCAAACATTCCACTTCCACAAACCATTACCTTTCTTCAGATGTTTTTAACTGAAAATGAGCCTGTTCCTCCAGAGTTTTCAGTCCAGAGCTCCTTCGTAGCTATTAGCAGAGTGTTTGTTTATCCAGGCTTTCAAAAGACTTCACAGAAAGAAACCCATCGATGTCTGCACAACTGTAAGCAATGGTAGTGTCCCACCAAAGCTTTTCTGAAAGCCTCCAACTCCAGACTGCACATCAGCCACGTATTCAGATTATCACTTCCACAAGTGAAAACTTAAATGCAAACTCCAAATTACATACACTGCATAAAGAGCCTCTTAAAAATTACCAGGAATGCATATGAATCACTAACTTCTTCAATTACTGTATCTACCCCACAATGCACTTAATGGGTTTTCTTCTATTCAATCTCTTTCTGCCAAACACATCTCCATTTTACAGTGGCACCAGCTGAATACCAACAGAGAGGACTGGAATTTATTCAGATATAGCTGCAGGGTACTCTGAAAAATTCTGAAAAGATGAACTTACTGTGTTCCAAGCAATCCTTCATTAGCTCATTACTTTAGAAAGAGGCATCTTATGACTGATTTTTAATAGGAAGAGTGCTCAAAGACATTATTTTCAGAACACAAAACTATTCTGCAAGCTAGAAAATATCATACCTATATTTGACATGTCATCTTCAAGCTCCTTTGCAATGAATAACATCCTTCCCAGGAAAAGCAAGGCGAAGAAATCAGCTTGTGCACTACCTATATGCACATATGCTGGTCCAAACACATTGTCAAGACTTTAAATGAACTTGTCAGAGAAGTACGGAGCTCCTCAAAGTCACAACTTCAGCCATCCAAAGATATCAGCTCCTTTTACATTATACCAGGCAGTAATTTTTCCTTCTTGCATAGAAGAGGAAGAATTCTCAGTCACCACAGTTGCCCTGCAGCCTCGCCGCGTGCCCACGTTTGGCTCTCCGATGAGCTGACCCAGGAGTCTAGCAGCTCAGCACTTTCAGGTCGTGGCTCTTCAGATGCTTCTGAAAACAGAACACCAGCCGCTACTGGAATCCACACGCTCAATATCCAGTGCCGCTGATCAAGTCCCACATGTAACATCTCCTGTTTACCTAATGCAACAGTCAGACAGATTTATATTGCACTGGGTATCTGCGGGTGAAAGGCTGCCTGATTATCAATTTTGTTAGGCTGATAACCAGGGTAAAAAAACCACACCTTTTTTTAGCATAACATCGCATGTCAGCTGTCACTACTTCAGACTTACTTCTAAAGGAGGCTGATTCAAGAAGCAGCCAACCATGTTAAAGCGCAGACCCCATTCAAATTTTACCAGCTCTACTGCAAAGAACCATTGCGAATGCACTGTCCTCACACTGCCTTCCCACATAACTGTCATTGAAAATTGGTACTGACGCTTTTGTATCTAACAACATGAATTCGTTATTAATTGAACTGGTTTTCAATTAATCAGATTATCACTACAGCTGTGAGCATATAATCTTAGGAACCTTACTCTTGGACTGTGACCTACTGTTATCTTGCACTATCATAGAAATTTAATCTGTCAAACAATCCAGTACAAAGTCCATGTAATTATATCTGCTTAAGTACAAATCCACTCTTGGCAATAAGCCCTCAACAGGTACTTTTTGTTCATATGTCGGTCAAGTTTCATTCAAGTAATTACAGCCTCTTTCTCACTAGAACAGCTACTGATATTTGCACAGTCTCAAATTTCTGAAGCCTTAACTAGCCTAGTACTTCCAATTTTATGAACAGTAAATTCAAGCAGGTACAGAGTCAGCACCACTGTGGCTTGCTACAGAATAGCCAGGCTATGCTAACTGTAATATGATGTTTAATTAATATTCACCACTAATTGGTTCAGCTACACAATGCAGATGAAGCTAACTCGTTTTATGATTTGCAAGTTTTTCCACTTCCACCACCAGTACTTTGTCTTTCCTAGATGGAGAGAACTTTATCACTACTTCCACCTTTCTAGTTTTAGTCCTGACTCCTGTGCATGCGTCAGATGATTTAAAGTGGAACAGAGAGGATCAGAAACAGACTGCAAAGTGTTAGAGAGGCACAGTATCACCTCAAGCAGAAACCACATTCTGATTCTTACAAAATCCCTTATCTAGATCCCTTCTTTTACTCCCTTCTCCCTCTACATCTTAGCATGACTCCCATGAAAATTTCAGCTCAATTTAGAAAGCATATACATCATACTTTAAGAACTAGTTCTGTAGTACACGGCAAGAAAGTAAAATTTGACTTCAGTTACAGTCTGTATGCTACCACAAATAAATGATCCACCTGTTTAAGTCAGAAAAACAGAGATCCCACAGAATTTAGTCTTCTTTTTATTCAACTCAGATTACAAACGTCCCACAGATTCCAACATCACCAACATTACTCAATAGCACACTGTCTCAACTGCAATCTCCATTTACAATATTTTTTTTAAGATATACTAACCAAGAAATGCACTAATCACTTTCCACAAATTTCTGAAGCTTTAAGTATGAAGCACCTATAATAGTTTTACATTTGTTAGATAAATTAAATGAAAGTGAATAAGGAAATAATACAGTTCTTCAGTCTTTTTCCTCTCATACAGTTTCTACTTATCCAGGTGTTAATGGTTCAAGTTTGGCTTTTTAGTTTCTGTAGTCTAAGAGTCATGTCAGGAGGTTTATTGAGTATTTATTTCCAGCTGAAAGTGTGGTCAAAATGCTGTCTTTTCATCCATTTTAGGATTTTCAATTTCCTCCTAAATTATGACCAATTTTCAATGCTTTAGCAAGTATTACATAATGTATGTATTGCTTAATATACTTTAAGCAGTCATGATCAACCACCTAAGATTTTATTCAGTTTTATCATTATCTGAAGTGTAGGTCTACTTAGATCAAAATATTCTATACATTTTTTTCAGATTATTGCTTAAGCAAGCCACTTACAACTTTTCAAGTATCAGATAGTGATTTCTTAGCATTAGTTGAGGAAGTTAATTCCTACTTGCTGGAATCGTTTTATAGCCAGTTGTTACAGTATTACACTATTAGCCAACTCAATGGAATTAAATCCTCATCATTGCTTAAAAGGCTTTTCCATTATTATAACCTGATATGTATAATTCAACTATTACTCAGCATTGTACACTAACTGCTTTGGTCGTTTGCTAGTTTTTGATGATGCAGCAGGGGGTTTGTTTGTTTAAGCTACAGGAAAAAAGCTGCAGGGCTAATCCTTCAGCAACAGCTTTAGTTCTTCTACACACCCCCATCCTTACAGCAAAGTTTTCAGTTTTTCATACACAAGAAGTGACAAACAATTTTGGAGCAACTATTTCAAAGTTTTTAATTATCTTACTTCTACACATCAACTGTGTTCCTGCTACTCAAATGGCTCATAGTTCAAGCAAACAGGCAGCTGCACTTTGCTGTTTTAGGCCCAAAGGTAAAACTGCATTAAACCATGGGCTTGTCTGGAGATCTACTTTGCAAGTGCATTTGCTGCCACCATCTCCAATCCTTCACTTTCCTCACTTCCCACAGATGCTTTGGATGTGAGGTAAACCACGAAATGCAGAGTCATCAACTGAGCAGCTTACCCTTCAAATACTTCAAGTTTTAAGAGTGACCTAAATCAACTATACTGGCAAAACTGAGCAAACTTCAGAACCACTACCCCCATCAGTATTGTGTCCTAGGCAAATGCTTAGTACAATGCTCTCTATCTTTTTACTACCAAAGCTGCAATCTGACCTTTCAAAAACTTTGGATACTTGACAGGACTAGTAGATAGATATCTCCTTGTCTTTTATTCTAAAAATCGTATGATTTTGCTTTACATTTTTTCCAAAAATAAGCATTCTTATTGCTCTACAGTCAGCTCCCAATGTTAGTAATAGTGCTAATGCTTGCAAGCAAGCTCTTACAAGCACACTCAGTATAGTGCCTACCAGGGAAAGTCTATGGCAGCTACAAATCAGTTTTTTCTGTAGACCCTTTCCTCACCATCCTAGCTAACACGTCAAGTCAATATTTCAACACAATTTTCATCTATCAGTAATTGTTATGCTAAAACCTAGGTGCTAGCATAGCTCTATTTTTCAAGTTGCCTGCCAGAGCATGACTCACTCAAAGCAGTCTGTCAAAGTAATTCACCCCCAACATTAACAAAGAGATATTGAACAATTAATTGATGTCACTGGTTTTTAGTGTGAGAACAAGCCCAGCGAGACATCTAGATATTTACAAACTATAATATATACTGCTATTTTCAAAGCCCACTGAAATTCAAAATTCAGGAATTTGCTAGAGAAAGGGTTTTGAAATTAATGAAATTACTGTATTTGATTAATCGGTCCAATATTACATTTGGCACAGCCATCTACAGCTGCCACAGCCCATCCCTCAAAATGCTTACACCATTCTAACATGGGGAATTCCCGTGTGACAAAGTTCATTTGTGGAGAAGACATTGTACTAATTTCCTGGTGTCTTTAGTTTGGAATGAAAAGTTCCCCAATAAAAGCAAAAGACAGCAAAGACGCAAGAAGACAAGCAAAGCCTGAATTCAACCGGGTTGTTCAGTTTAAGGTAAGCTGAGCTGTTGAACTGAATCCGCCCCTCATTGGAACCTACTTTTAACAGCAACAATTCCTAGAGGTTTTCTGCATTTCCTTCCTACCCATCAACCAACTCATGCTAATTGTCACCTTTCCCACTAGTATAGAGCTAGAGAATGCACTAAGAAAATTTGCCTTCAATAATTAATCTCTCACACTAAACTCCTGAGCTGAGCAGGGTGGCTGCAGATGCACTTCACTTTTCTCCTTCCCTACAAAACGAAAGTACTTTTCTGAATGTGTTTATTAACTTGGACATTCGCGCACCTCCCTCTTCAGTTTTCTGCTGATCGTCTGCTCTTCATGCCAGTATAAGCACTAATAAAAGCCTGAAACATCCTAAAGATCCTTTTGGAGAACCTTTGTCCATCTCCATCGTTAGCTATTAGTATAAAGGAGTCATGTTACAAGGAAACTCATTAGAAAGGCCTTCTGAAAAGGAGAGGGTAATCAATAAAGTAGTGGCAATCAGTTACTTGAACACTTACAACAGGGAGAATCACAGGCAGGAAAAGAAAAAGAGTGCATCATATGGGCAGCAAGCCAGAGTCCCTTCACATTTTTTAGTTTAGGCTACTGCCTGAATTTCAGATCAAAACATCAGACACACTTGATTTATAAACAAATAAGCAAACTCATTTTCATGCAACCATCTTCAACATCACCAAATTAATGTTTGTAACAAAGCAACAGGTAACAGCTCTCATAGCTAAATCTTAAAATAAGCAAAGACATCAAATTCTTATTGACTTTTTCATCTACTTGTGTACTCCCCTTAAGACTAAGCATAAGGCAAAAACATTAATTCAGAGTTGACTATCACCCCACGGGCTTTTTTCTTAAATTGTATTTGCCCGTGTTTAAAAACAAGCATCTGACATTCTTCCATAGTAATTCTTATTGCTCTTAGACAAAGGTTTAATAATTATTATCCTGATTCTGTCATTCCTGAAAAACAAACAAGAAAACCCAGTCAAGTCCCAATTAGTTATAGTAGTACAGGACTCTCCTGGTATCTTGACTTTTTACATATCACTTAGGTTGCTCAAAGTCAATATAAATTCTTTCCACTGCACAGTTACTAGGCCAAAGTCAAAAAGCTTTTCTTCCTGCTCAGCCACAATAGCTTGCTCTTCATACCTTTCCCAGAAATCCAATTAAATAATTCTCGTAACAAGTGCTTAGAAAATGCAAGAAGATCCAGTTTCTTTGCAATATTTATTATTGCAGTTATTATCTTGCAACAGTTACAGCCAAGCAAGCAGCTGACAAAGCCCTAAAAAGTATCACAGTTTTGCTTGAAACCTTGTCCAAGCTACTCAGTCACAATTGATCTTAGACATGACTCAACAGTGAAGAAATTCTGCAGCCCCACAAAACCCAATGAAATAAAAATTAGCTCTAAGTAGCAGCCAGCAAAGTAAGATTGATCGCTGCCTCTGCTCTGCACACAGATCACAGGCACCTCTGTTTACTAAACAAGGTTCTGAAGGTGTCCAACTTAGTTACAGCCTTGAATGATAAACCCTGGTGGACTTCTGTAGCAGTATAGCTCAGCTGATGAATAAACGACTCGCTGTTCCATACTATGTCCTAGCCATCCTGCTAAGCCCACAAACCAACCAAACAGAGCCCGAGTTCCAGTTCCGAATTAAACACTTCCACCAGAAAATACTTCTTTTTCTGTTGACAAACAAGCATCAGACCTACTAGCTTGCTAAAGATTTCTAGGAAATAACACAGAATTTTGTAGATTTGTCTGTGAAGATAATCCCAGCAAGTGACTACAGGTTCACACATATGATCAGACTTAAGCATTCAATACACACTCTCTGTTGCTTTACAAACACCTCGTGATAATTGCCTGTTCTCCTAGACAGAGAGGAATAAAAAAAGATTCTGAACAGCTAGTATTTCTTTCTAGGTAGCTTGAGAAAAAGGTGACCTTAAATTATTTGACAAATAATGAATATTATCAGAGCCAGTCACCCACTGCTGCAGACCTGGCTCAGAGGAACAGCACCCTACCATACCTACTCTCTCCTCACTGCTCTGGCTGCCACTCAGATCACATTTAAAGAGGGAGAAACATTCACCTCATGGCATTAAAAAACAATGATCTGATTTCCAAGGCTTCCTGAAAGTAGCCCAACTACCCTGTTTCTAGCCCCCACAAAGGCAGCAAGTTCCTCTTTCAAGCAGATACTTTTCTATCACATAAGATAAAGACTATGAGCATTTTCCCCAGTTCAAGGAAAGCCTTTGAAAACCAGCAGAAAGTTTGTGTTTTGGTTTTGTTGTTTTGGTTTTGTTGTTTGGGTTTTTTTTTTTTTAATAAAGGCTTTAACATTCAGTCTGTAGATAGAGGTGAGGACTTCTAGTCAATACCCCCACAGCAAACAGCACAGGCGTAACAAAAGCGCAGCACAGAGGTTAAGGTTGTTGCAAACAGAAGACAGCACAATTATCAGGATGATCAAAGCTTAGAAGCCATTCACCAAGGAGTAGTGGAGACAAACTCTTGGTTCCTTTAAATATCAAGATCAGATTATATAAGAAACTAACTGTGGTATCTGTGGCAACTGGAGATCTGAATCACCAGACACTTCCAGCAAAGGCTTTAGAGAAGCTGAGCACACTGGGGGTGATCACTTTGTGTGTCTGACCCACAGCGTTTCCCATTACCAACGCACAGATACACACGCCAGAGGCAGCTGTCACCTGGTTTTGTATCGCTGAGCTGTTCCTGAGCTTTGATGGTGAGATCAGAGCTTGAATGCACAGCTGTTTATCCACTGTGGGACAGCGGCATGCAGGTTTATTCTGGTGACATCTCCAGCTAGCAGATATAACAGAACTGAAATAAATGCCAGCACACTCAAACCTACTGTGTTAATCTTTCACCTAACACTCTGTCTTGTTCTCACCCCTTCAAATTACCCAGTCCCGTATTAGTGGCTCTGTTCTTTACATCAATCCTTCAATCCTTTCGCAGTCACTGTCAGTTTGAAATAAACCTCCATTACCAAAAAAAAGGGGGAAAAAAGGGGAAAAAAGGGGAAAGTTGCGCTCTCACATAAAACCTGGCCAGGCTGCTATCAAGAACATTAAACAAACTCCCTGCAAAGCTGCAAAGTTTTGTAACCGCACTAATACAGGCAATAGTTGTTCTAACCAGGTTAGATAAAAAGCTAACAGTGCCATAACCCAAGCAGGAATCACTCAAAATTATTTTCAAGCATAAACCTGCCATCATAATTCTTCACTGTTGTTCATGACAAATGAAAGTCCAAATTTTGGGGGGCAGAGAAAGTTCTTGTGAACTGAAATAAGCTTTCAGAAAGGCAGTTCAACTTCCATGATGTACACACTTGGACTAATTCCTACTACGTTTTCATCTGGGTGCCAACACAAGAGTTCACTTTCGACATGCTGAACCCTTGATCCACAAGATTAGTACTTGTATTTAATATACATTCAGGCATAGCCACATTGCTTGAAGTTTGCACAGCCTGGGCAGTTACTTTAAACTGAACAGAAACCTGAGCACAAGTCAGTCAAGAATTCCTGAGCCTCAACCATCACAGAACTAAACACAGAACTTCTGCGTAATATAATAATTTTCACACACGTTCCACGGAGTGAAAAGTCCCTTTATTTTCAATTTTAGTAAATATGTAGCTACTACTGGCATTTCAAGGACATATGTTCTAAAATTAGCAGAAGCAGTTAATAGCACGCATTTTAATAAGGCCAACACTCCCCAGCAGTAAGATGGAATGTGTTTTCATTAAGCCTCACCTAGAACTTAAGATCCAAGTCATCTGGAAGATGCTTTAATTTAATGAAGAGCAGCATTCTTTTCTGAACTGGTCAGGAGTGATACTAATCTCTGACCATGTTCCTCAGTGAAGAAGCACACAAACTGACAAAGTTACTTCTTCAGTGAGACTTTTATAATACTGTTTGTCAAAGCAGCAGACATGGTGTTCTACTCATACCTCCAAGCCACTTTTCCATTTCCAGAAGGTACTTGGCAAAAAGTGCCAATAAGAGCTAGAAAATCTGAATTCACAACTTCTGCAAGTCTTGGGCCTGTCTTCAAATCTGTTTTCAAGACAGTACAGCCACACTGGGGCTCAAAAAAAAGTTACAAAACTTAATAGCTACCTGGGAAAAAAGCCAATCACATCTATAAACAGGTTTGTCTCAGATGTCAATCACATTCCAAACAGCAAACTCTGTAAGAGAAAACTTCCTTCTGCTTGCATGCTCTGAATATCCAACAGTAACACATTAGTTAGAAATCAAATTGCCTTGCATTTGGCAATACGCAGAACTTTGATCAAAATTTACAACTCTCCCACCATCACAACACTTCTGTGCTATGATGCTTTTACAGTTTACTTAGTTTTAGAATATCAACATGATAACCACAACTTTCAGGAAGGCTACAGCCAGAACAACTAGATGGAAGAAGACATCACAGAAATGCAGCAGGAAATACAGTATTTGTAGCAGACATATCAGAGTTAGCTGTATCATTTATCTCCCCTGAGCACTTTTACCAAAAAAATCTCAATATATGATCCAAACCCTGAATATTTGGAAATAAGGTAAATCATACTTCCCAGCGTTCCTAACTTTACTGAAAGTAAAACAGCAAAGAAAACTCACTGATCTACCCTACCATCCTATGGACTGTGCATTCTGCTCACATACATTTCAGGGGAAGTCAGCACAAAACCAGAAAACTCCATGTTCTAGGGGATGATTATCTTTCACTTCTTGCCTGCAGCAACTTTTATGGAAACAGCCACTTAAGGCAATTCACACCAACTGGAATTGTTTCCCTCCAACATGCCTCCCAGCACATAGAGTGATACCACCATCTTCTGCAGTGCCATTGCTTTGATAACTAGATATTTATTTCCCAGGCAATATCATTCCATGTATTTTCCCTCCCTTCAGGAGTTTACATTTGCAACAAATTCAAGATACACAGACAGCTTAATTACTAATAAAAGAAAGGTTCCTATTACCTTAAAAACAGAGGTAAAAATATATGGGTGATTGGTCAGCAGTGAGAATCTTCACTACAGCTTAGTAGCTTATGGTACAAATTTAACTTTTACTGAAAACCTGAAAACATAAAAGCCATGTTATTCACTGAAATACAAGATGACGTTTCTTAAAAGCTTAAGATCTGTTTTTAACAGGCTTACTGTTCTAACTAGACTATACCTACAGTCATCAGACACTTCAGTATCAGGTTAGCTAAGAAAAAGGAAGTATTATGACAACCTGAGAAGGCTGATCTATGCTGGCCCGTTAGCTTATTTTTTCATTCAATGAAGTTTCCTGACAAATGCTTCCATGGAAAGCGTATGTTGACAGAATTCTCATCTCTACAGCACTGCGTGGTCCTCCACACCCACTGACAGAAGGCAGCAGATACAGAGCAGTCCTATTTTGTAGGATGAACAGACAAGGGGAAGAGGGACTGAGTGCTAGAAGACCCAGTCAAATGTACGTGGTACTCAAGCACTCATACACTTTGCGGTAAATCAGTATTTTTCAGAAAATGTCAGTTGTCTAATGCAGAACTTAATTGAATGTCTTGGCCAACAGTTGTTCCTGTAAGTGCTGCAATTATCTCAACATTAACAAATTAGCACAGTCACCCATTAATTAAAAGATTACTTACACTATACCATACAAAGTAGTCAACACCAAGCAGCATTAGCATAAGACAACAATTTGACTTCAGGAATGTGCTTCTCATTTCATTCAAGCCTAGGACACAGGACATATTTCCCAAGTTTTAGAAATCCTTCATTCTTCATTATAGTGGGTGTCCAGTTTGCAACAACTGTCCCCTTCTTCTAAAGGTGCCTGTTCCTAACTCACAAGTCCCTAATAACAAGTTGATCATCCTCCAAAAAAAAAAGAAACAGCTGTGGACAGTCAAGGTCCATCAAAAGACTGAAAAGATTATGGCTCAGAAGTACTGAAGACAAGATTTCTTTTCCTTAATATCTGCAGACATCAACAGATACTTATGGAAGCCACAGACACTCAACTTAGCAGTAACTGCAACTGTGCCTCACTGTGTTCAGCTCAAAATCCTAAACATCTAGCCAGCATAAATAGACTGTGCTGTATCACCTTTCAGCACTTTCCTGTATGATAAATTTCTTCTCGCTGAAACAAAAATTGTGTTTAGCTGCATGACTTTCATGCAATACAACCCTAACGGTATTTTTAATTTGCAGGTAGCAAATAAAAAACAATCATAAGGACGATGCAAAATAGCTGTTTGGCAAGATTAACTAAAACCTTCGACTGTTGATTACACAAGCAACTCGGGTTCAACATATTTATGATCAGTTGCAGATAAAGGGAACACGCATCAGCTCCCAGAGAAACAGGTTCAAGTTCGTTATTTTACAACCTACTGATCAGTTCAGCTGGAATAGCTTCTGCACATGACTCTGCTACCTTGCCCTTGTTGCTGAAGGAAAACAAGGTTTAGGTGCAGGCCAGCAACCCACTGAACAGAGCCGACAGCCCCCCGACAGCCTGACAAACGGTCCCAGACCTTGCAGTGCAGCCCCACGCCCTTTCCCATAACAGCTCCAATGTTCATCTGAATCTGAAGTGAGCTCATTCAGCTTGTTATCCTAATAAAACAATTACTTATTTTTACGCTGAGCTCGTTTCTCAAGGGCTAGAAGCTGTGAAAGGGAGCTGGTGGGGTGAAAGGATCCTCCTTATTTAGCAACAGCAAATTAATCATTACAGGCTCACCCACTCTTAAGCTATACACTCTCAGCAGATAGTGAAGACCTACATCTGTTTTTAGCAAGTTTATACTTTGCTGCTCCACTTTACCTTTCACATTCGTACTGTTACTTTCAGCTAAATCTGAACTGGGAATCAAGCCTCATTTTGAATTCAAGTTGAATGGAAGTTGTAGTAATTCTAAGGCACAAAGGAGCACAGAAATACAGCTCACAGATTACAAACTTAGCTTGTCTGACTAACCTGAAGAAGCTTTACCCTGCAGGGTTTTTTTACGAGACTTTAAAAAAAAGCTTAAGTTTTTTTTCAAAAGACTCTCAATAGTACTGCAGCAATTAATTATTAATCAGACCTCATCCGCTCAATACATCATTTCCATAAGATTAGCCACCAGCCACATGTTACGACATGGCAGCAAATACTATACCCTTTTCTCAACATAAAGCTTTCACCTCCTAGAGCGTAAACACGGAGCATAAGTTAGAATTCCTTTTACACAAGTCAGCTGAGCCACTGGATGAAAAACACCATGTTACAGTAAACCTCATGTGTAAACATGAAAAATCCTCTCTTAGAAATTTTGAGTTCCTTCAGTTTCAGTGTGATTTGACAGCAGGAGGAGTCTAGAGAACAAAGTGCCTAGGAGAAGGGCATGGAGAGGAATGCTTTAGCTAGTCTCCCAGCTGGAAGAACACATTCCGGGTGAGCAGGGCTCCCCTTGGCCTGCTGCTGGTCGCTGCCCACACGCCTTCCCACCAGCACACGCGTACTGCAGACACACGGGGAGCTTGGGTGCCGCTGCAGCATCAGCTGCTTCTCGTTCTGCTTGTGCTTGGGCTCACAGAAGGAATCACAGGATTGCTGGTATCTTCACAGCAAAGCTCTCTAGGAGGAGGACAGAACCACAGGAAACCCAATGGCATCGGTTCTGCCACTCAACAAACCTAAAAACGAGAAGTTACTACTTGACTCTTCCTGAAACCATCTGGTTGGGGCTAATTTGTGTCACTAAATAGGATCAGAAGTAGACTTGATTTCGCATCTCAGTTATTTCAATCTTGTATCACAATTTGCCATTAGCAAGGTACTTTACATATTCCTTCTTACAAATACACCCCTGTCACATTCCACTTGAATGCAACTTGATTTACTGTCACTGTTCTCTTCAGGAAGTTAATACACTACTTTTTAAACACTTAAAAGTTAACTGCAAATTCACACATTTCCTGACAAGTAGATGGAAGACACAAATTAAACAAGTGCCATAGCCTACTTGTAGTTAAAAATATCTGCTTTTAAATCAGATGTTCATTATGATACAGTATATATACTTGTCTGAATACAGAAGTCAGTCTTAAAGTTGGCAGTCAGAGAGACCAGAAGCAGAACCAGGTCCAGCGTCAAAGCCCTTCCCAACATCCCAGCAGATTAAAGTGGTAATCCAGAAGCCTTCGGAATTCTCTCAGGTTTTGTCATTTTGGTTTATATACCTCAAATACTGCCAGGAACAGCTGCTGGTCTTTGAGTATTATGCTTTTTCTTTTCATTTGTTTGGTTTTTTTCCAAAAGCCAACAGCCTGCAATCACCCAAAAAGTTTGCTAGAGTAAAACCAATATACACTGAGGCCTCTATATTCCAGTCATCACCTACATTTCAATGGCCTGTTTGTCCTGCTTGAAGGCAAACACTAAGAAAAAAAAAAATTATTCTTTCAAGTTAGGAAACCACTAACTATCCCATACCTCAAGTGTATATGGCTATCTTGAACATTAAAATCAATTTTTATAGCTTCACAGACATTACTTTCAAGCAGTTATGGTTAAAAAAATAAATCCCACACTCTCTCCCCAAGTGATGATTTTCCATCTCACATTTTTCATCAGCAATGTTGCTAGTTGTCCACTTTTCCAAGGAGATTAAACCTAATACAGTTTTCTCATACATAACCCCCATGTATTCAAATTCCATTTGTTTTCCCTTACTTTTTTTTTGTGCTCAGGACAACTATATCTGTATAGAAACTGTTTTAGCAACTGATTCTAGCTCCAGGACCAGTAGCACCCACAGAAAGAGCTTTCAGATCACTCGTGAGATTTAGAAGTGCTTATGCAATAGCTTGGCCACAGCATCCAACAAAAAACCCAGTTTGGGTGCCCACAAACAAGCCACTATCACTATTACAGGCTCAACATTTTCAAGATGCTTACTGAACTACCTTCTAAGGCTCAGATGTGATGTTCCACTTTAAACAACTGGACTGTAATTAGACAACAGAGTTTTTTATAATCAGACAAAAGACTTTTTTATTTCAGTCTGTATAAGATGGTGGTACTACAATAATTTGACAATACCAAATCTGAAGGGCAGTTCATAATCAGTGTTATGCTACCATCCCTGTTGCTTTTTCAGAGCTTTATGGAAATTTAAATCATGTATCTTCAAGTTCAAGCCCACTGCACTCATTCTCGATTTTAGCTTTTTATACTTTAATGTTTCAACAAGTGCCTGATATGCACACAGGTAACAGGTTTTCTCAATGCAGACATGAGCCTCATAAGACCCACCAAACACCTTCAGAACACAAGCGTGGGTAACAGAAATCGTCCCAGATAAAGAGTCACAAGATAGTAGAGGATTTTTCTGGCATCCTGTAGTTTTCTCCACACACTATCCCCAGTGAAACCTGTATCTAATCACTCTCTGGGGAATATGGTCCACTGAGGTCAATAAATATTTTCTCCCTCAGTTGACATACCTAGCTACAAACCACCTTTTTATTGACTTGATTAACAAGCTAACAGAGGGAAACAAGAGGTTGATACTGAGAGAATAGACACAGTTCATACTCGTGTTCCTGTTTTTCAAAACAAAACCATTCCAGAATTTGCAGGAAAACACAATTCATCACAGTTAAAACAACAGTACTTTCTCTACATATTCCAGGCAGCTTCAGTCTAGTTAGCTTAGGTGTTAGCAACGCTGACAGCATGCAACATCAAAACGGACTGATCATCCTGTACACAGTCCCTTCAGGGGACTGATCATCCTGTACACAGTCCCTTCAGGAGTCCCACAATCTGCACTCGGGGCTCGGCATTAGCATTAACATTTGCATTCAAGCTAAGTAGCTGCACGCCAGCTCCAATGTTCATACATACACAAAGTCACATTTACAACCATTTATAGAACTATGTTTATAACTGTTTGTAGCAATTTTTTTTTTATATCACAGCTTCGCTGTTCCTGTTTTTAAAAGATCTAATCCTATTTGTAATTGGATCTATTTATCAGTATTTGACTTACCTAATGTGTCACCACCGAACAGCTCTTACACATATCACCACTTATCTAGTGAGCAATATTCCCATCTGCCACGTAGAGATATATTATGAAAACTACACAAAAACAGCTGCAGAATGTCAGATAATCCAGGAGAAATGTATCAGCGTTGGACAGTAACAGAGGTTCCTCTGATAGCACCTTTCACTGAAATTAAGGACTACCAGGCAACTTCTAAAACACCTCACTTTAGTGTCACTTTCTTCCAAGATGATGATATTTGCATTCATGTTTCTAGCAGGTAGCTGGCTCAAACTGAGTAAGCCACCCTATTTACATACTAACTTTAAAAAAAAAAAGTCTGAAACAATGCCAGCAGGTTACCTTGCTCTTTACAAATTCTGGCAAAATTGTTTTTTCACATTTATCTACTTGAGTTCTTTTAAAACGCTATTGGACTGGCCCAGTCAGCAAATCAAGGGATATGTATTTGAGCTTTAATTTTAATAGCATGCCATTACCTAACATCAAGTAATCCCTAAAGGGACATACTTCTACTTTTTCGGTCACTAAGGTATTTTGCCTCTTGCTGTTGACAGCCTACACTAAAGTTCAAGTCAAACACAAGTATTTAAATGCTTTTTTTTTTTCTTCCAAATTGACTAACTTCAGCTGTCGGTAGCTCCTTTCAGTGCTTGCTTGCTCCCACATCAAGTCTCAAATTAGAACACCTTGTATTCATTGAAGTGTCTAAATCACCTTGGAATATTAAATTCAAGGTAGATTAACATACATTTTGTCAAACACCCATCTGTCAGGAACTTTGACACATTAAGATATTTTGATTTTATCCTAACACGCGTTAACTGACAGACCTGCAGTTACAGAAGAGATCCTGCCCAACTACCCCATTCACACAGACAGCAGCCTGTACCACTCTCAAAACTGAAGAATCAGCTACTACTCACCTCTCCTCAAACAGGTCTTTCCTTATTTAAGCGAAGATAAAAAGCAATCTCTTTATACTCCTGCATTCCATTAAATTAACATTAAGACTCCCCCCCATCAGCCCCAAAATACAAAAGCTTTCCAGTTTACATTAGAGTCGATTGGTTTGCCCAGTACATAAAGTACTTAATACACATTTCCTTGACCAGAATCAGAGACAGTCAACATACCTTAATATCTTATTATCTTCACACCATTGCATGAATTACCCCCAACTTTATTCTCGTTTTACCGCTGCAGTTTCTGTTGCACTGACTGGCACGCATGCATGAACACCAATTCAAAGTGGTACATCTCCTCTCGTTACCTAAAACTGCACAATCAAGTCTCATACATATTCTATCCTTCCCATACAGATAACAGTTATGTTCCGGCTGTAGGGGAGGGGGGGGGAAGCATGCCCTGGAAAAGTATTTGCCAGAGGTTGCTTAAACACCACGAAGAACAACAGTGGCTAAACAGTACTTAGATTAGGCACTTACAAGCAAAACAGAAGCCTCCAATTATTTCTGTTTGTATGCTGACCAGTTTTAAAAAATGTGTAATGCTGCATTTTAAAAGCTTTTGTCAGATAATTTGGAGAGGATTAGCAAGTGAGCAATTAGTACATGCAGTTCACATCAACCACCACATCAATTAGCATCATAAATCAAACCAGGAACCCTCTAACTGAATTCACTCTATTATGCAGGAAGCAAGATGTTCCAGTAAGCAAAATATTCCTGGAGAGGTACTGTCTTTTTGTAAGTCATGTAGGTCTCCTCACTTCAGCTAAAATACTAGCTTTAAAATGCATTAAGCAGTTAAAGGCAGATGTCTGCTGTAAATTTGATCTAACCTGGCTAGCACTGTCACCCAGATGATTAACACCCATCACTTCCCTCTCGGAGCTTATGCACCTATGTATGCAGTGCATCTTTTGCCTCAAGCAAGTTGTGCCCTTCTGGTCAGCCCCACCCTACGCAAATTTAATTTTTCAAGGTAAGTCAATAGCAAGATCCTTCCATCCATAAACTAATGTATTGTTATACATCTAGATGCTATTAAATGCTGCAATCTCACAGCAGCAAAGTAATTTTGAAGCTTAATTAATGCAGGTTAAAATTAGAATCTTACTTTGCATGAGAAAAGTAATGAAATGGGGCTAAATAGATGAGTTGCCACAGGGTGCAGAAATAGTTTTCCACAGCTTGTTTCTGTTCCTTCCTGCTTTCATTTACTCAACTCCAAGGGTGAACCCACAGATTCATGTTCAAGTAACAGAATTGCCATAGAAAAGTGATAAACGACTGTAAGTCCCACATGCATAAGGCTGTAGCTATAGATTTTCTTCATATTCAAAACATATCAGTAGCATTGTCAATTGTTACAATTTCATATAATGCAAACCCCTCACCGTCACCATCCTGTGCAGAGGGGTCAGAAGCTTGCCCAGAGATCCACACAAATCTTTCAACCCCAAGCTCAAACAGCAATCTAAAACAAATTTTCTAGGAGCAATGTATTTTGAAGGAAAACTATTACTCAGCTTTATTGATGGTACCAAAAAAGAAATCCTATTAAGACTTTAGTGTGTACTGAAAATACTAACAAGGCTTTACTATAAAAGCATTTTTAGACTTCACTACATCATTGATTTTATGTTCATGGAAGCAAAGGAACATTATTTTCCTTCACTGTCATTATTTATTAATTTTGATAGTTGACACTTGCACCCTTGGCAATACAACCAGTAGCAACTTCTAGCCAGAAACAGAGGTGGTGCAATTAGTAACAAAATGATTTGTAACTCCTTTATCAGAATTCTTGCTATGAAATGCCCATATCTACTAAGATTTTCCAAGCTATCATTCTAGTTTCAGTGTTAAACAGTGAAGTTATCCACATAAGAGATATACAGCCCATCTTTCTCTCAAGAACTCGATACCTGTTTTATAATATGCCGCTAACAACAGCTAGAACAGCAGATACCAAGCCTCATGCAATTCAGTGACCATGCACAAGTCCTATCTCTGACTTTTGCCTATTTCTTATCAGGCCCAATTCATCATTCTTCCAAGAGCATGTCAGCATTGCCTGAACATAAATTCCTACCAGGTCTACAGATAATTCTGAGCAGTACAACAACCGTAACAGTTTATTATGTCAGAAGTATCAGTTACTATTTAATCTTTCCACATCATGAAGCACTTAGACACTAAAGCCTAACTCATACCATTACATTAGATTTACAAAAGGGATGTCAATATTCAGATCTAAGAATCCAATAGCAGCTCAATTACTCCTCCTTACTATTCCAACATTACTAAAGGCTTAATTTTCAAGAAATCTTTTGCATCCTGCAGTCAGCTCAGCATTTTGAAAGCAATATAGGTAATTTAGTAGGCCAGGTTCACGACAAGAAATGCCATAGGTTCCTACTGCTATAGTTGGCTTTCCACTTCACTGCATCAGCATCTGTGGGAATACAACAGAAGATTGGCGAGGAGGACTGTAAACACGCTCAAGTGACTTGCAGCTGGGGTGTCGAAAAACACATGTATCATACTAATTGTTGTTTAGCTTTGTGTGCTCAACTGGCAGAAAGTCTGCACTTCGATAACACAGGCCTGTGAGAGATGCAGAGGCACCTTATCGAACATCCTGAGATTCCTGTCCTGCTGTGGGAAAGATCAAAGCACAGTGGAAAACTACGCCTCTGAAAATCCCCGATATATACAGGCAAAAGCAGCAAGCTCAAGATCTTATCTTTCTTCTCTTTCTGGCTAGCAAGGACCAATCTCCGAAGTACCTGCATCCCCGCTTGCGTGCCTCTGCCCCGGTGTTGCTGTGGAGATCCTCTGGGTCACGAGGTAACAAGAATAAATTTACTCTTTGCATTTCATCCGTGGTTTTGTGGTTGTTCTTGTGTCCTGCCTGTGTCAGCTCACCCAGCGTGTTACAACAGCTGCCACAGGAAGGCTGATAGTTGACCAGATTTTTGGCTTTGTGACTTTAGAATTATTATAAAGCTTCAAGACACCTCAAACAATTTCATCAAATGACTAATTCTGGCTGTAACACTGTAGAAAGCGGGGGGGGGGGGGGGAAGGATCATTCCATCAACTTGCACCTGTTAACCTAGTTCAAAGCAACATAATTAAACTGCAAAGCCACAATCATGTCTATGCTTTGAGAACACTTTTAGATCCTTGCTATAACAGCGTTATGTAGCTCTAACATTTCCCCCTCTAAGTATCTAGGAAAGTATGTTTTAAATTATTTCCTGGACCTGGAGCCCTACCTGGAGATTTATTTCCACTTCATGCTTTATCAATCCATGCACAGCCTTGGATTTGATTTCAACCTCCTTCTCCACCCCCCTAGTTAGGGAGAGTTTTTCTGAGTTTGGCTGGTATCTTCGAGGAAATTCACTGCTGGATGAAAAACAGCATCTATCAAAACACTGTCTGATCATTTACAGCAAGGTCACTCTCCTAAGAGAAGCTATAATGAAGGGTTCCACAGATTCTAAAAAAACCACGAGAAACAGCATGCCTTCGACATGCTCACTGAAACTTTCAAGTCCCAAACCAGGTTACTCTATCCAGCCACACAATTCCTCATCTGTCCACACACTGGCTATCTCTCTTCCACCCTTCAGGTACCACGCATAACGGAGAACGTGAGGATATCTTTAGTTCACGAACTGTATTATCCCAGCAATGCAGTTTTGATCAGAGATGCCTGCTAACTATTCCAGGCCTTAAGGCTTGCACGCCACCTAACACTGACTCCGTGGAGAGGAACAGGCTCCGACAGCACGGAATAGAGGCATACTGATGATTTTATTCCTGCGCTAGACAGCCATTTCAGTATCCTAAGATTGCTGCGTTCGTTTGTATCATACTCCAATGAGAACACGGGTGATCCTACACTCAAATGCAACTGCTGTCATGTGTCGTTAGTGGGAAATGAGAACCACTGTCCAGTACCATGCTGCACTTACCCTAAGAACTACTACTCTGCGTACAAGTTGTCTTTCAATTTCGTAAGAAATATAAAAATGCCAAGCAAGTCTATTGAGATAGGCAGCTGAAGTCTAACATCTAGTATGGCTTCCTGCTACACTCGCTTTCCATGTTCGTACAAATTCATATGCCAGCCACTTCCTTATTTAAGGTCCTGAGACATCTGTCTTGGGTTATTGACCAAGTGATGCAAGAAGCCTTGCCTGTGGTTCACAACTAGTTAACTCAGATACACAAGCATTTGCAAAGTGGTATACATTTAAATGACTGCTGTCTGAGCACCCAGAGTGCCATGCTTTTAGCATATTTCCTCTAGAGAACACAGTTGCTGTGATACCTAAAAGACAGGCTTCCCGGCTGCTCTCCTGAGCATGGGAAGTTGAAGCAGTAAGATAAGGCAATCACACATTTGTGCTCTACTCTGTTTAACAAAGTACTGAGAGAAAGTTACAGGATGCTACAAAATCCAGTGACGATCTTGCTGGGTCCTCCTTCTGGTTGTTACTGAAAAATACAGTTGGCAAAGGATAATAGAAAATTTACTAACAGGAAAAACTTCATCCACAACTTTAGTTTAATAGAAAATGTAAGCACTACCAAGTTCAAGTCAAAGCCGATTTTCCTACAGGTTTCAAGTTAAATTGTATTCAGCATTGATAAACAGTCCTTCAATACCTTCAAAATGATGAAAAAAAAGAGAAAGATTAAAAATTTGCATCTGAAGCTTCTCATAAATAATACAAATACAAAGCAATCCAGCTAAAGCTATAGATTCGATTCCAGTATTTGTAAGAGCCACTTCTCTTGCCTGCATTTTTTTTAAGTACAAAATGGGAAATTACCAAACAAATAGCCATCTAATCATTAGGTTTACATTCATTATCCAACTACATAAACAAATAAAGCTAACAAACAAGACACTGAAATTACACATTTCACATTCATCAGCCCTGTGCTTTTAGCTTGCTTCCTTAAGTGGTTAACTGAAGCTTACTTAAGCATCCAAGAAAAGAAAAATGAAGAAACAAGTAATTCACTGGGTTAGAAATGCACTGCCATCTCAACACCCTTTCATTTGTACCATTATACAGGCTCCAAATATGATATTAGTCAGAATCCTGAAATGGCATTAATGAGGTTGAATGTGCACATACTGATTAAGTAACACATCTGCTTCCATCCACTTTAAAAATAAAAAGAGACATTAAATACTTCCAAAGGGCTTTGGAATTGCCAGCTGCCCAGAACAGACTCACTACCAACAAGGGAACCTGATCACCTCCCTGTTTCCACCTTTGAATTAGAAACTTAAAACAAACTTTCTAAGAAGTCATAGAGCCCTAGTAGCCCAAATACATCTAAGTGAGACAGTGCTGTTACACCTTATTTCTAACATTAGTCACAAGATTCATGCATCATTTATAACCTTATCACAATTACAACAGAAGTACAAATTAATCTCAAACAACTTTGTATCAAAAGCTCTGACCAGCAGACTTAGTTGAAAAGTCTTTCCATACAGACAGAACTGAAAGTTCCTGATTTTATAAAATCCTTTTAAAAGTTTAACCTCATCACTCAAAAAGCTATTCACTGCCCTGTACCGACAGGCTGGAGAGTTTATGACTACAGTTGAGCTATATCTTCTCATTGCATTTAAACACTGAATTTTCTATGACAGCAATAAGGTTCAATACCAATGACTTAAAAACCCCAAAACATATGAACATGAGCGTTGCTAAGTATAACATGATGAACAAGTGAAATGCCTGATAACTAGCACAATAGATAAACATAAGCCACCTCTTTCATTTTGACTGTTGGACTCTCTCCATGTCTCTCTTGTCCTGAGGAGCCCAGAAGTGGACAGAGTATTCCAGGTGCCAAGTAGGAATTTATATTAAAAAAACCCCACACAAAAATAGAACAGTCCCCAAACCACACCCCACCAAGGTCAGCCATAGGAGAAGGGACCCAGGCATCTGGGCCAAGCTGCTCTCCCACACAGGAATAAGCACAACTCATCACACCAGTGTTCTCAGCCTGGAAGGGGAGGCTCCCAGTTCCGTTCCCAAACCCAACTGGTCTAGGTCTCCTGCTCCAAGTCAGTGCCTCGCTATTTGGGATCTCTGCCCTTGACCCACAGGGCACCCGTTCACCCTCCCCGTGGGGCTCCATGCATACCCCTCTCTCCATGTAGAGATGACGTCCATGAAACTATATTTAAGTGCTGAAGGTACAGAATTCCCAGAAGTCTTTAAATCAAAAATTAGGAGCATCTTACAGCTTGTCCACATCTGGCACTGTCCTTGGTCAATTATTTCATGGTACGAGGAGAAGTGAGAATACATAAGTTTAACCACAGTTCTCCCTCCATAGACGTAACATGAAGAACAAACAGTGCTTAAAGGTAGTCAAGGACAAAAAGTAATATTACAGAAGACAAATCTCTTACTCCCACAGACATTAGGATTATCAAAACTATTTAGTATGATACTTTCCCTCTCAGAATAGGGGAACTTTCTCCACTGTAGATTACCAAGTAATCATTTTAGATGTTTTCCACAAGTGATGTAAAGCTACGTGTATGAAGGTCAGAAAGAATAAGCTTAACAAAACCTAACAATTGCAGATGGATGTTTGAAATGCACTGTCAGCAGAAAGTCCCACAGTTGAGATGCAACTCCATTTCAGCTACTAAGACCTTTGGAGCTTGCATTACTTTTGTTCAAAGAGTTGCCAAAAATATCTACGCTGCCATTTACCTTGCTTATCAGTAAGGACAAAACCAATTCTAATTGTGATGCAGTAAAGAACAGTACTCCTGAGATCTGAGGAGTTCTTCATCTGCCTGGCACTATTCCCAACCTCCATCATTCTCCAGAAAAAAAAAAAATGGGGGTTTTCATTTCAGTTGTAGCTGTCAGACTACAGTACATTTGTAAGCACATCCCTTAATATTTGCAATTAATGAAATCCATCACATTCCCACATCAGTTTTCACCATGCGATCCAAGATTCAAACCACTTTCTTCAGGTGGTTAAGTTAAGACTAAGACTATGAATACCTCAAGTGTCAGATAACGTACCTTCATAGAAAATAAATCTTGTGAAGACACTTAGCTTGAGCACCTATGTGACCTTTAGGAAACTGCAATTGCCGTTCTGGCCTAAGCAAAGTACAATGCAGAACATAAACACAGCAACCGACTTCACAAGGTGTGTTTCCTTTTCCCAAGCGCCTGAGATCAGCCAAAGCAAATCAAATGTCCAATCTGCTTCATTGCTGAGTGCCCCCTCTTCTTAGGGAGTAAGACTCATTTGCCAATTTAAATAGAAATAAAAACAGTGATCTGTATACACAGCAGCATGAACTCTTATTTCAGCATTATTGCATGCTGCTTTAAACTAATCCCTCAAAGCAAACGGCGGGAGAAGCCCGGCACACTCCCTGAAAAACCTAAAGCCTCACAACACATTTGTTCCAACATCAGTTGATCCACAGCATGTCTCCTTCTTTGCCTCAGGAAGAAAAGTTATCCTCAGAAATTAATGGTTTAAGGCTTTTCTCTCAATTTGTAACTTTTATGCACTCACTCCAAAACATCTGATATTTAATCATGCAGCTTTTGCTGAGAATAGCAACAAAGCATATAACTTAAAGCCAGAAAGCAAAATCATGTTGACTCGGAGTAAACCATTCTGTTAACTTAGGACAGAACCATCAAACCAAACTTTTAGTTCACCATGAAAGTAAAGAATTTGAATTTTCTTGATGACCGGTATGCTGAAGTCTATTACCTTCCACGTTAAAAAGAAACGTCTTTCCATTTTGACGCCACAGAACTACAAAATACGTACTGTGCTTCATCGGTTTGTCTGCACTGAAGGTCTACAGACAGCAAGACAGAACGCTACCTTTTAACTCGGTTAGTGCACAACTTGGTACACAAAGTTGCACATGCACAACCAGCTGAAAAAGGCAGCAAGAGACTTGTTCCAAACCTATTACACTGGTCCTTAAAAGCAACAATCACTACCCAAGTCAATGCTTACTGGGTATATGCAAGCTCTGAATTTACCTAGATCCATTATACCCTAGGTATACACTATACACTTATACACACTAGGTATAATGCGTTCAGATTCCCTACATCTGAAACACACAAGCTTAATCCCCCAGCAAACAAAGAAAAAAGCACATGCCCAGCATGCTCTATTGTTGCCCTGTCTCCCAGAAGTCTGAAACAAGATAGCTGTTTGGAGAATCAGTTTCAAAATTTCAAATCATATACCTTGATCCAAAGTTCCAAAAGGCACAGTAACAACAAAAGCTTGAACAGGATGATTACTATTAACATTTAAATACTTGGGTTTTTTCACCTCAGTCATTTATACCCAAATATCTGAACTGTACCATCATTCTTTTGATGTACTGAAATAATACAACATACACCCAAACTCCCCTCCTCAAGGACTTGACTTAATTATTTACCTGCATGAAGGTCCCCAGATGCTGGATCTCCTAAGCCTGTTTCAACAAAATAGCTAAGTAGAAGGAGTGACTGCTATTCAAATAGTTTTCAGAGTGACTATCACTGTTTCCAAGTTGCAGCTTGATATAATTCTTTGCCAAATCTTGTACTACAAACAGCTTTTGCTCCTTGTCAGGAGCTATTTGTACACCTGTAGGAAGGCTCACAATAGAAGAGGCCAGTATGCAGCAGTGATTCACCCTCAGCAGTAAGGCTGGCAGGTTAAAGAAAAGTCATCCAATAACGATACTCCTTCCATAATAGGGAGCCAAAGAAGGTTGATCACTGATGTGCCTGCCATTTTTCTATCATCAAGTAGGAGAGAAGAGGTACATTAAGCAGGAAAAACAGCTGTAGTCTTAGATTTCACCACAGCAAGCAGTGTTTTTACAGTACATTTATTTTTCAACTCATTTGTCTCAGACTTCAGTAGCAACATAAGTGTTAAAATACTATTGTTACCTCAGCTCCAAAATGGAGTATAACTTCTCCTATAAGGTGTAGTCCTACGATAGCACTGCCCCCCACATATTTGATACCAGCATTTAAGGAGTTGCAAAGTTAGAGGGCTCCAAGAAAAGAATGGCCATGACATATAATACCACTAAGTGGAGTCCCACATCAGTTAATGACAGATGCCTCCAATGCATATGCACTTCAAGAGTTTTAGCTCCACCTTGAATTACTTTATTTTCAAGAAACAGTACTTTTAAAAGTGACTGAAAAATTAATCAAGGTTTATACCTTCTACCATTTTCTCCTACCCACTCCCCCAGTGCATCAGGATCTTTGCACTGCCCTGAACAAGTAATTTCCAAGCGTAGAGAACTCATTTTCTCCAAGACTTAGATTATTTCTGAAGTTAATCATAATTTCAAAACTCACACTACCATTCACAACACACTTTTCAACTTTTTTTTTAAACAGAAAAATCAGAATAGAAATCAAAAAATGAGCTGGAGCATGGCAACTCATAACTGAATAATGTCTGGTATGGCACCATAAGAATTAAAGCAACAATTGTCCCTTAGATTAATAAATAAATAAATGAAATTAGATTTCCTATTCATTTAGAGAGGGGAAATAAAAAAAAAACAAAGGCACAGACTACAGGGAACATCTTCAAATTACTCGCAAGGCACACTGAAGCCAGTATCTTAAGCCCCATCATTAAGGCTTTGCTTTACTAGCAGAGGGTTCAAGATATTTCCCAGTTAGGAAAACCTGCTCAAACCCCATAGTGAAGCAGAACCTGTTTTGACGGGCTTGCCACTGTGTAAAAGAATAGCAAACTATTTCAGTTGCTCAACACTTGCTGCATTAGCATCTGTTCGCATTAAGTATATTAGCAAAAGTGTTTTATGTACTATTAGCCAAGATGACATTAACACTGTTAAATTGTTTTAAAATCCCTTCGTGAAGAATTAGAAATTAAATTTTTCACCGTTGTTCCTTGACTTTGCACCATGCTTAAAGTTTTATAACAATATAAAGCTACTCTCAGTCTGGATGATAGAAACTGGAGCTGACATATTCAGCTATTACCTACCTTTACATATCTACGTGCACACCTTAAGACCATTGTACCTTGAAACGCCAAGATGTTTCCAGCAATTTAAAGACTAATGAAGTTAATTCGAAGTTAATTCATGTTTTCTTCTCCCCATTCCTAAGCATGCAACATTTTTGATGTAAGAACTGTTTAATACTGATCAAGTAAGTACCGATGCATCTACTGGTAGAACTCATCTCGTGAACTACACAACACGTAAGACAGTTTTTACCACATTTAACAGCCTAAAGGACAGCATCTAAAATTGTTTGGCTACTTAGTATGAATTTCATACAAAGAAAATTGAGTGGAAGCGTGTGCTTTTAAACTGTTGACGTTGCAACTCCATGAAATGCAAGAACCTGAAAGCACCCAGTTTTTAGTATTTTTACCCAATGAGGAAAAACTAATTGACTAATATCACACAGAACTGTTTTACCCAGTATCACATCTAACTTAGAATAATACAAAGAAAGAAATCTGTTCAAATTTAGGACCCAGTTTCAGAGTATTTAGTAGCTGCTCTCTTAGGATTAGATACAACTCACATACTTGAATATAAAAAATTGCTGCTGAAAGGCTCATTTTAATTCTGCATTATTTCAACAGTCATTGGTCCAGCATCTCCAGACATTTCTATAATAGAACTCAAAACCTAAAGAGAGTTTACATTGCCAATAAAATCCAAAGTGTTGAGAAGACAGTGCTGCTCTACAGTGAAATGAAAAGTCTAATAGCATCTCCACTGAAACGGGTCTCAAATTGCTTTAGATTCCAACCATGTCCTCCTCCAGATCTGTCAAACTCTCTTGAGCAGTGAAGTATTATTTGAGCTGTCCAAGGAGCACATGTTGGTTGGAGTTACAGTTTAAGGCAGTCTGAACTACTGAGACTATACTCTTTCCTTTAAAGGGTACAATTCTCCTTCCGCTGGAAGGAACAATTTCACCAGAAAGTTACTTATATTTTCTCATGGCAGCCACATGCCAATCACACCGTGATTCCTCGCTGTCAGTGAAAAAGCTTAGTACCTTGAACTCAAAAGGTTTTGTGATTTGGGGAGTATTATTATAACACTAAACTCTTTGCAGCAAGCTTAGAAGGCAACAGCTGCAAAACAAATTACTATTTCTAAGTTCTTCCTACATGCAAAATGGCATTACCACATAGGTTTAAAAGCTGATATCGGTGAGAAGTAGATAAATGAGGCTTACCAAAAATACAACCTGGTAGAGCTGTGATCTAAAGGAGTGAGTAGTTGGTTTTTTTTAAATATATGCAATTTTTAATATTTAAGAGCTAGTTGAAGAGCCCTCAGAACAAAAAAGACTTCTTCTAGCTAAATCTTTCCCATGAATCAGATCTACTGGTTTCATGACTCAGAGTCCAATGTAAGTTAGACAGCAAATTGTCTATGAACATTTTACTCATCGGCTCTGCTTCTGAAACACATTCACAGGCTGCTATTTTGGTTTTAAAGTCTTCGTGACTGACAAATGAACTGAGCTACAGTTAGGTAACACAAATCATTAATACATGAAAAGACTAACATAAGTCACATGCTATGAAGATAACTACACACACTGCTTCACAACCTCCTCCCACTTCAACACAAACTTGGCTCCATCACTCTAACCCAAGCATCTTATTCAAGAAACATATTTATACCGCATAAACATGTATTAATTACCACTTGAAAAAAAAAAAGTTCTGCTGAAGGCATCAGCTATTCCTCAGAAAACCAAACACCAGTACCACTGAGAAAGGAACAGCAGTGCCTGTGCCATACCCTTCCCACGATATATATTAATAGGTTTGCATCTCTTCAGTGAAAGAGGAGAGCAAAGAAGAAGGACTCCCAGGAGGGGACAACCCAGACTCCAAGAAACCGACAACCACGCACCATAATTTCAATAAAGTGACTAATACAACAGAGAATATGCACAAAACCCTACCACATACTTAGCTGGATGCAGAGACTTAGCTGGGGAGTACGTTCTTTAATAAGTGACAGGCACTGCCAGTCTGTGACTCTCTACACAAGACACTAAAGAGGGGTTTTTTGCCCCCTCCCCCCTAAAATGTTAACGGCATTAAACATTATGTGCATCTATTCAAGCTGCATTACTAAAGAGTCAGACGAATAACACAGTCTTTCAAGTAACAATCTCAATAGCAGCTTTTCCATCAGGACTTTTTTACTACATATAATCTAAGGACAAGATAGGCCAACACCACAAGATGGTTTTAAGCAGCTCTATTTCAGCTGCTGTGCATCACACTCTGCTAGCTTGAATCCCTTCCAAAATAGTGGCAGACTATTTCAAATGCAAAAGCACACGACGCAAATCTTTGTAAGTTATCATGCGAAGTAACTCGAAGATTTTGTCTTAAAATACATGTTCTTGGCCAACACTGTTTGCTCTTTTTAATTCGAGTTAAGAAAAATATCTGTGGACTTCCCAATACCAACAATTTTTTCTTGCTTTGCACATCCTAAGCAGTTCAAGAGTCTCCGTAGTGCTCCTTCGGGGACCGATGCACATAAATCTAAGCTTAGAAGACTGTTATCTCCATCTTGCCTTCAAATCTCTTTTTACCCTGCTGCACAGACGGACTCCCGCTCTGTAATCCACTTGTACGTTTTGTTTACCAGCACTAAACCAGAACCGGTACTTTAAATGCTCCATCAGACGCTGCACGGAGCGCCGAGGAAAAGCTCATTTCCCCAACCCTTCTGCAGGCAAAGCGAGCATCACCCTTCCCACCTTCACCCAGTCCTAACAAGACCGCTGCCCTGCCTGCACACCAGCAGCAGGCAAGTAGCAAAACAACTTCTCTCCGCAGCGCCGGGCGCCCCTTCCCAGCCCTCCCCTCCACAAATCCACCTCCCGCCTGGCCGCGGAGGAAGCCCGCACCGAGGGGCCACCTCGGGCTGAGGAACTGCCGGGGATCAGGCCAAGACACCCCCCCGCGCCCCCCGAAAAAGCCTGCCAGGGACGGGGCGGGGGGGGGGGGAGGAAGGGAAGGCGACTGCTCCCGGGGGGCCACGGGCTCGGGGTGGGGGGCGGCCGGGCGCACCCCCCGCCGCCTGCCCCGCTCCCTGCCGCGCCGGGGCCGCCGGCTCACCTTCGATGGCGATGACATGCTCGCGGATCTGGTTCTGCAGCACCGGCTCCTCCACCCGCTCCAGCAGCTCGTAGATGGAGTAGATGTTGGGGTGCACGGACTCGAAGCGCTGGATCTCGGCCCGGATGGCTGCCGAGTTGGCCAGCTGCTGCTGGTAGTTCATGGCGCGGCCGCTCCCCGCCGCCGCCGTCGCCCGCTCCGGCCCGGCGCCTTCCTTCCCCCTTCCCTCCCCGCACCCAGACCCCCGCGCAGGCCGGCGGGCGGCGGCGGGGGGGAGGCGGCCCGCGCAGGGAAGGGGGGGGGGAGGGGAGGGGGGGGCGAGCCCCGGCCGCTGCTGCTGCCGCCGCCTCACTCACCGGACCCCCCGCCGCCCGCCCCGGGCCGGCCCGGCAGCAGCCCTTCGCCTCGCAGCCCGCAAGGGGCGCCGCCGCCGCCGCTCTCCGCCCGCTGTCACTTCACCGCGGCGGCGGGGCAGGGCAAACCGGCCGCCCCCGGCCCCATGGAGGGCGGCAGCGCGGCGGGTACCGCTGAGCTCCCGGCCGGCCCCGGCCCGGTCCCCGCCGCCGCCTCAACTCCGCAGCAGCGGCCGGTCCCGCCGCCGCCGCCAGCCAATGGCCGGCCCCTCCTCAGCCTCGCGCCCCCGGCCCAGCCTCGCTCTCGTGCCCGGCGCCCCGCGCGCGGTGGCGGGTGGCGGCGGCGCGCGCAGCCCCGCTCCCCCCGGGACGAGCCGCTGCCCCCCACCACCCCCCTCCAGTGCGCGCTCGCCCCGCTACCCCCCTGCGTCCTTCTCCTCTGCCCGCTTCACGCTCACGCAGGCCACGCCCCCGCGTGACGTCACCGCGCAGCCCGCTGGTCACGCCCCGCACACCGCCCCCTCGCCCGCGCCGTGCCCGCCGCGAGGCACGCTGGGAGATGTAGTCCCGGCGTGGGGGGCGCGGTGGCGGCGGGGCCCGGCCGGTCCCTCCCCTCCCCTCAGGGCGCTTGTCCCCGCCTCAGCCGCCTCCGTCGCCGCCTCAGCCGCCTCCGCGGGGAGGCTGCACCGCGGTGCTCGCCCCGCGGGTGGCCCCGTGCGCCCTCCGGCCGCTCGCCCCGCAGGCATCAGCACTAGCGTGGCCAGCAGGGACAGGGAAGGGATCTTACCCCTGGACTCGGCACTGGTGAGGCCGCACCTCGATGACTGGGTTCAGTTTTGGGCCCCTCACTCCAAAAAGGCCATTGAATGACTCGAGCGTGTCCAGAGAAGGGCAACGGAGCTGGGGAACGGCTGAGGGAACTGGGGCGTTTAGTCTGGAGGAGGCTGAGGGGAGACCTCATCGCCCTCTACAACTCCCTGAAAGGAGGGTGCAGAGAGGGGGGATGAGTCTCTTGAACCAAGGAACAAGCGCCAGGACAAGAGGGAATGGCCTCAAGCTGCGCCAGGGCAGGGTCAGACTGGCTCTTAGGAAGTATTTCTTTGCAGAAGGGGTTGTTGGGCGTTGGAATGGGCTGCCCAGGGCAGGGGGGGAGTCCCCATCCCTGGAGGGGTTGAAGAGTCGGGTTGACCCAGCGCTGAGGGATCTGGTGGAGTTGGGAACGGTCAGTGTGAGGTTCATGGTTGGACTGGATGATCTTCAAGGTCTTTTCTAACCGAGATGATTCTGTGATTCTGTGAAGTGGCAGAGGACCCCGCGGGGTGGGGGCCACACTGCGCTGCCCCACGAGCTTTGTCACCACCCCAACCAAACACACAGCAGTGTTGAAAACAGCAGCGTTCTCAGCCAGAAAGCCTGGAAAAGTCAGAAATACCTCAATTTACTAAGTTACAGTGTAACAAAGCGTTGCTGTCATTAACATAAACAAGTGTTATTAACGGCATCGTTTGCCATGCATGCACAGAGTTAGGCATTCACCTCGATGAATCCATTTTTAGGATCAGTATTTTATGGATTTCAACTCCAAAGCTGTAAAACATGGAGTAAAGTTTAATATAAAAAACAGTTCAGCATAAGGCCACCTTGGATAGCCTCAGGAAAACCATCTATTCTGCTGACATACCACAGCAACGAATAGAATAATTTCAATACATTTCCTTTCCCCAGGAAAATACTTAAATGAAATGTCATTATTTGGGTATACGGTTCTGGCCTGGCATGGCTGAGAAGCAACTACACTCCTTTCTTGCTGCAGTTGTTCATGTTACCTGCAACTACCTTTTCTGTGTTTTTAAAAAATCTTATCTTTTTGACTAGTCTCTGCCTTGAGTGTTGGCTACTTGGTAATGATACGTCTTAAGGACAGAAGAGGTAAAGGTTTTTGAAAACTGAATGCATTTATCAAATTCATTGATCCACATTAAAAAAGCAAACTGCTTTGTTTTGTTTTGTTTCTATTCAAGAAGATCTGGGAATGTAAGTGATACACATCATGTGATCTCCAGGGTGGAAATAGCTGTTTTGCTACTGTAATTGAATTCTTAACCTAAACGGCTTAAGAGAAAAAAGCTTGGTAGGCTTGATGGCAAGAGGAAGAATGGGAGTATCATAAAAAACAGTGCTTAATTGTATCATGAGCAATAGCACTTAGTGTCATAGCGGGCGTTTGTTCTCTGGCTGATCTACCAATGCTCTGTTGCAGGTCTTCCTTGTAAACCCACGGTGACCTGGCAGAGCTCAAGGAAGGCTGCGGGGAGATCCTTCAATTAATGGCTGTGGTGCTGCTTCTGTCGGTCACCTCTAAGTGAATCCTGTCACATAATGCATGAGCTGCCTGGGGTAAGCAGTTGCTACCAATTTATGCCATACACTTAGTAACTAGTATCTGATTTTTAAATAGTCCCAGTAACACTTGGGTGTCCAGCTTCCTGATGTGATGGTTCAAACCAAAAACCAAACTGTAGCAGTGACAAAGCAAGCTGTGATATGAGATTGAGTGTTTGGGCACTCCTGAATGCGTTACTTGAGGAACAGATGTACCTAGTCAATAGCAAATAACCTTCCCCCTCACATGAATATGAAATGAACTGTCTTTATGTCAGCAATGAGTACAGGGGACAGGGATGGGTCTGAGGGACCACTGGAGCCCAACCTCCCTGTCTGGGTCAGTGCCTGTGAATTCTACCAGAAATACTTCAGAAGATGTTATCTGCAGATGGGAACAGGGTGGGGACACAGCAGAGGGGCGGGAGGACACGACACAGTAGCTTGTCACCGCATCCCCAGGGTGTCAGCAGTGTGGGGTTATCTCAATAGTGACTTCCCCTGTCCCCTTGCAGGTGGGGAGGCTGCAACCAGTAAAAGTGAGCTGATTGTTTCAGTTACCAAAGGGACTTTATTTTTCTCTAGATAATCACTTACTGCACATTTTCCCATTCTGATCATCAGACAGTCTTTAACTCAGGCTGGGGAACTAAAGCTTTCTCAGCGCTGGTTGCCGTCTACTGGAAGAGTTGTCTTCTCATCTGAACAATTGAGGGGGAGAGTGTAAATATGGTCACAGATACCTGTGTTGTCTTCCCTCTTCCTTATTAGTATAATTTTTATTAACTTTCTTGTTTTTATTTTCTAATCCTATTAGGAAACTCTTGAGTGGACAAAAAAAAAAAAAAAAAAAAACGGAAGAGTATAGTCTTTGCTTCCACTAGTGAGTGCCACTCAGGGTATTAATGATGATAAAAACTTGTGAAACGTAAGAGGATTTCTGCTTTCATTCACCTTAAACTGTTTGCATAAGCTAATGGTATGTAGAAAGCTGGTAGATGAAAGCTATAACTCTCCCCTTTTCCTCCCTCTAACCTGATCTGGAGCAGAAGCATTACCTCACATTACTCATCTTTCCAGAAAATGCCGAAGTGAGCAGCAGAGGACAGTTAGGCAATAGTCTCTGTTGTATGTGGAGCTGATTGTTTCCACTGCTGCCGTACGCTTTGTGTTCTTCCAGCTCTAAAATTCATGGCAGAGTAAGATGTGGAAAACAACTCCCAGAGTAGTCTCAGCTGTAAATGAATGTAACTACTACACACAAATAATTGGAGCATTAAAGCCCTGTGTTAATATAAAGCCTTTTTGTAATGCACTGATCCATAGACCTTCTGTGAAGCTTTTGCTACCCTGATTTTTTACTACATAATAGCTTTTGTGTAAGCTTTGTAAAATTAAAGCAAAATATAAGCTACTGTTGCAGCTTACATAGATTTCTCATGTAAGAAGGTCGTAACAATAAGTAGTATTTTCCTGTGCTTGCAGCTGAGATTAGCCTGAAATGTTGCTTGTGATGCACAGAGTGATGCTGGATACATCTCTTCTCTATTAGACGTTGTTCCAGAGAGTCTGGCATCTGAAGTGCTCCATCAACCTTTAATGTGAATTGGCAAAGGGAGTGGCTTTGGCACCGCTGCCGTGAACGTTAATGAATTTAGATTTGGTTTTCTTTGGTCTGGGGTATGGCTGCCTTGGGCTCTTCACAGCTTTTCTGGGTCTGCTTTTGTCAAAGGCCAGATGACCCCTGAAACTAGTGCTCATCTCCGAGTCTGGGGAGGTCATGAAACTCAGATAATTTTTGCAAGTATAGAAGGGCTGATGGGCTTTAAGTAAAGCATGCAGAGTGGCCCCGGCCCCACTGTGGGTTAGCCTTCTGCCACTGGTTTTCCTTTCTGAGGGTGAAAGCTTCCCACCACACAGCCCTCCCATGCAGTTGGTTCTGTGCTTAAGTCTGTCTGTGCCGGCCTCCTACTCCTCCTCCCCCTCTGGTAAATCCCCTCATTGCTGTGACTACAGAAAGCTAAATTGGATGGTTTCATTCTGTTTTCGGTACCTTAGTCCTTGAAGGTATTCAGTAAATGGAGAGCAGCACTGAATCATCTCAGGTAGCTCTAGCTCTTTCAGATGACTGTGCTCATCCATTTCATGCTATTCCCAGTCTGTCTACCATGGCCCAGCTCTACAGAAAGTGTAGGAAAGAATTTTGAGGATATGCAATTGATGAACTTGGACTTAAGATGTATGGACAATTAAATTTTGCTTTTGGAACTGAGCCCAAACATGTCAGTAAAAACATACAGCAGAGTTTGACCTTAATGGAAGTATGATCGTAGAAAAGTTCCACAGAGAAGTTGCAGGCAGTGTTCACAATCCACTAGGTGGATGTTTAAGGTACAGATTTTGGAAATGGAGAACTCTTGTGGCATTTCATTTAAACACTCACTGTTACCTTCATCTAATGCTTCATTACAGCACCGTGGAGCATGCTTTCCTGTCTCCTGAAATGGGAGTTAGGCACAACTAGCTTTTAGTTACTAAACCAGTAGCTGAAATGTTGATTGGGTGAAAGAAAAAAAAAAAGAGTTGAAACATCCTATCCTCATCTGTGCCAGGATTTAATATAAATACACTCAAATATCACAGACAGCTAGACACAGAGGCTTGTTTGCAGACCAAGCAGAAAGGGAATTTACTGAGAAAACTGAGAACATAAGGACTCCTGGATCATCCAAGAGAAGTCATGAGAGAAGTCTAGCTGGTAGTAGTAAGCAACACTTCACTTGGACTCTTTCAGTGTCTGTTCACAATCCTAAACCCTGGCTGTTCATGTGATTACTGTTGGTATGAGCAGTGTTTTGTTTAATATGCAGGGTGTGTCTGGAAAAATACGGGAGATAGAGTGTTAGAGATGCATCTTTGTGCCTAGTAACACTGACATTGCCATAAAGACTGAAGTCAAACCCATATGGAAACATCAAGTTTTCCTGAATTATCTTTGCCAAACTCTGCAGTGAAATGTCAGTATAAAAACTTAAATAGGTTAAACTTCCTCTGATAACAAAGGGGGATGAAGTTCTGTTATTTTACTGGGCAAAGATTTGGGTCAGTCAGTTACTATTACAGAGTGATTAGATTGCTCCAGAGGCTTTGAAACAAATGTAACTAATGAATTAACCTCATTCACAGAGTGTGAAATCTGTTCTAGGAGAAATGCCAACTACTTCAAACAATACTAATTACGGAGTAGCAACAACAAGCAGTTGTCGAAGTTGTAGCTCATTCCTCAGTGTTCCTGTCATAACTGGGAAAATGCTGTTCTGTACCAAATCTGCTTGAAAAAAGGTGGGATGGCAAAAGCAACCTGCATTTCTGAAGGTGGGAGCAGAGACCAAATCCCTTGCAAGGTCCAATTATCCTACTTTAAGGGTCTTTACTCAGAAGTGAACGACATACTAGCATTCTGCTGCAGAGCAAGAAGCGAGCAATAACTGTGTGTGTTCACCATATGGGGAAAGGCGTCCTAGAGTCACCTCTTGGTTCTAGCCCCAGGGACTTGGATTTTCACTAACCCAAAATTTTCTGAAATGTTAAAATGAACCATCACTTAAACTGCTCAAGTTTTGGCTCCTTGTTAATCTTTCACTGTAAAACCATTTACAGTATTTCAGATTTGCAGAACTATTATCTTCATTAAACCAAAGACATTGTTCAGATCTGGACGTGCTGTAGCTTTGCTCAGGCTGATAATGGTCAGTGTTCTAGTTTTAAAGCAGGGACTTAAAGTGTTTACGGTGATAATAAATGGCTTCTTCAGATGAAGAAAGATTGTTTTAAGTCTAAATTCGACCTGTGCTAGCCAAAGCTTAGACAGCTTAATTTCAGCAAAGACTTGAATCATATGCAGTAAAAATCTTGTTCAATTGCAGGTTATGTGATATGGATGCCCCTGAGTCAGGGCTCAGCTAACATCCTGAATTCTATAGCAGGGCGAATCCAGTGACAGCTTCATATGCCAGTTCCAAGATACTCAGCACTTTATTGAGCTCTTATCATGGCTAAATATGATTACACTGAAAGTGTCTCTAAGCTTGTTGCTGTTGTCACTTTCTTGACAGAGAATCAATATCTGATTCACCACATAATTCCATAATCGCTTCAGCTGTGGTATGCTGACAGGCTTTAAAAGTTATGGAAAATTGTAGGCTCAGTTGTTACCTTTGAACTTTCAGACATGTGCTGTTGATTTAATGCAGACAAACCACAGGACAGGTCACTCTAGATGAGTTCAAACAAATCTTTTAGAACAATTACCTTAATTTTTAATAACATGTTATGTGCATAATGCTATGACATCCCGTGATAAGGAGTGAAGAAACAGGGTAAGAAATTGATAGAGTCAAAACAACTAGGTCTGGCAAAACTGTGACCTGGACGCTATGCCACAAGGATCTGTAGGTAACCATCACGGAAGATCATGATCCCAGGACTGTCACAGTGAGATGTACCTGTTGAAGGTCTGAAGAGCAGTATGGATCTTCCTGGTGTGAGAGGGGTAGTGATCCACCCCTATTCTTCCCTGTTCCCCTCCAGAAAAGGAAGGTAGCAAAGGAGTCTTCACAGACCTTGTGCTGCCACAAACGTTCCCTTTGGTCTGAAGGCAAGACAGAAATCAGAACCATGAGCTCCCTTACTGGTGAAGATTGTACATGAGCTACTTTAAGAGCATGACATTGTGCAAGTGGCTAACCCAACATCCCCTAATGTGGATCCTAGGTGACAAATTTCACAGTTTAAATAGCAACTTGAAAAATACAGCTGCAGAACATAGCTATGTATCTCAACATTTGTCTAGGAAGAAAGCAAAACATTTTCTTTGGTGTTATGGGGAGGAATGTGAGCCGTTACTAATCAGTGAAGGGATGCAAAAGAGCATGAAAACAAAGCTAAGGATGGTAGTCAGGACTGGTCATGGTACTTCTCTACATTTCAGATGAGAATTCTTGTTCTTTTTGCCCTTGACACTTGTGCCATGGCAGGGAAAGTGCTGCTTGTGAATACTGACATCAGAAAAACAGCCAGCAGTAAACAGTAGCTTGGGAAAGGAGTCGCATGCACTTGACTGTAGCTGTGCAAAAGGCTGCCTGGCCAAGAAGAGGAGTGCTGTCAGGCAACACCGAATCCTGGGGGAAGATGTGGTGGGTGTGTAGAATTGCTTCCTTTAATGCTTGTGCTCTCAGGATGGTGATGGACTCCTAGCAGCAACATCTGGAGTACAGCCCTGCTGCTTGTTACAAGCAGGTCTGGCCAAGTACCAAAGACAGTAGTTCTACTGATGGTGTTTATTTGTGTATGTATTTGACATCAGCGTAACTTGAAATTGCCTGTCTTTGGAACTTGCCCTTCAAAATCAGTGATATTTACCTGGCACGGTAACTCCAGCCCTTCAGCTTTCCCATGTGAGAAATTCCCTCATGGCATGACTGTAGCAGCACAGCTGGCCCCTCGTCCCCAGTGGACGGTATTCCTGAACACTGCGCTGTGTCAGAAGGGGGTCCCCAAAGGGATGACAGCATCTAGGGCATGGTCGCCACAGAAGCTGGTGGGATTTACTGTGTGTCTGTGTTAGTTCTTTGAGCTGCTTAACAGCTCACTGATAACAACTCACATTTCTGCAGCTCCAGGAGCGTCATGGCAGAGACAGGGCTCCCATGGCCTGCTTGCACTGCAGTGCAGTCTGTGGAAGGATCCTGGGAAGAATTCCCTGGAAAGGGTCTGGTACTCACTGCTTGTACGCATCACCTTGTATGCCCCCTTTCTGTAGCTGTAGCTTCCTCATAAAGATGTAATAAAATCCCGTGGGCTATTTGTCTAGAGATAAGGAAAGGCTTCTGGCACATTTCCACCGTCACATTTTGCTTATGGTTTGACCAGGTTTGTCTGACCTAGTTCTGTTCATAAACTGGGCTTAATGGTAGAGTCCTGGAAATGTTCCCAGCTGCTAAAGCCAGGCTATTCCCTCTGCAGTAATTAATTGCAGCTCAAAAGCCCTTCACCAGCTATGTATCATAACATTAACATAAAAAAACATGTTCTCTGGGATTCTAAGCTTTGAACAAGCTTCTTATGGTAGCGAGACATATTCAATATCACAAGGGCACCATGGGACTCTGCTCATCAGTTGCTTGCTGCTAAGTACATACAGAACTGGAAAATCTCTTTCCTGTGTACCCATTACAAAACTGTTATCACAGAATAAAATGAAGCTTTGGATTGTTTTTACTGAGCTGGGCGTGATTTTTCATTCCAGTGTAACTTTCCATCATTGGCAAAAAAGAATTTGGGAACAAGTATAAGGAACTGAAACTTGATACCCAATAATAATTTGAATACCATGAGGCTCCTGGAGAGTGCTCAACAATTATTACAGACAGGGAGAATTGTTCGCACTAACCGTCTAGCAAAGAGGCAACTTTTGGCTGAACTAAGGGTACCTAAATCATACTCATTAGATCTAAATCATGTAAAGGACATAGTAAAGAAATGTCCTGTTTTCTATGTAGGGTTAGCTTCATCCAGAAATGCTCTGGACTTGTCCAAACCTCAGGTCACCTTCCATGAACATGTACATGAATTTACTGGGTCAGTAAGTTAAAACTGCACAAAGGACCTCAGGTCCTAAACTTTCAAAGTTTCCCTAGCTCTTACAGTTTAAAATGCAGGTTTCCTTGTGCTTGCTGTTAGGAATAAGCAACCTACAGCTCAAAATGTTGTGTCTGATCCCCCTTAATAGTGAAACTCTGTCTCAATATGCCATTTAGTACACACATCATTAACAGAGAGAGCAGGAGACTAATGTAAAACTTATTGATTATACTGCTTTATAAAAAGCAAGAGGCTTGAATTCCCCTGGAACAAATATTCATGTGCTTAAACTAGCTACCATGTGAATTGTAGAGGAACCTCCTCCCGGCATCACAGTTCCTGTGATGAATCCTTTAAGATTTCCTGGACCTGAACTGTGTCAGCTGCGCTTGCTTCCAGCTTGTCAAGAAGCGTGGAGCTAACGCCACGAGCTGGTACAGAGTTCAAACTGGGAGCTGCCCTGGTGAGGAAGGGTTTTCTGAGGTGTTGCTGTTTGGGGAGGGTAGATTGCTCCTAGTCGAGGTGCACAACCTGATTTATATGTCTGATATCACTGAAGACCAACTCAATCAACATAGTTTTCAGCAAAGGCCAGACGTCCTGTGCAAAGAGTGCTTCTTCACATGGGTGGGAGTGACTAAGGTGGAAGTGACTACAAGTTACAATGAATTTATATCCCCTTCTTCAAAACAAATCGCGTCATTTCTTTTATGCCCAGTTCTAGCCTCTCAGCAGCATTACTGAGGTTCATGTGCAACCATTGAAGCAAGCTGGAGGATGAGATTTTAAAGACTAATGTTGCCAAAGATTAATACAGCTTTTTTGTTGAGAAGGTCTAAGCCCTGGCCCCAGAGCCTTCCATTGCAGAGTGCTGACCAAAAATGGATCCTTCAGCAGAGAAGCCCTGTGTAAAATGGAGTTGTTTTACTGTCTGCTAGGAAGGAAGGCAGATAATACAGATGACCTCGCTAGTGTGCTTAGGAGGGGAAGGAATATATTGTGCTTGGATTGTATTGCATGTTACAGCAAGACTGCGAGTGAAGAGAAATGGAAGAGTTTGAAAAATAAGTAGAATCAGAGCCTTTAGGAGCTGTTAGCAGTCAAAACCATCAGCTCTGCACCAAAAAGGGAAGCTTCCAAAAGCTGGACATTGCTCATAGCCACTGTTTCTATATCTTCCACGATAATAATCCACAGACTGATGTCAGGACTCAGATGTATGGGCTCAGATGTATTTTGTCTGGTTGAAAACATTTCCTCTACTTTGCAGAGGCTCCTTAGATCCCTTCTGCAGCCCTTGAGTTATTTGCAAAATTTGCCTCAGCTTTCCTGACACCTGGAGAGGGAAGGGCTTGTCCCCTTGGCCAACACCTGAAGGCGGGCAGTGTGTGTTAAAAAGAGAGGTCAGGTGTAGTTCAGTAGTTTTCAAAAGAGGTCTCGGGTATTGTAAGCACAACACTTCATTTAAAGTCTAAAGACTGAATTGTGACACCCTTCAAAGAAAGGAAAGTTGTTTCTTTTAGGATGGCTTCTGTGGCACTGTCATGTCCCTGGAAGTGTTCTTAAGGCAGCAAAACTACCACATGTCTATAGCGTGGAATGGGTTGCTTTCAAAGCACACAGAGCTGAAACACCTCAAAGCTTAACTTCATCTTTGTCTACTTTGTGTCACTACTCTGTAAGACAAGATAAAATGTAGACTTAGGTCTCCTTGAATTCAACTGACTTGAGGAAACTACAGACATGTTGGGCCTGCATTTTGCAGGCAGGGGGCTAGGATGCAGGCATGTCTCTGCCCTTTGTCCTCAGTTCAATACAGAATGCAACAGGCTGCTACTGACCCAGATCTCGAGGGGCAAAAACCGGGGGAGTTTTCCAAATAGTAGGCTGGATGAAGTAAGATGAAAGTATGTCATGGATTCTTACTGGCTCCTTTTCAATCATCTGAGCTGTCAGAAGTATGACTGCCTCGTTATGCTTGGGCCCTCAGCTGAATTTTGATGACCCATGTGGGAAGTGTTTAAAACTACCACTACAGACTTCTCGGTGCTCCAGACAAAGCTGCAAATGCTTGGTTGTATCAGAAAGGTTTAAAGTCGAGTCAGCCATCATAAAACTTAATAAAGCAAGTGAAAAAATTCTGCTGTGGTCTCCAGTAGCAGCACTTCAGGTATACTGTCTTGAGAACTGTAAACACTTATTTATGTTTTTATCTATTCACTACTTGATTTGGAAAAGGAGTAGTAGACCTTTAAAATATTCCCTGAGCAATTCTGGGGGCCCCTGTAGTGTTAAGCTATACGTAACCTGGGATAGAGTACTCTCAAAGCTGAGATAAACTGCTGCAGCAGTGGTTCTGTTTCTTAGCCGGGAAAATGGGATAGAAAATTCATTCCTCATACAGCTGACAAACATATGTGCACATCTGCTGGAGCTATGCATGCTAAATAGACCTGGAATTGCTGTTGCCTTGCAGAACATGAAATCTGGATGGCGAATGGTTATCTAACATGAAATACTTGGCAGAAGTCTCAAAAGCTAATTTCAGCTCTATGCTTTGTTCTTTAAGGGATATAAGTTTAATTGAAAGTTAATACTTTTGTTAGAAGTATCATGCTCAAAAGGACCAAAATACTACTGGGTTTTAGGAACAGTATAAATCCTGTAGGTGCAAGTCATGGTCTGTTGGAATTAACCGAGGTAATATCTCAAGCAAGAGCTTCAGGATGCTGGTTATCAATGCCAAGCTAAATTGCATACATCAAGAACTTTGCTTCATGACTCTCACGTCTAAATAAACTTGTGAGTTCAGTTAAGAATGTAATCCAAGGATGTACCAGTCCTGCCTGTAAACTTGGTTGTCTGCTGCCAATCTGAGTAATTTATGTGGATGGAAACAATTGATTTCATGGCCTGAGACCCCACCTTTGAGGGACAAGGGTCAAAGTTCTAGCTGGGGTGGGTGCACGTTAAGGATCAGTGGCTAAGGGGGCACGCTGTTCTGCAAATACTCGCGTTGGGTTTTGGGTTACTGCTCTGGGAGCCAGGTCGGTCACCAAGGATCACTGTAAGGTATGAAGGTTTGCTAGCGGGTAGAAAAACAGTGAAGAGCACAGCTTCAATAGTGATTACAGTTGCATGTTAGTTCTGCATTCTTTGAGTAAATCGACTGCTCCTGGCAGAGTCAAGGACCTCATCTTTTCTCTAGGGTTATGGCTGGGATCCATCAGATGTTACAGCACTCATGGCAGCCTGTTCTTTCTTGGGTGCCTAATCTTGAGCAGAAAGCATGGTGTGGTAACACTGCATCTTAAATCTTGTGAAAACAATACCAAGAGGAAGTGTGCCTCCAAGTGAAACTGGGAAGGACAGAGAAAACTGAAGCAACTTCATAACCAAAACAACATTACAGCATTGCAAAGAAATAGAGGGAAGTAAAGAGCCTCTTCCCATAAAAATTTCCATCTTTAACAGTCAATTCATTTACTATGGCAAGTGTGAGCAGTCTTAGAGTGACTTGGACCTTCCCCTATTGCAGTAACCAAAACAAAGATGTAATAGAGCTGTTGGTTCCTCTAAACAGTCTGCATAGAAACCTTTCAAAGGGATTTTTTATTGTGTAGCAGTAGGGGCAATCGCCACTGCCTCTGATGTTAGAAGCAAAACCAGGATCAACTTGCCAGTACAGTATTTAGTGGGAAATGGGGCAGTTAAATACAAGAATTGATCCCATTTGTCTAATGGCTGTCTTTGTAAGAGGACCAATAAAAGGCAGTCAATGACACTCTTCCTGAGGAGACTCCAGGGGCTGTGTTATGACCACCTTCTGGTTGAGACTCTGTACCAAACTTCTGGTTCAGTGTTTAGATGTTTCTGGGAAGTGTTCAGAGCAAAACAGACATGAAAGCTATATAAGAGATGGGTCAGTTTTGGGCCTGTGAGGACAAAACATGGCACATGTGAACTTGCAGCATTCCAATGGTTATGAACCTTCAACTGCATTGCACACCTTACAGATCACCTGGCACACGAATGCACCAGAAGGGAGTCTGGCCTGTTTGTGGCCACTGGCACAGAGCACTGGGCTAGCATTTGCCTTTGGAAGGTGAGTTGTCTTCTTTTGCTAGACAGCTGGGTGACAGCAGGTTTTTTTCTGTGTGAAAAGGGAATACTGAAACCACTTGTAAACTGTTTCAAAATGTAATGAGAGCCAAATTTGCAATGTCTATCAGATAGAAGTGCATCTGCCTTGTTGCTGAACTGTATAGGTTGCATCAGGTTAAATATCATTAATCATATCTGATCTATATGGAAACATGTGGCAAGGGTGTGGCCAGCATAAGGAATGACACAAACTTGGGGTCTTTTCCAAGTGAGGGATACCAACAAACTTGCATCCTGCTTTCGCCTCAGTCTTCTGGGACAGATTATCTGGAAAGAGTTAATCAAATGCTTGCTTGGATATGTACAAAGGGCTCAACATTAGAACTGGATGGCACATGGGTGTTGTAAATCAACATACCCTGAAATAAGAAAATTAACTATAAACTTGCTAAAAGTGCTCTAAGCTTCTCTTGGCTGCTTCAAAGTCCCTGTGTAACAGTGATAGAAACAGGGTATTGCTGCAAAGAAAATCATCCCAGCAACGGCCAAATTGTGCTTTGTACCGAGTCATAATTCACTAATGAGTTCATAATTCACTATGTACATGGTTGAACCAGACTTTTTGGCCCCAAAGAGGTTAATTCTCCAAGAAGATGTTACTGGTCATATGGCAACTGAGGTTAACAGAAATATTGTGGGGGGTTTTGTGTCAATTGTTAGCGTTAAAGTAATAGTCAACTTTTAGTCCTGCTTTTATCTGTGATGCAATAAGATGTAATAGAATTATTAGTTTGTCATAGATCTCAGACTTTATTAATCACCTGAAAAGTTGTAATAATCTGGCATAAGGCATATGATGGAAGAGCAGCTTTTGTGTCTTGCCAGCCTCATTCCATCACTTTTACCTGCTGTTTGAAGTAAGAAGACAATGGAATTCATAGGGCCAGTTGATATGATCAGTCTCAGCATAAGCTTCACTGGAGCCTCTAGTCAGCAGGCTGCCTTTTGAAGAGTCCTGATGGTGATATTCACTTCAGCATTTGTCTGATTGGAATACACTGTAAAAATATGTTAAAAGTTCACTGGATTATTTCTAGACAAGTTAATGATGAATTCTTACAAGCAAATGGTTATCTTTGTGAATTAGACTTCAGACTTCAACTCTCAACTGAAAGAAAACATCTCAGTAGTCTACATTAGCTCTTGCTCTGGAACAGTTTCTCTTGTCTCATGTAAACTGCTTGCAGGTATCTAGTGTACAATATCCTTGCAAAGATAAAAAAGGAAATAACTGGAGAAGCTATTTAGGAGTTTCACATCCTTAGGTACTTTTTTATGGGTAGATTTTCTTGCAAGAAAGTCTGTTGTGAGGACACAATTTTAAGCCTGAAAACAATGGATTTGGAGAATACTGACACTTTGCCAAACACTTTCTCTAAACACAGCCTAAACTTAGTCAGTGAAGGTTCTTGCTGTTTTTAACCAGGTGTTACATTCCATCTGCTTAGCAGTGGTAGCTGTACTGCTACAGCCCAGTTGAATACTTCCTGCAAAGCAACCAGAGAAGACCCTTTTTTTTGTTAGAAATGACTAGGTGCAATCGATTTATGTTGGCACTACTGAACTGGCTGATGAAATATGAACCCTTACTATTCTTATCAATTAATAATGCCTGGGGTTGAGCTATCAGGGACCCTGAGGGTACTAACAGTCCTCAGTGGCTTTGAGCAGCCTCACGCAGGGCCTTCTCCCTCACACCCCTGGCTATGGAGCCAGGAGTCCATTTGAGCTCAGTCCAGGGCCTTCACTCACTTCCTGAGCTCCACTGGTAGAGTGCCAGTCTCCAGCTCAGCCACGTCTGTGCCAAGGCCCATGCCCGGCATGGATGCTGATTAACTTGGTTGGTCAAGGGAATGGACAGCCATGCCTGTTTAAAACTTGGCAACATGCAGCTTGCTGTCACTAGTTAGGAGGAGGTAGTAATTTTCTGAAAATGGAACTCTAACAGCATCCAAAGGGAAAAGTATGCACTATATAAAAAATATGCACTTAGTCTCTAGCACTCTGATAAACTCATTCTCTCTGATTAAGCATACAGTGACATTTGACTGACTTTGTCAGCTGGAAGGGTGAATGGGTAAAATAAATAACAGTCTCTGACTGAATGTATTTAATATGCTGGGTAGGAGGTCAGTATGACTCATCCTTTCCACTTGCTGGATAGCCTGGTACTTGTAGAGAAAAATCTGCCCTTCTGTTGATGCTTCCAGAGATATAATGCTTCTTGGTACTTGAATCCACTACAGGTGCCTTTCCAAACTGATACCCAGTTTCTGTAAAGCCGCCACACCTTGCCATGGCTCTCTAAATGAGATTTAGTGTGAGTATTGCAGTTTGGTCCTAAAGAGGAAGGATTCCTGATTAGCTGACTGCATTCCTTACCATGCCATGGGCCACTGCAGCTTCAGAGTGCACCTGTCTGCATCCTACTATCCAGATTAGGGAGTTGCTCCTAGAAGGTACCCTAACTTGCTCCTTATCTAAGTAACACTGCCCTGAATGTGGAAAGTGGCATGTGGCTTTTCTGCTTAACCAAACACTGCATCTGATTTAACGAGACTACCTGATACCAGACTTGAAGAAGGCAGCAGGCTCAGCACGGGTCTAATGCTGTCCAGATAACAGCAAACTCTGAGAAGAAAGAGTAATCAGCTCTTACTGCCTCACTGAGAGCATGCCTCAGTTTAATAACCTGCTTCTAAAAAAAGTTCCCTGAGGAAACAGTACACTGTACATGAAGATCTCTATAGGAGTTTAATTAGGTGGTGTCCTTCGAGAAACATACTTGCTTTTTCTCCAGTCTCTTTAAGAACTGGGCCTCTAGTTTCTAATTATCTTGTTCTTTTTGACTGGGACAGCTAAATAATTATGATTTGAACTGGGGGAATGAATGCAGTAAAGAGATGTTCTTAAATGCAATCAGCCACCCATTGCTCTGACAAAAAGTGTGATAACGTAATAACACAGCCTTGCAAGAGATCGACGTGAATGTAAGAATGCTGCAAAATGTTTGCAGAAGTTTGCCAGGAATTAATCAAGTTAGTTTTATGTTGTAAGATGATATAGGTCCTCCATGCTCCAGCTGAAGCTTTAAGTGATTTCTAAATGAGCATGACATTAAGTGAGCAGAAACCTAATCAGTAATTGATAGATCCAGTTGCATGTCCCTGTCACCACACTGTCTCCGACACGCTGACCTGATTGAGCCATGGAGCCCTTAGTGCAGCTTCTAAGTAGCTATAACTATACTACAGCAATGTTAGAGGCCTCATTATACTAACAGTTATGAAAATTGAACCCCCAAAGTGAGAAAGTAGTGCAATAATAAAGTAAAATTTATCAAGCACCTTGGCCATTATTAGCTCACATAGGAAGGCTAAATGCAAGAAGGAGATGGAGGATTACTGTATGCAAATGGCTAATCTTTTATTTTTCTTTTGGTTTTTTTTTGTTTGGTTGGTTTTTTTGGGCTTTTTTGGGGTTTTTTGTCCCAGCTGTCTAGAAAGCTAGAAAAATGCCAGGTTAATTTTTCAAGACACTGACTGCAAGATGTTTTAACACTTCATCCTCTATCATGGGTGCAATCTGCCCAGATTGTCTGGTAGTTATTGATCCTATATCCAACGGTCTTGAAGGTTTTTCAAGGTTACTGCACTTGAAAAAGTAAAAAGTATCCATGTCCAAGATCGCAGTGAGTTTGGTGTGTTTCTGAGTTGATGAATGAAATGCAAAGGTGTCTGAGGTTGCGAGATAGTATAGGAGCAAAGAAATGCTTAAACAGACAGCTGTAAGTCCAGATCTCCTTGTACTAATGTAAGTGTTCTTGGACTTAGAAGCAAAACAGAAGGAGACTTCAGAAAAATTGTAATAGTCAAAATTAAGGTATAGACATACTACATTTGAAAGGGAAGGCTAGAGAAACATGGGTATACGCTCATAGCTCTGCAACTCACTGTCTCACCCTTCTCCCTCCCAATTCTGCTGTTAATGTCAATCTTCGCCAATCTGGTGCATGAAGAAGTGTTTTCTAGGTGTGAGAGCAAACACCAGACTTCACCAATATGTTTCTCCGCGCCTTGTGTCTGTTCCTTTGATGCCCTGCTGCAGCTAGCGAAGGCAGCAGTCCTATTCAGGTCTTAGTTTCTGCCTCTGACAGACTCCACCAAGCCCTGGCTGGACTTGTAGTATGTGAAATTCTAAAAGGTGGCTGCTGGGGAAAACCTTCCCAGGACAAAAACCCAGTGTAGACCGTGCTGTTTCGCATGACAGCGTTGTGTGTGGACTGAGCAGTGGCACTTGGCACATTATGATGGTGCAGGAGACAATGGCACTGTAGACATATGATGGATAACAAGCTTGTGGCCCACAGCAGTTGCTTGCATAAGACCTATGGAAATTCATACAGCGTATGATTAACACTTGCTATCAAGCAGAATCTTAAAAAGCTGTTCACAAAGAGGGAAGAAAAGCTTGTTATGGTTCATAATGATAGTTCTTACAGAGAACTTGCTGTCCAGTGCTTCATAAGAAGCCATCTGCCACACTAAGAGAGCACAATGGAGCTGCATCATAATTCCTAATGTGGGGCATGACCTGCACTGTAGCAGATAGAAACCTGGGTATGATGTTCCTTTGATGTAGCTGGGATTGTTACCCCCACAGAGTCCATAAGCAGAATTTAAATGTGCTCTGTCAGTGGTTCGTTGCCCAACCTCGAGGTGTAACAGCTGAAACTGCTTCATGGCCTACTGTGGATGCAGCAAAGATGCTCCCATGAGTCCCAGTCTATTCTGTGCCCGTGCCCTTTGCAGAATTCATGAGGAAAACTTAGACGTGCTGCATTATTGCATCTTAAACATTAGAGATCTGATTGGCACCAGAAGATTTCCCCCTTGGGTAGATCTTCTATGTAAGGGAACCAGTAAAGCACAAACTTCTACACATTTAGTAGCATAAATAATGACAGCACCCAGGTTTGGTACGAGAGGGAGCACCAGTTATGGTTTGTCGAAGCATCAAATTAGAAGACAGAACTGGATACTGTGTGCTGGAAATAATTAGCTGATCAGCTTTTATGCTATACTCGAAATTTGTTTTCACTGTTCAAGCACAACCACTCCACTATCCGTACGCAAAAAGCAAATTAGTACCTTAGTGCAGAGGAAGTAACCCTGAATACAACTTTATTTATTAGCAAAGTGCAGTACAAGCATGGGAACATAGTAGCGTGACCCGAATTAAATGACATGGTGAGCTGAAAAGCTTGTCATGTAATCTTTTCTGCAGCAAACCCTCACTAGTGCTCCAGTGTAGTCTAGTCTGTATATGTTTCCATTTACATTTTCTATCAATTTCCTTACATAAGCTCAACACTAAGTATCTTTTATGTGAGATGCCAGCTGACTTCCCTTCTCTATCGCTTTATGTTCAGCCAGACATTTCTTCAGCCTCTGACCCTGTTGCTTCCATTCTCTTTAGGGTGCCTAGTTGCCATTTTAGCTTGACTTTTGATTGCTGTTGTGTTCCCTGAACTGTTGGTAACAGCTATGTGCTGGAAGAGCTGACCTGTATTGCAGCTGTGCTTTTTCAGCAGGAGAGTCTTTCCTGCTTAGGGGGACCCCAGAAGTTCATTTCTAAATAATCAAGGAATAGAGAATATCCCCAGTAGAAGTCTGCCCTGGCTTCAGTGAGAGCCGGGAATTTACTCATATTGTGTGAAGTAATGTTTATTCTGGGGAGTCAGGAAACAGCATTATCTTCCATAAAGACACTTGAGAGATGTGAACAGGGAGTCTAATCCACTGTATGGGAATGCTATGGTGGTAGTCAACATAGCTTAAATCTGGCTGGCAGGCCTGTCTCCTAACCACATGACTGGTTTCCTTTCCTTTTTAAGCCGGATTAGCAAGTAAAACTACTAAGGATGTATTCAAGCGCTCAAAACTTTCTGAGAAATGACTGTGTTTCAAGCGCACATCTGTTATCCACATTGGTGGGCCAGTCTGTCCAACTGCAATTGCCTTTTTCTTCCGGATTTTGGCAATATCCATTTCTAACAAACTTTGCTGGCAGTGGGCAATACCAGCTTCAGTCTAACTTACACCGAAAGAGCAATTCACGGGGACCAGTTTAGTCACAACTTCACTCAGGCGTTTCTGATTTCAGTAAAAAGACAGTTTTTGAAGGAAATGGACTGAGTTTTGGTGGACTTTGGAATTGGAGAATTCTGTCTTTTCCAGCTGTTTTCCCCTGAAATCTTGAGTATTGTCTTTTTAATTGTCTTAGAATCAGTGACTCCTCTCTGAATGGGACTGTCACAGCTGACAACCCTGCCTGTGAAATCTCTTCACCACTCTTCAAATACTTCTAATTCATTTCCCACAACCATATGGTTGTCAAGAGGATTTAAACTCTATTCTCAGTGGGGCTTTCATTTCCACAGGCAGATGAGAAGCTTGCCATATATTATCCTGGCAAATACAACTGCCACAAACTTGTTACATCATCAGAAAAGATGCAAGCTGCTTTCTGAGAAATTAAATGAGTAAAAGGCTAGAACATGTGGAAAATGCAAAAAAAAAAAAAAAAAAAGCCTCAGAAGAAAACTGAAATGAGCTGCTGACAAAGCCAGTAAGATTCTTATCTTCAATAAATGATGAAAACTACTACATAATTTTGGTAATGATGGTTCAAATGTAGGAAGTCAAATGCATCATATTCCCTGGGTCTATTGCTGTCTAGTTTCTTATGGCTGCATGTCATTTTTAAAAGGCAGTATCATAATACTGCTCTGAGCACTGTGGCAATAGCTAAGCTTTAGCCATCACATCAGAGGCTTGAGGCTGAGATAAGTCACTTAATATTTTTATCTCATCAGGCATATGTTTGTTACGTGACCCTCACATTGGGAGAGCCCATCTTCCAAATTTGCATTATCCCACCCTGACTGATGAGTTTATAGCTGATGTGGGGAAGGGAAATGCCATTGTGCCAAAGTGCAGTTAATTTTGTAAGAAGTCAACTCAGCCCATATTTTCTTTTACTCTTTCACATCAACTCCCCTTAATATTCAGCTTCATACGCTGGTTTTCAGGTCAGGCTAAGACAAACTGTCAGCGTTAAGTGCTGCATGTACATGAAAGGATATTCTCATAGTGGTAGTTGTGGTGGCAGCAGAAGGTTTCTAAGAATATATTACATAGTAAGTGTGTTGTACCACTGATGTCTTCTCTGAGCTCTGTAAACAGTGGACTGAACTATTACAGACAGCTACTCCCTGACAAAGCTAGTATTGGTGGGGGAAAAGCAACACTAATTTAGTTTCTATATAATAAGGTTTCTTTACTGTTTGAAGTCAATGAGCTTTACAAAGTTCTGGGCATGTTATTTTGCAGCTAGATTCAAATACATAGGGCAAAATGATATAAATGTGTTATTGAAACTTAAATTTAAGCATAACCAAGCCACATGGATTAGACTGAAAAAGGAATTCTCTCCAATGCATTTTGTGCTGATTCCATTAAGGATTTTATGACTTTAGATATGGTTAAGCATAATGCTTTTACATACAGCATGAACAGCATGATGAATGATGATTTTTAGAAGCCAAATAGCAGTGCTGCTCTTCAGCTGCACTTGGAGTTGCTTACCAACTTTTCTCCTGAGACTTAATTAAAAAGAATATACTGTCCATCTTCATATGGAAATACTAGCATACTAGAAACATTGGTGTGCTTTGATGTTACTGATTGGTGCTTAAAAAGCAGATCTATCCAGGTGTCATACTTTTATTTAATATGACTGATTATCATAAATACTCCTGTTTTCTTATATCTCATGAATCTCAGCTTTATGGCCCTGGGAAGCTGCAGGAGGTGCAGCCTCAGTTTATGGACTTGGAAAGACAACATACCTGAAACAAGTTGTTCAGTGTCATCCGTCATTGTAAGGAAATTCCTCTGCCCACTCCTTCCTGTTGCCTTCTGGGTGGGAGATGATCCTGTGAGCTTGTGGGATGTTGCTGTTAGCTCCTCATGACAACACTGAGTTTTCCAACTCCCTTAACGCTACTGCTATGAGACAACACACACACAATGTGGCACCAAGTAAAATAATGAAATTGTGACCAACGTGGCAATTTCCCTACCAGCTGAAGATGCTGATGATTTTGCAGAGCATGTTTTAGGAAGCAGGATGTGTAGGCGCACGGTGCTGACCTTTGCCACCCCTGTTCCCTCGATCCTCAGGGCCACCAGAGAATTGAAGTGATGTCAGGACACAGCACGGTGCCTGCAGGCAGGTTCATCCTGAGAAGAATAAAACCTGGGACTCCAAGGCCAAAGGGTGAGTCTGGAAGGTGCAAGGAATATGTGTGTTAACATTAAGGGAGCAACAAGCAGGAGAGGTGAGGGAGAAAATATGATTTAATATAGAGTAAAGCGGCCAGAGCGGAACACGTGAGGACTGTGGAAGTGAGGCAGGCAGCTTGCAAGCTGGTATGTCCATGTGCTGGATCACCACCACGTCTGCAAGCACGGTGCCCTAGGGATGGGTGAGTTCACCTGGCATCAGGCTGTGTCTCAGGCCTGGCTGCGACACTTGCAGGAAACTTCTCTCCTGGTGTCCTGCTGTGGCTGCGCAGACTGCAAACATTTCATGGCAATATCTGACAAGTCTGTTCCACTACTTTCACATACTCCAGGAGTTTGAACCCTATTTAGCCTTAGAGTAATTGAGGTAAATAAGCTGATAAAGCTCAGGATAGATGTGATGGAATTGTGATGAAGGAAAAAAGAGGCTTTAACTTTTAACTTTGATTGAAATGTATTTGTAGGACAAGTTATTTGCAGATTAGCTTCACTATGAGTGTTGTATTTCTTTAATGAGTAAAGCCTTCACTTGACTGCAAGAGAGTCACAGCTTTTTTAATCTTTTTTATAGTAACTATTAAATATATAGCTGGTACATATGCATTAGTGAAGCATCAAAGCCAGCTCAGGAGCTAATTAGTGACTACTTCTGTTGCTGAAAAAGCTGGAAGACTACTCATCCTTATAAGATGTCTCTTGTATTTCTGCTAAGCCAGTACAAACAACCTATTTTCTAATTGTCTGCTATTTGGGATGATTTGGCTTCTGAAAGTTTAGTCTTAAAAAGTGACTATTTCTGGAATAGACGTATGTTTATCTGGAATAAACATCAGGTAAGAGCAAGAAAGACTTGGTCTATCAGACACAGAATTATGAATAGTGGTTCAGATGTTCATGCTTTGAATTGGTCATATCAGGAAGTCTTCAACTAGTTTAATTCTTTGGACAAAAGTTGTAAGAAACTGCCATTTCAGTTGTGTTAGCACCTCTGTTAATACTATACACATCATGAAAACGTTGAATAACTGCCCTTGTAGGTGTATCTGCAGAAAAACACAGCAAAAACATAGATCATTAATGATTAATTTCTGGCAGTTGTGCATAATACATTTATTTTTATATCTTTTGTTGTAACCACTTCAAAACCAGACTTTTCATGTCCTCTCTTTCCCAGGAAACAGCTTCAATCAGCTCTACTAACAGAAGTCTTTTTTTGCTGGTGTTACAGGAAATAGAACTTAATGGCCAAGTAATGGAAGTAATAAACCCTAGGTCATCGCCAACATTTGCTATATACTACTGGCATCCAGGACAGATGAGGGTTTTTTGCCATTATAGTGAATAACATTCAGAATATCCTGGGAATAACAGAGGAACAGTCCCACAACTGGGTAATTGCTAATAGTGGATTACCTTCCCATCTCTAAACTCTAGGAGGGGATTCCCACCGAAAGCTGTTGTATATCTTCCAATCTACTGCTCATCCTTTGTCTAAGAAATTATTTAAAAGAAGATACACTGTCACTGTCCCAGTTTTCTCTGCTGCATTTTAAGTGCTACAAACAGGAACACGGTAAACTCTTTACTTGAACTTCATATTACAACTTCAGGTCTGTGGAGTCAGAGCAGGTTTGACTTGGGAGCAGAACTAATATTTTTCAGTCATGAACATTCACTAAAGACTTCCTCTGTATTCCTGTCTGAGTGTGACATTTGGAGTGGAAAAGCACAATCATATCTGCTCAGATCTTTTCAGCTGCATCTAGTGTAATTGCCAAATTGAATCTTGTGATAGCTTAAGTGCTCGATTTATTGTAGCCAGCCTGTGAGATTTCTAATAAAGTTGCATAATGCTAGGCTGCTGTACAAAGCCTGGTATCTGCAATTACATAAGACCATCTCTTTTCCTGTAGGAAAGGTGGTTGTAGTGACATTTGAAATGTCGTCTGAGGGAACACTACTGGCTAAAAAGGAGCAGCTGATTTTTTGTTATTCTGGGAGGCTGAGCATATGGTGCAGCACAAGGCCAAGCAAGTTTCTCCCTGTGCTTTGCCAACCTGTCTCTTAGTGTGCCCTGCAGTCTTCTCTCCCTTCTTGGCAGGCGTGAGTTTTGCATGCCTCTTTTCCAGCTTATTAGATCTAGCGGTAAGACGTTGACTTTCCCTATAAACCTGGCTTCATCAAACATGCTAGGAAGTCATGGCCCACTAACTATGTGAGCAGTCTAATGCCTGTATTACAAATGGGAGGATGCCTTTCATTCCACTCCTTGCTCTGCACTTGGTCTAACCTATTACTGTATTTTTCCACAATATTATCAACTGTGGTGCTCAAATTACCTTCACAAAGTACTAACACTGGCCTCTGCTCCACTGTTTCTGTCGTATGGTTGAGCTCAAAGATGAAGAAACCATTTGTTCTAGAATAAAATTAATTGGCTCTTAAAAAGCAAGAGAACTGATTTGAGCCTTGATGAGAGACAAGACCCTTCAACAGAAACTGTTTGCTAAAGAAACCTTTATATTTCCTTGGCATTAACTTTATCTGAAAGGTTGGATCTGGCTGACAATGACTTATTCTGGTGCAATTCTGTGAGACTGAAACTTATTAGACAAATCCTATGAAATCAAGAACATGGGAAAGTCTAAAAAAAGGAAATACGGTGGTGTAGCAGTGGATTGGTAATTCGTTTCATCAGATTTTCAGGCACTGAGTTAATACTTTGTGGTGGAGAGTTGATACTTCCAGTGGAGAGCTCAATCGCTTAACTGTGTTTAGGTGGATTACACTGATGTTGGGTGCTCTGCACAAGGCAGAATCTCAAATCTCCAGGCAAATATGCACTTTTGGATGCTCCACAGCTGCGTCTTTAATCTCCCGTGCAAATGGCTTTCTCAGTTTTCTAACAGTACAGCTCAAACATACTAGTAATTTGGGTTTGGGACAGTATGGCTACTGCCCTTGCCCTTTTAATTACAGTACCACAGATGCTTTGGGAGACAAAGTATTTGTCACTCTGAAAAATGAATCCAAATGCTTGCTTGTGCAGAAGGAATCAAGGTCTGTGGTCCATATCTGGTGTTGCATACACTGTGTGGATGAGAAGTGGCTCTCTCTAGAGCTGAGCTGGATGCCTGTTGTGTCAGCACAGGAAGCTCAGTATTGCAAGTGTCTTCTCAGAAGCAGAGATGCTGTCAGCTCAACACAGCTCATGACGTGTGTACCTAGCTGAAGGCAACAAAAAATTGTGTAGCTTCTTTGAGATCAATGTGCTACCGATTGGTTAAAAAACAGGAAAAAAACCAAGAGCGGATCAAGCAAGAGAGAGCTATCTGACAGTAATAGAACCACTGGTTCCACTGTGATTAGCCTGATTTTACTTAAATTTAGGTATCAATTGTGACTAATGCACTTCTGTTCTGCAGAATGTGCCAGTCTGTGCACCCATCAGGTTGTGCACGGGACAGACTCAGTCAGTAGCACAACATCACATGTAATGTACCAGTCTAAGTTCTCAACAGATGTGAGGCATATTCCCTTATAGTAGCCATACTGTGTACAAAAATTGCTTTCGTTTCAGCAAGGTTAAACCTGAAATGGGTTTGGTCCCTCTTAGAATCAGAGCAGGCCTTTAAATAGACCTAAATCAGCCCATTTGCAGAGCTGAGAAAAATCCTCTGGGGTACTCTCCCCTCTGACCCAGAGTTGTAGATTGAAAAGCCATGAAAAATAGGCTTTGTAGCCATAGCTGATACTTTGGAGGTTGTGATAATGCCCCAAGCAATGGGGTAGCAATTCCAGCGGCTGACTCTAGAGAGAAATTGTGAATTTGCACTGAATTTCTGGTGGAGACAGACTCTGCTGTTAGCTTCGAGCTACAATGTCTGTAATAGGACTAATTAACATTCAAGGCAAAAAATCCTTACTTCTAAAACATAGCTTTTATTCTCTAATACTTATGGTATCAGCTATCATGTAATGTGAACCTTGAGACAAATGCTTTTATAAGTAAGAATACCACTTTAGCTTGTCAGGCTAACTTGCACCACCTAATTTACTGAACAGATTTAAAGAGTCAAAAGTCTCCTGTTTCACCCATCCCTACAGCAAGTATTGTGAATACTTTGCCAGTGTACACAGGGCATTAAGAGACTCCAGCATGAAATCTTCTGGCATTATTACATAAGTCAAATCTGAATTAACTACAGCCCATATTAGCTCCTTCCTGGGAGGAAACAGAGGTGCCTCACTAAAATGATGTAGAAATTCCCATAGTTGGGAACATAGGGATGGCCCACTAGTTAAATGAAGAGTTGTACAGCTCAATATGACATTGGCCAGCTGGAGATTATAAAGAAGAGTATAAGGATAGGGAGAAGAAACAAGCTTTTAATAAAGAGAGCGGTCAAAGCCTCAAACAGGTTTCTGAGAGAGGCTGTGAAATTTCCATCCTTGGAGATACTCAGAATTCAAACTAGATAAAGTTCTGAGCAATCTGATCTAACTTTGAAATTAGCCTTTGAAATTAGCAAGGAGTGAGGGTCCTTGGACCAGGTGGTCTCCAAAGGTCCCTTCTGCCCTAAATTAAACTGATTGTCATATTCCTAACCTCTAGTTATCTGTGGCAGGTGGGGCTTCCTGAACCAGATGTACGGGTCTCTATTTAGTAGCCCTTCATGTTTTAATTCTCCTCTATGAATTTGTCCGTGGTCTTTTTTGAACATCTATAAACTTCTGTTACCCACAATATTTTGGAGGAAAGTGTTCTACAGCTTGTCTGTTGCTAGCTGCCACCTTCAGTTTTCAAAGTGCTTGTTTCCTGTGATGCCTTCTACCTCCTGTGTTATAAAATACAATAAATGTCACAGTTGATTTTATAGATGACTAGCATGTTCCCTATCCTTCCTACTTTACAGGAAAAGAAAGCTGGCCCTCGAGCAGAGAGGTATGACCCTACTTACTGTCCTCAGAGGCCTGGCGCACTGCAAATAGTTGTGGAGGCAAGCTACACGCTTGGGTTGTACAGCCCGAAAGTAACTTGGTGTTCTTGGCTATCTGAATAGCACGGCTTGTCCTTGCTCGTACTGAATGGTTTAAAACATGCCACGGATGACGACAACTCTCTTCAGCTGGCCAGACCCTCAGGTAAAATGTCCAGAGCTTGTTTATCTTGCATCTTAATTATCCTGTGAGACATATTGTGCAGTTGTTTCCCTGATTCTGTCTGGTCTTCTAAAGACTTTAAAGTTGTGTGACAAAGGTTATGTCATGGACCAAAATGTATTCCTTGGGTCAATGCCCAGGAAGCCAAGTCTGGCACATCCCGCCCTTTATTTGCATGAAGAAATTGAGAAGTTAAGATGAGGAATTGTCTTTTATGCAAGAGACACAGGAATATTCATCCAATATCCATAAAAACCAAGAGATAATCTTCTGATTCATCCTCTGTGTGCAAAAGGAGAAAATCAAAAGACAAAAGGATGGCTTGTGCTGCCTTTGTTTTCCTCATGCAGTCAGTGCTGGAGCTGGGCATTGCATTAACAGACCTGTTAATAAAATATTCCATAACAGCCAGAGCAGCTCATGCTTAATGGAAAAACATGAAATGTACCATTGGGAAACAATTGCCCTTTATGCAAAATGCATTTCTTCTCTCTCCCTTTTGTTCGAGGAATCTTACTTGGAACAAAAAAAAGCTTGTCCCTTCAGACATCCTCTGTTCGTGCTGCTTATTCCCCAAACCAGAATCATAATCCCTTGTTTGGACGACATAATCAGTTACACAAATATCAGTTGAGATAGCACAGACAGATTATAGCTTCCAGCAGGAGGAGGGAAGATGGGTCAAGCTTTAAATACCTCTGCCTTTATGCAACTGTTTTTCCTAAGGATAAAACAAGAGGAATATAAACAAGAATTCTTTAGGCAGATGGCCTTTAGTAACCTCTCCATGAGGCATTGGCAGCTTGTAAATAATAAGTGGTCCAGAGAGCAAGCCCTGACTGCAAGGGCTTTCCAGACCTCGGTGCAGAAAGCCTTGTTGCACTGCTGAAGGGGAAGATGCTATTGGAAAACTTAATGCTATTGGGGGGTGGGGGGGGGAGGGAAAGACGACAGGTGATTAACAGTAAAGAGTGAAAGCTACTGCACAAGGTAAATTCTTCCTCAGTTTTAAACCGTAGTTGGCAGCTGACTCTCACAGCTATTTAGTGCAATGGTTGTTAACTTGGGAAGATGGAGGATGTTTTTAGGAGCCATAAACTATAGGTTGCTTCATTTTTTTCATTTGATGTGTCATGGAGGTGTCCTGCCCTTGGTGTAGGTCACACTTCTGTTTCCTTAAGGGTGTTAAACCCGTAAGGAAAAAGGGAAGTTTGACCTGTTGTAATTTAAGTATCGGGTGCAATGTAATGTGTGACAAGCACCTGTTTCTAATCCAGATCCATAAATAGATCCTTGAGAGTCCCTACAAATCCAGCCTATTTTCCTGACAAATTTTTCCATATACATGCTTCAGACTTTGCATGACTGAGCTCAAAAACTGAAAGATTGAAATCCTTCCCTGATACATATTTTCAAGAACTGTCATTTTCCAACCCAAGTTAAGGAATGCTCAAGCTGTACAAATTGGAATCACTATTTCTGTGATGAAACAGTATGAATAAAATCTCCAGAGATATCTTTAAAGATTACTCTTAGGCTGTATTGGAACTTGTACATCTCAAAATGGGCTCACCTCGATTACTACCTGTTCATTTAACAATCCAGTTGACTGCTATCCATGTATATTTACACAAGGCATATAGAAAGACTTTTTCTAGGCTGTGAGGTTTCTGCAGGTAGAGGAGATAATATGAAGAGGAGGGTTTTGGTGAAGATGAAGAGTATTGAAATAGTGCTGGCTGAGGTCTGGAAATGCTTTCAGCCAGCAGCAGATGTGAATGCAAAGCAGGTAACTTGCCCAAATGTCTGCTTTCGGTGGGGTCACCATCCATTAATTTGGTTTTGTATCCTCAAATTCCTAGCTGGGAAAGGATGTTGTCTGAGATTTCCCAAGGAGTTCACTCCTGTCTTGGTTATCTAGCAGTTGTTTAAGCCAGCAGTTTCAGTTACTTGAACAGCAAACAGTGCAGATAAAATTTATTCTTACATCTGACTGAGACCTTCATTTCCTAAGTCTAGCATGTGAGGCATTGATGGATTTTAGTCAGAGGCCAGAAATAAATAACATGAGCTTCTTGATTTTACTTGTGCTGTCAAACAACTATTTTGTAGGATGTATGAGGGCCTTTTGCTGCATAGGATTTGGGGACAACTATTGCCTATTGAATCTGAGATACTGTGTGCAGAGCTGTGAATCACAGCTAACCATTTCAGGTACTCAAATTGGGTAGGAAAACTGCGGCTTAGTAGTCATTGCCCTGTTGGAATGATTGTCACTGGAGGAGAATTAAATGTATAAATGCATGCAGAGTTTGATGACCATTTTTGCAAAGTGCTCCATACTTGGTTGAAAAACTGCAGTGGGTAAAAATGCTTATTTTCCCAGAAAACCATAATAGTAATAATAAAACAGGTTTGACTGCATTAACCTGACTCTTTGTGAGATGGAATTCTAAACTAGCCTTTACCTTTAGCATGCCACAGTAAAAACTGGATGCTTGGGGAAAAGATTATGAGAAATGAATTAGGAAACTTGTCTGGCACAGCTTTTTTCACCTTTTACCAACACACATGTAAATTGTGTAGGCTGCATGCCCAGTGTGGGTGTAAGGCTTAGTTGTGATTCAGCTAAATGGAATGTAAATGCAGCCTCCTATAATGAAATGAGTGGGAACATTTTGGACTTTCATTAACTTCATACTGTAAAAAAGATAATTCAAAGAGCTACTTCTAACTCCTGAAAGATAGTTTTCAAAAACCTGATTAGAGATGGATAGAATTGGGGCTTTGTTGAACTTAAACCTTCGATGAGAAATGTCTGTAAAATCCTCTTATCCTTGGTGCCAGGCATGATTTGAGAAGTGAAATCTTGTCTGAAAGGCATAGACAAATTGAATTTAACACGGAAAGGTTGCCAATAGCTCGAGTCTGAGCTGTCTCTGAGCTGAAGAGCTATTGGAAGTGGTAGTAATTTTTAGTAAAACCAGTATTCAAGCAATGACACTTCAACAAATTCAGCCAAGGACCAAAAAGAATAGAGAGCAAAGTGGGATGGTGTAAGTTAAGTACAAGTCAGCTGGGCTGAACCAGTGAGTAGGAACTTAACCACCAGCTTTACCCAAAGCCAACAGCAGGACATTTGTTAGATGTATACTTTGACATGCTTCTAAAAATGACCTGATGCTGCAGGTGGTCTTGCAAGTGCCCATAATTGCACTTGATCAGATTTGAGTAAAAAGCCCATCTTTAGAAGCTGAAACAATCATCTTGTACTGCCCCCCACCGTTTTTTGAACTGCAGTTTGTGTGCTGAGCAGGTAGCATAATGCAAACAAAACAGTACATCATGTGAGGAGTGATTGCATTGTCCAAATTAAACTGTAGCACCTCCAAAATTGCAGTATTTACTTAAGATACATTTGCTGAAAGAATCACCAGAAGACATCAGGATAATCATGTGTGTTATACCACCAATCGGATGCTGATGAGGAGAGGATATAAAATGAATATAAATATAATTGTAGGTGACATGAAGAGGCACATGAGCCTAAGGTAGTTTTGTAGAGCCAATCCAGAGTAGCGAGTAGCATTGAAAATTAGCTGTTCCAATAGCAGATTGTTTATACAGACCTTTTTTCTTTCCTGGAGGAGGAAAAGCTGGTTGTATTCAAAGATGACAGGGAGGTCAGAGGCTGGAGGACAAACTGTGTCCAATTCCAGGAAGGTAGCTGCCAAGGCACCTGCCCCGCATACAAGTGCTACAAGCCTGGGCACTGGCAGGAGAGTACAAACCATGGCAGGGTGTGCAAGGTGAAGGAGCTATCGCACAGGAGCCCCAAACCAACCGCAAAGCAGCTGTGGGGCTGTAACAGCTACTGGAGCAGAGCAATGTACAACCCCCTTGGGGCAACGAGGAAAACTGGGACAGCAGCAGGAAGGCACTTTGAAATTAAATAAGTAGATAGTCATCCGTAAAGTGAGGTGAGAGTACAGGGTAAATGCTACCTTGGAAGTTCTCTGCTGTACTCACATACACAACGATATGCAAACATGGGCAGTACTCAACACCTATGACCCTGAGATAATTTACACATATGACAGGTGGAGGCCTTACAAGGAACAGAGGTCTGGTAGTCTCTGTATTTGTGTTACATTACATGCATGAGCCATTAGATAAGGTTGAAAAATCTGGCCCTCGCTTTGTGAAAGCCTGAAAAAAATAATTATGCTCTTTCCTTGGTGGGTAATAGCTCAACAAAGCAGTAGCTTACAGCGTGCTGCTGACTCTCCTAGCTGTGATTTACTCTTCTGCAGCATTTCAGTATGCTCCTGGTTGTCAGCCTTGGGACTGGCTAATGCATTTACACTCTGAGTATTCATGTCTTAAAGCTCATGTTACAGCACACCTCCTATTTAATAGGAATAAAGATGCCTGAAAATTAGCCTCATATCTGGAAGTTTGTCCTTATGTTTAGGTGCTAGTAGATGGTACTGAAGTGCTGCCTAAGCAAACTGATCAAATTAAAATTCTGTGGCACTGGGATTTCTAAACTAAAAATTTAGAAGTCACAAATGGACCTGGCTGGAAAAAGCCCAACTGACTAGAAACAGAGTCTGGGACAAGACAGAGTCGGGGTTGTTTCCTTGAGCTGAGAAAATGACCAAGCCACAGCTGCTAGTCTTATCTGGAGCAGACAGCTGTAGAAAACATTTTGCTGTGCAGCAAAAGGGCAAATATTAGGATGCCATAAGACTCAGTCGTAGTTTGGCTTGCACAGCTGAACTCTGTGTTCAGCTCTTGCTCTCCCCTTGTACCAGCATTATTCTTAGGGGTGAAGCCAGAGCAGAATTTGCCCTGCTGGCAAGCAACTGTGAAGCTCCTGATCTTACAGTTGAATGATAAAGGGCTCATTAATATTACACCACAATCCCTGTGCGGATACTGTTGCCTAACACCTACATGGCAACAGGAGCAACTTGTCCAAATCTTTTCAGCAAGTTAAGTGAATGAAAGAAGTAAGCATGAACAAAAAATACTGCAAGGTGTAGCTCTCCAACAGATGTGACTTTGAACAGTGGTTGGACAGCTAGGTGAAAAGATAGTGGCCTGCTCTGCTTTTGGCTTGCAACACAAGAAAATAAATCTTAGGCGCTTCTGGGACATGCCTATGTAAAAAAATTAAAAGGATTTAAGCTGGCCTAGCGGAAGCTAAACTCTTGCTCAAGGGAGAATCACTATATGGATGCAAGAGAACACCTTCAAGTGAGAGATTATTTTGATGAGAACAACTTCAAGTGAGGGATTATTTTGATGCAAATAATGTTGTGGTTCACAAGTGCCTTTTAAAAAGTAAAATGTTGATGTGCAGCTCTTACACTGGGTAACCACGTGGAAGCAAAAATATCTCAGTGTAGGATCTGCCACTCCAGTGATCCCAGCAGAGCAGTGCTGGGAAACGGATCTGAGCAGGCAGTAGATACAGGAATTGAGCATAAACCCACAATTCTCATTACCTCAGTACCCATAGAATAAAATCATAGGTCCTTAAAATATAATATTTTTTCTTTGAAGCCAGTGGTAGATGAGCAAAATGTAAAAACTTACAAAGAGTATGAAACTTTAGACATGATCATGACATAGTATATGTTCCTTGTGTTTTTTTTTTTTCCTTGGCACTGGAATAAGGTCTTAATATTCAAAACTGCCCCAATGTTTTCTTCCTGTGGATTTCTGAGAGCAGCCGGATCTGGAGGATAAACAATTGCAGCTTTTGAAAAGAGAATGGGTTGGGTGCACCAGTGTCATGATGCACAGCCGGAAAAGAATTTTTGCAACAAAAAGATCTGTTAATGAATTCTGAGTATTTATAGCTCTGTGAGCTTTCCTGCAGAGTTTATCTCCATGGGAAGTTATTAGCTCAAAAGTCAGCTTAGTCACAAGCTGCTTATAGGGAATATTTCTATTTATAATATTCTCATTTCAGTAGCTGGTGCTTCTATGACATGATTATTTACTAGTTGAGGTGTCCAGTACAGCTCAGGTCAAAATTTGTTCCTTTAGATATAACTGTCTTAATGGGGAAAGATCTATGCAACCATGACAGGTAGGGGAACACATGCTATGTGAGGGTGGGATGGAAGAGGAGAGAGAGAGATGTTGAAGCCCTATTGCTTGCACAGTAACCCTGTATTTACTCTGAGCAGCAACCCAGGGGTTCCCATGGCAAAGGGAGTGGAATAATGGAAAATGTATCAGTGCTAATGTTGTGCATGTTATTTTTTCATCCATTTACTGCTTTATCTGATCAGTGGTTTCTGAAGCAAATATGCCTTTTGCAGGGCAGGGTGAACGGGGTGTACATATGTCAGCACAGTAGAACAGCTTGGAGCGTGAACTGATACTAAGGCCATTCATGCATGAGGTAATTTGGTTTATAATAGCAGCAGAAAGGCTGCTTATGCATCGGTGAGATGCAGCAGCCTGCTAGCCATCAGGGAATTAAAATACAATTGTTGACTGGGTATGCTAATAAATATGAACTTACACCCCGATGAATTTTACTGGGTTTATGGCCGTGCAGAGCCTCCCTGTTTCTTGCCACTGCCACAGTGCTGGGAGGTGAATCTTTTGGCTGTTTTTGCAAGCATCTTTCTGCAGAAAGTTGTGTCTGAAGAAGCTGTAATCCTTTCCCACAGTTGGAGTTCTTGGTGTGGATCTGGCTACATTGCTACCGCTGGAATGCACCCACGCTAGCCTGCAAGTGGCAGCTGCAGCTCAGTTGATATGACGGTTTATGCTATTCGGAGCTATTTGGAGTCTGATAATGCCCTTCAGGGATCAGCAAAGGGGGAGGGAGGAGAGGATGGGAGAAATGAGGAAAATGAAGGATCAGGTCTGGGTAGCATTTGTGAAGAAGCAAAACTTGGTTCTTCCATCTTAGTTCTGGTTTTAGTACTCTGCTTGTGTGTGCATTCTGCAGGCTCTTTTTAGGTTTTCCAGTGAGGTTTGACTTAGAGGAAGGCCTTAAGATCAAGCATTGCCTGGGACATACTGCTCTTCTAGAGCAGCTTTCAATACCAATATATCAAGAAAGTTGAGGTTTTATTTTGAGCACCAGTAATATTCATTGCTGTTTTACCAAATGGAAGAAGTTACTGTTCTTTTCACAAGGTGCCGTGTCACTATTTGTGATTTCCTAGTCACTGGAGGTCATGCCCAAGGGGGTTTCAAACTAGATTGACTTTAATTATAGCAGAAGACTAAAGGTGAAATTGAGGTGTTGAAGCCCATTATGGAAAATGGGGAATGTAGGCGTAGGTTTGTGTAGCGTTGCCGTGAGGTCAAAAGATGCCGGTGTGAGAGTGTGCTGTCAGTGGCAATGCGCTAGAGTTCCCTTGCCAGAAGAAAACCTGGGCTATAGGCTGGACAAGCTGGGATCCCAGGTGGACCCAAGCCCAAGCAGTGCTCTTAACCAACGGGGAGCAGTCCCACAGGGGCTAAACACCGCGGCACAGCCAGGTGCCAGGCTCCAGCAAAAGCCCAAGGCAAGGTGATGGACCAGGGATGGAGTCCAAGCAGGGGGTCAGGAGCAAGTGGGGCCAGAGGCAGTGCTGGAGACAAGCCACCTGCATGCTGGAGAGAGGTGCAGCTACCGTGGGGCTCAGGCCAGGACTGGGCACCCAAGGACGAGCTAAAGTGGAGCCCCTGGGCCATGGGCAGGGGTGCAGGTAGATACCCCCTGCGCAGGGCAGTTAGGGCCCACTGGTACCTCAGAGCCCTGATAGTTTATCAACAGAAGCCCTTCTACCTGAAGCTGAAGAAACACAGTGGACTTCTTAAGTTTAGGTTTAGTTTTAGCATGTTTTTATATCATTCCTGAGTTGCCAAAATAAGGACGATTTACTGTGTGTCCTTTTTCCTCTCATGCAGGGAACTATAAACACTGACTCAGCTGTCTGTGCTCGGAGAGTTTATCACTCTGTGCTTAGGCTGCCTGAGCAATTGCAGAATCAATGAAGATTGCAATATCAGGCTCTCCTCAAATCCAGCTCCTTGCAGCCTCTGTCTACTGTGGTTAAAGCCATTAGTTAAGCTCCTTTACCAAAAACTCTATAATGCCACTCATGTACTATCACTGGGTGTTATTAACTGTTGCTCGGGACCTCTAAGGGTGTATTTTCTTTCATTAAATATGCTAAATGGCATTCCAGACAACCCTTCGGGAAGCTGAGGTTGAGTTCTTGGTTGGTGAGGCAGCACTGTGATTCATAAAACCACAGCAGTTCAGCTAAAGCCTACCCTGCAGTGCCTGAGTTCTACGCCATTGCATCTCTCAAAATGTGGTTCATGAACCTGAGACACTCCACTGCTAGCATCTTCATTTGCAATGGGTTTCGCTGAAATGTTCACAAAAGTCTGCAAACCCCGCTACCAGATTCCTGGGCTGTAAAGCATCAATTTTTGACAGATTTATTTTGGTTTTGACATAGACTGAAGACTATGTGCTACCTTAAATGTTTATGAGAATGAACGGAGAATCAGTCTTATTTCACCAAGAAGGAGAACTGGAGCTGCAGATGTCTTTACGGCTAAAAGGTCAGCGGGAAGCACAGACTGCCACTAATAAGCCTTGTCACAGGCAGACCTTTTATGTGACGTCTGTACTGATGGGTCCTTGACTCCAGACAAAACATGATCTGCTCAGCCGTTGCTCTGAAGGTCAGCCTGAGAAATAAGACTCCTAACCTTCATTTATCTACTTGATGTTACTCCTCATGATGTCTCTTTCTTTCAAGACCAGAAGGAACGTGCTACCATGCGGACGTGTGTTCCCAAACATCTCCATCTCCATATCCTAAATGCAGGGAGGTGTCTGTCAATCCACAAAAAGCGTGTTGTGTCAACCCTGATAATGAAGAGCTCCAAACAAAACAAAGCAGTGGAAAATTTTTAATGCTGCTATAAATCACTTTGAAATGAAGCATGTCAGTGCCTTATGTGGAACACTAAAATGATGCAAACAGGACTCAGGAGCTGGCAGTATTTCATAGTTTTTTACAGTCATCCCAATTGGAACTGGTTTTATTTCTAGTGGCACATGCAGGTTTTTACCCCTCAGCTTTGCTGGTGTCTCATGTTGACATCAGCAGGAGCCTTCATCAAATACATTTTTCTTTATACTGATACTTTTTATAGAATTGGGCTGCTTGCCACTCAAGGAAATTGTAGTTTCAGAGGGGTTCATGTGGTTCCTCCGTATAATTCATTCCCTGAGAGGATTAAGAAAAGCTTAAATCTGGCAGCATGACGACTTTGCCTGTAAGAAGCAATGAGTATTTCTTACCAATCTGACAGAAGAAGACTAAGACTCATTTGTTTTTTAATGAAAAACAGAATGACACTAAATATAAATCCAAACTTTATGTCTTCTGCGGAGGAGAAACATCTCCGTATAACCTCTAGATAGCTACCATTATTTGCCCAGTTTAACCCTCAGCTAAACAGAATGGAACTGTATAAGCATGCTGAAGAATGGCAGCAATGTTTATTTCCTCTGATGAGGAAGCTATGAAATGTTCCCTTGCTGAATCACAGTTAAGATGTGTGTGGAGGAGCCTGGGGCAGGAAACATCAGACAATTCATACTTTTGTTTACCAAGAGAAGTTAAAGCTTTAAGTGAAAGCGGATATACAGAAGGTTCCGAGATCGGTTCTGTCAAAGCTTCCAGAGACTACTGACCCCTTCATTTGTGCAATGCACAAATTGTGCAAAGCTGTTTGTGCAAAGCAGAAGGAGGTAGGGCACAAATGTCAAGTGCTCCTCTCTTGCATGCTGTTACTTGTCAACAGAGGAGTATCTATATGGCTAAAGGGCAACTGCTTGGTTATCAGTCAATCTAAAGGAGCAGGCTTGTAGTAACAGCTGATGTTTTGTAACTACTACAAAGTATGAATTAAAAATCTGGTTATAAATGCCTGAGAGCTTAAGCAACTTGTGATAAGTAGCTTAAGTAACCTGTGATCATAGCTTTATGATATTGAATGTTTGATATGCCAGACATGATGCCTCCAGAAACAGATAGTGGGATTGAATTTTTACTTGTCCAAATCTTTTCAGATGCATTGAAAGGGAAAAATTATTCTTCTGTACTATTCCACAATTTTAGGTGCTTTTGCTCCTTTTTTGGTTGGAATTGGAAAATTAGTCAGAGGTTTGTCCCTTTTTTTCCTGCAGCAGTTGTTCAGCTTTTAATTGCTATGGAAGAAAATGGCATATGCTGCAGCAGAGCACTGCCTGAACCTTTCCCCAATATTTTGAGGAAGAGAGATAGTTGTTTGCTTAGCTGACAATGGAACTGGGCTCTCCAAAAGCCAAGGTAGCACTTCAGGTGGTAATGGCAACCTAAAAAATTGGATCTTCACTAAGTAGAGTGGAAGAAAACATCATGGAAAGAATATTTTCAACTAGAAAGAGGCTGAGTTGGTGTTTCAGTCTGAGCTTTTGTCTAAGCATGTACAGAAAAACTGGACAAAGAATATGAATAAAAACTCTTTAGTGGGTGCCAATAAAACTAGTCACTAACTAAAGACTACTTCCTGCTTCCAGCCAAATCATCAGCGTCAAGACCCTTCCTCCACCTCTGTGGCAGAGGTTGCTGGTTGAAGTCAGTGTGTGTTTTGCCCTGATGGCAGCACTTTTCCTGGAACACGTGAGCTGGTATAATAAGTTTACCCTACTTGGATTTAGCAGCGTCAACCTTTAGTACACTTTTGTAATCCTGGCTGTGCAGCTTTGCCCCATATGGCTAACCTGGCAGGGTTACTTGAAAAAATGGGAAACTTGTGACTAAATGTAATGTGAACCCCTGAAGTGTGTGCATGGTTCCTCAAGGGTTAACATTTGAGTCCCTTGCAGTACTTTGTTTGAATAGTTTTCTTGGCAGAAGTGACTGTCAGTACACCAGGCTTGGAAGTATTGATTTAACTGCAGGACTGTTATCTTGAAGTTTTTAAAGACCTAGCCTCCTGTCTCACACTCTCTGATCCTCACACAAAGGCACGCTTTCCTGTGAGCCAGTGGAGAACTAAGGCCCAGAACTGCTTTGTAGAGGCACTTCTCCTTGCTCTGAGCAGGACTTGTCATGTGTTTGGGGCTAAGGATTTGCACTTGCTCCGCTCCCAATCTCCAAGGATCTCAATTCAACTTTTTGACTCTTAGTTGCGGATTTATAGTTTGGGGGAAGGTCAGTGTGGAAAAACTTCATTCTCAAAAGGGAAATCTGGCATGAAAATGTCACTTTGGTGAATAGAAGTTAAGTTTTAAGTAAGTGCTTCTCAACTGTCGGTAATAAGCTTTGAAGTGCAAAGCGGAATGACTAAGGCTTCTCTAGGCAAAGGTCTCAAAATAGTCTGTAGCTGGGAAAATGTATTGAGCTATCTTAAGTGTATCAGTTTTCTCACGATCATAGTTTATCGACAGCAAGACAGGGCCATACTCTGTTCTGCTTACATGATGATCCATTACCACCACCTCCCTGTGTGGGCTTCTACTTGCCAATATTCTTCCGCAGCAGCTTCCTTTTCTTTTGCCTGCAAAGCCCCCTTTCTGCACTGGTGTGTACTTACCACCGGTGGAGAGTGATTAAACATCTACAGTTGGAGGCTGAGACACGGCTCCAAGTGTCGTATCACAGAACAGAGCCAAATTCATGCCTGACCTAAGAGTGTAGTTAAATAGTTCAGCTCTGGGAATCAGTTCAGCATGGGACCAGGCCTTATTCAAGACTTGATTGCTTCACTGTTTAAAAAAAAAATAGAAATGCAGTAAACCGGGCTGAAGTGTGACTGTGAACAGTTGAGCTATTTAGCTGGAGTGCTTTGTAGGGAGCACTACAGACTTCATAATAACTTTCATAACTCATGTTTTGTCCCTTCCCTCTGCAGAAGGGAAATGTACTGATGTACATTTTCTCTTTTTTTGCCATTAAGATAACAGAATCAAGCAGTTTGTAGACTGTGCAGGAAAAGAATAACAACTTGCTTATTGTACTTTATTTTGAAATACTCTGGTAGCTAAGTACTCCTAGATGTGGTGAGCTGATGAATGCTTAATATGTAAATGTGATCAATTCTCCATAAGCTTATGCAGAATTCTGCCTAAGCTCCAGCAGTCGCACTAGGGCAGGTGACACTAATGCCATATAGGACAAAGCTGCGCCAAAGGTTAGGGCCTTGTGTGCGGTTTGACTCAGCACTGGTGAGGCCACAGCTCGATTACTGGGTTCAGTTTTGGGCCCCTCACTACAAAAAGGACATTGAATCACTTGAGCGTGTCCAAAGAAGGGCAACGAAGCTGGTGAAGGGTCTGGAGCACAGGTCTGATGGGGAGCGGCTGAGGGAACTGGGGGGGTTTAGTCTGGAGAAGAGGAGGCTGAGGGGAGACCTCATGGCCCTCTACAACTCCCTGAAAGGAGGGTGCAGAGAGGGGGGATGACTCTCTTTAACCAAGTGGTTAGGACAAGAGGGAATGGCCTCAAGTTGCGCCAGGGAAGGTTTAGACTGGATATTAGGAAGCATTTCTTTCCAGAACGTGTGGTTAGGCATTGGAATGGGCTGCCCAGGGAGGTGGTGGAGTCCCCATCCCTGGAGGTGTTTAAGAGTAAAGTTGACTTAGCGCTTAGGGATCTGGTGTAGTTGGGAACTGTCAGTGTTAGGTCAATGGTTGGACTGGATGATCTTCAAGGTCTTTTCCAACCTAGACGATTCTGTGATTCCGTGACTGCCTGCAGCTGGAGTGCTTCCAGTCTTACGGGCATCAGTGCCTTCAACCAGTGGGGTAGGAAGTATAAGCAAATAAAAATGTTTGTCCCAAGTTTAAAGTAGTTTGAGCTTGTGGCTTGGGAATAGGAAAAAGCCTTTTATTGTGAATTGTGTAAGGGAACCTATAAAAACTGATGGGAGTTAAGGAAACATATCAAACTGTCATGATCTGCGTTGCAGGAAGGCACTCACTGAATACACGGTACTGCTGACTGCCGCTGTAGCATGGAAGGCTTTTTGTTACAGCCCAAGCTCTCCGGATGGGGTTTAATGAAGCTGCTGAGCCAAGAACAATGCAGGTTAAGGTGACCCTAGTGTTACAGTTCATACTCCCAATGTTTAGGCTATTTTTATCTCGTTACCCATCTGTGCAACGTATTTGGCTCTTTAGGTGTACTTGTGTAACATGCTCTGGTGATGCAGTTTATTAGTCAAGTATATTAACTGCATGAGTCTGTACAGCCCACGCTGGCTGACATAAATAACAGTCCAGAAGCTGTTCATGTGTTTGACCTGACTGGCGATGAGGCAGGTGGAGGCGTTGAGGGCCTGTTGGCAGTTGAATAACTGGTTCGCTGCATAAATTTGATAAGTTGGTGAAAATAGATTCCTGAGTAGTCACTTAGGCTTATTGTAGCTGTGGATAGCTTGCTAGCTTGAGGTTGATGTACGTGATTTTAAAAAATGTTACATAAGTATTTCCTTATTTGTGTGGTGCAAAAATGATGCTTTTACTTGGAGGGAAAGAATATGCACAAAAGCTAGCAAAAGCAGAAGACTGCTTTCCAATACTTAGTACCTGCTGCAGGAGGATGAAGTATAAAGAAGACAACACTTCCATGTGTACCTTCTTGGTACAGTTTGAGAATCCCTTGGTACTGTTCACCTCACAGCAAAACTAGGGCAGAAATGTTTGCTGACAAGCTCTCTATATGCGTGGTGGGCGAAGAGATGCTCTTTTCTACTACCTAAATTTATCCGCTTGCAGTATCCCCAGCTTTGACTCTTCCAGGTTAATGTGGGTATTACCCTTTAAAAAGGAAAATATGTAAGACAGGGAAGGAGAAGTGTGGTGGAGGATGGTAGCAGATAGGGGAGGGAATATATGAGATCACTACTGTCCTCTAAAAAGGAGGATAGCTAGGCTGCGTGGCCTCTGTAAGGTAAACTGGGACCAACACAGGCATTGCAGCTGGGAGAACATGAAAGGCTGTGGCAATCAAGTGTAAAGGTCATTCTGGGAGCAAATGATTTAACCATGCTCTAAGCTGAGATGGTTTTGTCTCTAGAACCTTTGCTTTTAAAGATCAGCACTTCAAAGTGCAAGAAATTGTGAAGTACAACTTTCCAGTGCAAGTCTGTGCATCCTAGGAATGTATATAAAGGATTGCCTCATGGATTTCCAGTGAAAGTACTTCTAGGAACCTGAACCATCCAAGCAAATCTTCTGAGTCAGCTGAGGGGCTAAAGTCCCATAGTACTGTATGGTGCAGCATGCAGAGAGAAAGGGTTTTGCCAAGAATAAAACCGGGAACAGAAGAATAAAAGTATTGTCCTTGCTCTAAAGACAGGCTAGCCAGGATCTCAAACATGAACCAGGAATGTGAGGTGAAAAAGCAAAGCAACCATCCCACTAAGGAAGTGGAATGGATGGTAAATGGAGGGAAGATCCCCAAATGAGACTAAACTGAGTGCTCAGGTTGGACTGCAATCTTATCAGCAAGTTTTTGCTTCTGTCTTTTCAGGAAGGACTTGAATCAGGAGGTACTAATGACACTGAAAACAGCTAGAAAGGGCATACTGTGATTTTGGTGTCTGGGAAGGGGGAGGAAAGATAGGTCATTGCTAGACATGAGGTAGGATAACTAGCATTGCAGTGAGTAGATCAGGTTTGAAAGTAGACTTTCCTTTTTAAAAAATCATTGATTATTTTAACTGCATATCAGTTACTTATTGAAAAAACAAAATTCCATTTCAATGAGGAGGGACTGGAACATGTCCCTTTACTGTTTGCCCTACGCAGCTCCAGGGCAGATGAGCTGGTTGGTAAGAGCACACTAATAAGCCACCTGACTGACAGAAGAAGTATCTAGAAAAATCAGTTTAGGCTCCCACGGAAAAGCTGTTGGTGGTATGGAAGGCAGCAGAAAGACGAGCTGGAGGAGCAGTGCAGGCAGAAACTCATCTGCGTGAGGATGGCGGACAAGGCCCTACGCAGCAGGGCCAGATTTCCTGTAATGTGGACTTCTGTTCCTGCTATTTAATTTGTTAAATGCAAATTTGTATGCTTCACTGCCAAGAGATCTGAGCTTTTTGAACGGGAGGACATGACCGTAAAGCAGTTTGAGAGACATAGGTTAGAAGGCAGGTCAGACCAGGTCATGGGTAAAATCTGAAGACTGACATTCAGCGGAGGAGAGTTGGAGAAGGAAGAATGACCAACAGGAAATGAAGCTACAACAATAAACCTTATTCTGAAAAATGCCAGATTGTTTTTCATTCCAGTAGGAATATCTGTCTTGGTTCTCAGGGTAGGACTCCATTTGGTGGGATAGTAAAGAAAGCAACTAATTCGCTGGGGAAAATGTGACATGCCAGATGTCCAGATGCTGGGTGAAGTGCTGTGCTCTTCCTGCTGAAGTCAGATTTAAAATACATGAAATTTAGATTTCTTGGACTAAATATATGGATTGATAAATTACTCCTACAGACCAGAGAAAAACCTATGCACTGTCCTGTGCCCATGAAGTCAGCTAAGGCTCGAGCCCAGTCCCCATTGCACCAGCACTTCTGCAGCTCTCTCGCTGGGTTATGATGTGTGTTGTTCACTGTGGTCCAGTTTCTGCAACTTCTCACAGGATGAGAGGTGTGATGGAGAGAGCAGAGTCTGCTTCACGCAAAGGTGAATTGTACAGCAGCTGGGAACTATTTATATCTGTACTGAGAAAGAAAATACTTGCTAGAGAAGAGTCATGAAACTGAACAAGAAGAGGGAGGGAGCTGCTTGTAGTTCCCAGTGCTCCCTTGAGACCAAGGTTTACTTGCTTCATCTCTTGATGTAGTGGGCCTCACAGCCTGTGGTTTCTTTGGACTGATACTGTTGTAACATATGCTTTTTTGTAGAATAATAGTTATGTGTTAGCTTGTGTATAATAGTTACGGCTCACTGAATTTTAAAGTCTCTTCAGCTGGAGAACAAAGCCCTTTAAACCACACATTCCCCTTGTAAAAACTTTGTTCAGAAATGACCTTGTTGCCTCACTTACAGAAAACACAAGATTCAGCAGTAATGGTTTATTGCACAACGGTGTTTTTGGATGCTGCCTAGCTCGGTACTAAATGTATTCAAAGGTCCTAAGACAAAAAGTATCATATCAGAGACATTGATGGCCAGCCATTGATGCTCTTTCCATGTGTTTTGAGGATGAAGTTTTGATCACTAAGTGTTGGATTAAGGACTAGGGTTGGCATGTGAAGACGTTTGAGTGAATTTAATAATAATTAGGAACAATAATATGTACTTACACCTATGGTAGGAGATCTAACTTGCAATTCTTTTGAAAGAATGGGAGAAATTGTTCTCTTTTTCAAATCCTGGTCAAGCGTTAAAGGCTCTGGCAGACTGGAGGTCATTGTATTTCCTGGTAGGTGACAACCTTGTCTCAAAAAGATTATCTGAAGGAGAAGGGGAGATGGAATAAGCCTCCACTGCCCATTTGGCTGTTGTCAGCAATGTAACATGAGGAAATCTGAGCTTTCAAGCTGATAAATGGTTTGACTATCTAGACTTTAGAAGGAAGGCTGCTTGGTTTGTTTTGCCAGCTATCTATATATTAGAAATATAAAATATCGTCTGACAGTACTCTTACAGAAATCTGAGTAATTTCTTTTTGCTTGCCAGTCTTCTCTGGTGACTTTATAGCCTTTGCAGTTGCAGAGTGCCATTGTGAGGGTTAAGTCATGATTTGCCAATTCTTGACACAAACTAAAATGTATGCAAAGACTTTTAGGTCTGAGACTTACAGGATATCATGCCAGGACATGCCAAAGAAGCTCTAGGAAGATGGAAATACTTGTGGTTTTATTAAGAAATCTAAGGAATGTGGAGTATTTCACTTCAATAAATGTCAATCTCTAGCTTCCAGCTCACTACTGCTGAGACAATTTCCTCTTACTTGAGCAGAAGTCTGGAAGGATAACAACCAAGTTAGAAAATGTTGCCTATCAGCCTCTGTCATGAAATGGAAGAAAACAACATAGCAATGTTTTCTTCTTTCCTGTAATTCCACCATCTTTGAGATTTTGACACAGCAGTAGAAATCCTGGTTAGCAGTAGAAAATAAAGGCTCCTTAGCCTTTCAGAAGCCAAAGTTTACCCTGCATAACAAGGTAGCACATATTGCCACAGGGTGCTTACTGCACAGAAGGTCAACAGCAAAGTATACAGAAAAGAGCCAAAATTCTAGAAATGTAATTCATAAGCAGCTTCAGCAGAAGAACTGGGGCCAAAATGGTTGGAGGAGAGGGGAAGAGTATAGAGTGAAGAAGGAGAGGCAGAGGGATGGCACTGAAGTATCAGATAAGCTGAACTCCTTCCCCATTGATATTTGCAGCCTCACTGTTGAGTACTTTTTCCTGGGAGAGTTGTGTCGACCCAATAGATACTTCATTAGGTCAGGGTGTCCTTTCCCAGCTTTTCACTGGAAAGTTTTCTGTATTTGTCATCCACAGCCAGAATTAAGTCCTCTCATCTGTCCTCACTGCTTATCTATTGCTGGCTCCTGCTGGCAAAACCAAACATCTACTGTGTGCCTACCTGACCAGTGAATGGGGACGTGCCTCCGTAGCCACCACATGTTGCAGAAGCAGCTGCCCAGTGTGAATGTTTGGGGTTTTGGCCTTCACTGCAGTCAACTGGAATTTGCAGCTCTGTGGCCAAACAGTACCCAGACAGTGAAGGACATTTTAATACCAAATCCACGAACAAATCAATTTACTGCAGTAAGCTACTTAGGGGGCCCATCTGGTAGCTGCTAATTTACAGACTGGGCCATCTGCCACTATCACAAGCTGGGAAGACTAGAAAAGTTACCCAACATAGCCAACAGTTTAGCTTTGTTTTCATTTTTTTTCTCAATGCTGTGTTTTGTTTCGCTGCTAACTGACAGCAACGGCAGTGGTTTCTGTTCTGAAATCCAGATTTCTCAAACCTTGGATAATCTTGTGCGGCTGGGAGATGCTGCTGCTGTGACTCAGCAGTTGTCCCTGGGTATGTTTATGCAGCATTCAAGCTGCTGACAGCAGGATGGTTTGGGAAGCTGTGTTTCTACCCAACGCCTGCATATTTTAGCTTGGTGTGACAGGATATGTGGAAAACGTATTTTAAATGTATGTTATTAAAGCCTTCCTCCTCTTGAGTTGCAGAATGCCTTCTGCTCTAATGGAAACAAAGAAATAAGGCTGTGTGATATGGAGAACAAATCTGTTAAGAGCTGCAGATTTGTTCTCATGTGTGGGGAGTGAGAGATGAAGGTAGGTTGCAAATTCTTCAATAAAGGTCAGCTCCAAAGAGTGACATTTCTACAGTCCCTGCAAAATATGCCATGTGAGTGTGGGGTCAGTCAAGTACTGCTGGTGCTCAGGAGGCCACGACAGCCTTCGAACACAGCTACCCGTGTCTGGAATAGGACGTGTCCCCTGGCTCCATGGCATACTGCCATGGCGTTCCTCAAGGTAGGCAGCACTTGCCAGTGTCTTCCTTCAAAGAAGACTGCAAACCAGCCACCAGCTTCAGCTGTAAGAGTGTCAGCGCTTCTCTGATGCTGTGCCTGTGCAATCGGAATGATTAGTTAAGGCCAGTTTCATTTCTTCTCTTACTGCGTGGCATCCGTCTCCGTGAATGCTCATCTGCTCTAGTTGGGCACTCTCCCCTGCATGAGTGAGCTAATGGTTGTTTTTGTTCAAGGTCTATGTGACTAGATCTTGTCATCTGCTCTTGGCGGATGCCAACTCTCACAGTGCTTATAACTTGGATACAATTTTCTCTTTGAAGATGATGTGGAGAAGCTGAGCTAAATGTCTTACTACAGTAGAAAATTCTGACCTTAGTCTTAACACAGTTTTCCTTTAAGAATATATTTATGTGCCTTCAAAAAGGGTTAAAATTTAATCCAATGCTTGCCTTGTGCTAACTGGATAATGTTGTAGGCTCTGGCAACCTGAGCTGTAGAAGTGGTAGCATACAGGATTTACATATTCTTCAACTGTTAGCTGTACAGATGGTGAAAACCAAATCAGCACAATAGACTCAACACTGATTTTCTGAAGGTTTGACCCTGAGAACTCCTTTGGGCTACCCTGGATTAAGATGGCAGGTCATCCTAAGAGGGGAAAAACTCAGGAACAACAAAGCTCTGCAAAACCAGGTTTTTTGCTGACAAGGCAAAGACCCAAAGCCTTTCCTTACTTCATGAGACTAATGGTTTCTACTGGAAGTTTGGGGCTGCAATTTCTTTTTCATCTGAGCATGCTTCTCCTCACTTACTGTGGTTGAATGTGTTATCCTTACGGGGCACATTAATTGAATTCTCTATCAGACTCTGCTTTAAGAACTGGGAGGGCCCAGAGGAAAGATTACTAATAGGGGTCCCATGGCTAATGTGATTAAAAATTATTTGGCTGTAGAAGAGAGAATGTTGTTGTTCTGCATTGTATTTCTCTGCAAAGAGATAACACTGATGCTGACTACAGAAGCAACAGGTCATACATGTTTAATTTGAACAGCTATAAAAAGCAACTTGCAGTAGGGCTGCTCATTGGGAATTTAATAAATAAAAGTTATTACCATAGCTTAGTATAATCCCAAGGATATCTCTTTATGTTCTCTTCTTGGAACCCAAGCTATCAAAAAATTAAGCTGGGAAGTTGTTGTGTTAAGAGCAGATTAGATCTGAAAGGCAGAATTATCTTTTTTTATGATGGAATTTGGGTGCTGAGCACTGATCTGTTTTGTCCTTACAAAGCTTGTACGTCAATGCTGCTAGACTATTTTCCAGCTAGGGACTAGAGGCTCAAATGAAATAACCAGTCCAAGGTTACCCTAGGTCTCCTTGCAATAGTTGTGGTGGGTGCTATGCTCATTAAACTCTCATTATCACTTGGTACTTCCCTCTTGGAGTAATAAAGAACATGATGGTTATTTGTGCGATTGGAAATAGCCTTCAGGTGCAGCTGGGTTAACACAGCTGTGAAGACACAGGCTCTGCCCCAGCTTCTCACAAGGCTATAAAGGAGGCTGAAATGGTGTATGCTGCTGTAATAGGGCTAGGGATAAGAAAAGAAGAAGTAGAAGCCCCTGGTTTTGAAACCTAGACCTGACTTCCTGGTGTCCTGGTTTATCTCTTGTGCTGTATGGGAGTCTGAGGATGGCTTTCACATGCCTGCTGCCCTAGGATGCTCCTGGAGGGCCCTCCTCCCCAGATGCTGGGCTCCCTGGGTCTCTGTGTTGTTGGGAGAGATGAAGGGCTCCAGGGTTTTGTGATGATCTGCTGAGCCTGCTAGAAGATGCTTTAATATTTTTCATTTAGACCTGAAAGTGAAGGCAGGTACATATCCCACTGTAAGCCTGAGTGCTGTAAGATTACAAAATGCCTTTTAGGGGTTTAGTCTCTTTTATTGGAGTCTGTGGTTTGGTTTTGCCTGCTTTGGTGAGGAATGCACTCCTTGGGAGAGGCAGTAAACCTCCTGCAGTGTTTGAACCTGAGGAAATTGGCTTTAGCACCAGGAACCATGATTTCCTTTGCCCATGATTCTACAGCTTTTCCACCTCTCTGATTGCACACTGTAAGTATGGCATTGCTGAAATGATAAAACACCCACTGCGAATAATTCTCACTATTTAATCAGTGCACTAATGCAAAGAGTAGGATGTAGATACCATAGTGGTCTTTCCATCTCTGAAAGTAAGTTGAATGGCTACCCAGGGCTTATAGCTTTGCAAGGTGTATAACTTGGAAATGATGGTGAAAGGGGCTCCAGCCTCATTTGTGTGGGTTCTGCTGGTATTCTGCAATGAGAATGGACCAACATAAGTTCCTTAAATTTCTTTGCTCTGGAAGATACTCCACAGGCAAACAAAGTTCCTTTGTCTTTTGAATAAGTTAATCACTGACTTATTTTTGTGGTTATTGCTTTCCTTATTGTAAGTTTCTTTGCTCAGGGAAATTTCAGGTGTGTCTCTAACCTATGGTTCTCACCTATAATTTCAAAGCCTTGTTTCCTTGTGTTACAGAAGGAGTAGAATCTTGCTGTGTGTAAAGTATCCTGAAAAGTCTTGACTGGAGATGTATGCAAGCTATGCAAGTGCATCTTCAGCCTCTGAAATGCAGGGAGTTTTACACAGTGGGGGGAAAGATCCTTGCAAGAAGTGAAATGTAGCTTTAAAAACTGCTTAAGAAAACAAGTAATTTCCTCATGCTGAGTCTAGACCCCTCTGTTTGTTTTTTGAGAATTATTGCTGCCTGTCTGTCACTACCCCTGTGTGTTTCAGCTTGTAAGATAATCATGTAGAAACCCAAGGGATTGGCAGTGCAACAATCTAACAAGTTCTAATAACATGTTGTCTGTTGTCTTTGAGTTGGCCATCAGTTTCTTTCTTTGTTGGTTCCTTTGATGCAGAGAAGAGCAAAGTGCCAGCTGGCAATGCTTAGCTTCTGGGTACCTGGAATGTCCCATTAGAGCTTTTCTTTTTCTTGCCTTAGGAAGTAGGTTTAAGTTAGTCTAACAAAGAATTCCAGGATCTTCCTGAGGCCAAAATCTTGGCTGGACTTGAACTGCTGTGAATAGAAATGGACATCTTGGAGGCAAGAATGTGTACAGTGGGTAATGTATAATCTCTCTGGTAAACAGATGGATGATGGATGAGATTGAAGTACTAGACAACAGACCCAGGTGAAAAGTGCTTTGGCTGCTCAGAGGCTGGATTAGCAGTGAAATGCTGTGCTTTGTTTAAAATGAAGCAAGGGGAAATTCAAAAGTCAACTGCATATGAAAGAGGAAGCTGGTGTGAGACTTGGGGTGATACATAAGATGGGAAAACCCACAGTAATTTTGTATCCTCTCTGTTTGTATTGGTTTCAAATGCCAGTACCAGAGGTAGGGCATTAAGCATTTGCAGTTGCTTGTTTTCTCTGAACTGGACACTCTGGGACATTTGGTGTGCCTGTCTAGAGGATGTGGTATTGTTCTGCTATTACTGCTACCTGTAGTAGAGCTGGGCGGGAACGAGTAGGGAACAGGGCTCAGTTGAAGAGAGCCGAGTTGGAAAGCTGTCACTGCATTTGTCAGATAATCTTTTTAGAAATAAATCTGTTATGATGTGGCTTTTCCAGACTCCTAAATACAGCCATCTCTTGGGGGTGCCAAGCCTTTGTTTTTCAGAGGCTATGAGCCATGAGCTCTTAACTGCAGTTATGTTTAGATATTAGAGGACACTTCCCCCCAAGCTTAGCAGCAAAATGTCATACATAGCAAAATGACTTATTTTAGGGTTGGTGTAAATCTTGAAATGAAATAGGTCAACCTAATCAAGCAATGCAATGTTTTAATAAAGCTGCCAAGAAAGAAGGACTGTAGTTGTGTTCATTGTTATATAGAAAAAAATCTTGCAAGCTCTGTGCAGAACAGGAGGCAAGCTGACTTGCCTATTTCTAGGCTCAACAGCATATCAAGACTTTAAGACTGGTTACTGCTTTCAGTGTGAGAGAAGATGGTCTTTCCATCCTTTCCCAGCAAAATAACATTGTCATGCCCCTAAAGGGATAGTTCTAACTCTAGTGTATTTGAGCTCAACTGGTATGAATTTCAGTGGGGGTCTGTGTATAGAGGTTTAACTTGGTCCTTGCTGAACAATAATACATCCTTGTTGGGGGCATTGATTTGACACATAATCAATTTTCTGTAACATAATTCCCTCCACTCCCCTTTTGCCAGGGCTTCCTATAGAAGCTGTATGTAAAGGTAAGCCTCTGGCTGGTGTTGCTCTGAGACTACTCATCACCCCCCTACCTGGAAAGGGTTGTGTTTTTATATCATGATAGCTTCAAGAGCTTTGAACCCAAAGATGTCTATGCCTGTGGTCTCTTGATAGGTGAATGGGATTGTGGCTGATGACATTTATCCTTTTCACGTGGCTTGCTTATCCAGATGCCTTGTAGCAATGGAGATGTTTGTGCTATGCGTAATGGTAGGTAAGAAAAGGTAAATCCCTGCTCCAGAGGTGAGCAATGGTGTGAAAGGACTTGCCTTGAATGAAGGAGGAGGTGAAGGAAAGCTGGCCTCAGAACCAGCTCTGGGAGAAGAGGCTGCTTCAGAGCAGATGGGGAGTTTAGCCCAAATGGGAAGGGATATGGGCTGCAAAATGGTCTGGCTGATTCCCAGGCCATCAGCTGGTATGGGATGCACGGGTCTGTACAGTTGTGACCTGAATATCTGCTTGCACTGGCTCAAGAAGCCTGGGGAAGTGCCACGGGAGAGCCCTAGAGCATGAGGTCCAGATGCAGGTAGCTCTTCAGGTCAGCACGGGAGGAGTTGCCTCTCGGCAGGGGCAGCAAGGCGCAGCCTGTGGTCAGCACAATAGGATGGAGTATATTTGGGCTCAGTGAGATTCAAGTGAGTTGTTTCAGGTACTTAGACACTGCATTTTGCATGCTCTGTTCTCTTTGGATATCATGAATGCCTCTGCAGGTTCCTCTGTTCTGCTGCTCCACGTGATGGCCCTGATAACATCAGTGTTAGTTTCTGATGTAATTAATAATTTGGATTTATGATGATTATGTAAGAGTTGTGAAGAGGAATCATCTTTGTCAGGTTGGTGTTGTCAGGCCTTTGGCTTGGTCACACACTGGGAGGGGAGGCATCTGTCAGTAGGAAAGATCACTTTTTTCTGTATAATGAATATGATTATTTCTTCATAATCAAACTTTTGTTTAGCTTGGGATTATTCTGAGATAATGTTAGTCTAATTTTTTGCATTCTTAAACTTTTCCTAGGGAACTTCAAAGTGTACTTTAAACAAAATCTGATTTTACTTTTTTCCACTCAACTGTCAGTCAGTTGACTGCATTTTGTTGAGTACGTGATGAAGGCCTTTAATTTCAACTCCCAGTAAAAAGATTATATTTTTTTGTGCTGTCTTTGTTCAGCTTTAAACAAGGAGTTTAGTGAGCTCTACTGACTCAGGGTATGCAGTGACTTGTGTGAGAATGCAGCACTTTACTTGCCTGGCTGTGGTCAAGGCTACTGGTCAGGACTTGTAAGCCAAGACTCATGAAATAAAACCAAAACCTCTGGAAGTATCAGATAGTGTCCCCTGCATTAGGCAATTGAGGAAGTTGCTATTAAGTCAGGTAGTGAGCTTACTTGCTGTGGCACCTGACATATATCCATTATTGCTTAACTGAAGAACTGCAAACCAGCCACAGGTAGCATTTGGAAGCAAATAGGAGTGAAAAAGGATCTGTCCTTTGGATACACCCTTGTTTGAAGAATGAGGATTTGATGTATTAGTGGCCACCATCTTTTCTGAACCATAATAATTTCATCAGAATTTTTTTTACAAGCAGAGTCGGTGTGCAACATCATCTCTGCTCTTGCCCACACACAAGTGTCCAAAGCTGAACCTGATGCTGCTCAAGGCAAGCTGACTTATCTGTTTCCCCCAGCTCTTCAGGGAGGTATGTATTTGAGCTCTGAGAAATGCACATCAAAAGCTGCCGATAATCAGCATTCTTGTCCAGTGAGGAGGAGAAGATAAACTCCACATTATTGGCATTTCCAGTCACAGAGAGGACTGGGTGAGGCTTTGGGTGAGATTTGCCAGCTGTTGCCCAGTCAGTGAATGAAGGAGGCGTGGGCTGCAGAAGTGTTTCCTGCATGAGCTAGAATCCAGCCCTGGGGCTAGCTCAGAGCCCTTGTGATAAGTGGTGGGGCAGTATCGCTGTGTGGGGTTTGCCTAATGTCACAGACATCCTCACTCTGAATTACAGTATTGTTTATATTGAAAGGGATAATCTAGACCAAAGCTCCTGCTGAAGCAGGGTCCCTGAGAGCAGGTTGCCCAGGACTGTGTCCAGCTGGGGTTTGAATATCCCCACAGGGGCAGACTCCACAACCCCTCTGGGCAGCCTGTTCCAGTATAAGTGTTTTCTTGTGTTCAGATGGAACTTCACATGTCTCAGCGTGTGCCCGTTGCCTCCTGTCCCATCAGTGGGCACTGATGAGAAGAGCCTGCCTCCCTCTTCTTCATTCCCTCCCCTCAGGTACTTTGACCCATTGATATGACCACCCCTGAGCCTTCTCTTCTCCAGGCTGAGCAGTCCCAGCTCTCTCAGCCTCTCCTCATGAAAGATGCTCCAGTCCTTTAGTCATCTTTGTGGCCATGTGCTGGACTTGCTTGAGTAAATCTGTATTTTACTTGTACAGGGGAGCCCAGACCTGGACACAGTGCTTTAGGCATGGTCTCACCAAGGCTGAGTAGGTGGAAAGGAAATGTTTGGCCTGGATCCTGGCTTAACAGCTGGTGAATCTAATAAAGCTAAAGGGATGCGAGAGCCTGACATTCCCCAAACAGTCTTCATGAGAGATGGACAACCAGAGAGCAGAGCTTGATTATAAACAGTCTGAGACTATATTAAAAGCCTGATGGGAGGAGGAATGTGTATTCTCCAGTGAGCAACATGTGTAACCATGTGATGAAGAAAAAGAAAATAGTGAGTTAGACTAGCAGTAAACCGTCTTGAGAAAAGCTACAGTGAGTTATGAGAAGTAGCTGGTTAAAGGTCTGCAAGTGGAGGGGCAGGGAGGAGGAAAAAAAAAACCAAACCCAGTTGTGTAAAATGCATTATCTGAAATGCAGCTTGGATATGTTTTTAAGACTATTTGCATGCATAGAGATAGACTTCTTGTATCGGAAAAGTACATGCCATGGGAGGGAGAGAGAAAACTACTAAATATAGGTTTTGAGTGATATGCATTCCAGTGATGGGCTGTAGGGGGGCAAAATGCATCTGTTTTATGAAGAAATAGCTAGGTAAAGGACAGTAGGGAGGTGAGTGCTGGATGAATAAATAGCCACAGGGAATTGTAAATTCAGATACTCAAAAGGGTGAAAACTTAATTCTGGCTAAATAAATGGGTGGAAGATACTATTTTTCCAAAACTGTAAACTCAGATTGCTTTTTTAGACTTGCTATTACTATTTTTCTCAGTGGGTTATTTTGACTCCAGTGATTTGGAGGTGTGAGTTGGTGTAGATGTCTAAGACCTAGCAGTCAGCCTTCCTTTGCAGTGCAGAGATGCAGTTCATGAGTCTAGCAGCCAGGTCTTTAGGGACAGAAGGACTTTACCTGACAGTTTACCACAACTGAGGCCTTTGACCAACATCCAGTATATAGCACCTGAGAGCTCACAAACCTGGGAAAAAGAGATTAGGTTTTAAAAAAGCCTTGGGATGTGAGTACCTCTGTTTCTGCCTGCCTCCCCCCCCCCCCCCCCCCCCCAACTGTATCTTTGGCATCCACAAAACTGCACTGCTATAGAAGCTGTTTGCTACCAGCTCATATCTTCGCTAACTCAACCTTTTAGATAGCCCTGTGTGCCTGGGAGGCCACACTCTGAAACTTTCTCTGAAGAGGTTGAGTACCAGCAGCTCCTGCTCATGTTAAATGCACGTTTGGCAGTGAATGTGGTCATGCTTCAGAAAGACATAGCAGCAAAGGTCTTGCTTTGCTGTAAGTCAGCTTCACCTGTGTTTACTGACCCTTCATGTGCCTCTTAGTATCTAACATTGCAAAATACCCAACCTTCCCTGGTTTTATCTCCTTGTTCCCCAAACTACAGGTACAAAAATCAACCCAGGGAGAGGTTGCTTTGAGGTTTCTGTTTGTAAGTGTAGTATCTTCCAGTAATGTGTAAGTCCGGTCACTGCAATCACAGTAGCACTGGTATGGTTTTCTGCTTGTGCCACTTGTACTATTTCTTCTCAACAGCTTTCTTACCAGTGCCTTTCAAGCTTTCCTACAGTAAAGTGTTATGCACATAAACTGTCAAGATCGATGGGTGATCAGCAACGTTTTTTTATGCACAGAACGGGAACTTTGCTGGGACTCTTCATTCCTGCTCCCTTCTCCTGTCAGTTTAACCTGTGGTCTCTGGGGCATTGATGTAAATTGGCATTCCTCCAGGCCTTAATTTCTGTTTAGCTACTGTGTTGTGACATTGCTGTCCAGTGACAAGTGTTGTACTTTCCTGTGAAATAAGTGGCTTCTGATGAAATCTTTAGTCATACATTGACAAGTGGGTTTGGATTTTTATTTCCCTTCATTGACTACCAAATGGCACAGAGGAAAAGCATGATAAGACATTAAATGATCTACAGTGCTACTGAAAGAATGCCAGAGAATGATGGTATTACAGCATTGCCTCCATGACCACAACATTTGTGCCAAGATTATGAACTGTGAATCCAATAATATCAATAGAGGTTACTATGAATGTAGTGTAAATCACATTCAGAGGACCAGAGCTGGAATCACACGGTGTTGTTCAGGGTGTATGAGCAACTGCAGAACATTCAGCGTGCTCCTGTGAGCCAAGCTGTCAGTGCTGTTGATGTGCCCCTCTCCCTGCTGCAGACCTCTGTGCCACCAGCAAGCGAGGAGCTGGGTGTGGGGTGGCAGGTCTGAGCAGGAGCACCTTGCGTATGGCTCGGAGTACAACAGGGAAAGGTGGGGTGAGACCTTGTGGGCTGAGGACTGTAGCTTGAATTCCTCTTGCTAAGAGGTGTCCTAGCAAGTGCTTATTTGCTATTACACAGAAGTTGGCATGGTTTGTGTATTTACAGATTCTGATCATGTTTCAGATGAAGAGCTTTAACGGTAGAGTCCCCTATCTCAAAACTGCCATTTGAAAGCAGTGTTCTATTTAGCTGTTTTTTTATTACTAGCAACTTCAGCAGTTGAAATTGGACCTTGGGGCTTCAAAGCAGCTGCTTGGCTAAGGAAGCGTTGCTGAATAAAAGCTCCCTGCTCTGCTACCCTCCCCCTGCTTTTCTACGCTACCAGCTGTGTCAGCCCAGCAGCAAGGAAGGGAAGTTGGCCTTGAAGTGAATCTAAAGAGGGAAGAGTGAGAAGAGGAGAGGTGGAGTTAGCCAGCTAAATGCAATAGCAGCCTGCAGTGTGGGAAGATGAGAAAGCAGAAGCAAAGAGACTGATGCTTGAATCTCTGTGTGGGTGAGCTCTGCGGAGCAAGGTCTGAATAGAGGGGAGGACCAAGGAGTTTAAAGACTGAACACACTCATTGAAAAGGCAGGGATTACACTCCTTTTTCTTTCTGGAATAACAATCAAAGGAAAAAGGTAAGGGGGATGAGGAGGAAGTGACTGAAATCAGCGCCAAATTCCACTTAAAATGTGAGCCTTTAACAAACAAGGGACTGTGAAACAGGACACCCTGAAATCTTTTTGGTGTAATGCAGGAAGCAAAGAACAATAAACACGCATATGAGAATATTGTAGGCATGATACTCCTATTTCACTATATTCTTATTTTGGTTGTGTAACTCTACTCTAAGCAGTCACTGGCAATACTTGTTTTAATCCCTAGTACAAGTGTTACGGTATTTCAGAGTATGAAACTAACTGGTAAATACAATTTTTTTTCTTACTTTGTTAACTCTTTTTTTTTCCTTTGTAAAAAGAGATTAGCCGAAACCTGGAGATGATAGGATGACATTTGCTTTCTATACCACTCCTAGCTTTAATAGCAAACAGTGTGGCTTTTAGCCAAATCTAACACATTCAACTTGAACTCCACATGTTTTGGGCAGCTTGAGGTAAATAAATGCACTGAGTAAAAGTATTCAGTCTCAGAAGGTCACTTTGAACTGCTGCAAGTGACTTGACTGCAGCTTGGAGGGAGTTGAAAGTATGTATGAAAGTAAACAAAATCAGGGGAAAACCTTGTTTATACCTTCTAGGGTAATGCAGTAGCTAGTCTGCAGTCCCATTTTGTCAGAACTGCTGCTGCTATACATGTCATCAACCCTGCAATGGCTAATGGCTCTTACCTTTTAATAAGAGATTATTCCCGCACACTTTTGACTGGAAGAAGGTGGAGCACAAAAGTGGCTTACTCGGCTCTTTCACAGTGGTTGAAGTAGGTATTTAACGTGGGGTCCTGTGCCCCAGCCAGCATCTTACCATAAAGATGTTGCTTTTATCTGAGATCTGTGAGGCGGGTAATAGGGTTGGGGTTGAGTGGATGTTCGGAGAGGGTGGTCAGTGGGACAGGGCTGTGTTCTCGCTGTGCCGCGGAGCAGCTGTGAGCGCAGCCCCTCCAGTCCAGCCACATCTACCCTTGGTTACCAAACCCACAACTGTTTTGGTAGTCCTGGGTAACCACAGCGCTTTTCTTACCCTTTCTTTCCTTTGGCAATGGTAACAGACTGGTGACTCACTAGAAAAAACACAAAGCTTGCTTCTAAGGATTTTCAGAATTTAGTGTGCCTCTGAATTATTTGGTTCTGCCAGCCAAGTACTGTGAAGCTGTTAATAGGAAAGGGCTAAACCTCACTGTTCCTGTTTTGCTCATTTTTACTGAGGGCTGGAGAAAGATGAGGCTGGTGTTTAGAAGTCAAAGGTGCTGGACTCTTAAACTAGGCCATATTTGTGAAGCTGCTGAATATTGCATCATTTTAGAAGGAGTCCCAGCTTTTCAGCTGTCCCCCAGTCTACTAATGACCAGCTGGTAAGACCTGAGAAAGCTATAAGAGCTGCTCCTGGGAGCTTGACTCCAGACCTGCAAAGCTGCCAGCTGGAGAACAGTGAGGAGCACGTGTATGGGGCTCTGCATGATCAGAAAGGTGATGCTGTTCCTTAGTCTAGCTGCAGCTTTATATTTTTCCCTTTTCGATGATCAGCTCTATTTTCAGAAAAACTTGCCATTTATCAAGATTTCTCTGTTTGGGTGGGCAGTAGACACAATGAGCCCACACATACTACTTTCTTCTTGCCTCTTGAAGGCTGTGTATAGTAGGTCTCTAAGAGTATAGCAACTCAGCTATAAGAGCAGCTTTCAACATACTGAAATTGTAGGCTTAATTTCAATGTGGTTGGCTTAAAAGCAGAGCAGCTTGCTTTCTGCTTTGTCGTCTGGCAGAATGCCAGGCTCCCCCAGCTTCCTGCTGTGGTTGTGGTGGCTTTCTGAATGATAGAATAAATCCATGGTTTTTTTCCTTACTAGCTCTCCCCTGAGGGACTCATGAAAGCCCTGTTCTCTGGAAGGCATGTTAGAATCCTTAAAATGCATAAGAGTATCAAAGTGTGACGTGAGAGAATAATCTACATAATCAGATTTTTGGTTTTATCTGGGCTTTTTGTTCAGAAAAGGCTGTGTATGACATGTTCTGTGCTGTGACCTCCTCTTTTGCCCCTTTTTCTGTTTATTTAGCATGCAACAAATGTCTCTTTTTGGCCTGACTGGTGTGCAAAAACTTTTGGGGGCCAGATGAGAATTCAAAGTGACTCTAAGTTGCACAGGCTTGAAATAAGATTGATTTTTTTTTTTAAGGCAATAGAGTATCCTTGCTAGCAAATAGGTACCAAATGAGAAATGGGGAATAAATCAGCTTGCCTGATGATGTTTCAGGAGCCAGTGGATCAGATGAATCTAGATTGGATGTTCCTGATGTCTCTTATGGCTTTGTATCTCTACGATGCCATAAAAAGCAAACAATAGTAGGCTGGGTGGAGCATGTAGGTGATAATGGACATCAGCAGGATTGGCTGATTTTAAAAAAAAAAGATTGTGATGGATGAGGCTCTATGGTAGATGAACTGAGGCCAAGGATACAGACCTCCAAAACATCCCCTATTGGCAATGGTCCTGATAACGCTGGATAGTACAGTGAAGTGTTGCCTCTTCTAGAGGTATCAGTAGCAAGGAAGTACATGTTGTGCTGGAGGATTTGAAGTTTTATGCAATCCAGTGAGTTGCACCTGAGACTGGGACTTGCATTTACTTGCCCAAGAGGTCTCAAAGCAGAGGGTGAGAAGGTGAAGAGATGATTCTGAGAAAAGCAGTGTTTTGCAGCCTTTGAGGTCTAATTTTTTTTTAAATATCAGTGGTGTGAATGGGTGCAAAATTTAGGATGCAATAATGTTTTGTGCCATCTGTGACCTATTAGGTGATAATAGTGATGAGAACAACTAGCATTTGATAGCTTATTACCTCAGAGAGCCTGGGAAAGGGTAAATCCAGGTTCATAGATCTGTGTCTTGCTGTAACTTTTCTTAGGGAGGATCCTAGAAGCTGTATCCTGTGAGGGAGCAAAGAATGAATATACAATGATTCCTCTAGCTGAACTTCTTTGTGAAAATATGGCTTTTTCCAGGAACACATAAAAATAGCAGCCAGCCCTCTCTAGCCATAACAGCATATGGCTGTAAGCTCAGCTTTGAAGTTGACCAGTTGCTGCAGCTTCTCCAAAGAGGTTAGAATGCTTCTGTAATAGAAGTGACCTGAGAAATCGGGTTCATTACGGCATCCCCCACCTCCAGGCTGGTGCTTGGAGTCTGAGGCATTTAAATGAGTTGTCCTAAATGGAGTCCTTAAATTCTTCAGTGCCTCTGCCAATGTGGGAGAGCCCAGCTGTGCTTCTCGGGCTGGTTTCATGTCCCCAGCGAACAGATCCTTGCAGATTGAGCTGTGTGTGTGTAAACCCCATCTCTATCTCCAGGGGATACTGAAAGGCAGTGAGCACTGCAGACCCTTTCCTATGCCTTTCCCTTTCATCTAACTGCTGGTGGGTTAGATATATTGTTGGTAGCTGTTCACTGTGTCTGTGGCTTACTTTTCAGGCCATTTTATTTGGCAAAGCTCTACCAAGATGTATAGAGATACAGCTAGGTACAGCTCACCTTTGCAAGCTTTTGCTTCAGTTGAAAAACAGCGTTTACTGTTCAGCTGAATGTTCTCCTGAGCTGAATGTTTTCTTTGGAAATGTGGAATGAGTCTGACTTTGGGCTGAAGTCTGTGTTAGTCAATTATAGAAATTAGGCAGCTGCCCAAAAGTCTGCCAAGGGGCAAAAGCTACTTCTTGCCATTAAAGCTTTAAACAAATGAGATTGGTAGGTAAGTCTGTGACCACCTGGGCCCCCTCTGCTACAAACACTGTGCAGCAGGATTCACATGGACATCAAAATCCTGAATGAGTTCAGTTTCCCCTGAACTAGTCTGATGTTTTAGAAGTGACCTACTTGAAAATACAGCCAGTAATGTAATTATCATCAGGAAACAACTCACCTTCTGTTGCTTAATTATATTTTCCAAGTATACTTAGTCCATTTCAGAGAAGCTGTGTTGGATGGCACACTGGGTTTCCCCTTAATTACTGTTGTATGGTAATTGCCATGTAATTACACTGTTATGAATATAATGTGCATGCATTATTGTGGGGCAGTGATTTATGGAATATAAGCATATTTTAAAAGTGTTATAGATGCTCTTCACACAGGATTGCTAAGCCCTTTAATGACAGTGGTCTTGCACAGCTATCCACTGTTTTAATTTTCCTGTGTTGAAGGTCTCCTGTAATAATGCTACTTCATCATCCAGTCAATATTCTGGAAATTACACTGGCTGGTTGTGGTGAGGTATCTAATGATCCTCATCATGCTTGCAAAATAAAAAATTTGCTAGTGCAGAAATAAATCAGGCATACTAATAAACAGGTTGAAGGACTTCTAGTAGTACTATTGTGGGACTGATGTGTGCTTCAGGGTGCTTAATGTATGTGGGTTAAAAAAAAGGACTGGTTAGTAATCCCATTGCTGAAAGGCTATAGGTTCAATTAAGTGTTAGCACCTCACCTGTGCACACAGGAGTAGTGAGTCTTTATGTAATCCTTTCCTTCTGTTAGCTTATGTGATAGCTTTGCCAGGGCACTTCTGAAAATTAAATTTACCTTAAAAGGACAAAGTATGTCTGGAGATTACCTTTGTATGAATTACTTTCATAAATAGGTTGTGACCCCAAAGCAGCAACTGAAAAGGTCTTGAATCCTTTACTGTAAAAAAAAAAAAAGTGGTTTTGTAGCACTGGAAACTGTTACATCCAGAGCTTATGTGGATTAAAAGCTAGTAATGGTTGAGTGAGCTGAGCAGTGTAGCATCCAGTTGCTTGCAGATGAAAGTCTGGAAGCATAATTTGTGCATTTCTAACTCCAACCTTCGTTCAAGATTTAAAGAAATTGTTTGTGGTGGGGTTTTTTTTTGCTCCAGGATGTTTACTTAACTTATTATGTGACTCCCCTGCTGTTAACGTGCTTTGCACATCTGCCCTATTTTACTGTGTTTCTGGTGACAGGATCCCCTGTTTTCCTGTGTCCTTTCTTCAGCATCTCTTTGGCAGGATGTCACTCGGTGCAGATGTGGAGCCAGGTGTGATCCTTATTTCAGCTTATGTGGTTACATACTGTCATCTCCTGTTTGCTTATCCATTAATATGGCCCCATGCTGCAGTCCTGTGCCTCCCTGTACCTGGGAGAAGAACAAACATTGAGCAGTCCAGCAGTGGCAATAAAACCAGCAAGGTTCTTCAGGGTATTAGACAGTTTTATTCAGTGCAACACAGAAGGAAAGGTATTATAGAAAATAGGAAAGACAGAATCTCTAGCTCATCACAGGATTTGTATTTCCTTTTCAGGTGCTTTTAGAAGTGCTGGGCCACTGCATTGTAGGGACAACTGAAAACTGCAGGCTGTGTCTAAATGCTAGCCATCAGAACAGCAGTGCTTGCCCTTGCTGCCCTGGTGATTGCAGAGGAAATTGCAGTCCCAGAGATCCATGGCTGATGAAATGAGTGGCAAAGAGGACAGGCACCCACTTGGCAAGACATTTTGCAGCAAGTACCGTATGATGGCTGATTGTAAATTGCCTGGAAAAGGCTTTCTGAGCAACATAGTTCATGGAATTAAGATTATTTTCATCCTTCTGGATTTCTGTGGCACATCTTGTGCAAATGAAAGTTGTACCAGGAAAAATATCTCCAGTTTTGTGCTTGTGCCAATGCACAAATGCTACTCTCGCCATATATTCCCAAATTTAGTAAAACTGAAGTGACTGGACAAAACTCAACTCCATCTGTCTGTTTCCAATGGAACCAAACATGATGAAATTAAGTATGACTAAACCATGCAGGCAAACGCATTTTTATCCTGAATTAAATTTGTATGTGGGCTTTGGTTCACTGCTATGCACAAAGAGTGAAACTGGCTGTGAAGAGGACAAAGAGCTCATCACACACACATGCAATTGCTTTGACATGCTGCACAGCGAGGGCAATGGCTTTGCTGAGACTTGGCCAGACAGCTGCATCACTTGCTTTTCTGCAAGCATGCAACTAATATAATTCTTTGTAAGCCTTCGTGTAGTTGTACTTCTATTTTTATAGTTTTTTATTCACAGCTCAGGCACCAGGGAGATAATGACATGCAAGTCCCATGCTCATTGTCCTGGTGGCTGCACACAGCTGCGTTGGGAGCAGGGTAGACTATAGCAGGGGATCCTTGCTGGTATAGTCACTATTTTCCTGCTGTTTACCCTTTTCAGGCCAACTATTCACTGTTTTGCATCTTCCCTGTACCCTAATTTTGTGTTGGAAACGAAATGGTAAGGCTTGATTAAGTAATTCTACACTTTGCTTTTAATCCATTTTTTCTGAGTTGTGTTTCCTGGTCTCTGGGACTCTGCTCCAGGATAAGTATGCACAGCTTGTCTGTTGCTGGCACGGAGCAACCTCTGCAGTTTGCTAAGCCAGCATCTCTTGTACAAGTTTTGCAGAAGAGATGAACTGAGCCTTGTAGGATGCTGAGCTGCCAACATAGACAAGTACTTTCCCCCAAAGCTGGGGAAGTAGCTGCTTTTTTATGTTTAGCCAAACTATTCCCTTGTGCAGTGTGCTCCCCTTTGAGGACAAGGGCAGGTAATACCTTACGGATTATAGAATCACAGGATGGTTTGGCTTGGAATGGACCTTAAAAATCATCTAGTCCCAACCCCCCTGCCCCAGGCAGGGACACCTTCCACTAGCCCAGGTTGCTCAAAGCCCTGTCCAACCTGGCCTTGAACCCTTCCAGGGAGGGGGCAGCCACAGCTTCTCTGGGCAACCTGTGCCAGGGCCTCACCCCCCTCACAGGGAAGAATTTCTTCCTTACATCTAATCTAAATCTACCTTCTTTCAGTTGAAAGCCATTATCCCTTCTCCTATCATTGCATGCCCTTGTAAAAAGTCCCTCTCCAGCTTTTGATGTAGGAGCAATGCCCATTTCACTGATAAATGAATGTACCAGCTACCTCTTGTGCTCAGTTATATGTATGCAGTATCACTGCTCCTCTCCTGGGCAGAGTCCAGAATAAAACTCCAGACTGGGATTTGCTTCTGGCACATCTTATTTTTTAAGGCCTTTAGCAAGACTTCTTCCCTGGGGAGAACAGCTTTGTTGCAAGCTGTTCATCAAGCAAAATACCTGCTTTCTCCATTTTTGGCTGGAACATGATTTTCACCTGGGGTGGGTTTACCTTGGCTGACCATCAGGTGCCTAACAAGCCACTCTCTCACTCCCCTTCCTCAGTAGGACAGGGGAGAAAATAAGATGAAAAAGCTTGTGGGTCTAGATAAGGATAGGGAGATCACTTGCCAATTAGTCATGGGCAAAACAGACTTGACTTGGGGAAGATTATTTGCCAGATAAAAATACAGAGTAGCATATTAAGAAACAAAACCTAAAACTACTTTTTCCCTTCAGAAGCTATAGGAAAAGATTTTTCTTTCTTTTTTCCCTGACTAACTATCAGAAAACATGAGGCTGTCCCAAAGCCCTGAATAAACCACTGATCTCCACACCCAATATTTTACTTCTCTTCCACCATGGATGCTAAGCCAGTAGTAGTTGGAAGAGTGCAAAATGCTGCTAAGAAGGTTCATTTACACTCCCTGGTGTCTGCATTGGCCACAATTAACTATGGCTGGATACCATAAGTGACTTTAAAATGACATTTCTTTTGAAATTGAAGACCGCTTTGAGCACTTTGAAGAGCACTTTGAGCTTCTACTGGCACAAGCACCTTGCACCTATAGTTCTATGTACTTCTGCCTGAGAAGTGATTGTCTCTAGTTCTAGAGTCATCTCTGTATCTTTGTGGACTGGATGTTCTGCCACTGGTGGGACAGTTGTAGATTCTCTAGTGACTGCTTTCTGTGTTGTGATTATGTCAGTTTGTGTAGGAGTGGCAGAAAATAGCAGCTATTTAACATGAGACGATCTATTCAGCTGCAGTGTCAAGAAGTCTTAGTGGTGGGCTCAAGTTGATGAAAAAGGGAGTTTTCACACAGAGATGAAACTGGTGGGAAGAGGGGGTAGATAGCCTTTTCCAAATAATTACTTGTCTGTTCCCTCTAGAAACTGAAGACTTTGATGAAATAGCATCCCTCCCACAACATATTTGCAGTAGTAAATACTATGCTATGAAAAGTAATGCCTTCAGAGATGGTTGTGAATGCTAGTGTGATTGCAGAGACTTGACTGTTCCAGTCAGCTGTCCTTAAACAAGACTCCAGCCTGTGGTGCTCCTTGTAAGCAGTCTTAATCTTCTGTTTACAGTATGATCTCAATCTTCTGTCATGGAAATAAAAATAAAGATGAGAGGAGCAAGAAAGAAACAGCTGTTGGCTTTACACTGTGCCCATTTTGATCCTGCTGTTCATGATTCAACCAGTCTCCAATACAAGTATCAAGCTTTCTCAATTCACTTACACAGGTTATTTCAATAAACTTCCCACATAGTTTGCAAATATTTGTTAATGTTGGAGTGAACCTATTAAGCTGTTTTTTTAAATCTGTATTCCTCTCACAGAATCATCTTGGTTGGAAAAGCCCTTGAAGCTCCTCCAGTCCAACCATGAACCTCACACTGACCGTTCCCAACTCCACCAGATCCCTCAGCGCTGGGTCAACCCGACTCTTCAACCCCTCCAGGGATGGGGACTCCCCCCCTGCCCTGGGCAGCCCATTCCAACACCCAACAACCCCTTCTGCAAAGAAATCCTTCCTAAGAGCCAGTCTGACCCTGCCCTGGCGCAGCTTGAGGCCATTCCCTCTTGTCCTGGCACTTGTTCCTTGGGTCAAGAGACTCATCCCCCCTCTCTGCACCCTCCTTTCAGGGAGTTGTAGAGGGCGATGAGGTCTCCCCTCTGCCTTTTCTTCTCCAGACTAAACCCCCCCAGTTCCCTCAGCTGCTCCTCCTAAGACATGAATTGCAAGTTGCAGTTTCTGGTTCTTGCAGTTTGTATCAGTGTAATAGTATGCAACCATAGAATTACACCTTCCTGACCTTGTGAAATTATTCTTCAAAGTCTTCCATGTGTAAGTGATGCAGTTGCAAGATTGCCTGTCCAGCTTGATTGCTTTCTTTGTATCTAAAAGTTCCTTCAATACCCTTTTAGGAAGATGGTGGTGATCCAATATGGCATGCCTTAAATATCTAACCCTTGGAAACTCTGTGGTTGCTTCACGGTGAAATAATCAGGGAAGATAAGGCTCCACATGGATTACTACCAGCAGGGAAAGAACCTGGGTAGCCTGATGCTTATGGGTGCCCTAGACCTGTCCCTCCCTGCTGTATTTGCAGTAGAGATGTTGCTGCTTCAAGTCCTCCCTAGCTGTTGCCTGGACAGGTGTTTACTGTGCTCTGGAATGACTCTTCCATGCCCATGCTGGCACGCAGTTATCTACTGCTGGGTGAAGAGCACCTTTCAGAGTCAGGTCTCTGTGTCTCTTTATTTCCTGGTGTGTGCTCTGTGATGCTCACAACAGGTTTGTCTATCTGCATCTCTACAACAAGGAGGCTGGGCTTCAAAGCCTAACTTTCATGGTACTTTGTGCTAGGAAATTTTTTACTGCAAGGTCATTTTCCCAGGAAGTACAGAGGGGATTGATTTGGCCCAGAGCTCCTTTAACAGCTAAGGAATATCTTTGCATCAGCTCATCCTATGGGAGATTCAGCCACAGAGGACCACCTGCTCTTGCTTCTGCTGTAATGGCTGCTTTTCCTTGATATAAAACACAGAAAGTAAGCTTTGTTTTGAGCATCTGAAAAGCCCCCTTCATATTTGGGACAGTCTTTATCGGCTGTGATGCAATCTTCTTTCCAGTCCCAAATATTAAAAATAAGTATGCCAAATAGGTCATGTGCAGCTGAATCAAACAATTTTTATAAGCTTTTAATGTGAGTTGAAGCTGTACACCTTTGAAACAGTTAAGCTAGGCTTTATATTGCTCCCCCTCTTCCCCTCCTCCAGTCATTTGCAATTTGCATGGCACCCAGCTGATGAGTCTGCAAGTGTTACTCAGAAATCCTTGAAATTCTAAAAGAGAGCTTGGGTATCTATTTTGCCCCAAAACCGTTTCTGTTTTATGAGCTTAGAACAGAAGCTGCTGATTGAGTGAATTTGAAAACTAGGTCTTGTTACATTCACAGGGATTTGGTCCCCGGAGGCGAATTGGTTTTGAAGCAGGATGTGTGTGTATTTGACACTAAAATATGGTAGTTTTGTTGTTTGTTTCCCCTTGCCTTTTGAAAATAATTAGTTTAAACCTTCTTGGGAAGCACTGACAATCTAGTTCAGCTGAGCAGGGCTTTTTTTCAGGCTGGCAGAAAACAAAAATCTTGATGATAACTTTGTTGATGACATGCCTGCAGAAAAATAGTGGTCTGATGCAGTTCAAACTTTGAGGTTAATGCAGCTCAATTAGGCTTCTACAAATACTTCTTCTTTACCCGAGAATGAAAAAGATGAGCTCAAAATCGAGCCTTTAATGAAAAGCATTATCCTTAAGCTATATAGCCAGACAAGTGATTTATAGAAATAAAAATACACAGAATTTATGAGCTGATATATAGGATTTGTCAGCAAAAGTAGCTCCCTTTAATGGAACTGTGCAACATGCAGTTGCTGTGCTTCTGAGCTGGACCAGGTACTGGACCAGGGATTTGAAGCAAGACCACCTGAAGGAGGACCATCACACTGGTATGGTTCAGTAGGCTCTGAGCAGGCCTTTACCCTGTTAGAGATACGTGCCCATAACTCTGCAATGAACAGTATAAACCCAACAGGAGAAGCTACTCCACTGTGCTACCCCAAATGACTACCAACTATTAGATTATATTTTTTTAAGTACCAACATAGCTTAGTGGACAGTGTGATAACAGGCATATCAGCGAATTGGCTCAAACAAGCTGCTCATGTAACTGGATATGAACATTTTGTTTAAATACAAGTTGCAAGTATTGACCAATCCCAGTAGTCTCATTAGAATTATGTTCATTTAAGTGGATTTTAAATCAGAATCACCAGATCAACAGGAAAAGCTAAGGTTTTTGTTCAACAGCAGAAACAGTATTAAATATCAGCTTTCCCTGTTGGGATGTAATTATTTGATTATTTTGTGGGGTTTTTTTTAAATCCATATGGGTTCACTTAAACTTGTGGCCACATGTTTGTGAACCCTTACGGTCTGCTGTGAGTGCATGGTCTTTGGGGATGTTGCTTATGTTTTCTCATAATAGAAAAACCTAGCTTGGTGAACAGCTAAAATAAGGAACTGCAGTGGGAGTGCCGGGTGGTGAAGGAGGAAGCCAGCTATCATGAGGTCTGAATAGTCTCATCTCCATGTACATATGCTCAGTTTGAGGTCAGAATGCTGCTTGTAAAGCAAAGGGAAGTGGACAGGGGAGCTTGCACCCCAGGGTGCTGAGGTAAGGGCACGGACTAATGCTGTATGCCTAGCTCTCGTCTTCCAGCACAGTGTTTCTTGAGGATTTAAACATGCATCTGATATTTGACCAGATCTTGTTTTAACGATGCATGGGCCAAGTTAGACAAAGGTACTTCTGTGGCCTGCTGTATCTGAAATTCCTTACTGGGTCAACTTCTTGTCCCTGTGCTAAACTTAGACTGACTTCTACGAAGGGCTTATGAGGATTTTGACCACACTGGCACAGCTCAGATTTGGAGTTCAGTACTAAGAAATATTTTAAGCCCTGTGTCAGATGTGTTCTGAGTAGGGCTCAGTACTGTATCACTTAACCTCTGTACCCAGGCAAGCATAAATCCTCCTCTTTATCTTTTATGGGCCTGAATTGTTATAAATAATGGTGGCCAAGCTGGGCATTTTTTCTTTTACATGCACTAATGGGTAATAAAGGAGGTGGGGGGAATGAGCTCTGAGTAGTGTTATTCCCAAACCAGAAGGAAGAAGAGACTTTTAATCTGCTTTAGACATGAAAAGAAGATGCTAGTTTGGTTCTTATATGTTAGAGTTTCAGGGCACAGCTGAAAAAAAGAAACCCCACCACAGTGCATAGCTTCTTTCCCTCGTATACACTGGACACAGTCCTTTAGCCTGCAGATAGGGAGTATTCAGTGTGACTCTAATATGTGGCTATAGGAAAAAAGAAAAAAAGGCCAAAAAAAAAAAGCACTATTTAGCACTGCCCAGCCATCCTGTGCTCAGCACTGATCATTCCCAATGGAGTTTGTACTTCAGCACAGGCAATAACTTATCTGCATCTATTGTGACCTCTGTCAATTAACTCAGTTCCTAGGATTTAAAGTGGATGTTTTTTCTGTAAATGTGAATGAACTGTCAGCCTTAATGTATTTTTCTATAGGAGGAGAGACTGAGTTTAACTGCTCAATTCAGCCAGAGCATGTGGGTATGACAACTATACCAAACTTTTTAGTCTGCTTTGTGACACGTCAGCAGTGTGCCGAAGTGTGGCTAAGCACAAATAACTGCTTTTGGTGTAACAACTCTGAGTAATCACTGTGCAAGCTGGATTTACAGCTGATAGGTTTGATGTCTTCCAGGCAAAGGCCACAGAGGGCCTGGCTGTAAGGAAGAAGGCTAGTGGCTAAACCACGGTGGGATGCACTGCTTGTCCCACCGCCTGGTACTGCTCTCTTCTGGGGCGGCTCTGATTTGTAAGATGGTGGTAAACTCCTTTCCTCATCAGTTTCCTAACGTTTTTTTAGGTGGAGAGATAGGTAGGTCAGGTATTTTTTTTACTTGCACTGTGCAGATGTATGTGTCAGTGGCATTCTGGGGGAGCTGGGGCAATGATCTGCTGTGTTGTCTTCCATCAGTTTTAGTTTTTAGTGACTCTGTGAGAGTGATGAAATGAGACAACTCACCTCTGCTTGATGGACTTTTTGCCTCTTGGTCTTCCTACTTCTTGAGCTCATAGATGAAATGTTCACAAACTTGCTGTTCTGAATTCGGGCACGATTCCCACCATGATTTCCATCCCTTAACAAGTGTAAGTGCTTAGCAGTTAAAGCGGAAAGCTTAAACATGCTGAAGTGGAAGGGACTTGAAATGTTTCTACTCTCGCCTACAGAAGCAGTTGAGGACTAGGATCTAGTCACATGCTTCACTTAGAGCTGTACATTTGCATGTGTAAGGAGTATGACTCTTGTGGCTTATTACCGACTATCCAAAAAACTCTGCACTGTCTATAGGGAAGCTCCTCTCAGCCAATGCCTCTGCGAGTGCTTTCTTGGAGTGTGTATCCTAAGCAGCTAGAAGGCTACACCAACAAGAAATCGTGCAGTAATAAAGCATGGATATTTCAGTCTTGGGGAACTGTGAGAAGGAAGACCCTACTGCCAACTAGATAAGCTGAGCTGTTTGGCCAGTGTGGTGTGTGTTTGGTGAAACATCTAGCAATCTGTCTAGCGTGTCCTCCAAAAGGCTAAGAATAAAATAGAGGATTACAAAGAAATCCAAGTGGTTTCTTATAGAGATTTGTTGTGACTTTTATTTGGTATTCCTGGTATTTACCAAGAAAAATCTAACTGGAGTTCAAAGGAAAGCAGAGTATAAGGGAAGCAAAGGAAGCCTATCTGGAGAACCTACTCCAGCATTACATTGCAAGGGGATACTGGAGGCAGACCAGGTGAAGACACAAAGGGGTTAGTTACTTCTCTTTCAGGACTAGTTAAATAGGCTTGACTCAGGATTTGGGATCTAGAAGGTAAGCATCTTTCTAGGTGGGGATTATTGTTCTGGACCAGAAAGCTTAGAGTGATCTCAGCAGAGAAGAAAACATAAGAACTTTCTGAAGAGGCTTCTGGCAATGTTTCATTGGCAAGTTCTTAATTCAAGCAGTAGTCATGTTAGCACAGGTGATGATGACTTGCTCCTGATCAAGGCAGACATGTGACAGTTTACCAAAAGCATTGAAAAGACTTGCTAAAGTAGCGGGGACTCAGTGAAGGAAAACAAAAATAATGGCAACTGTGTGAAGCAAGCAAGGCAAGAACAAGCAGAGACTGATCTGCATGAGCAATTCAGGCCTTCTTGGTAGCTGCCACTTGGGTGTGATGGTATGTGAGCAAACAGCTACTCAGAATGTGCTGGGCTTTTTTAATGCCTCAGAGCAGAGATGGTCTCTGAAGATGGGATCCACTGAAAGAGATGGCAATGTTGAATAGCTCTGAGACTAAAAGCTCTCCTTTCTGGACTGAAAGACCATCTTCTGCTGGAAATGTCCTCTGCCTCTTAATACCTGTGGGGTAAATGGTGTAGGAAGGATCATGATCCCAGGAAAGTGCAAGTACTCTTTTAGGTTGAGTCTAAGCTACTGAGCATGTTAAGAGGAGGATGCCAATGAATTGCAAGGTAGTAGAAAATGAGGGTAGAAATCAAAGAGCAGATGTGATGCACCTGGAGAGGCCTGGGCTCAACTCTTACTATTTCCAAAGTAGATACAAGATCATCCATGCAAATATAACATCTTTGAGACAGAGCTGTGTTTTGTGACAGAGCATCACAGGAAGTACCAGACTGCACTCTAGCTGGAGTAGCTGTTTCTCTTAAGCTGCAATACTCTTTTTATCTTTCTTCAGTCCTCACTCAAGCCTATCTGTAGTATGTTTCTGTATTCTACAAAAATAGACTCGCTTCCTCCACTCTTAAGTATGATGAGTCTGCTGACAGCATGTTGTCAGCTGGTTTGTAGTTGAGCTTTGTTAAACCAAGGTGCTAATACCCTTTGATTCATCTGTTTGACTACAGTGAGAGGCTTAAAACAGCAGGCTCCAAAGCTCTGCACTGGATTTGTTTGTAAACGTAGACACTTAATGGTGAAAAAAGGTATGCCATCACTTCAGAGCCTGAAGAGGGATATCTAAACCTGTGCTCTTGGCACTGTGAAACCATAATTAAGAGTTCAGGCATGTTAGGCTGAGGAAGCTTGTTAGCTTGGCGGGGGGGGGCAGATTGTTTTCCCTGCAATGTGAAAGACTGAGCCCTAGTTACCTAGCTGAACATTTGGTGTCATGCACGCTGAGTGACTGAATGCAGTGACTGAAGATATAATTTCACTTTGGGGGATCATTGTAATTCCTTGGCCAACAAAGCACCTGGTCTTGTAACATTTTGCTGCAGGGAGACATTCAAGTGGTGGAGATCCTGATGTCTTTTCTGCAGCGTGGGAAGGAAATGAAAAGCAAAATGACAAAACCGCTCATTTCACACATTCCTGGGCTGTGCTTGCTGGGCAGTATCCCAGCGCCATCCCAGCAACGTGTTAGGTGACGTGAGTAACATCTATCACATGCTGCTTGTTCTTTCATCCTCTTCCCAGGGGTGAGTGCTGTGCAGTGCCTTGTTTCACATGTGCATGCCTTTATACATTTGTTAAAGACGGGAGGATTACAGAAATGCATGTTCATCCATAGATGAAGCTGCTCTCAGAACTGTGATGGATATTATTGAATGGGGATGCTGTTTGCTGGAGTAGGATAGTTTTGTGGCTACTTTTACTCTAATTTTGCTGAGATTTGGTCTGTGGTGCAGAGGAGAACTCAGCCTGCCAGAAAAGGAGGGGTGTATAGTTGGGTTTATAGTTAAAGAGCTATTAGAATAAGATTTGGGGGTGGCTGAAGAAACCAGTTTGAAGTGGGCTCTATTTCACTCTAGTGATTGAAAGGCCTTCTCTTGTTGCCTGCTGGCAGATTTGACAAGCTTTGCCCTGAATCTCTTGGAGCTGTCCCTGGCATATCCCTTCTCGCTTCACAACCATTACATTAGTGGGACAATATTAAGGCGAGTCCCTGCTAGGCTGGCAGGTTGCCTGACAGCTGACCCTAGCCAGAAGGAGCGCTGCCCTGGGGATTTAATTGGCTTCTTGCACCAGAGTGGCTGTCAGGCGAGATCGATCACTCTGAGCTAGAGAGTTCAGCAGTTCATCCTGTAAGATGGTCCTGTGGAGGCGTGCTAACGCAGCCTCACTCCGCACTCCCTTCCCAGGAAGAGTGTCTGAAGAAGCAATCTTGAGCTTTTGGCCCCTTCAGCCCATGAACAACATGTGTGGAGATGGTGGCAGCAGGGACCGGGGTTTCCCAGATGGAAATGATGCTTTAGTCATGCTTTAGTCCAAGCATGACTGTCTTTGGCAAATAGAAGGGTTTAATTTAGGGGTGGGCTGAGGCAATTACTTTATATTAAACTGCAGCTTAAACTAAAGAGACTCTAACTGAAACATGGTGAGGTTGAAAACCTTGTGTCAGTGAGAGCAGGGGAGCCAAGGGGGACCCCAGTGAGACGGTGCCCTCACCCCCAGGCTGTGGTCCTGCAGCTTCTGAACGTGGCAGGGACCCTGCTACACCAGGGTCCACTGGCAGCCTCAGACAAGGTGAGGGCATGAATTGGGTCAAGCCATGAGCAGCAGGAGGCGGGGTCAGAGACAAGGCTGGCGACAATGTGGGTCCAAGAGGTTTGTCCAGGAGGTGTGCTGGAGACAGGCACACCCCTTTGCTGTGATTCAGGCTGGGACTGTGTGCCCTGCTTTGAGTGGAGATCCTGGCCTGTGGTGGAGGTCCCAGGTGGGGCTGCTCAGGGCAACTGAGGAACTGACAGTGGACTAAATGCTCATCCTTTTGAGGTTAATGGACCTCCACCTTGTGAGGAAGGTGGCTATTGCTGGTACTTACTGCTGCGCTAATTATTTAGGAACAGGCTAATTAGCAAAGGTGCAGCACAAAAGCACTGACATGCAGGGGAATCCCTATTGCAACTGCAGTGATACTGAAAAAACAGTGCTAATGATATTTAGTGATTATTTTTTGGGGACCAGAATTTTTTCGGAGCCTGGGGTACCAATAGCCATTTGGAAAGCTCAGGGTTTAGATATAGAAGTAATGGTGAGACTAAACTGTATTTATTTTTTAAAGAAGTGTAAAGGGTATAAAAGGAAGGTAATGATGCCTGTCTTGCTGTACTGGGTCTGGATGGGATGGAGTTAATTTTATTCACAGCAGCCTGTAGAGTGCTGTGTTTTGGATTTGTGACTAATGCAGTGTTGATGGGACAGCCGTGTTTTGGCTATTGCTGAGCTGTGCTTGCATGGTGTTGAAGAATTTTTTTTTTTCTCACACTGCCTCTGCCAGTGAGTAGCCTGGGGGTGAGTGAGAAACTGGGAGAGGACACATCCAGGACATCTGACCTGAACCAACCAAAGGGATATTCCATGCTGTATGATGCTGTGCTTAGCAATAAAAGCTAAAGGAAAGTAGGAGGAAGGTGGGGTGTTCATGATTATGGCATCTGCCTTACCAAGTTACAAGTGTCAAGGCCTTGCTTCGCAGGAAGTGGCTAAACATCTGCCTGCTGTCAGGGAGTCCTGAATAAATTCCTTATTTTGCCTTCCTTGAGCATGTGGTGTTTGCTTCACCTATTAAAGTGTTGTTATCCCCATCCATGAGCCATCACAGACTGGTTGAAGTTGGAAGGGACTGCTGGAGGTCATCTTGTCCAACCCCCCTGGGGTTCCTCTATTGGTGAACTCTGGGTTTCCACCTCAGGACAGGAGCTGCTTGTCAGGCTGTGGTGCAAGGCCATGAGAGCTGTGTTTTCCCAAAACAGCTGTGCTAATTAGATGACTGGTGCCAGGTTTCTCTCATTTCTTGGAAGATCTGTTTCCTCGGTAAAACAGAGGAAGCTGGAAGCATCTGAGAGTCATTTTGCTTATTTTTTTACAGATAAAACTCACTTTCATAGGGAACAACATGAAACCTTGCATCTAAGAATCTATATAGTTCTGTATTGCTTCCTTCATACCAGAGAAAGAGTGAGAATTACCTGCTGTACATCCCTTCAGCTGGTTTTAGTTGTGCTAATAAACATCTACCAGAGTCTGACCTCAGATGGAAGCTAAATTCTTCTGTGCAACTGTTTGCTGTAAACAATGTACTTGTTATCAGGGAAGTTAAAAAGAGGCATGCTTGATACTGAAGGGAATGAACATTTGCCAAAAGATAAACACACAGCAGTAGCTGCTTTCCATTCCCAGACTGAGAAAATCTCACTGCTGCATCAAAACATCAGCTATATTAGCTAGTACATGTCAATTATTTGAGGCAATGTGTATATAGGGGCTGAATTTATAGTATTGTCAGCATCCTGCTTTTAGCACTTTTTAAGGCTTGGTTTGGTATGCAACCCAGAGCATCTTGCAGAATCCAAAATCTTGTTAAAAGCAGCTGCACTAGTGAAGCCTTAACTCTAGGTGAAAACTTTTTTTCTGACAGTAAAAAAAAATGGGGGAAAGGGAGAAGAGGTAGACAGAAAAAGTGAAGAAAGAGAGAAAGGATTCTCATAAAAGGAAATGGCTTATTAAAGAGTTTCAAGCAGGAAGGAGAGTAAGAAGAGGATATTGCCTCATGGGAAAATTTGTATAAGGAGCAGAGTTCTTGGGGGGAGTGGTGGTGGAACAGGACTGGCATAGCTGCCTGAAAGGAAGGAGCAGCCCCAGGACTGGGAGCTGGAATCTGTTCATCTTTAATTTGGGGAAGCAGGAATTGCTACAGTGGCTGGACCAGCATTAGCCACTGGACAGTGCCAGGGAGGCCTCAGTGGGGCGAAAGGGGACAGATGGGACATCTGACATCCGTGGGACATCTATCTGTAGCTCCCTTTGTTATAAATGGTACCTCTTTGTGTCTCGGTCTCAAAACTGGAGGTTAGACTACGCTCGTGGTCTCTAACCATAGAAGGATGGAGTCATCTTTCAGTGCAAAGAAATCCCTTGATTTAATAATTTTTCATCAAAAATATGGGTACACAATATATACTTCATGTACATGGTTTTCTGAGGTTGATATCCGTTGGTTTTTGCTTCATAGACTGTTTTGGTGGAGAGGAGGGTGTGTGTGTTGAAAATTTGTATGTTGAACCAGCTAGTTGGTCTTTTCATGATACTGGACTGGAAATGCGTATGACAAAGTGCAATTTGAGTTGAGATTTCAGCTGTGAAGTACCTTCAGTGGAGTGAAGCAGTTTGCTAATTGTTTCAGGTCTTTGCTCAAAGCAGAAACTAAATATTGCTAGCACCAGCAATGTGTGTGGTGTTCTGCCTCTTGCTTGCTAATGTTACATTTTTTTTCACTTGCATGAAAAAAGCAGCCTAGCAAATTAGAAATACTCAGTAGGCATTATGCTGCTCTTAATTATGTAGGAGCACAGATACTATTCACAACAGTAATAGGAAAACTACTGAAGCAAATGCGGCAGGCTTACATGCCAAATTAAGGTCTCAGCTCTTGAATGTAACTAAATTTGCGAGTTGATACTGTACACTGTAAGCCTGGGGGTCCACGCTTCCCTGAATAGTCCCCTAGCTTTAGTGCGTGCAATCCCAGGATGAAAACTGTATTTGCAAGTGAGTTCATACACGAGCTAGAAGCCAGGGGAATAATTAGACTCTGCATTGAGATTTGGTGGCATGCTTCTGGATTTCTGTTCTCCCCCAAGGAGAATGTGAATTGCTTCTGTTGCACCAGACCTGCGCAGAAGTGGATGCACAAATTGCTGTCACGGCGCGGCTCTGGCTTTGTAAATTATACATCTTGTGGCTTTAAACTGATCCAGGCTCCTGGAGTTGCTCTTTGTCAGCTTGTTCATGCAGCTTACCAAGGTTCACAGCCCTGAGATGTCAGGAGGGGTGTGCCAACAGACTGCTTGTGAATTTTGGCAGAGTGCAAGACCCAAGAGTTAGAGAAAGCAATCACTACACCTTTGCATAAGCCATTTGGACCACAGCATCTCTGATTTGTGCATGTTTGTTCTTCCTGTAACACCTGGGTTATTACTTACATGTTAGTTAAAGCCTAGCAGGTGTTGGAGCCTTTATGAGGTTTCAGTGTGTGCTTGCTATTGTCTGGTGAGGATTATTTGGTTTATGGCACTAAGGTAGCCACTCTTACAGTTCTCAGTGTACAATCGTGGCACTGGTCAGTTTTCTCATTTGCTGATGTAGGCTTCGTTTTCATTTTGTGGCTGAGGTCCACAGCAGACAGCATTGCCTGGACATAGTCCTGGAGTAAATCTATTTTCATTACAGCAGTGCCTGCCAGGATTTCTTAACGTGAGGGCTCCGCAGTGGAATGTACTTTCTGCATTACCTATCCATAATGAGACTTAAAGTATGAATGAAATAGGACTTTAATTGCTAAAATGTCTCATGGCAAGCTAATGGGAGTATGCCTGTTAGGATTGAGGTGCATGTGCCTCTAGCATGCAGCTGGGCACAGGCACTAAGACTTTTTGAATGGAAAAACATGAAACAACTTGTTCGGATTTAAAGATATTAACTCTAATCCTGGATGCCCAGATTGCTTTTCTGTGGGTACCAGGGTACATATATCATTCCAGACCCTTGTGGGCTTTGGATGCAGTGGATCTAACTCACCTGAGTTAGATGGACACTGGCGAGAGGTGGTAGTTCAAATCTTGAAAAAGGAGATTTGTCTTGAATGCAAGTGGAAAGGCAGACTTAGCTTGCTGATGTTGTAGTTAAGTCAGATAACCCAGAAACATGCAGATGTATTTTCTACGGAAAAAGAATTTTAAAAAGCGGTGGAAAGAATGCAATAAAGCAGGCTAGGAATGACAGCTAATTTTACTGCCTGTCTTGTCCTTATAATTCCAGGACATATTTGCAAGTTTTTGGGCTACTGTCAGGGAACCTGTGTGCAGGCTCGTGTAATTGAGATGAAATATCTCACTGGGCTCAGTCTTGAATAGCATGTATTTTGTGTGCAGTTACTAGCTCAGCTCATTGGGGCTCTGGATTATTTTGTGCTGATTGTGCAAGGCTTTCTTTGTCAGAGAGGAGCTCTGTGCCTAGGTATGTGCGAGAGGAATCCCTCTGGAAAGAAAGCCTTATTTTTAGAATTGGAAACACTATGTAGCTTGAGTATGGTCTGTCTTTTGAGATGCCTGAAGCCTCTCAGAGAGTAACTGTACACCTGCTTAATTCCTCCCAAGCTGGCCAGGAAATGCTGACTCAGAGAGACCCAATGCAGTGGTATCTCACGATGGGTGGGTGAAAGTGGCTTTGCCTCTGATTACGTAGGGTCAGTTTACCCTATTCTGTGTGATTGAAGCAGCCCCTAAGGTTGGGTGTAGGCTTCTGGCTCTGAGGCCTGGTTTCATTTTTATCTCAGGCTCTTAGGCTCCTAATGTGAGTAGCTATAACGCTGGTTTCAAAGAAAGTAGGTGTGACTGGCATCTGGTTCCTATTTTGTCCTCTGATAACATCGTATTACCATTGGATTTTTAAAATACTTCTAAGAAAATAATATGGCTGTGTATACTTGCATTTTCTTCCTCCTTCTGGGCACAGGAAATAAAAAAAAAAAAATTAAAAAGCTGAAAATCCCTCACCACGTGGAACAAGAAAGCTCTTCAGAAATCCCTTTTGCCCTTCAGAAGTGGAAGTGGTCTGGAAAGTGTCTAGTCTTAGATTCGAAGGGAGCGCACAAAGACATGATTATTATTAAGCTTCTTTCCATCTATTTTCCTTCCTTAGTTATTGCCATCACTGCTCTACGTGCATGGAAATTCCCTCATGTTAAAGAAGTGCAGATGGAAGGCAGTTGTCAAACTGCTTTTTGCGCTTTCGAAAAGCATCTCGGTCAGGGTACTTGTTAGACTACCTCAGAAAGGACCTTGTTGGGTTTTCAGAGCTTTATATATGACCTTAGGGCCTGGTATTTCAAGAAACACTTTCTTGTGGGGTAGATTGGGAGAATTAAAGGGACTCAATAATAGCTCCATAGGGACACAGAGCTTTATTGCTCAAGCCACAACTGGCTGTGGGACAAAGCTAAACCTTGCTTCAGCCTGAGTTTCTTACAGGAAAAAAGCCCACGCTTTTCTGGTACCTGCATGTCTGTTATGCTGCCTTTTTTCCCCATTTAGAGGGTGTGTTTGTCACTGCCACTCCTAGTTCAGCATGAATGGTTTTGTGGAGCTCTTGAGGAAGACCACATAGTGTTAAGAAATATGAATCTCCCAGGCCCTTGTAAGTGTGTGAACTGCCAATATCTAGGAGGTGAAGCAAGTTGTGAAACCTGCTTTCCTTATCTGACCCACTGGGCAGGCTTCCCAAAACCTCTCTGGAATAGCTTCTGAGCTGAAAGAGATGGGCTTCTAGCAATTGCTGCAAGCTTCATGTTTTCCTTGGTGGATAACATATTTGGGAAGGAGGCGGCTGAGATGGCTGTAAGGTTTCTGTGGCTGCTGGGGGAGGTCCGGTAGGATATCCCCCCTCACAAAATGGTATGCCATGTCAAGATGGAAACTGGAGCTTTGTGAACTGATGTCTCCTGCAGTTTGTGTGGAGCTACTCTGGCAAAGCTGTGGACTTCCTCTTTTTAGTGCAAATAAATTGCTCTGCGTTATTAGCTTGTTTCCTTCTCTTCTGCTTTGCTTACCCTCAGACAGCTTCCTGGGGAGTTCTTCTAGGTGGGGCAGCTGAGCTTATGGCTCAGATACGGGCATGCCGCTGTGCTAGACTTGGTGTAGTGTGGTGAGGCTAGTACTTGCCTGGGACTGAACATGGGAGCTCTCGGCTGGAGGGGCTCACTGTAATTGGTTTCACACGAAGCTCTTATTTTCCCCCAGTGGCTCCTCAGCTGGGAGGAAAAGACTGTTTTTCTGCTGACATAACGTCTATGCGGTGTCATGCTTGTCAGCTGTTAGCTCCACTGCTGGTTCATCTATTTAAGCTCATGTTTTGGTTTCTTAAAAGCAAGTGGAGCAGTTAAGAGTGATGGTGTAGTGTTACTTAATGTTTGCTATAGCTGCCTTTACAGAAGACCCTGTTGCTTAGTTGTCTGGTTGAGGAAATGCTTTCCTTGTTTACCCCAGGCGAGACCTGCAAGTGTTTCTGCTGACAACCTGCCTTAAAGCTGTAACTTAAGCCGGCAATGCCACCTAGCCACAGGATCTTGTTTTAGTTTAGGTAACCATGCGAGTACCAACGTTTATAGCAAATTCAAACAGGTCCTGACTGAGTTGCTTCTCATTCTTGTGCAGGACAGACCCCCAGACAGGATCAGTCATGTATGTACATGCTGTATCTGGCTCCGGTCAGACGCCCCCAAAGCGAACTCCTTACTGTTTGAACTTTCTGCTTTGACCATTTTTTTTCTCTAAATTCTGAGCTTGCAAAACATACATTCTAATAGTGTTGACCTTAGCTATCCTGCTATAAACGTATGTTACCTCTGTATAGATAACTGTATGTCGGTCTCTATAAAAATAATACAAGAAACATGCACCTTGGATGGGGGGGGAACACCCATCTTCTATTTTGGTCAGACTTACTGGATCTTTTTCGTAGCTTACAGCACTTTTCCTAGTTATTGCAAATCTTTTCTCAAAACAATTGACACCATTATTCTAGGACTACTGAATGTGCCACGGGACAAAAATAGATATCCTTAATATTGCAAATGCGTTTTTTGCCAGAGGGTGGCAGCGTGAAAGGGTTTGCACTTACTGTTCTGGGAAGGGGAATGCCTTTTGTCTCAGCTGGAGAAGAAAAATGCCATCTGCTTCACAGGCCACTTAGCACATGTACCCAAATAGCTCCACCTTCAGCCAAATCAGATGTTGAACAAATCAGAAAAATAAGGTTTGGGGCTTGTGGGTTAAATTGAATTAAGCTTCAGGACTGCCAAGCCAGTGACCTTCCCTGACACAGGGAAAATATGCATTGAAGAAATCAGTTATTTATTAAAATACAAACTGAATGCATGTGGGGGGAAGAGTTAAATGTACATAAAACCATCAAGCTTTTGGAACTGTAACTAAAGCACTTAATTTAAATAACACTATTCAAAAGAGTTCAACTAGCAAACCTGTGGTCCTCTTATTGTACTAATTCATAACGCAGCAATAAAGCAAAGTATGTATTTTTCCTACTTAAATGTATTCCATCAGATTGTGTTGGTACAACCTTTAGAATATTTATCAAAATATTCATTGTCTGCTTCTCCATTCAGCTTGCAGAGGTGGCATATATCTAGGCAAGAAACTGAAATATGTATTTAATTTCCTCTTATTACCAAATACAGTGGTTTTATTCTGTCTGTAAGGCATTGATCTAGTACTTGCATGTGTTACCATGTGCAGTGCAAACAAACCCACCCAGTTTTCATATAGGAAATAAGGAACTGTACTGCAGCACAGTGTTGGAGCTCCAGCTGTTGGCCAGTCCCCTGTTACTTGCTCTTACATGGGCACAGGGGGAATTTGGATCCGCAGGCTGCTGGGGTTGGGTTTGTGTCTGGCTGTCACAGATTTTTGGAACAGCAAATGCAAAGTGACCTTCCCTGTCCTGCTGTGCCTTTCTCCTGTGGGCTGTGATAGTCTGAGCAGGCTCTACCCACTGTCAACACGGTGCTGCTCAGGTAGTCACTCCACACTAAACTGCTTTTCTCCCGTCCTGTGCCCTGGAGCAGGGGACAGTGGAGGGACTTAGTGTTAGAGGTGACAGAAGTGCACTTGCACGTGGAAGTCATGTCAGGCATGGTTTGTGCAAACGGAGGTGATAAATGGCTGCCTGCCAAGCAAGAAAAAGTTTGTATATAGTCTTCTCTGAACCATGAGCAAAGGGTTTTTCCAGAGGCAGTGGTTGGCAAAGCCTGTGCAGACCTTGGGAGGGCATATCAGTAATGGTGGGTGAACAGGCCTGCATGTCAGCGGGAAGCTGCTGCAGTCACCCGGGTGATGCCTGCAGCAGGCAGAGTTATGGGAGCTGTGAGGGTGAAATGTGGCCAAATCCTGCATCCAGATGAGTCCCAGTGAGAGAGTTGCTGTGGCTGTCCAAAGAGCAGGAGTATCAGGAAGAGGAGGCAGTGGGATACCAAAAGCTTTTAGAGGGAAAGTACAAGAAATTAATGCTTGAGGGGCTTCTGTTAGTCCTGCTAGGAAGTGAAACATTTCTCTCCTGTAGAAACTTAACTTGCTTGAAGGCTATCTCCACAGGTGGTGTGCCTATGAACTACATCTGTGAAACTTCTGTGCAGTCAAGACAAACTTAGCCTGTTAAACACAGCTGTCAGTGTGTCATGCAATCCAGGCCACTGGGACAACCAATAAATGCCTTAAATGCCACCATGACTGTAGCCAGCACTGGCAGCAAACAAAGTGGAAATGGTGTTTCTTCAAGGGTTTTGGCATTTGGAAAACTTTTCCTTTCCAAATGGATTTGCTTATGTCCTGTAGGTGGTTGGTGTCAACAAGAGCAGGGCTCCTCTGTGTGATGGGATGCTCTGGGATGGACCCTAGCACAAGCACTGCCCTCATGAGTAGGGCACAGGCCCATGGGGATGCAGCAGCAGAGCTGGGCGCGGGTAAAAGGGTCTATGAAAAGCCTCAGACAAACTGAGGGGGTGGACCAGCGCCAGGATCCATCCAGAGGTCCAGACAGGAACAGCAGGAGTTGGGACTGTAGGCAGTGTTGCAGCATGGGCCCAAGGGGTCACCTGAGAGATGGGGCCAGAGGCAGGGCTGGAGACAGACCCACCTACCTTATAGCTCAGGCCAAGACTGGGTGTCCAGCACTGAGCTGAAAGGGAGTCCCTGGGCAGGACTGCAGGTGGAGGCCTCTGCTGAGGCTGCTCAGGGCAATTAAGGTCTGTTGGTACCATTGGGGCCCTGCTAGTGTGTAGCATGCTGATTTTTGTGGTTCTGCACTCAGCCATCCTCTTCCTTCTAGTGGTATCTTCATTGATTTTTCCGTATGCTGATGCTACCTGGAAAGCTTGCTGTTCCCCGAGCTTGTAAGAATGGGAAATGTTTTCACAGATTAATATTGATTAGGCAATGAAGTCCTGGTTTCTGACTTTCCACATTCAAGCAGTGTTCTCGGTATCACTTGGAAAAGCAAGGACAAAAATATAACAGGCAGCCTTTTCTGTTGCTTACGTAGGTCAGTGCCCCTATTTAATGAAGTCTGAGATTTCTCTGAGCTTAACTGCATTTTGACAGGAGATAGTCTTTTGAGGGCAAAGCTCCTTAGCTGAAGATGCTTTTGAGTTGTTTATCTACTCTGGTTAGGACTCTCAGCTGAAGATAATTGTTGCAGAAATAAATCCAGGTTTACCAAGTGAATTGTAGTATGCAATTTGGCAACTGTCAGCTGAGTCCTGTCCTGAAGCTTGTTTCCTTGGCTAATCCTTAGCTGGTCATCTCTTATAATTGGATCAAACAGCTCGAATACACAAAACAGAGCTGAGACAAAATGCCAGCCTGACAATTGATCACAGAAGTCTCTTCTCAAACACTGGTGGTTGGCTCTGCCAAGTTTATTATGCTGGGGACTTCTGACACTTTCCATGTGATGTACTGCACAGCTCGATGCTTTGGGATGAGACACCTTAAAAGCAATGGTAAGCTTTCTCAGAACTCAGCTGGGCTTTGTGCTCATGAATAAAATATTTCCTTCCTTGTTTTATTTATGCATTTTGTGTGCTGAGACATGAGTGGTGACAGAAGCAAAATCAGGAGACTGTTCTGTGAAATAAAAATAGGTTTTATTTCTATGGCTGTCAAATGGACTGAAGTTATGCACCCCTTGTAGCAGAAAATAGCTGTTGCATGCAGGGCTGTGCAAGTGGGGAATGTAACGCTGTTGCCTTGTGACAGGCTGACCAGCTCAAGTCAAGCTTCAGCGGCTTCTGGTCTTCTGTGGATTGAGTTGGGGTTGAGCTTTCTGCAGTCCCTTGGGCTGTCTTTTCTGTCCTTTCTCTTGCATGTGGCCCCTGGGGTCCATTGAAAGACACAGAGGCCAGGTAGGGGTGCACTGCCATTCCCCACCAAGGAAAACACCCTCACTGGAGGAGGACTGGGTTAGGAAACACTTAAACTGGAGATATGTAAATCTTGATGGGGATGCACCCACGAGTACTGAGGGAGCTGGCAGATGTCATTGTGAGGCCACTCTTGATTGCCTTTGGAAGGCCATGGTGACTGGGAGAGGTTCCTGGGGACTGGAAGAGAGTAATTGTCGCTCCCATCTTCAAGAAGGAGGATCTGGAGAACTACAGGCTGACCTGCTTCACATCAGTCCCTGGGAAGGTGGTGGAGCTAATTCTGGAAGCCATTTCCAGGCACGTGAAGGACAAATAAGTGATTGGGGGAGTAGTATACTAGTTGTTAATTACCTAGGGGATGGGATGCAGCATCTCCTCAGCACTTTCAGACAATAAAAAGACCTGGGGGGAGTGACTGGTACACTACATGGGTTGGTGCTATTCAGAGGGAGCTTGACAGGCTGAAGAATTGGGCAGAGAGGAGTCTTGAAAGTTCAACAAAGGACAATGCTAAGTCCTGCCCCTGGGGAGGAATAATGCAGTGCACCAGTACTCACTGGGAGCTGACTGGTCAGAGCAGCTTTGCAGAGAGGGACCTAGGGGTCCTTCTGGACAACAAGCTGAGCAGGGGCCAGCAGTGTGCCCTTGCAGCAAAGAAAGTCAGTAGCCCTCCAGAGCTGTATTAGGAGCGCTGCCTAATAGGTCAGGGGAGGTGATCCTTCTCTCTAGGTGTCTGCAGTGAAAGCAGGATCCAGCTGCCAGCTCCTGCTGTCGCTGAGCACTGTCCCAGTGGGAGGGTCAAGGCCATGCAGGCCAGGATGGGGGGGCTCCAGGGGCTTGCAGAAGAGATGGCCAGATGCAGGGCAGATATCATGAGCTGCCCTTGACCCACAAGAAGGTGATGCCAGCCTGAAAGTGAGGGAGAGAGCTCAGGTGGGGGCAGACAGGGGCTCCCTCTCCTGCCTGTGACTGCAAAGCCCCTAGAGCAACCCCAAACCTCTGTGACTTACATTGAAATTGGAGAGACACTGAGGGAGCCCAGAGGCAAAAGGATTGCTAGAGAGGGGCTTGGGGCACATGAGAAAGGAACCAGTCACTGGCTAAGGCTGATGGGTAAAACAGAGACTCTGAGAGATAACAAAATGAATATGAAGGACTGTGTGGACCATTTGTGTGTCTCTTCAAACCTTCCACTAACCCTGGATGTTGGCTTTACGAAGGCCCAACAAATAGCCCCAGCAGTGGGACAAGATAAAGCTACCAGCGGAGAGGCCATTTCTTACTGCTGTAGCAAACCAGCACTTCCCCAGCAGCAGCGTGGACATGTCTTACTGATCCTAACCAGTGCCCAGGGCACTGTGCCTACCCTACACCCGCAGATCTGCAGGTAGGGTGAGAACCTTTTGCCAGAAGTCACAAGATTCCAGCTTGCCCCCTTAGGACAGCCCAGTCTGCAGTCCTAGGCCTGGACAGCATTGTCCTCTTTCCCTGGAGCTCTGCCTAGGCCCAGACCTCAGCTGTGCCAAGGGTACTCATAGACGTCCGTGCCAGAGACTGTGTCCCCATTCCTCCATCCCTTTTTTTAAAATTTACAGTGCAGCTTGACCAAAAATCCAAGTTATCTTACTGCTCAGCCATTCTGATATTCCCGTAGAATTGCTCCTTAAACACATACATATGCATTACATTAAGTACAGATACAAGGCTTTGAAAAAAAAACACCCAGAAACCAACCCTCCCAAAAAACCCAAACAAACAAAAAATCAAAACCAACCAACCAACCACTGCAACAGGCTATGTTTTTAAGCAATGCTGCTCATTGGAGTTTGCTACATGTTTGGGAAGATCAGTTTGACAATCTCCAACAATATGTATGCAAGGATTTCCACAGCAAGAATTTCGTTTAATGTATTCTGTATCTATACCGTTACTGCAGTGTCTGAGCCACTAATTATTTAAGTAATGTAAACACAGAGCGTGTTTCCCTGCATGGTTATTATTGCTGTAGATAACGTTTGCAGATTATCCATCCTCCCAGGGCTCCCCAGCTGGGTTCTCCTCTTACTTGTGGGACATCTAGTGGCAGAAAGGAGACTGGATTTTGCAAGTCAAAATGTTCTTTAGAAGTGATTCCTAGTTAAAAAACAGGGCTCTGAAACCTTATTGTTGTCTGTATGTTGCTTTATAAGGTTGAAATAATTGTGTGGATTTTAAATATGATATTTGAAAACGGTTTTGGCTCTTAGTCACAAAAGTAGTTTCTGTGGAAGCAGCAAGGACAAACTGCAACTTGCTTTTCTAAGTGCTGCTCTGCTGAGAAATAGCTTCAAGACTTGCTGGAACAGTTTTCCCTGAATAAGATTGCTCTTTGTTCCAGCTTAGGTTTGTCTCATTTATGACACCCAATTGCTCCTTCCAGAGGCTGTTTATACCTTTTTATGTTACATTGGTGATGTTTTTCTCTCTGGTATATCTACTTTTGGCCATGAGTTTCTAAGAGCAAGTGTGAGGCTCCTGAGCAGTTGGAACAGATTTCAGCCTGGCTATAAGTATTGTGGGAGTGAAAGTGAGTAGTGAGGGAGGGGCACAGGAGAAGCTCTTTTGTTCATAAGTCTTTCTATACCTGCAGGATATTCAACGTATTTTTGGATAGCCTCTGCTGGAAATACTTTGCAGAGTCACAGAATGATAGAATGGTTTGGGTTGGAAGAGACCTTAAATATCACCTAGTTCCAACCCCCTGCCATGGGCAGGGACACCTTCCACTAGCCCAGGTTGCTCAAAGCCCCATCCAACCTGGCCTTGAACACTGCCAGGGAGGGGGCAGCCACAGCTTCTCTGGGCAACCTGTGCCAGGGCCTCACCCCCCTCACAGGGAAGAATTTCTTCCTTAGATCTAATCCAAATCTCCTCTCTTTCAGTTTAAAACCTGTTACCCCTTGTCATATCCCTACACTCCCTGATCAAGAGTCCCTCCCCACCTTTCCTGTAGCCCCTTTCAGTACTGGGAGGCCACTCTAAGGTCTCCCCAGAGCCTTGTCTTCTCCAGGCTGAACCCCCCCAACTCTCTCAGCCTGTCCTCACAGGGGGGTGCTCCAGCCCCTGATCATCTTCATGGCCTCCTCTGGACCTGCTCGAGCAGGTCTGTGTCCTTCTGATGTTGGTGCCCACAGAACTGGACACAGCACTGCAAGTGGGGTCTCACAAGAGTGGAGCAGAGGGGGAGAATCCCCTCCCTTGACCTCCTGGCCACACTTCTCTGGATGCAGCCCAGCACATGGTTGGCTTTCTGGGCTGTGAGCACACGTTGCTGGCTCATAGTCAGTTTTCCATCCACTAATACCCCCAAGTCCTTCTCCTTCCACTCACCACCCAGCCTGTATTTGTGCTTGGGATTGCCTTGACCATCAGAGGTCAAGGTAGTGCTCAGATTTTTCAGCTAATCTTTCCATTAGGGCCCTGTTACATAAACCCCTAGAACTCAGGGTCAGAGGAATATCAATTTGCTTTCTAAATGGATTCTGTGCCCTTAAGGCTATGGAACATAATGGAAAAAAAGAAAAAACCCTCAAACAGGTCATGTACTAGAAAGGTGATAAAAACCATGCCATTAAAGCAGAGATTTAAAGGCAGTTATATTATTCTACAGATCTGCTACTTTTATGAAATATCCAAGGCTGTTATGGAAGTTCAGATTAGCTCTTCCGACTCCATCAAAGAAGATGGTTTGCATGGGCTTTGCGAAGAAGGGTACAGAGTTTTTTTAAAAAACAACAAAAAAAAGAACAACATTCCACTGTTTCCACAATTTTTCCTACAGAGCCATAGGAAAGAAATGGAGCAGCCAAATAATGCCCAGGAAACTTCTTGCTGTGCAAACTCACTGCTATGCAGAACTCAGGGCTGCTGTCTTTTGAGGACACCTCTTGTGTCCATTATTTGGACTGCACTGCACCTTTCCCAGGGCTGGAGAAAGGAAAACAGAACAGTAAAGCAAGCTGTCCCATCCTATGTCATACCCATTAAAAGCCTAAGCTTCTTTCTTTTGGGGTCCCCAACTTAAGAAGGACATGGACCTTCTCCAGTGGGTCCAGAGGAGGCCATGAAGATGATCAGCAGGGTGGAGCACCTCCCTTATGAGGACAGGCTGAGAGAGTTGGGGGGGTTCAGCCTGGAGAAGGGAAGGCTCCGGGGAGACCTTATAGCGGCCTTCCAGTACTGAAAGGGGCTACAGGAAAGGTGGGGAGGGACTCTTGATCAGGGGGTGTAGGGATATGACAAGGGGTAACAGGTTTTAAACTGAAAGAGGGGAGATTTGGATTAGATCTAAGGAAGAAATTCTTCCCTGTGAGGGGGGTGAGGCCCTGGCACAGGTTGCCCAGAGAAGCTGTGGCTGTCCCCTTCCTGGCAGTGTTCAAGGCCAGGTTAGACAGGGCTTTGAGCAACCTGGGCTAGTGGAAGGTGTCCCTGCCCATGGCAGGGGGTTGGAACTAGGTGATCTTTAAGGTCCCTTCCAACCCAAACCATTCCGTGATTTCTGAGCTCCATTGGTAGGTCTCTGCACTTCAGATTCTGAAGGTCATGGCTCTTCCCCTTGCAACCAGCACATGCCATGTAACACCACTGAATGTGAGCTGATGTGCACTTAGATGCTAGTTAACATCTTCAGAGAGAATGGAAGACCTGGGAGCCTGGTGAGGCTGTCCTGTGGCTTAACCCGTGTGTCTGTGTGGTGCTTAGACACCTATGCTCACTCCTTCTCCCCCCCAGCAGAATGGGGAACAACATAGGAAGAGCAAAAGATTCTCCTTGTTTTTCTTGGCTGAGCATGATGCTACATGTCACAGACTATCCCTTTGCTCAGTTCAGGTCAGTTGTACCGGTTGTGCCTCTTCCCAATTTCTTGTGCGTGTCCAACCTACTCAGTGGGGGGGCAGAGCTGGAAAAAGAAAAAGCCTTGTTGCTGTGCAAGCGCTACTTAGCAATGCCCAGCATGCTGGTGTGTTGTCAACACTGTTATAGTCACAAATTCAAAAGGCAGAAGCATACGGGCTGCTATGAAGAAAATTAACTCTGTCCTAGTGAGACCCAGTGCAGGCTCTGAGGTGATCCAGCCACTCCAGCGGCACACGGCAGAGGTGGTTGAACTGTGAAGGAACAAGGTGGGAGGTGCTGGAGCTGTGCGAGGCACAATGTCCATTTGTGAAGCTGTCTACCTCCAGCTTGATGTTCAAGGGTATTTGCCACCCAAGAGAAGTTGGAGCAACAATCAGGTTCATTCTTGTTACTCTTCCGGTTCAGTAAAAGGGGACTTCGAAAAAGCAATTGCAGGACATGAGCAGAGCTCGTCTAAGGGGAAAGGGAGGGAACTGCATGTAGGAAAGAGGTGTGCCTGGTGTGCTGGTTTTGGCTGGGGTAGAGTTAATTTTTTTCATGGCAGCCAGTCTGGGAGTGTTTTGGGTTTGTGCTGAAAACAGTGTTGGTAAGAGGGATGTTTTAGTTATTGCGAAGCAGTGCTTATGCAGAGCCAAGGCCTTTTCTGCTTCTCACCCCACCCCACCAGCAAGTGGGCTGAGGGCACACAAGAAATTGGGAGGGGACGCAGCCAGGACAGCTGACCCCAACTGCCCAAAGGGCTATTCCATACCATGCTCTGTCATGCTCAACATATAAAGCTGGGGGAAGAAGGAGGAGACGGGGGTACGTTTGGAGTGATGGCATTTGTTTTCTGTTACTCGTAATGGAGCCCTGCTGTCCTGGAGATGGTTGAGCACCTGCCTGCTGAGGGGAAGTGGTGAATGAATCCCTTGTTTTACTTTGCTTGCATGTGTGGCTTTTGCTTTACCTGTTAAACTGTCTTTATCTCAACCCACGAGTTTTACTTTGTTTTTTTCCAAATCTCTCCCCATCCCACAGGGTGAGGGGAGTGAGCGAGCGGCTGTGTAGTGCTTAGTTGCTGGCTGGTGTTAAACCACAACCCTGGGAGACAGCAGGCTTGTAGGAGCAGGAATGGCTGAAGCCCAGTGGGCAATACTACCTCCTTAGGTGTCTTCCTGGTACCTGCACAGATTGGTGCTCCATGCTCATCTGGGAAAGTACAGGGGCAATGGCAGCTTCTTTCATCCTGGCGCTGAAGTGTTGACTCGCAGTGAGGGTAGTTGGTGGTGGTGGAAAGGCGTGTGTGCAGCATGCTGCCTCGGGGTGGCCTGGGCCTGGTGCAGCACAGCTCTTCTGCTCCATGCCTGGCTGGCAAACTTGCGTGCCCTCTGTTGGGAAATGTGAGCTCCAAACTGTGTGGCTGTGGTGCACCCTACAAATCATCTGCTGTTCTTTCCAGATGGTGTGAAGTGCTACAGACCATACTTGGGAGCCCAAGGTGTGGGGCATTTTTCTGTGTGTTGTTCTGAACCCTTACGGTCCCATACCAGAACAGCTGCACTTGAATTCAGGTTTGTCACGTGAAAGTGGAGCTAAGATATCTTTCCCACTGACAGAAATCTTCTGATTTAGCAGCTCTGGGCTTTGATGGTATCCTGCATTTTAGGTGGGATATTAAAAGAGCCAGACAACTCTCCTCTTGATGCAGTTGCTGCCCATAGCTTATGTGTGTCTGGGAGCTGGCGTTTCTCCTCCCAGCCCATCTTTTGTTGCACTTATGCAGGCCCCCAAGGTGTTTTCCCACCTCTCGGTCTGTGTGATGGAGACACCAAGTCTGCCAGTGTGTTTTGTGGCTCTGTGTTGTATCATTTACTATTTCCATCTGGACACCAGGGAGGAAGGGCTGTCCTGTCTCAGCCCCCTGGAGAGGTGGTGTGGCTCTTCAGGCTGGAGACATAAAGCGTGTGTGGGAGAGGAGCTCCCAGAGCACAGAGGGGGTGGACATAGGGCTTCCTTCCCGTGGGGCAGGAAGGCCAGGGGCTTCAGAGGCATCCACCCAGGCCTCCAACACCACAAGGCATTTTAGAGAGACTTGGAAGCCATGGAATTTGTTATTACTCAGAATGCTGGGGTGGGAGAGGTGGTAACCCCTCTCTGTGAGCCAGGAGAGAGACTTGTCTGCAAACCCTCTTTCTATTCCAACTGACCTTGTCTCCTCTAGTTGATCAGGTAGCGATTAAAGATCATACTTTGCTAATACCTAATTTTTCTAGTTTAAGATCTCTTTGGATGTTTTAGATTAATTCAATATTTAAATCAAAGAATAATCTGTGCAGTCCCAACATGGATCTCTAGCTCAATTCTCCTGCATACAAAGTTCTGGCATCTGACCTGTCCCAGCTTCAGCCATGTTGTCACAGATTTTACACAGCTGAGGTTTCATAGAATCATAGAATACCAGGTTAGAAGGGACCTCAAGGATCATCTGATCTAATCTTTCTTGGCAAAAGCACCCTCTAGACAAGATGGCCCAGCACCCTGTCCAGCTGAATCTTTAGTGTCCTGTGTTGGGGAATCCACCACTTCCCTAGGGAGGTTATTCCAGTGGCTGATTGTTCTTGCTGTGAAAAATTTTCCTCCTGTGTCCAATCAGAATCTCCCCAGGAGTAACTTGTACCCATCACCCCTCCTCTTTTCCATGTGACTCCTTGTAAAAAGGGAGTCTCCATCTTTAAATACTGGAACATGGTGTAGGGTCTCCCTTAAGCCTTCTTTTCTCAAGGCTGAACAAACCCCGTTCTCTCAGCCCTTCCTTATGCAGCAGGCTGCTCAGTCCCCTGATCATCTTTGTGGCCCTTCTCTGGGCACTCTTCAGCCTGGCCACATCTCTTTTGCATAGCAGGGACCAGAACTGAACAGAGTATTCCAGGTGTGGCCTGACAAGTGCTGAGTAGAGTGGGATAATGACTTCTTTATATCTGCTGGTGATGCCCTTGTTGGTGCAACCCAGCATCTGGTTGGCTTTCTTCGCCGCAGCAGCACACTGTCCACTCCTATTGAGCTGCTTGTCCACCAGGACCCCCAGGTCCCTTTCCACGGAGCTGCTCCCTAGCTGGGTAGGTCCCAGCCTGGGCTGCACTCCTGGATTATGTTTCCCCATGTGGAAGTCCCTATGCTTGTCCTTGTTGAACTTCATAAGGTTCTTGTCAGCCCACTCTTCCAGCCTATGCAGGTCTTCCTGCAGGGTGGCTCTTCCTTCTGAAGTGTCCACTTCCCCACTCAGTTTGGTATCATCAGCAAACTTCATCAGGGTACACTTGATCTCATCATCCAAATCACTTATGAAGATATTAAACAGTGTTGAGCCCTGAGGGACCTGACTTGTGACAGGTTGCCAGTTTGAAAAGGAGCCATTTCCCACCACTCTCTGGGAGCAGCATGGTGGCCAGTTCCCCACCCACCACACAGACCACTTGTCTAGGCCATAACGCACCAGTTGCTCTAGGAGGAGGCTGTGGGAAACTGTACGGAACACCTTGGAGAAATCCAGGTAGACAATGTCCACTGCTTGCCCCACATCAACCGAGCAGGTTACTTTGTCGTAGAAGGCGATCAGGTTTGTCAAGCACAATTTGCCCCTGCTGAATCTTTGCTGGCCTTTCCCAATGACGTGCTTCATTTGACTTGTGATAGCCCCCAAGAGGATTCGTTCCATAACTGCCCAGGGACTGAAGTAAGACTGATGGACCTATAATTTCCTGGATCCTCCTTTAAGCTGTTCTTGTAGATGGGGGTGACATTAGCCTTCTCTCAGTCTTCTAGGACATCCCTCAATCTCCACAACTTCTCAAAGATTATGGAGAGAGGCCTCGCAGTGACATCAGCCAGCTCTCTTAACACCCTTGGGCAGATAATGTCAGGGCCCATCAATTTGTAGGGGTCAAGCCTCCATAATAATTCACATACTAACTTTTCTTTCACTGATGGTGGGTCTGTGTTTGCATCAGCCTGGATTTTTGCTCCCAAGTCCTGGGGCCCAACAGTGCTGGTAAAGACTGAGGTGAAGAAAGTGTTGAGAACCTTTGCCTTTTCAGTGTTGGCGATTAATTCATCTCTCCTGTTTAACAGTGAGCCAATACTTTTCTTCTGTTTCTGCTTGTTGTTTACATACCTGAAGAACCCTTTCTTGTAGTTTTTGACATCTCTGGCCAATTTCAATTCGAGATGAGCTTTTGTTTTTCTAACCCTATCTTTGCACACTCTGGCAATGCCTTTGTAGTTCTCAGCAGGTATTCATCCACTTTTCCATCTCTGGTATGCTTCTTTTGGTTTTGAGCAGACTCAGAAGCTCACGGTTAAGCCAAGGGGGTCGCTTGCTCTGCCTACTTCCCTTACCTTTAAAGGGGATGAACTGGTTTTATACTTCCAGGAGAGTGTTCTTGAAAAACTCCCAGCCCTCACTAGCTCCTTTATCCTCCATGGAAGCTTCCCACAGAATGCCTCCCAACTGAGCTCCGAGTGAGTTGAAGTTTATTCTTCTAAAATATTCTTGGGCTGCAGTCTTTAGGGTTACTCCTGTGTTACCAGCAAAGGGGGAAACTAAGCAGATGGGAGAAACTCTTGGCCCTTGAAATGAATCTCTAGTCTTACGGGATTCATGGCAGCGCTGCTGTTACCAGCATGATGGTCAGCAGGCACTTTTTTCTCTGAAGTAAGGGAGTTTGAGGCACTGAGAATATGAAGTTTTGTAATTAGAACTGTGAATGTATGTCCTTTCTCACTCTAGGAAGCTTAAGATTTGTTGTTATGAACAGCAAATTACTGTAGACTAGCTTCAGGCTTTGTTCAAGTCTTTAATTTCATTTTCTCATGGTCAGAGATATGCTTGGCTTTGGATGCACTGGGCAGTCTTCCATATAGCTAGTCTAGCTGCCTCATCATATTTTCCACCTTGTAACTCTCCTTATAACCCTCCTTGTACCTGGTTGTGCACATACAAATGTAAACTGTATGGTGCTGTGGCATCTTCTGATGAAAAGATGGAACCCTTTACATGGAGACCCCTTTGGAGCAAGTATTTCTTCCCTTTATAAACCTGTAGTGGACTGTTGCCTCTGTGTCATCCATAGCAAAACTAGGAAAAAGATGGCTTTCTGTCTATCTGAAGCAGCTGGGTTGTCTTCTGCTTTCATGTTTCAGAGGCAATCTTGTCACATAATTGTCTGGCTAAAGCAGCACCCCTCCTCTACAGACCTCCATGGACTTCTCTGCAGAGGTGTCTGCTAGAAGCCTCCTGTACATCTCCATAATTGCTGGGTCATCCATCTTTGAGCAGCCATTTTTTTAATGGAGGAAATCCCCTGCAGTCTGGCAGATTGCACTTTTCCCCCTGTTCTTTCAGGCTTGCTCCTTACACTTTCCCTGTGCTGTTCTTTGTTTTTGAAAAGTCCATCAAAAGGCTTCATTAAACCACTTCTTGGTGTCCTTCAGATCCTTCTTGTAGCTGTCGTTTGCCTGTGAGACCGTGACCGTTCAAGGTGACTGAGTTTGGAAACAGATGTCATGCGAAAACTGTCATCAGCTCTCTTTTTTCTGTGCTTAGATAATCCCTTCCATCCAATAGTTTATCAGTCTGAGGGGATAATAGCCCATGACTGCACCTCCCCATTAAGATGGTGCACAATAAATGGTGGCAGTGGATGGCAGGTTCAGGTTCTGCCTGTGATTCTGGTACGGCACATTCCTGGTAGTTGAAAGACAAAAGACTTGAATGAGTTTAAGATGTGTTGTGCCCCTCTGAACATCCTCCTGTTGTCTAATGTGCTTATACCCAGGAACACTTGTAAGTCTGCAAGTTGTATTTTAAGATCATCCAAACTATAGTTATGAAGCCTTGTTTTAAAATGAGCTCTAGATGCATGTGTATTGGGGGAAGCCTGAACGAGTGACATAATAACTTGAACACTGCTTTTTGAGAGGGGAACCTTGGAATTTTGGTAGCTTATCCATACTAGTCATGCGTATTTCTACTAGCAGCATCTTCTGCTTGCCATCTGACAGCGTTCAGACAGAAGTTGAAGTGCAGTTCTGACTAGCAGCTCTTGTTTCATCTACTGAATCTTCTTCAGAAATGGAGTCTAGTCCCATGAAACCTTAAGCACTCTCCTAATGTTGCTAATGTGTTACTGTCCTTTCTGCAGCTCCCCTGCTTGTGCCTCAGGTTTGTACAAGACTGTAAAGGTTCAGAGAGGAGAAAGCACTGAGATAGAGGCCGCAGTGGACTCTGTGGGTGTTTTGTTACTTGATTAGAGAGGAATAGTCAATAACTGCTAGGGTGAGAGTGGGAGCTGAGCTGATGCGAATGGTTCTTATTGATATGTTTGATCTTACTGCAAAACTTAGGCAAATGTTTCTGAACTAGCACTTCAAAGATTGAGTTCTTCAATTTTGTCATATTAACTGGACTGGTTTTGCCAGTTGTCTGTATCACACAGAAATATCTTGAATCCCAGATAAGTAAGGTAACTTGTCCTTACACAACGCTGGCAACTGGTGGAGACAAGTATATATCTACTGTGAGGCTAATGCATACACCAGCCTGCTGAGCTCAAGAAATCTCTCTCTGAGCTAGAGAACAGCAGGATTTAATGCAATGGCATGCATTTATGTCAGCTGTAACAACGGTGCTGTTGGGAATTTGGTCATTCTTACAGCTCTGATGACTGGAACAAGTCTGTAGAGCAGCTTACGGGCTCTGCGAGAGGAGGAACTGGTCTTTCTGGCCCTGGAAATCCAAACTCCTATGAAGAGAAAAGCCTGCCTCTCCCATTTCTCTTCTGCCAGGAGGTCTCTCTTCCTGCATTCATGCTGGTTCAGCCCCATGTATATGTACACTTGCTCCTGGTTTTCCTCTGTTACCCCTAAAATTGTGACAGTTGGATGCATTAAAAAAGGAATTTCCATATCTGACAGCGGGAGAGGCAGTACAGCAGGTAAGAGGGACGTTGGAGCTGACTGCTGGGAAGGGAGCAGAGTAGCATGTACGGAGTGGATTTGGATAACAAAGAAGGTCAGCACAGCTGCTGCTGTGCTGAAAACTTGCTTTAGAGATGGACTTGATTTTCAGATACTAAGTGTTAAGCTGGTCCTTTCATCATTTAACCTCACCTCCTATGTGATGGAAAATTACTGCCCTCATGTTCTCTCATTGTCCTGTTGTAATACTAAATACTCTCAGAGAGATGCTTATCCATGCTGTTAATGTGTAGTAATGGGATTGCTATTTTAAAAATCGATACAAATATCACACTAAAAAAGAAGGGCTTATAGATTGGTCTGTCAAGAGCTGTTTTAATAGATTTGTCTGACATTTGAGACGCTTTCCCCAAAAGTACTCTTTCAGTTTCAAATTACTTTTTAAATGTTGCTGGTTGCAGATTCCAGGCTAGCTAATACAAGTTGTTAGAGTGAAAACCTTTCTCTGCAGTTTCAGAGAAGCTAGAAATCATAAATGTTTTCCTTATTTTTTCAATTGATCAAGAATGTATTCTCTCACAATTTAGGGAGCGGCAGCTCCAAACCCAGGCTTTATTTCTGTGGTTTCAGCCATCTGGTAGACTGGAGAAGCTGAAGAGTTGAAGATGATGGGAAGGTTTAGAATGGATCTTTCTAATACTGCCACTTGCAGTGTGAAAAGCTGAATGATGCTGGCTTGATTGACACTCTTATTGAGATGCAAAAAATTGCTAGCAGATGGTATATGCATCTATAATGTAGGTATTTAAAGTAATCTTTAATATCCTTTTTATATTTTAACGATTTTTCTTACCCTTCTCATTTCCTTCCACAGCTCTGTGTGGAATGCACCAAGGATCCTTGCCTGTGTATTTGTAGCCTTTCTTTTTCTATGATTCCTAAAGGCCTATTAATTACCAATAATTGCAGTCGTTTATCAAATTCAGGGCCACGTCTTTGGTGTGTATGTTCTGCTGAGAGTCTGAGACCAAAAACCCTCACCAGTGAGGATAGCTTGAAGACTTGCAAATCTTTGAAAAATTACTGCTATTATTGCTCACTCCAAGGCTTAGCGCTGCTCAGAGAAGTGCAAGAGTTTGATTTGGGCTATGTTTGACTTCATCTTAACATCTGCTGCAGTTTCCACTTTGCAAACAGGGAGGATCAAGGAACTAATGCAATTACGCCCTTCCCCTTAGAGCCCACAGCATCAGTGACAAGCAAGTAGATAAATGGAGGGAAGGAGGAAAAAAAGGTGATAGACATTCACTGCTGCAGCTGGGTAGTTCTTCACTCCTTTGGAGATTCTCCGTTGAGACTGGAAGGAAGGTTTTGCTTGTTTGTGATCACCTTTGTCCTGTAGCAGGTATAAATAAGTTTCAATAGGGACTGCTAGGCTTGTTGGTGCCTTGGTGGATTAGGACACTCCAGTAGAAGACTGGGTGGTTGCTGCACTTTGATAGAGCTAGCAGATTTTGTGATATGCTGTTACCTTTGGAGGTTGAATAAATGGAGCCATCCTGCTGGTTTACATGCTCAGATTATTTTTATCTACACGACATATCAAGATGTTTTGTCCTTAATTCAGCATCTTGCGAAGGGTTGCTATAAAGCTGTTTGTCATAGGATCTGTGTGGAATGTCTACCTGATCTAGGCTTTCCCAAATAATCTATAATGCCTAATTATATGCTTTATCTTTAAAAAGTCTTCACAGCACAAAGCTCTCAGCATGAACCAGACAAAGACTCCACAACCCCTTTGAGGTCCTTGTACTTTAATAAATGTAGAACTGGATGCTCAAACTTTGACGTGTAGTGGTGGTGAGAATCACAAAGCTGGGGTGTTTGAGGGTAACTGCAGTGAAACAAAGAAAGAATAGATTTGGCCTTAAGTGTCCACAGGGCAACGGGAGGGTGAGACGTGGGTGTAATGGCAGGAATCCACTGAACCTTGTAAAATTTGGCAATCTTTGAAAGATATTCAATTGTAAAAAGGGTCTATTTTAATACCCTTACTCTTAATCAGAAATAGTTGTCTAACATTACGCCAGAACCTGTACTGTGCAATTTCACAGTTCTTGATATTTGCTATGCATCGGGAAGCACAGCAGTTTCTGCGGAATTCAGTAAACACCTATTTAAAATCTCTCTCTAGCTTAAATAGGCCAGAGAACTTCAGCCTTGTCCTATCTACATTTTAAAGTATTTTTTAGTTCACAGACTTACTGTAGGGTTTAATGGCCTGGAAGGTAACTAACTCAAATGGCTTGTTTGCCTACAGGCCAAGTCCACCCTCAGGCAGACCAAGGACAGACCTAAAGATCTTAATGCAAGCAGGGGAGGTTAATCCCAGCAACCTTCTTTCCCCTTTGTTTTTTTTATTCATTCTCCAGCAGTTCTGACTCTCCTCACTTACACTGGTCCCCCCCAATAGTTGGTTTTTAGGACACAAACCATTCCTGTCTCGTGCTGATCTTGCTTGATGGTTCTGTGGTTTCTGGCCAGCCCATGAATTAGTGGGACCGGTGAGGTTTGTTTCTTGTCATTGGCTCCATGGTGGTTTTGGCAGGTCTCTGTATATTTTGTTTCAGGTTTCCCCCTTTTTCCCTTGGTTTCCCAATTGACAGGGTCCCCAATTGGATAACCTTGCTGGAGTAAACATTCTCACACTCACATGCCCTCATCAATTGGTGTGACTGATGAGATTTGCGCATTTATTAGTTTTTTTATTTATTTTTTTCCTTTGCTCCTCAACCCTGTCCATCACTCCCTCACAGGGCTGCTGGTTATTCTGTCCCTCCCAGGTCATTCCCAGTTTAAAGCCATCTTTACCAGTTCCTCTACCCTGCTGGCAATAATACCACTGCCCCATTTAGTGGTGGATCCCATCTCTCCCACGCAGAAGCTGATTTGCAGATAGTGTCCCACAGTCATAGAAACCAAACCCAACACCATCCAACACCATCTCTGCAACCAGCTGTTGACCTGCATATCAGTGCCCCACTCCTCATGCCTTTTCTCCTCACCAGCAGGACTGAGGTGGGTGTCCCACACCTGGGTCCCCGTGCCCCTGACTGCTGCCCCCAGAGCTCTGTAGTCACTCAGTTAAGTGACCCAGATCCTTCACTTGAAGGTGCATTTGGATCCTCTTCAACTTGGAGGGTGGTGAACCTTTTCTATTAAAATCTGTTCCAGCTGCAGAAGTAATTACAATGATAAGAAACATCAAGAGAGCGTTGAAGGCAACTGTGTTGCCCCTGAGAGCATACCTGACAAGCAACTGTGGTTTTTTTAAACTGTGGGGATATTTGCCTTTTTTCAGCCCTGTTGATTGCCCTAAGGTGATACCTGCTTCAGTATCATGGCTGTATTGTGAAACTTCTTTCTTCAGGGAACTGTTCAAGCTGGGACCAAGGTTTTTGGGAGCACAGAAGCCAGAGAGCTGTTCCTACCTTCACTGCAAGTTACTGATGGACTAGGATAGACAGAGCACTGAATAAATATAGCACCAGGCTGTATCACGCTTAAACTTACTTGCTGTCCTTAATAGGAAATTTCCAGTCCTGGGACTCTGAGTCACCTTTAAGCTTGTGCATATGGTGTATTGGAGCAAGAATGAGTGAATGCTTTCTGCTGCTGACTTGCTAAAGATGTGCTGGAAGAAAAGCAAGCGTGACCACACTTGGAGAAATTACAAACCCTAACAGAAATGTGTACTCTGTGTGCAATACCAGTGTGTTCTAGAGAGCCATTTATTGTCAGAATCAATGGTATCTGTTCAGACTAGAGAGAGTAAGAGGGGTGTTTCTGGTCCCCTTTTTGCTGCTTGTTGTGACTGCAGCTAGAGACTCTGGTTTTGGTGAAAGTGATGCTTTGTATTCTTCTCCACTCCTGCATGTGAAGTCCAGGGGATGTCTTGGAAGCAGCAATGTCTACAGAAGCAGCTCTCCAGAAGTATAACTACAGACAGGTCATGCACTTCACCTTTGTGCCTGACCTTAGACTTATGCTGTTCTTCCCCTTAAAGTGTGTCAAAGCCACCCATCTCCTCAGACACCAAGCTCCTTATGGTCTTGGGAAAACAATGAAATATATAAGTGAGTGGATCAAATTCATGGTTTACTCTAAAATGCAAATCTTTCATTATAAAGCTGCCTGATGGACATAAAATCAAATTTATAAACTACCTCTATAAAGAACAGACTGCTTAGTGTTTTTAAGCACATAGGCTTGACAGCGGCACCTGATTAATAATTTAAAAAATGGTTAATGAAAGAAATATACCTGTGCTAATCTATAATTACTTGGAAGCTTCTTCATACATTTTCCATGAGAGTCTTTTCCTTGTAAGACTCAAAAAGTATATTTAGTGTTTGTTTGCTTTCAACTATGGTTTTCAGCGGATATTCACTGAAACAGCATCTTAATCAGTCTGACCTCAGCCTCCAGGGGATTTTTTTCCATTGACTGTATTTCTTCCTCCTTGCCTCTCTCTCCCTGTGTGCTGAAATTCTTGTCAGAGCTGCTAGCTCTGTCTATTAATGCTGCCTTTAGTGCTTCTTATTTTAAGACTCTTTTTATCTCAAAACTTTTCTGAACATTCCCGTCTTGGTGGGCAGTTCTTGCTGACTTTGACCTGAGCTGAATTACTTGGAAGGAGCTTCCTCCCATCCTCCTACTTTTCTCAAACTGACTTTCCAGCAGCAGCTCTGCTGAGAACAAAATTCTAAGTAATGCCAAGCATTTTAGAAGGCTTGAGGAGTCAAGTCTGCAGTGTGAAGACCACTTAAACTGGATAATTCAGTCAGGTTTTCCCATCTCAAACCTGGAGTGTAGCTTTTTTTTTTTTTTTCTGTGGACTTCGCAAGGGTTCTTGTATTCTGTTTGTCTTTTCTACATTCCCTGCCATGTACTTTTTCATTACTTCCTATTTCAGCAAGTTTGATTGAATCCAGCTTTTCTACTGCAAAACATAAAGGTGTCCTTGGCCTCTCATCACCACATTGTTTTTAGAAAACAAGTTGTTCAGAGTGATCTGGGGTGAATAACACTAATAATTTGAGATGCTTGTAGCTCTGAAGTCCAGTTCTTCAAGCAAAAGACCACTGTAGATACAAGGTACAGTGCTTGCTAGAACAGGAACTCACTAACCCAAAGCAAGTGCCAAGGGTGGTTTGTCAAGTCATCCCCTTTGCTTGTGAAACATGCAGGGCTCGGGAGGCTGATGACCAAGGGAGTTCAGCTGATTAGGGTTTTCTTCATTCAATAGGTCTCCTCAGGAGTCACCACAATGTAAATAGAGCCACTGGCAAGTGAGGGATCAACACACAATGCACTCTTGTCACTACAGAGTACCCTAAAAGGCACGTGTTTACTGGGTGTACTTGGACTACATACTGGGAAGTGTCATGGGGAGTCTGTAAGGAAATGGGACAGGAGGAGTGTGCGATGCTGTGGTCAGGCTGTTGCAGTGCAGAGCTGGCTGCTCTCTGTGGTTACATGGACAGCCTTAACAGGTGTCTGCCAGCATCTAAGAAATTGGTTTCTCTGCCTCAGAGAGCTTAGTGTTGTTCTCTCTCTCCTGTGCATATCAGCCTCAGGTTAACTATAAATCCAGCTTTTTGCTTCTGTTGTCTCTCCGGTCATTGGAATCCTAGAGCATCTTGGGGCAGGTTACGGCTTCCCACAAAGTGTACCGTGGAATTGTGTTATACAGAAGGGCTTGAGAAGGATGCAAGTTAGGGTTCCTCCAGACAATGGCTGAATTAAGGAAAAATGAGTAAGAAATACCAGTGTCTTTGACAGTCTCGCTCTTTTAAAACAGCTGCATTTGCATCTGGGCTATTTGCAACAGGCACTGCAGACTGGTAAGTGAATTTAGCCTGTGCCCACATGTGTTCTGTGCTGTTGGAGCAATAGTCCAGTATCTGCTGCCAGAAGGGCCATTTTCACAAAGTTGAGGCACCCTATATTTTTTACTCTGGATGGCCTGCATTTCCAACCACACTTTCCAGCTGAACAATTCTCCTGGCACTCTTTTCGTATTACTTCCATGAGGTTGATGATTGTTGTCCTTTTTTGTTCTGTGGCAGCAGGAGAACAGAAACAGAAAGCAACAGGACTTGGACAGGTTATCTCTGGTCAACCTGGTCAGGGATTGGTAATAGGTAGTGTGTTCCTAAGAGCTGCCAAGTTTGGACATGGGATATGTAATTGCCTGACTGCGTGCTTTTGGTCCCCTCCCTGGTAAGTCCTGTCCTAGGTTAATAAAAATGTCCTTAGATGCATCTGGGGGTGAAAAGATCTGTGGGCCAAAAAGTTGGATACGAGTCGGCAGTGTTCCCTGGCAGCAAGAGGCCAAAGACATCCTGGGCTGTATTGGCAAGAGTCTGGCCAGCAGGTCCAGCAAAGTGATCCTTCCTCTCTGTGCAGCACTTTTGAGGTCACATCTGGAGTGCTGAGTCCAGTTTGAGGCTCATCAGTGCAGAAAACACCTGGATGTACAGACGTGAGTTAAAGCAGAGGCTGCCAAGGTGGCTGGGGCTGGAGCACATAATGCGTGAGGAGAGGTTGAGGTGAGAAGGTGCTGTGCGGAGATCTTAGTGGTATCTGCAACTGCCTAACGCAGGAGGGTGTAGAGAAAATGGATTCAGACTTCTCAGAGAAGTGTGGGAATAGGGCAATGGACACAAGTTGGAACAAAGGAAATTGCAAGTAGACAGTAGGAAAAAAAAATCAGCCTGAGAGTGGTCAAACACTAGAAGAAGGGTCTTGAGAGGTTGTGGGATTTATGTTCTTTGATATATTGAGCCACGTGTAGTTCAGTTCTGTTTACCTGGACCTCTTGATGTACCTTCCCACTTACCTGTCTCTGATTCTATGATTTCCAAGGATTAAAGGTATTTTACCTAGGATCCTGTATTTGAATATTTGATTAAGCGTACCTTTTATAGTGGGGGATAATCAAAGGCCTACTGCCGACTCACACTATTATCCGCATGGCCGTGTGAAATTGGAAGAGATGTACAAAGTTTGCATGTTACATCCAGTTTCCAGAGAATGGAGGCTGAAATAGTCACAAACCTATGTTCATTTTGACTGAATATGATTAGATGAATATTTTAATAATATTCCTCTGTAAAAACAGATGTACTTCTTCACTGGAGTAGTTTCTTTTGGTTAAATTAAAATTTGTGAAAGCTTTTTCTTCAGTGTTACCACTTGTCTTTGTGCCATATAGCTTTGATTTATGTATATGATCTCAGTGCATGCAAAATAGGTGTATGAATATTATGCATAAAAACACCTCAAAATTGAAAACTATATGGTTTATTGCTAAACTGTATTTAGCATGTCTCTGTTATGAACTTTGCAACAGTGAGTGATACCAGCTATTACTAAGGATCATTTTATGAATCTTGCAACAATGTTACAATGAGCCTTCAAAAAATCAATTCACTTGATTTTTTTTCTTAAACATTCTGGGTATATTCAAATATACTTTGTTACTGAAGTACATGTGCTTCCTTTTAAAGAAGGTGGTTTTGATTAAGTTTGGTTTTGATTAAGTTTACTATTGATGAAAATAAGAAGAGAATTTATTACTACTTTCAATTTTTTTTCAGTTTTTAAAGATTCATTGCTGAGTCCGTATCTTAAAGAACTGTTGTGTAAATGCAGTAGACTTTCCTGTGATAGTCATCAACCTGACTATTCTGGGTTAATGCACATTTTTATTTTGATCCTAGCTAAATTCAGAGAAACCCATCTAAGTGTAGCAAAGCTAAGCTTGTGAGCCTACTGCATTGAAACTGGTGGGAGTGAGTCTTCAATTGACTAGTGTGCTTGAGGCTAGGGGCTTGCTTGGTTTTGTTTTGTTTTGTTGTTTTTTTTATCTTCTCTTGATCTAAAGTGTCCTAAGATCCTCTCCCCCTTCTCTTCTCCTCTCCCCCTTCTCTTCTCCTCTCCCCCTTCTCTTCTCCTCTCCCCCTTCTCCTCTCCTCTCCCCCTTCTCCTCTCCTCTCCCCCTTCTCCTCTCCTCTCCCCCTTCTCCTCTCCTCTCCCCCTTCTCTCCTCTTCCTTCTCCTCGTTTTTGAAGCTTGATGAAGACTTTCTCAGAACATTTCCATCAAATTAAGTGCATAAAAGCCTGAGGTGCACAATTGCTAGTCACTCTGAACATTCATAAGCTGAAAACTACATAATTAGTTTTGGTGGGTTTCTTTTATTTTTAAGGCTTTTACAGAAAGAATCTGACAGTGTTCTGTTCATACCTATTAATATTTCACACCAAAATGTGCTTTTAAAGCTTTCTGGGCTAACATGCATATCAGAATGATTTCACCCATTGTTCTCCAAATGCAATACACTCTCACACTTAAAGTAAATACAAGTGTCTGCATTTAGGAATCTAAATTGTTAAAAAGGATTTTAAATGCTTGCGAAACATCAGGATAGGTAATAAGAGAGGGTAGGACCACAGCTTTCTGCTCTGTTGTAACCCAGCTTTCAAGGTCCCATAACGCTAGGTCTCTGTGTCTAGGAGACTGTCCTCTTTAAGTGAGACTAGGTGGACACTCAGACTAATAAGTGCTTCTAATAGATTTGGACTTTGTCAATAATCCCTTTTTGAACAGTTCAGATATCTGTAATTGCCAAAATACTGCCATTTTGCACTAGGTTATGTTCTCTTTAGTGTGCCATTTAGTGTGTCATTGTAGATTTGAATATTCTCTTACATGCCTTGGAAAGGCAAATGGCTACAAATAACAAAATTGCTTTCAGTAATTAATATTAAAACCTTTGTGACTTGAGCAGCCAGGTGGAAATTCCACTCAAAATGAGTAAGAATCACTGGAGCTGGGTATCTTTTATGAAATTTTGTGAAGTGCTCTTTAGGCTTTTCCAAGATTTTTAAAGACCCAAACCCCAAAGGAGCTCTGCTATCTGTGTTTTTGTTGCCAAAGTTGTACTATAATGGGACTTACCACACCTATAATTCAGGTAGGACTCTGGTATAATTTGAATAGCTTTGCTGACCTTTCTTGCAATGAAGAATACCTTCTGCAGCTCCTCATTTTACTGAGCTTTAATATAACCCAGAAGTTAAGCCAACAAATTGCCTGTATTATCTGGAAGAGACTTATTGTAGTGTCTGGTAGGTGCATCCCAGTGGCCCACACACAGAGAAATAGGAGTCAGCTCTCCCTTTCTTTCCTAAAAAAGAGGAGGGAGGGGGAGGTGGGAGGAAGTCTATCCTTGTCCTTTTGCTTGATTTGAAGAGTTTCCTCTGCTCTGTCTCAATGCTTTTGTGGGGTGCTTGTTGCTAGAGTATTGGCCTGCCATCCATGGAGCAGCTTCAGATGTTCTCCTTAGCCAGAGCTGGGAAGTGGTAAAAGACACAAATAGGGAAGTTCTGGCCTTTTCTGAGAACAGCTGGGTGTTTAAGGAGTCAGGTGAGGTAGAGAGACAAAGCACATGGAGTTGAAATGACAGATAATTATCTTTAGGTCTTCCTAGGTTTGTTGTGCTCATGCTATGTTCAAGGTGCTTTTGAGGATGAGAAGTGCTAAAGTATTATCTCATAGTTCACAATTAAAAATTTTCATTGCTATCTCCCCCTCCTCTTCTAATTCTGTTGAGAAATGCAGTATCTTAGCTGGAAACATGATGAAACAGTTTTATTCTCCCCAGTGGTTATGAATCCAACGTCGCAACATAAAAAGGGTAAGGAGCCACACAGGCTGTTACCCCTGCTCAAGGTGAGTCTCTGCAGTTTGGATAAAAAGGAAAAAAGTGGGTCACTACAGCAAGCAATAAAAGCTGGTACAGAAGGCAGGTCATACACAGTAAATGAGCTTCTGTGTGCAACGGCATCGGTGTCTGTTTCCTGCTCAGGAGCAGGACCAGTGTTAACAGCTTGCAGCCAAAGCAAAATAAGTCCAGAGGGATTTCTGGGATAGAAATGTTCTTTGTGAATCTCCATGTAACACTTTGTTTTAGCTTCTGTAATTAGTAAGTACCCTGGCCGTTCTACAACAGTATTTGGCATTTTGTTCTTTCTGGTGATCCATGGGGAGAATTTAGACTAGGGAATTAGCACTTAACAGAATAAGTATTTCACCTTATTGACGATTTGATCCATCATGCTTCGATAGTGCTGCAAAACCCATCTGTATTTTTGCTTGGGCTCTTCTCTGAGTTTCAGGTGGGAACAGATGGCCCAAGCACACCCTCAGCCATTGAATTCTGTGGTGGCTATGCTGTGAATCCCTGTATACAAACCTCTAGTAAGCCATTGTCTTTAAACAGTGTACTAATAATGGGTGGCTCAAAGCTTAGCTGAAACAAATTTGTTCCTAAAAAAGGATTTCATGGCCAGTAGTGGTGATTTTAATGCTGTCAGCCCATGACAGTCTCCTTGGCATTAAAAATTTCACTAGTTGTGGTGAAATGAGACTAACTTAGTTAAACAAACAAACAAATTAAAAAAAAAAACCCACAAAGCAAACTTTACAAGAAAATTAATATATCGGTTAACTGCACAGGTGCACTGTCAATTCTGCCTTCACCAGTAAAAAAGCCCCTCTTATGCTCTCATAGGTCCTGGGATAGAAAGTAATTTACTGCCAACCACTGAAATGAATTCTATAGTACTTGGCTTTCTGCTCATTGGAGGCTGCAGGGTTCAGAAATCCCTGTAGCTCTTCAGGCACCATTTGTCTTAAATCTGCTCTCTTGCTTTATACTTTTTTTGTTAAAGGATCACAAGGTTTATTCGTGTGCGGAAGCACCTTTCTTCTGTACAGTCTTTGCTCTCAGAACAATAGAAAATGTTTTCATATCTATGTGAACTTCCATTTCTCAGTAATACAAGTGCTTGTTGTATTTTGATTCCTGCATAGGTAACAACACTGGTGGTCTGAATGCTGATCCTGAAGATGAGGGCTTTTACTTCACCGATCATAGAAACACATATAGCTCTTTGGCCAGGATCCACAGTAACACCTTTTCTGTTCTTCACAAATATTCACCTCTATTTAGTCCAAAACTGGTGCTATATACTTTCTGTGAATTAGGAAAGACAGCAAATTCTGTGCAGTTTGGCAAATTCTCACTGAAATCTCTCCAGTGGAAACAGACCTGATTTTGCCAGAATACGGTAAGTATTAGTGTATTTGCTATCACTTGGTATAATTACTGTAGGTCTGGAATACTTGCATGTGTGTTCTCAGACCAAGAATGCAGGAATGCTGGGGAGTGTGAATTATTGCCAGTGGAGGAGCTCTTGTCTTTGGAAAATATTGATCATCTTTGCCCAGGTAGACTAAAAACTTCCGGACACATTCAGAGAGCATCTCTGACTTATGCTTGGGGTGCCAAATTTCTTACTTGAGGTACGGGGGGATTTGTTACACTTGAGAGTTATAAAGTGGCTCCAAAAATCTGTCTGCTCTCCAGGTTTGCTATACATAATAGGACCAGGCAGGAGGGTTTGTTCCCCAACTCTGCAGCTACTTTTTTTAAGGGATGGTTGAGCTCCCATTACGTACTCCTTAGTTTCTCTTCTTGAGAGTTATCAGCCAGACTGGTTTCACACTGTGGTGACTAAGGAACTTACTACAGGTATAAACCACAATCAAGATTCACGTTTGGTACTTCAGTAATGTTGATGCATGACCATACTGCTACTGCCTGCCCCTGAAAACTCTGTTCTTCTGAAATAGGATGATAGTACAGCAGCAATTTAGCTCCCCTTCAGGATTTGCTGCAAGTCTTTGATATGTTTCAGTATGTTTCTTAGGAGTGGTGGATCACTGGGATGAGTTACATCTTTGGGCTGAACACACATGTGGTAGAGGCCAGGTGGTCCCTCCTGACTTAAATAAAAGGTCCCTGGTGTATGCTGTTCTAGGAAAAGTTTCTCTCATGGATGGTGAACTTGCATCCCACACTATTGGGTCTAGGTTGAGTGAGGAAATGAAATAACTTTGTGTCAGTTTGGCAGCGCACAGCATACAAAATGCAAACTGAAATAGCCTCCAGTAGTTTAAACTCTTAACCGCTTTTTCCTATCAGCTTAAGGGAGGCTTCATGTGATAATAGCTCTGAAAGGACAGGGGAAGTGGGGAGATGTGTATGAAATTACAGGTGTTAAGGCTTTAGTTAAGACTTAGTTTTGTGTGCCTCTCATTTTGTGATCCTAGTAACATCTAATGTTTAAACTGCTTCAGTCAATTTGCTACTTATTTCATAGTTGAACCAACTGGATAACCCAGCCGAGAAGGAAAGAAAATGGAGCAATGGAGTGCATGGCAGCTGCCTGTTCATAAGTCATTAATTGCTAGTGTGCAGTATGTATTGTTGAGCAGACACAGAGCTGTTAGATGCTGCAGTGTAAAGGTAAGCCCCTAAGTGAAAACTCATGCAAATGCAGATGTGTATATGCCAAGGTAACAAGAGATTTAAGGTAAATAAAGCTATCTCCATTACAGACAGAAGGATTGCTCTGAGGCCAGGCTGCAGGCTGGAAAAATCAGCTCTGTTCCCTCTTCTGCCAGTGCCTCTTGGCAGAATAACTTGTCGGAATTGATTAACCTCCTCATGCTGCAGGTCCCTGCAGAGTAGCAATACCTGCCTCACCATGACTGCAGAGAAAAGTGCGTCTGGGGCTTCTCACTCCTGCCCTTGCAAAAGCTACAGAAGTACTTTTGCTGAGCTTTTTTGGTGGTTATACACTTACATGTCCTAGCCGACTGACTGCATGCTGGGAACAGATTCCAATGTGCATCATTCCCTCCATTTGGTTTCCAAGGGGAAAAAAGCTGGGAGCTGGGGAAGCAGAGGGAGCCCAGTGCGTGGCACCAGGTTCTCTAGTCTGGATGCTCGGAGATCACGCTTCAGAATGTACATTGAATGTAAATTGAACAGTTTAGAGACACCCCTGATTACCAGGAAGTAGCACTGTGAGCTTTTGACCATTAACAGAAACTCAAAACACCTCTGCTTGTTTTTCATGGTTGTGTTTTCAACAGCAGATCTTTAATTACAACACATACTTGTTTTGTCTTGGGCCTTTTGAATAGTATGGCCTTTGTTCTTTCCCTCTGCTGCTCTGGAATTCCTTATGGATTAGAAGCTTCTGCCCTCCAGACCTGGATGTATTTTCTCCTTGCATGCTCATCGACTGCAGTGCAAAGTAAAAATAGGATCATGGGGCAGTGCTTGAGCTGGTGGGGTGGTGACATCTGTCCAAAGCGGGTCATTAAAAGGATGTAGAAGGTTCTCCAGCAGCACACCAGATAGCTCTGCTTTCTGCAAGGAGAGTGGACTGGGAACAATCTGGCTCTCCACTGTGACTATCGAAGCAAAAGAAATGACTCTGACAAAGTGAATAGTTTTAAGTTAAGGTCAGAAGAAAACCAGATTACTTTACACTGATGAGTGTCAAACCAAAAAGTTAAGGAACTGAGAGTAAGATTTTTGTTGGGTCAAAATATCAGTTGTTGTAAAACCCTCTGTTGTACTCACCAGTGCTTCAACAACCTTGCAGTAAATTAGATTAATAGGTGTTGATTTTAGAACCATTTCATTATTTTCTAATACATTAAAATCTAATTATTTATTCCCACAAGCATTTTCTTATACTCCTGGCTTTTTAATAGTGCTGCTGATTGCATGAATTAGGCGCAGTGCTGTTACCAGTTTCTGCAGTACATTGGCAGCAGGTGGGACAGAAGCATTGCTGTTCTCTTACAGATAACCTGCAACTGCTAGTTCCTGTGCCCTGCTGCAATTATGCCTGCCTTCATTATTAATTGGTGAGTAATCCTGCTGTTGCTTGCTCCTGTGCATTATCTCTTCCTCCGTGTCCTCCCTTAAAAGGAAACCATGACACAGATAAAAAAGGTGGGGCTTTGCAAGCTGAAGTATATCAAAACCTTCCTCTTTGAGTAATGATTTCAGAAGGCTTGCTGGGGCATATTCTGGAGACTTTGGTGAGTGTTCCACAGTGGTATGTGATTAATCGTTGATTTTTCTGTACTTAAGAGTATATACTTTTAATATGCTGAAACTGAGGTAGCTGTGCATCTGAAGTTTGGCAACATCCTTTCCTTTTTCAGAGCTTTCACATAAAGCCTGTTGCTAGAATTATGTTAATGCAAATAGTGGTTACGTTTATCTGAAAGCTTTCTGAGAATGGAAGCTGGACTTGCTTTTTCAGTTGCAGACAAGTTTTTTAAAGTCTTTATCAAAGTATCTTTAGAACTAGTTATTTTGTCACTTTTTATTTTTTTAGTCACCTCCAAACTGAAGATTTTTTTGGAATATGCTCCTTCAAGTACTGTGGAAGTCATAGTATTAGTCTTATACTTTAGAGGATTATTTTGGTGTTTATCTAATGGTTATTACTCTCAAAATGTGTTAGTTCAAGAAAGTTATGCTTTAATGCGCCAGTCAGTGCTTTAAAAATGTCTTCCTATATATTTAATGAGTTGGAAATACAATAGAAAATGAACTGTGCCTGTTACGTAGACTGCAGCTGTGTCACATCTTTTAAAGTATTTACGATTGCTGTGTTATTTCTAACACTCACGGAGTTAATGAGCTTCACTCACAAATATCAGCTAAACGCTGTGGTATCAATGCAGCTCTTCGGAATTTAAATTTAAAAATAAGTCCAGGGTTTTCAGGGTTCCTTTGCAGTCTTGCTAACTATTTTCAGTTTGTTTGCAGCACGTTTATTCTTATCAATTATTTACAAAAGCAGTGAGGCAAACTTGAAATCCTTTAGTGTTTTGAATGAATAATTTAATGCCCTTGTTTCCTTTTAATATTCTCTCTGTACAGTTATGTTCATAGTCACTTTTCTCATGTTAACTTATTAAACAAATCAACAAGTAAAGTAAAACTCTGTCAATAAATAAGTTGTATGGATCCAGACCAAAATGTATTCCCCCTCCCCGTGGAACTTTTGTCTTGAATTAATAGCTTTAAAAACATATTTACCCCAAACATCAATCTTATGAAATTATAAGATTGCTTTCTGGGTTATTAGAAAACGTGTCTCCCAAGGCACAGCTGCCAGTCTTACTCAGTTAAATAAGTGATATGGTGGAGGGTGTGTGTGTTTTTGTTTTGTTGGTATTTTTAGGCACAATGCTCTCTCAGCCATCATCTTGGTTATTACCAAAGTTAGCACTTCAAAAGGGCAGGATGATTGCTTTGTGGCTGTAGCCATCTAAATTCCTCTGGCACTGTGTCTTTCTAGAAGAGGAACTAGTTCTAGAGCTTCCATAACTGCTGCTCTGCTTCTAGCTCATGCCTGGAAGCCATCCTTGCACTAGGTAAAATGTGCAAGCTTGTGTCCTGCCTGGGAAGGGAAGGAGGGATCCTAAAATGTTTGGGGTGCTGAGTGAAACCTGTCATAACCCCAACACCGAGGTCAGCTGTTGTCCTGTAGCTTGCTTGCCCTGTTTGGAAATGCAATATGAGAGCTACCAGTCCTTTGCTGGAGGAATTCTTGTTCACCAGGACCTCTTGATCTGCTCTGAAGTCAGGGTCATACAGGGAAGGGGGCTGTTACATGCAGGACCCTGGGCTCATTTGGCGTTTGCAGGGTTTGTGAAAAGCCAGGCAGGCCTATGGGTGGACAACGGATGGTCGCATACTTAGGGAAGATAAAGCCAAGACTGTGTTTGCCCAGACTATAAAGCCAGAACCACTGTGTTTGGTCTTGCATCTGTCAGCGAACGAGTGATGTTAGCCAAGTCCCTGAATGATTCACAGGCCGTTCCTTGGGTCTCGCTTCGTGGGTGCCCAGTAGAAGGCTCCACTGGCCCTGAAATGGTCTTGGGAAATTAATGAGCAGAAATAGTAGCGTGGCTGCTCTTGGTAAGCTTCTAGTGCTTTGTATGCCTTTAATGGAACCCTTCCCGTTGGGCCAGTGGAGAGGGGAGGTCACTAGTGCAGGCACACACATGACACTCTTGGGGTTCACAAGCGCACACGTGTTTGCAGATCCTTCGAGCACCGGCACAGCCCCTCTGTCTGCCCAGCACCACTGCCCAGATAGTTAAGAAATAATTTATTAACAAGATAGGAGAGACTGCAGTGATCAGGCACAGGGCTCAGCCAGACAAGCCACTGGCCCATTTCACATGCAAAGGGCCCCTTTTATACCCCTTTCTGCCTGTTCCTCCTTTGTTCCTCTCTGTCTGCCTTCCCCTCCTCAGCTGGCAGGATTCCACTGGCCCCCCTCCACCATCCTTGAACCTCAAGTTTGCATTCTTACCAGCTGCAAAGTCCCAGTTTGCATTAAGTTTCTTGCTAAACGCATCAATTACTGTGACTGACAAGGCATTTTTTCTTGTCTTTTGTTTCCACAATGCTTGTGTGCCAAGTTGGAGCCTCTGTATATTTTGTGTACGGCTTCTGTCTTTTCCTTAGTTATCTCATTTGACAAGCCTGTCCTGTCAGATAACCTCGCTGGAATAAACTTTCCCACATTCCACATACCCTTATCAATTAGTGTGGCTGACCAAGTTTAGGTCTCATCACTCCCTCCCTTATTGTCTGTCAGTCAGGTTTTCCTCTCTGCATGTTCTAGTTTATGGCTTCCTCCTTTTCTTTTCCCCTTTTGCACTGAAAAGGCCCTTGAGCAGATACCCTCGAAGGAAGAGATATTCTCTCCTTCCACAGATCCTTGCAGTTCCTGGGCAAATAAAGGCATGCTTCTCTTCTAGAGATCTGAAGCAGGGCATGACCAGGCTGGTGGCCTCACTGGAGGTCAGTTCGTACTAGTGTTTTGCTGTTATGAGCTGTTTTAGTTAGTTTGCTCTGAAGTCTTTTCCTGAATCTGGCGCAAAGCTTGCCAGACTTCTGTCCTTGCTCTGAAGATGGGAACTACTAGAGTAATTAATGTAAAGGAGATTATGAACGTCAAAGGAGTGTGTTCTATTTTCTTCTTCAGCTTCTACTTGAGAAACAGCATGACACCTTTCTGTAGTGCTGCGAGAGGAAATAAATTGGTCTGAGGCAGATCCACTGTCTGAAACCTTGAGCAAGTATGTATAGCCTGACATTTATCTGCAGCTGAAGAGTTCCCATGTGGAAGGCTTAGGCCAGCACAACTGTAGCTCTCAGTGGCACGTGTTTTGACAAGCCACTTTTGGCTTGGTGTTTCAGAGTTGAAATTTGAGGGAGAGATTGTGATGGGAGATGAAGAGACATGAAGAGGTTATACACCATTTGGTTTCAAAGGAAAGGGTTTTTTTGTTTTTATTCCTCAGGGCTGAGGATCCCAGATACCCCTGGTGGGGATATGGTCAAAAAAGATCATATAATCATGGGATCATAGAATTATTTAGGTTGGAAAACACCCTTAGCATCATTGAGTCCAACCGTTACCCCAACACTGCCAAGTCCACCACTAAACCATGTCCCTAAGCACCACATCTACACGTCTTCTAAATACCTCCAGGGATGATGACTGCGCCACTTCCCTGGGCAGCCTGTTCCAATGTGTGACAACCCTTTCAGTGAAGAAAATTTTCCTAATACCTAACCAAAACCTTCCCTGGTGCAAATTGAGGCCATTTCTTCTTGTCCTATTGCTTGTTAGTTGGGAGAAGGGACCTTCTTTCAGGGAGTTGTAGAGGGCGATGAGGTCTCCCCTCAGCCTCCTCTTCTCCAGACTAAACCCCCCCAGTTCCCTCAGCCGCTCCCCATCAGACCTGTGCTCCAGACCCTGCACCAGCTCCGTTGCCCTTCTCTGGACACGCTCGAGTCATTCAATGTCCTTTTTGGAGTGAGGGGCCCCAAACTGAACACAGTATTTGAGATGTGGCCTCACCAATGCCCAATACAGGGGGATGATCACTTCCCCAGTCCTGCTGGCCACACTATTTCTGATACAAGCCAGGATACCATTGGCCTTCTTGGCCACCTGGGCACTCTGCTGGCTCATATTCAGCTGGCTGTCGACCAACACCCCCAGGTCCTTTTCCACTGGGCAGCTTTCCAGCCACTCTGCCCCAAGCCTGCAGCGTTGCGGGAGGTTGTTGGGACCCAAGTGCAGGACCCAGACTGAGCCTTGTTCAGCCTCATACAACTGGTCTCAGCCTGCCCAGGTCCCTCTGTAGAACCTTCCTGCCCTCGAGCCGACCAACATTCCCACCCAACTTGGTGTCATCTGCAAACTTACTGAGGGTGCACTCGATCCCCTTGTCCAGATCATTGATAAAGATGTTAAACAGAACTGGCCCCAGTACTGAGCCCTGGGGAAACACCACTTGTGACCAGCCACCAGCTGGATTCAACTCCATTCACCACCACTCCTTGGGGCTGGCCATCCAGCCATGATGAAATGCGCTTTCCAGCCTTTTGCCTTTTCTTAGGTTTAAATCATTCCTATTGCACACAGAAGGTGGGTGGGAGGAATAGGGTTTTTTCCTGTGCTCTTTCATCACTTAACAGTGATAAAGAGTGCCCCAAGTAAACTGTTTTCACACTTGCTAGTTTTTGGATCTCAGAAGCCATGTATTTACACAGGGATGCTTCATCAGAGCTGGAGAATGTGAGTTCTGGTGTCTGGGAGGGATGCTTTTTGCCATACAGTGGCAGTATCACCTGAGAGGCAAGCCCGGTGTGCACAGTGAGAGGAAAAGGCAGGAAATAAAACAGTGTTGAAGGAGAACTAGAATTTGAGCTCACCATGTTAGCTGGCTGCCAGCCTTCCTTTCAGGAAAACATCTTTTCCAGTATTATTTTGCAAAGTAACATAAAAGGAATTGATTTGCTGTTAGCATAAATAAAATTTTGTTCTGTGCTTTGGTGCAAATGAAGTGATGCTCCTTCAAAGATAGGGAGGTCTAATACAGGCATCTGCTCTAGAGGGCAACTGAGGTGTGTCTGCTTCCAAGGGTAACTTGTGAACTTTTGGATCCAATACACTTTAAATCCACTCGCTCTTCAAATCGCACATGTTGACTCTCCTTGTTACAGGAGTAGACAGAGACCTGAGGGATCAGTGTTCAGGTGCTGCATCCTCTCTAAGCTGACGTACTGCCAGACCAGCTTCTTTTTACACTGCAGTTCATTTTCTCTGTGATTGAAATGCTTCTTCTTAACATCCCCTTTAATTTGTAAATACCCTGGATTAGGGACTACTCATTTTATGTATAAACGCTGAATAGCACAAGTCCTGCGCATGACCACCAGAGATGGGCAGGGAAAGAGACTTAAGATATGGCAAAGAATTGAATGGGATGGCATAGAAGGTATGTTCCTTTCTCAAAGCATGCTGGCTTGGTTCTTTTTGGAGTGGGGAAAGAAAGAGGAAAGTCTCTTTGTGGTATGAAATAAGAGAAAATATTTTCTCTGGATGTTAGTTTCACATTTTAGGAATCAATACACTTCCTAATCCTTTATGCTGGATTCAGATAACCTCTCCCTTGCTTTCCTAGGGTGCTAAGTGTCCTTGCTGGTTTTTATCTAGTGAAAGAAATGACCATTGCTCCTTCATCTACACCATGCTCTTTCAGGTTTCTATGGGCACCATGCGACACCGAAGAAATGGCAATTTTGAGAGTTCCAGACTCCTCTATTCCAGCATGTCTCGCAGCATAGACGTGTCCTGCAGTGATGCTGTGAGTATCTCCTTGATAAGCTTGGGGGCTGTCTTGGGGGTGGGCCACAGTGGTTATGAATTAGGTCATGTCAGGAGAAGGATGATTGATTTGTCAGTTTTTCCTTTATGAAGAAGTTTTCTTAGCTAGTGGCCCTTCAAGCAGTAGTGGTGCTTTGTTGACATGGTGAAAATCTAAGGATGTATTGCATTCCTTTTGATCCCTGTAACTCTTTATTGTACAGTTTTAGTCACTTCTGGTTTTAAATCCTTTTTCACTCAGTTAAGAGACAAATCCTCTGTCTCTGTAAAGAAGAACCCCAACCTCTTCAGCAACTTGATGGCAAAGGCAGACAACATATAATTATGTTAAACATCCCTTTCAAGCCTCAATGTTTTGCTGATCACAGCGATTGGCAGATTCTTTGCTTCTGATGGGCTTGCAAGAGGCCTAATGACTAGCTCTTAGGTCTTTAGCAAGTGGTTCCCCCTCCCTTTTATTTTTTTGGTCTTGCATCATTGTGGCTTTTACTGTCGAATTATGTTCTCATCCATTTTCTTTGTTTTGGATATTATACTTTATATGCTTTTCTACTTAGAATAACTTCCTCTTAACTGCGGTTTAACCAGAATTGTTCTGTAAAAATGGTAAACTAAACTATAGCTGTATGTCTTCCCTTTTCATCCCAAACTAAATCTTAGTTTGCAAACCCAAGCTGCGCTTAGAAACAAAAAACCCCTCCAAACCTTTATCAGCAAGTGAGAATTTTTTTTGCTTTCCTATCTTGCAGAAGCAGATTAGGAATGAATTTCCCAAATTGGAAAGGTTCCCCTGGCTTGTGGAGTTTCAAGGTTAATATGAGAGTTAATGGTTAAATGAGCTGGAGAGACTTTGCATTCCACTGAGCTCACATAAAGCATGACTTTAAGTTGTTCATGTCTCCTGCTGGGGTCTTTTTGTGTTGAATTAAAATAACCCCTACCCAAGAGGACGTTAAGGTCTTTTTTCTTTTTTTTTTTTTTTTAGAAAAAAAACCCAAACCAACAAACAAACCAACAAAAAAACCACCCCCAACTTGTGAAGAAACAGTGTTTGCCATAGTCTTAAGCAGTATCTAGACCACTTAACCCCTGTTTGAAGAACATTGTCAGTGCTGTAAGTGATTTGGAAACAGGGCAAGAATGCAAATGGAAATGCTCTACAGTCCACAGCTAAAAGCAAGACATTTTCTATGCGGGTCTTTTGGATTAAAAGCTGAAATTAAAATACACTCACTCAGGGCATCAATTTGTTTTGCTGTTCAAGATTTCTTTTTTTTTTTTTTTTTTTTTTTTTTTTTTTTTGAGGGGAAAGCCATACCTTTTGCATCTTTAGTATATATTGTGCTTGATAGGTACGAAAATATTGATATCACATGTTTTTGGGAATACCTGTTTTTGATTTTTAGTAGTCTTTTGTGTCCTGTCAACTCCCATCAGTGCTTTCTAGTTGCCCTCCACCATCCACTTTGAGAAAGGAGACTTGTGAATTTGTACTAGTTTTCTGTGTTTAAACTATGCTAACTATTTCTGAAGTTTCTTCTATGAGTTACCAGGAGTAAACTTTTTTAAAAATTATTTTCAAGGATTTGGTCAACTTCATCCAAGAAAACTTTAAGAAGAGAGAATGTGTCTTTTTTACAAAAGACACCAAGTCAATGTAAGCAGACATTTTTCTCTTGTTTTACAGGTGTGGGGACCTGGGAGCTGAGGGTATTTCTGCTAAGCCATGTGACAGGGGTTGGGCGGGGAGCAAATTTTTGGGGTTTTTGTTACAGAGTCTGAATCTAGCAGTGCAACCTCACCTCAGTCTCACTTGTACAACTCCTTTCGTTGTCACTGCTTGTTTGGCTTGTTTGTGTATGCCTGGGGTGTTCTGCAGTTGTGGTCAAAAAAGCTGGAAGTTTGGTGGTTGGGCAGAGACCCTGAAGTGCTTGTCCTAGCTCTAGACCAGTGCTCTCCAAACTATTTTGATTGCACACCCCATCAGTAAAAGATTTTTGAGCGTACCCCCAATATATGTTTGTTTATAAACTGTATACATCTACTCCTGTAGTAATGATGTGTACATTCTAAAACCTACACCAAAAAAGCGCTTAAAAAAGGATGAGATAAAGATGAAATAAACACTATATTTAATTTTTTTGAAGCTTATTTAATGTACCCCCCACTTTGGAGACCACTGCTCTAGGCTGTCTGGAGTTCGTGTAAAAGCTGTAAATATATCAGTTTGAATTACTCCACAAGTAACTTGATGCAAAACTAAGGGTCTGACCTTCATGCTAACTCTGTCAGCCTGCCTTCCAGCAACTCTGTTAAAGGGCTTTAATATCAAATTCCCTATCTGAAGCATAATTGTGGCACTATATAGGCTTGGGATGCAGTACCAGCACTGGTATTAGTGTATAAAAATGTATTAGAGGTTTGCATAACTGAAATTTTCCTTTTAAACCCAAATCACAAATTCCACGCACAAGCCTTTACAACACAGAGTCACTAGGTTTTGCTCAGACTGATGTTCTCTTAAGATACGATATTGTACTTGCTCTGTTTTGAGGCATAAGTACCTATGCAATGCAAGTTTGAGGGCCATAACGTTGCTTTTGGGTTTTGGGTTTTTTTTGTAATCTTAGGAGAAAAATGATTAAACTAATGCAGCTGCAGAAGTCTTAATACAGAGCTCTGAGGGCTCTCAGTAACCCCATTCTCCTCTGAAGCTGTGAGGAAAAAATGCCTTGGAGAGGGAGGGAAATTAGTCTCATTTCAGCAAGTCTTACTTAGGGTCCTCTTCTGGCATCTGAAATGGGATGTCTGGCAAAGGACCAGCAAAGGATGGGAGAGCTTCTCTTCCTACAAGCCCACTGGGAAAGGATTGCAAGTCATATTCAATACTTGCTGGGTGGTTTTGTCTATCTATTTTTAAGGTAGGCTTGTTTTATTTGCAAGTTACAGCCGAGTAGAAGAAACCATACAAATTTTCTCCCCTTCCAAGGCATGCTGTGACTTACCTTTACCACGATCTTCACAGGAGGGCATTACTCAATCTCATGTTGGCAGTCTGCAACCTAAAGGTCACTGTAAGCACACAAATTAACGTTCTCATCTTAATCCTTTTGGGCCAATGCATTTATTCTCCCCCCCCACACACACCCTTGTACACCGCCGAATTGCACAGTGCTGTTAATAGCATTGTTCCTCTTGCTTTTCCTCCCCGCCTACTTTTTTGTAACCACACTGGGCAAGTGTTTACCTCATGTTGCTTGTTAACTTAGAGCGTAGGGGCCACCCTTGCTCCCTCCTACCGCTGTTCATGTTGCTTACTGCACTTGGCTGACTGTAGCTCTCAGTCAATCCTTTCTTTCGTAAGCAATGACCCCTTCTCCATGCCCTCTGAGGAAGCAGGGATATAGGATTGTGCTGCAGTTTTTCTTAGGAAGAGAGTTGTCCTCGCTTTCCCAACTAGTCCTGCACAACCAAAGTGCAGATTCTTCCTCCCCTTGATGCAATTTCAGTGTTGGTGAGGAGGGCATTAGTAGTGACTGCACGCCATGCCGTGCGGCGGACAGGGATGGGTGGGTGGGGAAATGTGCTGGGAACACAGCAAATGGCCTGCAAAATCTGATCAAAGACTTGATGTGAATATGTCTTGGGTGTGCTTAGACACCAGTTAGGCCCTGGATCTGCATGGAAAATGATTACACTTTGTAATTGTCTTCGTGAACTCTTCATATCTGGTTGAGAGCACAAAAAGGGGAAGAAACCATTTGTACACATCAGCAGCAGATGAGGTCACTTCTGGTGGTGTCTGATGCCGAGTTCTGGTTCATTTTCTTTGTTTCTGTGAACAGTTGTAGGGTTTCAAATTAAGCTGCTGGTGACCTAACTTGGTTTGTGATAATGAAAGAGGTCACATAGGTAAGGCCCATCCAGAAGCGTCAGCTCATCTCTCAGGACAGAGCGGTTCCTGAGATGTACCCCACTCTATTGCCCAGTGCTAGACAGGAGCAGGTTATAGGGAGAGGAAGCATGACTAGGTGCTGGTCTCAGCTGAGAGTCGGTTCCTCTAAGCTGTTAATTTGTCATGTAGCAAATCTAAGTGGAGTCCCATGTGCGAGTGGTTCCGTAGCTCCACCTGCTGCTTGGCTTGTTGAGTTGTGTTGGTACAACCCTGCTCCCAGACTTTGCACTTGATGTGACTGCTACTGTAGGCACCCTGTATTCTACAAGCTCCAGATTCGTTGCAGAATAACAGTTCTTGGAAACGCCCCGATTGAGCAGAAGTTTTGAAGGTGGTGTCAGCTGTGAAAACTTTCTCTTCTTAATAAATGTATCAGAGCTTACTTTTTTGTGCCCAGGGTGATAACTGTGGGGTTTCATGTATATTCATTCTTCTTTCAGGGGTAACTTATGTAAATGCGGATACCCTGAAAATCAACACATAGAGGGCACTCAGATTAACACCAGTGAAAAATGGAACTACAAGAAGCACACTAAGGAGCTTCCTACTGATGCTTTTGGGGACATTCACTTTGAAAACATGGGAAAAAGAGGGAAGGTAAGTGACTGTGTTAAGACTATATGTCAGGCCCCTGTTGGGTGCACTGTATTCAGAGCCCTGAACCCAATGCCACTGGAAGCTCCTGAAAAGCAGGGAAGCTGAAGCTAAAGTCGATTTTATTCTAATGGGAATGGAAGGAGATAGGCTATAAAGGAGACAACCTGGTTTCTCAAGTTCTGAAAATAGGTAACAAAGAATAATTTCTTCTGTGTTATTTGTTTCATAGGCTGATGATGGGAATGACAGGAGGTTATCTGATTCCAGGCATGACAGAAGAATGGGTGAAGGAGGGTGATGCTCAATTATTATTTTTCTTTTTTTATGTAGCTAGTTTTATTGTAATTGGCCTGTAGTACCATTCTAAAGGTCTTGGACTAGGAAGAAATAATTTTCATAGAATCACAGAATGGTTTTGGTCAGAAAGGACCTTAAAGATCATCTAGCTCCAACCCCCTGCCATGGGCAGGGACACCTTCCACTAGACCAGGTTGCTCTAAGCCCCGTCCAACCTGGCCTTGAACACTGCCAGGGAGGGGGCAGCCACAGCTTCTCTGTGCCAGGGCCTCACCCCCCTCACAGGGAAGAATTTCTTCCTTATAGCTAATCTCAATCTCCCCTCTTTCAGTTTAAAACCATTACCTCTCTTCCTATCCCTACATCCCCTGATCAAGAGTCCCTCCCCACCTTTCCTGTAGCCCCTTTCAGTACTGGAAGGCCACTCTAAGGTCTCCCCAGAGCCTTGTCTTCTCCAGGCTGAACCCCCCCAACTCTCTCAGCCTGTCCTCACAGGGGAGGTGCTCCAGCCCTCTGTTCATCTTTGTGGCCTCCTCTGCTTGAGCAGGTCCGTGTCCTTCTGATGTTGGTGCCCCCAGAGCTGGACACAGCACTGCAGGGGGGGTCTCACAAGAGTGGAGCAGAGGGAGAGAATCCCTTCCCTCAACCTCCTGGCCACACTTCTCTTGATGCAGCCCAGGGCACGGTTGGCTTTCTGGGCTGTGAGTGCACATTGCTGGCTCATGCCCAGCTTTTCATCCACCAGTACATTCTCCTCAGGGCTGCTCTCAATCCACTCATCTCTCAGCCTGTATTTGTGCTTGGGATTGCCCAGACCCACATGCAGGACCTTGCACTTGGTCTTGTTGAACTTCATGAGGTTCACACGGGCCCACCTCTCCAGCCTGTCCAGGTCCCTCTGAATGGCCACACCACACAGCTTGGCGTTGTTGGTGAACTTGCTGAGGGTGCACTTGATCCCACTGTTTTAAACTAGATCTGTGATGTCCTTCACTGAGACTCTGTACCCTGACTATATCAGTGTGCAGTTACAGTGGCCACTTTGTGGTCCCTATCTATATGTCATGGTGTTGCAGAGCAGCTTACTACCCTTTTACCCGTCTTTAGTGGTGAACCCAACATAATAAGTTTAAGTATCTGAATGATCAAGCTCCTGATAAAGATGCTTTGTTTCTGACTGTCTGACTTTAATGCCAAGACAAGGCTGTTTTTTAGAACATTGCACATTTCCAGAGTGGACTAACTTATGCTTTAGAAAGAAAATGGTATGCAGGCATGCACCAGTGCAACTCATGGGAGAGGAGCATGTGTAACATGCTTTGCCTTTGAAGGTGCAGCAGGATCCATGAGGTGATAACCATAGGGATTTCATGTCTGTAGAGATGTACGACCGAAGCTGCACATATGTGTGTGCTACTCCATAAAATCATCACTCATTTTTTGTAACGGCTTTAAAATTGCATGTCATGTCATTCAATGTCTGCCTACAGAGCTTGCTGACCTATGCTCCCTTCCTTCCTCAGTGTTCTGTGTGCAGATCATCGCAGTCTGCAGACGTACAGTGCTCCTTTCCACCCAGTTGTATCTTAGGCCTTGGACTGGACACGCTGAAGGATGTTGTGAGATGTGGGAATGGGGCTTGTGTATCCAACACCGTCATGGAGTAATTTTATTTGTAAGGGCTCTCCGGAGTTTTCTAGCCAAAACTCTTGCTCAAAGCTCATAGACCAACTTGCTCAGGCCGATAAGAAATTAAATATTGAGTCTTTCCCAGGGTGGAAATCCTACAATGACAGTAAATTTAATGGGGATTTAAGATATCAGTGGAACTTCAGAGGTTTATTCTATTTGTTGGGGGCTTTTTTGCCCGTGTTTTTCCTTGGTGTGGGGACAGTAGAGGGGTGGAAAGAAGGAAATAGCTGGTGTTGCAGTTTCTGATGATTTATACTGATACTGTGTGAGGCGTTGCATATGGCTGAGCTCATCTGCCTCTTCTAAATGACTGATATTTACCGCCAGCACAGCTTGCTTGAGACAATCAAAATAAATGAGGAAAATCAGAGCGTGCTATGTAAATTAATTGGGTTTGTTTTATGCAAAGCAGCAGAAACAAGAGGCATTTTGGTGGGAAATAAGACTGAAGGTTTTGAATCACACTTAAAGAGATCCAAGTACTTCACATATTTCTTGATACGCTTATTTTAGCTTCACACTACTGTGTTGTAAGCTGCTGTGTACCTTTGCTGAAAGAAGAAGTGTTTCATTCTGTTGCAGCATTTCTGAGTTCTCAAAGCTTAAATGTTCTTTCCTTAGGTTGTGTCCCCCTTTCAACCTTGGAAATCAATTTGTATGCTCATAGTTGTTTTATGAGGACTCTCAAGGCCACTGTGCATATTTCAGAGCATACTTTGTTCAGATACTGCATATAAGTCTCCTAATCCATCCCATCAGCACGTTGGCTGGAGTTATACCTCTATTCCCCATTCTCATTTCCTATACTGCAAGGCACCTGCTGGTCTTAAACATTGCAAAATATTTTCTCTTGATCAGTAGGGAGGACTTCAAACCCAAGGTAACCTAAGAATTGCTGACTATTATCAGTGAGTGACGGGAAGTTTTATACCCTGCATTGTACTTTTTAGGACAGATGAGTTCTAAAAAGTTCTGAGCAGAAATATTAGATGTGAACAGACCAATAAAATCTCTACACTTCATAAGTCCTGCTTGCGCAGGCTTTTTTCCTGCAGTGTTGCTCAGATCCTGTAACATCCAAGAACATTGCAGTTGCTGTATTTTATGTTCTGGTAGCCATCAATCTGAAAAATGTTTCTCTCAATACCTTTCCGAGTTCAGCTGCTGAAACACTTGGCATCACCTGCGTTTTGAGGGTTGGATCGGTCATGGTTGGGGTGCACCAGCCGGCTGTACCAGGAGATGGCACCGTTGTACCTCGGAGAAAGAAAGTGGCTGAACCAAAGGGTTCGCTCGCTTGAGTAGAGCCTTGCCAAGGACTCGAGGTGGCAAGTGCCAGATGTATGGTTGCTGGCACGTGGAATGAAACTTAGGTATAACTGAAGTGTGTTTGCAATTATACACCGTGATGATGTATGAGAGAACGACATAAGCATAAGGCAATTCAGCTTCAGCATCTTTTATTTGGTACTTGCTTTATATGGTTGAAAACAATTTGTATAGATGGAAACAAGTCATTCAACTGGAAAACCTAACTCTTGATGGAACAAAGGTAGTCATACAGACACTAGGTGCTTTGTGTATCATCAGGGTTTAAGAGAACTGCCTTCTAACTACAGCGCTAACAAGATTTGCTGTGAGGATGGCTTACTGGCTCTGTGGAGCAGTTAATTTTTCTGGCAGGCTCCCCCTCTCCTAGGGGGGACCCTATCCTGAAAAACACCCAAGGCTTCGTGTGGCTGATGCTTCTTAGAGCAGGAGCTGTGGGAGTCCCTTAGCTCTCCTGTGTGGCAGCTGGAGCCTGCTAGACTTCCTCTGTGATGTGCTGTTCTGAGCCAGATGCAATAAGTTTCTCCTGGGAACCTGTCCTGGAACAGATGAATATGTTCTTTTGTTCAAGTTAAATGCCTCTCAAGATATGGACATTTCTTCCTCAAAACTAATCCCTTGGTTTTGCTTTCCTGCAGATACTGGGCAATCTATACAAAATCCTCCATGATTCAGGTCCAAGTTATTCTTTTTGATCCCCTGGTATGGGCTGTATAGGCATGACTGTCTTCCAAAACTCCATCACACTAAACTACTAACAGTGATGAAATTGCAAAGGGGCTCTTGAATAGAACAGCAAGAAAAAGCCAGAGAGCCTTTTACATAAATGGAGACATGGTAGGTCCGTCTGAAGCCAGATTATCAATCTGGTGTGCTTTTTGGCATCCTCATACAGTGTTCAAGCTTTACTACAAATTTGATAAACTTGTTAAGTGTTATTCTTAAAATGCTGTTATGGGTATATGTTAAGATAGGGACACCATGCACATGGAGCCTGGAATTTATAATTCATTAAATTAAGGCTTTAACAGTGTAATAAAAATACAACCATAATTATTATTAGTTCACTTACAACCATGCTACCACTAATCCATAATCTAAGCTATAAATAGCATTGTTACAATTAAAATTGTTATACCATAAACTTCCTCAGTGTTGTGTTTATTGTTCCAGTGTTCCGCTGAATCCCAAGGTCAGTGCTCTTGTCCTTCCTCTAGTGGAAGGTGGGTTGAGTGCCTGGTTTAGGAGGAAGATAAAGATGCTTTAGAAAAAGAAACAAAGACTTCATAATCACCCTTTGTCTGCTGGCTGTTGGAATAAGACTACAGAAAAAAATTCAATTCCTGGTCTGTTCCCAACTATCACAATTTATCTCTTGCTATATTTGTTTTCTTATTTTTTCTCACCCAAGTACATCCGTTTGTCATGCGATACAGACTCCGAAACACTCTATGACCTGATGACCCAGCACTGGCACCTGAAAACCCCCAACCTTGTCATCTCTGTCACTGGGGGCGCAAAGAACTTTGCGCTCAAGCCCCGAATGCGCAAGATATTCAGCAGGCTGATCTACATTGCCCAGTCCAAAGGTAAAGACCTGTGTATGCGTCTGTATTATGTTATTGCTGCATAATACTCTTGGAGAGGTAGCACCTTAAAGGGTCAGCAGGGAAGCAGAGCAATTGGTTTGTTTCTGTGTGGATGGTGCACTTGGGGAAAATGTGACATAACAGTTTGGAAGTAACAGGGTTGAGAAGTAGTCATCAGTTGCCCATGATAATGTAAGGTATGTAGCATGCCTTCTGTGTTTAATTGAAGAATAAATGCCTCTTCTGAGATAAGGTCTTGAGAGGGGATTGGGTTGTTGTATCTTAAAGGTAATCCATTAGGAGGGTGGGTATTCCACTACGTTCCCCCAGATCATTGGCTGTTGTCCCCAGGGGCCTGGATTTTCACTGGAGGCACGCATTACGGGCTGATGAAGTACATCGGGGAAGTGGTCAGAGACAACACCATCAGTCGGAGCTCAGAGGAGAACGTGGTGGCTATTGGCATAGCAGCCTGGGGCATGATTTCCAACCGAGAAAGTCTGATTCGCAGTGGTGATAATGACGTAAGAAACATGTATGTGTTGGTGGGGAAATAAAGAGAAGGCTTGGCTGTCGGTTATACAGGTTATGTCCCTGCCTGACTGCTGCTGTCAGCAATGCTAGGCTGAGGCTGTTGGCCATGGGGTGATTGAGTTGAGTGGTCAGTCAAGCTCTGCTTGTATGTCTGGCAAAGCAGACCTCAGCAGAATGCTTTCCAGTGCAGTGTTTGCGTAGAAGCACGTCTGTCTACTTAGCCTGAGCTACATAGTGCTATTGTGTCCTCAACAATTAAGCCCAGGGCCAGCTTTTCTTCAACATCCACAGCAGTGAGGTAAAACATCAGGTGCTCTTCCCAGAACTGGAGGAAATGGAAGCATTCTTGTGTTCAGGATGGTCACGCATGGCAGGAGTGGTGGGGAGGATTTCAGCTGTGGGCTTAGCGTGTCCGCATGGAAGTTCAGCTGCTCTAATTGCATGTCTGGCAGAGCATTAGGGAATAGCTGCTGCGAAATCCCTACACACTAGCCCGTTCTGGGGATTCCCATGAGCTAAGACATGTACCTGCTGCTGCTGTTAAGGTTCTTGCTCATCCTATCTGTCAGATACACTGGCATAGCTCCCCTTGTCTCTTGTCCACTAGACATTATAGAACATGTCTAAAACCCATCCTGCTAAATAAATAAAAGCAGTTTAGTTTAGTGAGGGTTCTAAGAAGCTTTGAGGGTTGAACTGGGTGATCTCAAGAGATCCCTTCCAACCGAAAAAAATCTGTGAGGTGTTGAAAGTAAGTTTGCCGCAGATTTAATGTTTCTGGCGGCTGAAGGAAGCATGAATTGCTTAACAGGATCTCTGAAAGGACTAAACTGTTGCAAATAACTTCCACTGTTCCATTGAGTGAGGTGAAGTTATGAGAGGATCATTGCAAGTCAGAACACTCTTGTAAAGAAAAACTTCCTCTGCCAATATTTATGCTGTGCTCTTGTATGGGGTTTCTCTCACTGTCTTCTGCAGCTGTTGGGACTGCCAGTGAGCAGTGTCTTGAGTCTGGAAATTCAGACTGCTAACTAATGAGGAACAGTTGGCGGGTAGGGGTTCAGCTGTCACTGGCTTGCCCTTGAAGACTTGTGCATGCTCTGCCCTTGGATCTCTGTCAAACGCTGTGCTTGTGCTTCTAGGGGTACTACTTGGCCCACTACATAATGGATGATCTCAAGAGAGACCCCCTCTATTGCCTGGATAATAATCACACCCATCTCTTACTGGTTGATAATGGCACCCATGGGCATCCGACAATAGAGGCAAAAGTACGAACTCAGTTAGAAAAGTACATTTCGGAGCGGGTTATCCCAGGTAGGTTGCAGACCTCCTTCTCCTTAGTTCTTGCATGCTTTGGGGCTGATGCACAGTGATTTTTCTGGGAACAAAAGAGTAGTGGTAACATCCCTTGGATGGTGAGCTGGAAGGAATGTGTTAACTGCATTGCATCTCGAGCACTTTCAGGAACAACCAGCCCTCTTCAGAGCAATACCCCTCCCCTCATCGTCTTTTGTTTATGTGACAATAGTCTTTTGTGGGACACAGCAAATGATCCCTTTCAGCCATCCAGCCCTTCCTTCCCTTCCTGCTGGGCTACCTACTGGAAGCTGACCCTTCTACATGCTTCCCACCTGGTACTGAATTCCAGGTAACTGAAGCACAGCTACACAGGAGCTGCAATTAAGCTTTTCCCAAAGTATTCATTTGTGAGGGTGATTGGTCTATCTGCAACCTGCTCCTAAATAGTTTCTCTTTCAGCTCCTTCTTTGCCAAAATGGAAAAACATCAAAAGCCTTGATAGGAAATTCTTAGTTAAAGAGTTTGTTTTGTTTTGTTTTACTGTGTACCTCAGCTGAAGCATACTTGCTTTATGACGAAGTCATGATGAAGCACCCAGAATCACTATGAAACTTGGTACATCTTTTAAACACTAGCTCCTAGAGTTACAGGATTCCTAGCTTTCCTTTATGATTGAGAATGCAAAGTCAGATGTTTTGAATCTTCACCTTGTGATACAAACCTTGTACCTAGACTCAGAATGGTCAAAGCAGTAGGTGAATACAATAAGATCATGTTTTGGGGACTTTGGAGCTAGTAAAAATTATGATTGTTAGGAGGAAAAAAGCATCTGTTGGAAAAGGGTGTCTGAAGCCAGCTATGCAGAGGTTAGGCAAAACTGAGTTTTCATTAAAAACACGAAGAGCTGTTAATAGATTTGGCAAAATCAACAGTAAACTAGTATCAAAGTGTTTGCATGAACTACTTGGAAATTCTTTCATTGTTCTCAGGAAAAATAGGTTGTTCAAACTGCATGAATGAGTTGAATCTTTTCCCTTTTTTTTTTTTTTTTCTTTTGACATGTTTCACAGAATCTAATTATGGTGGGAAGATTCCAATTGTGTGTTTTGCACAGGGTGGAGGGAAAGAAACTTTGAAAGTAAGTTTATTTCTTTTACTTATTTCTAGAAGTGATAGTAGGGACATTGCTCTAATGTTTAAGAGAGATTACTCCACAAGCAACTTTATCAAGTAGACCGTCGTATTATTTACTGAAGCTTGTCCAGCACCTGCTATAGAAAGATCTTGCTTGCAACTGCATTTAAGCTTGTGAAGTTTGTTTCAGTTAAAATTTTCTGTGCAAAGTTTCTACCTCAGGCTGACATCCTGCAAAACTGTTGGCAGGGACAGTTCAGTTGTCTCAGTTCTTCCATTACAAATCCAGCACAAAAACGTTCATTTCTTGTGTTTATTTCCACAGCAATCAGGAGAGTCTTTGTCGGCCATGTAGCTCTTGATCCGTTTTATACAACTTTGCCTAAACTTTGGTTTGGGAAAACTTGTCTTGCCCATGCTCAGTGGAGATCAGTGCTTTCTTGTAATGTACAGGGAAGGTCAGCTGTGCTGGAACTACTCCAGCTCAGAGCTTGCATGAATTGACTTGTGATTGCTGCTCCTGAGAACTGTGGGCTGCACCTGGTTTAAATCTAGGCAGCTGAGCAAGGCAGGACACTGACCCTTCTAAGCCTAGAAGAGGAGGAAGCAGGCATCATCTTCAAATAGATGACAGGTAGGAAGAGGATGAACAGAACAGAGAAGGCAGAAAGAAGTTTCTTGACACAGGATATCTAAGTGACGCTTGGGGAAGCGGGAAAAAGAGATGACCTCTAGATCTGTCTCAGTGTTAAACAGGATTGTTACTTCCCCCTCCATCTTGCAAGAGTGAAGATGAGTGGCCTGAGCGAGGAGGGTGTGACTGAGGGAGCAAAAGGACCTGGCACCAGGGGCTTCAAAGTGAGGGGATGTGCAATCAGGCTGTGTGGGAAGGGAACAGTAACAGTGAGGACGAGATGGCTCTGAGTAACAGCAAGAAGAAAAGCTGATGCAGCCTGAACTGAAGGACCTTGAGAAAGAGCTGAGAAAAAGGCTGGATTTTGCAAGAATATAGGATACAATGAAGAGAGTATGTCAGTGTCTGAGTCAGTAAAATTGAAGCAGGGTGATGTTTATAATTATTTCTTTTGAAGAAATTATCTTGGTACTACCTGTTCTGACCAGAGCTATGCTGTTAATATAGAGGCTAATCAAACTATTTTGCTTGTTGGGATGACAAACAACGTGAATGCAAAGCACGGTCTCTGTTACCACTTCACTGCTAACATTAATCAATTAGTCTGAACCACTGTGTAAAATTTCAGACCATTATCCCAGCCTCCCTGTATGTTTCCTGGATGTGTTGGCTCTATTCACATGATTAATTTCAGCTTTTCCCCCACGTAGATGTTAGGTGAACAGAGATGCAGAGTTCAGTGTGTTCATCAGAGGTCCGAAGATGAAGGTTTTAGAGCAGAGCTTTGCTGAAAACGACATGTTGAATATGTCCATCTCCTTTTGGCTCCAAATTGCCAACATTTAAGGGAGGATTTGGCCATCACTGAAGGAGCTGTTTCTATATGCCATGCAGTGTAGTTGGTTGGGCAGCCCTGTGGTTACACGTATATTATGGAGAGACCTCAAACCCACTGTTAAGAAATAATACCTAAGTCTGTGGACTTACTAGCTATCCAATCAGAATGAATAAAAGCCTTGTTAAATCAAATGCATAATTCCTAGCAAGAGGTTCCTCTGAAAAGTAACTGGATCATAATTCAATTAAGGGTCCATGCCAGTCTCTTGGCTATTTATCAGTGTTATTAGTACACGGAGACATTCGTGTCTGCCTTCTTGCTCATTTGTAGGTGAAGCTATTTTCTGAAGGAGTAAATAGAGTCTCTGACACAGCAGGTTCCATGCTGTGGTCGTTCCGTCCTTGCCATGCCTTGGTCTTAGCGGTTGGCCAGGAAAGACTCCCTCTTTCTCAGCTTCTCTGACTGGTGCATGATGACAGGAATCGACTTTAGCAGAGAAGTAAAACTGTTTCAAGCTTCTGTTTTAAACTCCCTGTGATGTAAAACATGCACTTTAGCAGAACCTGCCTTAAGAAAACCACTTTGATCTAGTTGGTAAGAAAAAACATCTTGCTTTTGTCACAGACCCGCTATCCAATGGACAGGAGTAACATGCTCATGGTTTTGATGACTCCAAGTTGATTTTTTTGTTCTCACAAAGCTGTGTTTTCAGATAGCTGATAGATATTCTGTCTTTCCAGTGGTTGACGATAAGCTGCATTGACTCCTTTTGCACACTTTGCTGTCAGACTGTGTTCTCAGTGGTAGTGATGCAGATGAAATAAATGTCTCCTGTTGCAAAGACTGCAACAGGAGGGCTAATGGTCCTTCCATCATTATTTCAACAATTTTTTTTTTTTCTTGCCAATAAGCTGTGTACAACATTGCTGTGTGAGAAATCACCTAAGCATCTACTTGAAGACATTCAGTAACACTAGAGTTTGATGTTCTCATGATGCTACAGAAGTGATCTCTCTGTAAAAAACTGTTGCTTGCATCTCCAGCAAATAAAGCCAGAGCCCTTGTAGTCAGATGTGGTGTTACTTGAGCAGTGCTGTGCCATAAACCAGCAGTGATTGTAGCTGGGCAGTGTTGTAATGTGTCCTGAATGCCATTTCTGCTTGGCAATTTTCCTGATCTGCTAATCAACACTAAAATTTGGCAGATGGTGATTCCTGTCCCTCAGTATTTGTGGGGCTCTTCATCATTAGATGAATGCTGTTTTAAAGAGTTGTCACTGGTAAAGAAAGTATCAGTGGGTAGTAATAAAAATACTGCTCTGGACCATGGGTTTCTGGTTTTCTTGCCTAAGTCAAACCTACAATCTCTAGGTTTTCTTGCTGAATAGTAGGCTCTGATAACACAGTCGTGCTTCAAGTGATCACCTCTCCCTCTCTGGCTCCCTAGTCTATCAACGTGGCCATCAAGAGTAAGATTCCCTGTGTTGTGGTGGAAGGCTCTGGCCGGATCGCTGATGTTATTGCTAGCTTGATGGAGGCAGAAGGCAGTCTTGCTTCTTCATGTGTCAAGGAGAGCTTGCTTAGGTATCTGCCTCGCACCATTTCAAGGCTCTCGGAAGAGGAGACTGAAAGCTGGATCAAATGGGTAAGTGTGTGCTACTGCAGGGAGCTAGCAAGGCTGAAAGTGGGAGAAGGGTAGAGGAAACAGGAGGTCAGAAGCTGCTAGTGACGTCCAAATCAGGGATGTTGTTATCTGGTGATACCTATAGGATGCATGGGGCTACTTGCCATGACATATACATGGGGATTTAAAAAAGAAAAATTCCAAACTCCTATAACTTATAGGGATTGGAGCAAAAGGAGTGGGGGATTGCAATCCCTTCCAAAGGAACACAGTGGGCACAGGAGAGCTAAGACCAGATGTTTTGTAACTGTCTGCTCCCTGTATGCTTGCGATTCCTCTGGAGCACTGGCTACTGGATGTGACTCTTGGCTGAAGTGCTGGTTGGTGTTGAAGTTCCTCTGCGTGCTTTGGGAAGATGGAGAAATTGGATATTTGCTGAATTGGGCCTCATACTGCTAAATCCTGCTGAATTGCTCAGAGAGGGGGTTATCACTGCTAGCCCTTGGACTTTCAAATTGTAGCAATTCTACTTCAGGATTCTCTCATTTGTTCCAAAAGTTCTTGTCTTTCTTCCTGCATCCCTTAAGATATAGGGCAGGACAGATTTCCCTTACAGGCTAGGAGTGGGACGTTTAGGCCTAGAGGCTTACTTGGTCAACATTTCACCACAGCAGCATCCCTACACCATCTCCACGGGGACTCTGTTAGCGTTGACTTACTGGTATTGTGTACGTGGGATGCTGTTGAAGGTACAACACTGTACATACACCATCAAATTCTTCTTTTGCTCTTGTTTGCCTCTTGACCAGTGGTAGAGCCTTCAGGGTGTAGTCACCGTTGTAATCCCAGACATAACTGTTTATTACAAGAGTGTTTTCTGGAGAGTGGGAAAACTGGAGAAGTGAGGAGAGCATCTGCTGTCTTGGGTAGCTTGGGCTAGTCTCAGGAAACTGTTTTACTCTCTGGTTACTTCAGGTGGACCTGTTTTTAGATATACCTCTGCTCCCTTTAATAGGGACAGAAAAATGGAGCTCCAGAAAAATCTTAGTGTTCTGTTATTTTTCAGAAGTCTTAGTTCCAAGAACACTTCAGCCCAGTGAACAATCCATTAACTTGAGCTAATTGACTTTGTCAATTAACTGCCCAATGCTTTATTGTAGGGTCTGATTCTGTTTTCCTCTCTTGGTTAATTATCTCCTACCCACGCTCACAGCGGGGAGCGAGGAGTGGAGAGTGATTGCATATTCAAACCTCAGTTGAAGTTCCTAATGGGGGATGGAAAATGTTCTATCACTTCCTGTACACTTAAGGTCCCTTCTCTCAGCTTTCCACCCCCTGCCCTTAACTTTTTTATTTTTAAATATTTTTTTTTTATGAATGTACCATTGCAAGTTGTTTGCAGTCCCTGAAAAAGAATTCAGACACTCAAACTTTTGTGTGTATTTTCTTTGATGTAAACCAAGCAAAGCTTCTGGTATTGAAGTTTAGGTAGCTGTTGTTTTTGGCAAGTCCTGAGCCAAATCTCTTGGTCAGAACTTGGCAGAGTGAGTCCGTGGGACAACCTGCAAGTTCCACTGGGCAACCTGGTCCACTTGACCCTGTTTTGAGAAGTGGGCTTGGACTAGATCTCCAGAGCTATCTTCCAACCTTCACAATTTTCTGCCTCTGTAATAAGAAGTTTACAGGGAAAAGGGCAGGAATAGGGCATGGCCTTTTGTAGAGACAGTCCTGCAGAAACCATGTCTGAACTTGCACTTTGAGCCTGGGGGCTGTGGCACCCAACCTAAAGAGGAAGAACTGCCCTCTGAGCAGACCATGAGCCTCTGGTTTCCAGAAGGAGCTCTGCACTGGGGAGTGTGGAGCTGCTGAGGGCAGTTTTCCCTGTTCGGTCACACTCCTGACAGCTTCTTCGCTCTTCCTGCAGTCAAGAATGGCTAAGATTATTTGTTTTCTATGTGCTAAAATGAAAGTAAGTTTATAAGGCTTGGTTATGTGAGAAATGATCTCCATTTTTGACAAAGCACAAGGAGGTAGAAACTGTTCTCTAATAAACTGCTAGGCATTTGTTGAAACTTGAGCTGTCACAATCTGTTTTTCTTTTATGAGTAGTTTCTAATTACTGAGACTATATCTTTTTGGTTATGATGTTCTGCATAGGGGAATCAGTTATTTGCTGTATGTTCAGAGGATAATTAATCTTGTACTTTGGTGACTTTAAAATAAATCTCATTATCTACTTCTATCTGGACTTGATTAAATTTTAACTGTATGTGGATGGGACTGATGAGAAGCAGCTTTGCTACGTTGTGATGGGAAATTTCTTTTAAAGATGCTCTAGAAGATCAACTACTAAACAGCCTAGATTGCTCTGAAATGGAACTTTTCTTTTGTAGATCAAAGAAGTCCTTGAGAACCCTCATTTACTGACAGTTATTAAAATAGAAGAAGCTGGAGATGAAATTGTGAGCAATGCCATTTCTTTTGCTCTGTACAAAGGCAAGTAATTGTTTTTCTGTTGTTTGAGTTTGGAGGTTTTTTTGGGTTTTTGTTTGGTTTTGTTTTTTTAAAGATGGAAAAAGGTGGCTATTTTTTAGAACAGCCTTCCTTAGGGCAGTGCCATCTCTCTAGAGTTAAGCTCCTGCCACAGTGTGGAGCTTGTCTTCATCTGAAGTGGTGTGGACAGGCTACAGCAGCATTATGGGACATTAGTGTGGGTGAGATGGAAACCCAGTCCATATAACCGGGAAGGCATTTAGCAGAGCTTTGGAAATGCTGGGATGGCATCTCTGAGAGTAGCACACAGGTATGCAACACAACAGGGAGTCAGGAAGCCAAGCAAAGGATCTTTTCTGGTTGTAATGCAGAAGTGCAATGAAAAAGTGTACTCAGCATCCTGCAACAAAAAATCAAGTATCTTTTGGTATATATGTGGATTGAAGAGGTTTGATCCACATCCAGCAGGGAGAGAAGTATCCAGTTAATTAATAGGTAATGTGCAGGACTGCTTCCCAACTTTTTCAAATCCCAGTGACTTGCTACCACGAGTAATTCAGACCTGGTCTCTCTACTACTCCAGCAGAGCAGAACTGATGATACTCAGTGAGGGTTGCTGGGCTGAGCTCATTTTCCTGGCTGTGCATGGAGAAAGCCTATGCACGTTACAGCTTCTCATGACACTTCTTGTGTAGGGCCCTAGTGGGAATCCTGCAGAAATTCTTTTGTGTAGAGGATGCAGGACACTGAGGAAGGAAATGTGCTGATTTTGATTGATGAGGTGCTCCTAGCAGCTCCGTTGTGGCCTATGTTGGACCGTAAATATGTGTGTCAGCCTCCAGCATCCTCTAAAACTCAATCAGGGAGATGGGCATGAGTCTGGGGAAAGACACTTGATTAGGGGTCTTGTCAGGTACAGTGTGAAAAGCAGAGATGAATAAGTATGCCAAGAAGCTCTTCTGTCTCTGGTCTTTTACCTAGAGGATTGTTCCTCCTCTGCAGCTTTCAGCACCAATGAACATGACAGAGATAACTGGAATGGGCAGCTGAAGCTGCTGCTGGAGTGGAACCAGTTGGACCTGGCCAGTGATGAGATCTTCACCAATGACCGAAACTGGGAGGTACAGACCACTTCTGTCCAAGCACAGTGACACAGGACAGGGGAGCAGTGGGAAGAGACACATCGTAACAGCAGCCACTCTTAGCACCCCAACCTCTGTTGATGATAAGTAAGAGTGGCTTTTCCTCCTTGCACTGGCATCACTGATTGCAAAGGTTATCTGCCCATCGCAGAAGTACTCTAGGCCATCCAACAAAGGCAACTGCATACAAAAAAAACCTGATTCTGATGAAAATGTGGCAGCATGATGGAAAATGTGGCAGTTAGCCACATGTGTCAGGCCCTTAGGTAAGCTTTACATGTCTCATGTGCTCCCTAATATTTGCTTTTCCATTTCTTCCTAGTCTGCTGACCTACAGGATGTCATGTTCACAGCCCTAGTGAAAGACAGGCCCAAATTTGTCCGTCTCTTCCTGGAAAATGGCTTGAATCTGAGGAAGTTCCTTACCACAGAGGTCCTTAGAGAGCTGTACACGAACAACTTCAGCAGCTTGGTGTTCAAGAACCTGCAGATTGCAAAGAACTCCTATAATGATGCACTCCTCACATTTGTGTGGAAGATGGTTGAAGATTTCCGAAAAGGTCTCAAAAGAGATGACAAAAATAGCAAGGATGAGACGGAGATACAACTTTCAGTAAGTGATAAAAAAATTGGATTCCACTGTGCATCCCCTGAAAGGAAAAAACCAAAATTATATTTTGTTTCTGGTGTAGCAGGATTTGCTTTAACAGTCTCAGCCTTGTTTTACATTTAACATACTGCCCCATTTTACAAATGCATTTAAGGGTCATTTAACTGCAAGAAAAATGGGTGAGTTTGGGCGTTGAGTTAAAATGTTCTCTATTGGAGCAATCAATGCTCTAGTTATGCTTGTAATTTATACCAATATGAATTCAGAGTCTGGTACAGAGGTGCCAGCTGGGCATGAGGATTTTGGACTATTATATTTTGGTACATACTCTTGTATCTTAAACCTTGTTTGTTGCAAGGGTATCAAGCACCTTCTGGACTTTATTTCATTGTCAGATAGAACCAGACTTCTTAGTTATCACAGCACAGTAGGTCCAGACATCAGATCCGGATCTGCGTTTCAAAACTGGAGCTCAGACATCAGATAGGAAACTTTTGATATAGTTGTTGACTTCAGAGATGCGATGCAACACGTGTGACATTTGGGGGAAGCTTGGTTTGAAAATGCTGGTTAGCTTTGGGAGTTTTCACCAAAGCTTGTGGTTCTTAAAAGTTTTGTTGCTCTGGAGTCATTCTGTGATGGCTTTGCCATCCCCAGGTGCTAATTGCTCTGAGGCAAATAAGTTGGTGGTATAGAAATTCCTCTCTGTTTAAGTTTTTTGTGAAGTTCAGGGTCTTGCTTAAAGACAAAAGACATATTGGTGTGAAGTTAGTATTCCTTTTAGAGGATGTGAATCTGTGTTCTCTAAACACAAAGTCAAGCTGTGAATCAGGCTATCTGAACTGCAGGGGTTGAAACAAAAAATTACTTTGACCCAAGAGTCTTCTAATGCCAACCTTAGGAAAAACAGGAAGTTGGATTCTTCCACATCAAATAAGAAAATATAAGGCTTTAATATAAATATAAAATATAACCTAACTTACATTAGTGTGTGACAAGTGCCAGATAGCTGAGAGAGAGGGTTGGTGGGCTGGCTGTAAAAGGAAAAAAATATGAAAAGAGAATTGTGGCAGGCTAGGATTTGTTCCAGTTGAAAACAGTTTGGTGAGGTTAGGTCTGAGGAGCTGTCGCTCTTTCTTTCAGGATGAGTGTCCTATCACAAGGCACCCTTTGCAAGCTCTGTTTATTTGGTCAGTTCTTCAGAACAAGAAAGAGCTGTCTAAAGTCATTTGGGAGCAAGTAAGTTGAATTCTCCTTTATTCCTCTTTGCAAACAGTACAGTGGGGTTCCCTGTCTTTGGTTCGTAGGCCTTTGAAGGCTCTGGATCCATCTTCAAGCACAAAACCACAAGAGGTAATTGCTAGATGACTCTGTCAGTAGGTTTAATATTACTCATTTTTTGTTTGGTTGTGGATTTCATACTTTTCTTTCCTAATGTCACGTGCGAGTCAGCAGTTCAAGCTAGCATTTACCTATGTATGTTCTCATCTGTGCTCAAGCTCGGATGCTGAGTTCCCACCCATTCCACAGCACGGATGTGTTCTGATCCCTGGTATTTGATTGAAATCCATTTCTAATTTGGATTAGGCAGTACATTTAGTGATGATTGTATCAAATACATAATTTGCAGGCTGTAAATGTGAGGCTAATGCAAGCAAAGCTGCTGGATGCTTCTGCTCACGTTGGTCTGCGTGTCCAAAACAGAGTGCTGCTTCCCTGCACATGTAGATGTTTAGAATGGAACGGATTAATGTAGTCTGGGCAGTTCTGGGTACACCCAACTGGTCCATACTGGTGGACAGTGAAAATGGTGGTGTATCTTGTGACAGAGCAGATCCTCTTTTGTAAATGTCCAGCCAGAGATGCAAAGCTGATATATAACTAGTAAACACAAGACCTTTTCAGACTGGTCACAAAGTTATCTTCAAACACATACACTGATGGTTACCATTAGTTTTGTGGGACTGGATCTTCATTTGCCAGTCTTGATGGGGAACTGACCAGCTGCTAAAGAGGGATAATTTTTAAAGAATATATCGCATTCCCTTTGCAGAGGGTTTTGCATGACTTAACTCTCTCTCCATAGACCAGAGGTTGCACTTTGGCAGCCCTTGGGGCCAGTAAGCTCCTGAAAAGCATGGCGAAGGTGAAGAATGATATAAATGCTGCTGGTGAGTCTGAGGAACTCGCTAATGAGTATGAAACAAGAGCAGTAGGTAAGTGCCTTCTTTAAGTCCTTTAGAAATTTAATAGGAGGGGTCAGAGATCAGGAAATTACTTCTTTTCTTGGAACATTACTTGTTTTAATGATCTCCAGGTCTGGTGTGTACCGATGATTGCGTAGTGATGTTTTTATTTTGTGCAAAGCTAAACTGATAACCTTCTGGTTTTGTTCAGCAAAATGCAAGGCAAGATAATTCATTCAGTTTGCCTGAAATGCTGCCCAGAAATACAGCCTGAAATTTAAAGAGGAGAAATGACATCTCAAAAGGAAGTAGAAAGTTTTATTTAGAAAACTAGATATCCAATATTAAATGCTTCCCTTTAATGTCAAAATGCGTTTTTGCTGCTTGGAAATCTCTTCCACACCATCTGTTCCCAGTAGAAACTGTGTGTCCTGTCTGAACAGCTTGCCTCCAAAAGTGGGTGTTGTGGCGTTGGTTTTGGGTAGAAAATTCCTTTCATTGGGAAGAAAAGCTACCTAGCTCTAACGGCAAGTCTGAAGAAGAAGGGTGCCCAGAAATAAGGAGAATCTAGAATAAGAGAAGCTTTCTGCGTGAGAGCTGGTAATATTCAGGTTGAGAAGAGCTACCCTTCAGATTTGCAGGAGTACTTCTGGGGCGTGGGAATAAATTTCAGGTAAAAAGCAGATTGAATTTCTAAATTCTGAACTGCAGAATCATATACCTTCCTTGTTCTAAGAAGACAAGCACTACTGTCTCTCACTGAGAATGCAGATCTAGCTCAGTTATTTTTCTTCCTTTGTATGACCTTCAGTTTCTCCTGTTGGAAGGACTGCCAATAATTCAGAATTGAGCCCTGCATCTCATGGGCTGAAGTGACTAATAGTTTCTTATTTAATGAGGGTAATGGGTGACAGGAGAGCAGAGGGATTTTTTTTTTTTAGGACTTCCATTATCCTGAGCAGTAATGCTGATGTTTCCTCAGTGTCTAGTTATACTGCAAATTATTCAGAGAAACATGTAAATAAAAGCCAGCACAGATGGCAGATATGAGGGCAGGGATTAATTTGTAGTACCCACAACTTACAAATTCAAGCTTACCTGTGGTGCACTCTGTGGAGCAGGACCTTGGCTCCTAAACTTGGAGGGAGATACAACACAGTGTTGCCTCTGGGGCTTTATTGTAGGTTATAGCCTTATTCTTTTGCCTGATGCAGAAAACAGTGGATCTGTAACCGCGTGGCTGCCCAGCAATCTGCTGTCGTCGCCATAAATCAGATTAGGCAACAACTGAAGTGCAATAGCCCTGCAGGTTGAGTAGGGAAACAACAGAAATGTTGCTGGAAAGGGCTTCTGGAGGCCTCTAGTCCAGTCTTCTCATTGAGGTGGTGTTACCACCGGGACTAAATCAGTTCTGTCATGGCTTCATTTAGCCAAATCTTGAAAATCTCCGCAGATGGATATTGCTTTATTGCTCCTAAAAGCAGACTACGTTAGTTTCTTTTCTGGTGCTAATGGAGACTAGATTGACCTGTTGAACTTGAGCCTTATTTTTATTTGTGTGTATATCAGCAAAGCTATTTCTCTATCCACTAACGAGTGGCACAAGGCCACACTGAAAATATCTTGCTTGTTACCAGAAAGTACCTCCTATGTCACAAGGCAAAAACTGCTTAAATAGACTTTCTTAAAGGTATCTGCATCCCTCAGGCCTGATGATTTAGGAAGACACTGAGAAGTGAACAGGTCCAGTTGAAGTCTGTCTATCAAGATCTATCTGCACGTTGCTGTATTTCTGTATGCGTGCATCTTTGTAGTTATGGTAACACAGCTGTTTGTGAAATGCCTGGGAAAATGCGCTCTTGGAGACAAGAGCTTCTAGTGAAGGTTGGTGTGTTTTATAAGAGGCTGGATCTCTCTTCAAGGCAGTTGTGCTCTGTCACAGATATGCCAGCAGAACTGCCTTCAAGTGGGAAATGTCCAGAGCTGGAAAGAGAAACAGTTTTTCACTCTACGTGCATTGTTAGTGGCAAAAATCTATGGGCAGAAGTGGCTCTTCTAAAACAACTATGTTTGCAATGCATTTCCCAGTGAAAAAGCATCAGATTCTGCACTTGTTCAACTCTACTGTTAATATGGGACTACTGAGACTGACTATAAATCATTAGATCAGTGCTAAATGAATGAAAAAAAGATGAAGCAAGCAAATATACTGAGTCATCTAAGTAGGGAGAAGTTCATATTTTTTTACTCAATTTTTTAGTGCAGAACTCAACTCAATGCTATCTCTGCGTGAGCTGATTTAGTATTACAGTTTTCCATCCAGACATGAATTCTGTATGAAACCTTAATACATGCAAGCAGGGTTGTAAAGCAATGCACACATTGTTCTACCACACTGAAAATATGGGAAGTTGTTTCTGCATGCTTTAATATTACAAATATTATACTTTGGAATTCACTGAAGACAATTGCACCCAAGTTGGTGGGATATTGAGTCTGAAGTTGGAGCTTACTGTGGGGCTGCCTCTTTCCTCCAGAGCTGTTCACCGAGTGCTACAGCAATGATGAAGATTTAGCTGAGCAGCTGCTGACTTATTCCTGTGAAGCCTGGGGAGGGAGCAATTGTCTGGAACTAGCAGTGGAAGCTAAAGACCAGCAGTTCATTGCGCAGCCAGGGGTGCAGGTAATGTCAGTGAAAAGAAGGTGCACAGATGATTAACTATTGTGGTCTGGATGGCTTAAAAAAAAAAAGAATATTCTTGCTGTGAAAATGCTACGTCCACGTGAACAGTCTGTGAAAGGCCAATGCTCAGACACTGCCCTCGTGGAAGTGAGAGCCTCCAGGTGAGGTTTCCCAGCCCTGTGAATACTGAGCTTTGGAGGGCGGCAGCGTAGCCATGTCCTGCAGTATGCTCACAGAACCAGCCTCTACAGTGCTGTGAAATGCATCCCAGAGAGCACTGACTATGGCTGGTGGGGGACAGGGTGTGTGGATCCTTTCCTTGAAATAGAAGGTGGCTGATTTGCCCACAAAAGCTAAGTCAGGAGGAAAAGACTTGATTTAGAGCTGTAAAACTTAATGAGGTGGATGATAAAGACTGCCTGAAGTGACTTCTCCCTTGGCACAACTCCCGTGCATGCACAGTGTGGATGTACTGCCCAGCATGAAGTGCCTTATAAATCAGGTCAAGTCCTCCTTAACCTCATTTTGAACTCCTCGTCACGTAGACTGTAGGATGACTGGACTAAGGAACCAGCACACTGTTACTGATACAGAAAGCTTTCTGTATTGTTGAACTAGGAATCCCCGTTATTTTGATTGAAATCTCAAAGTTTTGGGTTTTCTCGCTAAATCAAATGTCCTCTGATAGCATTCCTAGGTTATTTTGTTGTTGTTAGAACAAATGAGGATATTTTCTTCTTCCCTACAGAATTTCCTTTCCAAGCAGTGGTATGGAGAGATTTCAAGAGATACTAAGAACTGGAAGATCATACTGTGTCTGTTCTTTTTCCCTTTAATAGGCTGTGGTTTCATCTCATTCAGGTAATCAACTGGCTTCTCATTAGCAGAAGCAAAGCAAGTCAATTAATCATAGAATCATAGAGCAATTCAGGCTGGAAGGGACCTCTGGAGATCATCAAGTCCAACCCCTTGCTCAAATCAGGATCAGCTAGAGCAGGTTGCCCAGGACTGTGGCCAGTTGGGTTTTGAGTATCTCCAAGGGTGAAGACTCCACAGCTGCTCTGGGAATCAGTTCCAGTGTTCAATCACTCTCAAATAAAGATATTTAATGGCTGAATGAGCTTTTGACAGATCATGTCCTCACTCTGATCTGGAGTTTAATGTGCCAATTTACTTGCATGCTTGAAGTCAGTGGATGCAGAGTGGCATTACCTTTAAAGTAATGTCCATGCTAGACTCTGCACCTTTCTCATTTTCACTTTGATGAAGAAAACAAATGTTTTCAGGCATAAAAGCTATGCTTTGAGACCTTTTCCCTCTTTTAATTCCTCAGGAAAAAGCCTGTGGAGAAGAGTAAGAAACTCTTCTTGTATTATGTGTCTTTCTTCACCTCCCCCTTTGTGGTCTTCTCCTGGAATGTCATCTTCTACATCGCTTTCCTGTTGCTCTTCGCCTACGTGTTGCTTATGGATTTCCAAAAGGAACCTACTGTCCTGGAGATGATCCTTTACGTGCTGGTCTTCATTCTGCTTTGTGATGAAGTGAGACAAGTAGGCAGCGCTTGCAAACCAAAAATGTTTAGTGCTAGATTAAAAGCCTTGTGGTCTTTCCCCTCCTAGTAGCGTAAGGCAGTGCAGGCTGCTTCTGAGTTACAGAGGAACCACTTCTTGGGAGATATGTTCAGGCAACTCAAGGCACAATTAATTTATCTTTTTTCTCCTCCCAATGTTTAATTCCTACTTGTGCCCTGATAGCTGCAGTGTCCGTGCACCAAGAGGAATGTGTATTGACTTTGAGGCTGTGTGGATAAGCTGATACCACTGGAGATATTTCTCAGGAATGCTTGGCTTGGATTGCCAAAGCAGTTGAGGATAGGAGGTTAGATTTAACGTGTTTATCTGGGTGTATACCTCTAGATCAAGTGATTCCTGCCTCACTTCTCCACATCCCACTCCCACCACCCTCTTACCGCCCTCTTTTTTTTTTTTTTTTTTTTACCAATGAGCAATATATCATTATGTATTTCTGTTTATCTTTTAATCATACATACAGTTTTTGCTAGTTTCACACAGTCCCAAGGACCAGCTTTGGACTCCCTGCACTTCTTGTGCTGGTGTGGTGTGGGGACTGCCTTTACAGCCAGCCGCATAGTTAATATTCTTCTCACTTCACATGTAAGGGGACATATAAAATATGTTGTTTTTCAGGCAAGTTGGTCTCTACCAGTCGGTGTTCAGAATAGTGGGAAGATGCTGGGGAAATTGAAAGAGAAGTGGGTGTGTGGTTTCAGTGCAATGCTGCTTTCTGATTGTCCTCTGTGTTTGTGGGTGATCTGCTGGATCAGACCACCCAGCAATAACATTTCTTACATGAGCTCAAATGACATTGCTGAGTGTTGATATTACTGTGCTTAACTTGCTGTGTGGTCTTTTTCCTTTTGAATAGTCAAGGTGGAAGGTACCCTGTTTAAGGCAACTTTACTTGCCAAGCAAAATGGGGGAAAAGTTAAAGACTGTTGCAATGAAAACACTAATGGAGTGTTTGTTTCTGCTGATTTAGGTTCTGGTGTCTCTGGACCTGTCCTTGCACTTCCCGTGTGTACCCAGCAAAAGTCCTGGGGAAAGCCTTAGGGATAGAAACCTTTTTTCCTACCAATGTCACTATTTCTCACTACCCAGAGCAGGTAGAACAGCTTCAGATCCCAGTAATCCCATTAATAGCTGGTGACTAGACTGTACCAATATGATTGTGGGAGTGGAGGCAGCTAAAATAGAGACTTTATTGAAGATTTAAAGTTATCTTAAGCCAGTGTCCTGGCTTCAGACCTATTTTGTTAAGGAGCAGAACGCAGAGCAGTGTCTAAGTCCTCTAAGCTTCTCAGGAAACTTTCTCCCTGGCTTCCTCTGAGATAGATTGTGTGTGCATTGGTCTAACTCTGCAGTCAAAATAGTATCTGTGTCCTTAATTTTTTAAAAAAAAAAAAAAAAAAAAGAGGGATGTCTCAGATTTTGTTTTCACATCAAAAGAAAAGTAAGAGTAACATTGCCTGGGGTCCCACAGTAGCTGCTGCAGTCAGATACCTAGTTTTGGGGAGAAATCAGCCCTGATTAGAGAGTGGTGTGTCTGTGGAAGTGATGGCTACTAGACATTGTTCCAGATTTAAAGCAGATTGTTTCACCATTCAGGAGAACTGAACTGTATCTGAACAGTAAGCTACTGGCTCAGCCCTGTTTTCACTTCTGATGGTCCTAGAGATTTTTAACTAGCTGGAGCTGCTTTCTCATATCCCATTTAGAGCTGTCTTGGCAGTAGTGAAATCGGAGATGCCTTTTTCCTGCTATCTTCTTAGCCACATGGATGTAGCCTCCAGTCAGGTGAGTGGGTAGATTTGTGGGCTGTGCAGGAAAGCCCCGTTTTCTCAAATGGAGAAGGAATCTGGACAGAACCTCCATGCATGTTAAGTCTTAGCAGTGGGAACTGCTTGATATTTGAAGGACCGAACTGTACTTCAGTCTCAGTGGTTCTCACTTGTTTACATGCATCTGCCTCTGTTTTCTCTCTGTTTCTGCTTTAGACCAAAACCTGATTCCTTTCCTCCATCCAAAATTGTGCCCTTAATAGAAGAGGCATCAGGCTTAAACCTGCTGCATTTAATAAAGCTGTAGCGCAGTGACATGCTTGTTGCTTTGTGAAAGACATTTGGACCGTATGTGTCTAGCTGTTCACATAAAACACTGCTTCACTGTCACGTATAGCAAGACAAATTATGTTTGACTTAGGGAGTTGCTAGACAGAGGCAACCCAATGCCACAGGTGTCAGACATGCTGTCCTCACTCAGTGCTCAAACTTTGGTACCTTAAGTAGTAAGAAAGGTGTGTGTGGGTCCCAAGATGCTGAAATAGTGTCTGGTAATATCTTGAGCCTGACACCCTGGTAGTTGCCACAACTGTCCATCTTTAGCAATGCATCCCATCATGTGAAGAAAATGCAACAATTGTGCAACTGGAATACCAAAGTGGGGCACTCTACTTATAGCTGCTTCTGCATTTCGAATAAAACTCCCCTTGATCTTTGTTTCCTGTAAAAGTACCGAGAGCAGAATTGCCTTCCTTGGATGTGCCAGTTATAGAGAGATTCACTGATCAGTACTCCACTAAGCTTTGATTATTTCAATGAAAATTAGAAAGGATTATGATCAGGGACTCGGTCTATTTCTTCAGGCCTGGTGGGGGTTTCTCCCAGTTAAGCTACTTGTCCTAATGAGTCACCTCTGAATTGGATCCGGAGGTTGGTTCTTGCACAAACTTTGGATCCAGGGTGCAGTACCAGTCAGTCTGGGAGCAGGCAGAGATTCTCACTAGACTTGCAATTCAGAAATAGAGCGCTAGGTAATTAAAAGAATAAAATAAATCTGCATCTTTGATCTAGAGCATGTGCGAGTAGCCAGGGACAGCTTACTGAATTGAGCTCTGTGAATGAGCCAGAATACTTCAACTGCCCCAAAACAGTGACCCTCCTGCCTCCCCACAGTGTTTCATCTGCTCTTAGTGGGTCACCCCAAGACTCCATTGACCCATTTGGCAGGAGTGCTGCTGGAGCATACCATGATCTACCCTGAGATCCCCTAGCAGCATGTGAGCGCTAAGTACATCGATCTCAGCTCTTGTCAGGACTGTCCCTTCCTCTCCCCAAGCACAAGGACCCGTGTGGTTGGGTTATGTTCTTTGAGCACAGTAGCCCACACTGTGGTGCAGTGTTGGTGTCACCGATCTGCTTAACTGGTCCCAGTGCAAGAGCATTAGCTTAGGACATCTGGACTGCAAGAGAAAACGTGTTAAGGAGCCCTAAACACAGAAAATCATGATCCATAGTCCTATTAGTAGTTAACAGTAAAAACATGTTGCCAGTAATTTCTGGCATTGCTGGGTATATTTAAAACCCTCATTTTGGGGAAATTAAAAGCAGTCTGAACTCTGATGTACCTATTATCTGTGAGAAAAAAATTGGGCAAGGAAACAATCCTTACTGTTGCAGCGGGTGGAATATTTACCTGTGAGGACATCCAGTGGGGAGAGATGAGGGGAAGATGGATGAGCTCCCCATGTCAGAGGTGTGTGGTGGTTACTTTCTGCTCTTTTTCCTTCCCAGTGGTACATGAATGGCAGTAAGTATTTCTCAGATCTGTGGAATGTTATGGATACGCTAGCAATCTTCTACTTCATAGCAGGGATTGTGTTCAGGTGAGTAGTATCTTTTCTTGTGGCCATGTTATGGCTTTGCTTTCTTCTGGATTTTGACTACAACCTGTAATGAGATTTTGGGAAACAATGTTTTTCATGAAACTGCCTGGTCTTTATGAAGGCCCCAAGTACTTCCAAGTCTTGACTTTAAATCTGTAAAAGTGAATAAAGAAATAAAGTGGTTACGGAACATCCACATGCAATGCTTTCTCTTTTTTGTTTAATGGAAGTTGAGCTATCCCTGGAGTCAAAGGTGGCTTTCCTAAACTCAAATCTCTCTGGGCCAGCAGGACAGCCCTTCTTAATGCTTAGGTTTAGAAGAAGGTGATTGAAATAGACTTAAGTTTCATGACAATGCCTTCAAGACTGGCTGTATAGAGTGTATCAAAGTTGCAGGGTAAAATGGTTAATATCTCAGAGAGTCAGAAGTTCTTTGGGATTTTTCCAGTCTCCTATTGTTGACTATTTAGTATGGTAATATGGACTCTTTGAGCTTTATTATGTTGTTTTTAAGGGGACTGTAATTGTACCTACAGTAGTCTAACAGAATATTATTAGCTCATATAAGCTGTTTTACATGAATGGGTGAGTTAACAACCATGACAAAGAAATGATGGAAACGTTTTACAGCGTAATTGTTCGGTCAACTGTAAGTTAGTTCTTGTTGCCTCAGTGCAGCAGAGCAGTCATTGCACTGATGTTTTTGGAGGGCTGTGGGAATAGCTAAAGGTACAAGATTTCCTTGCTGTTAGTAGTTTTAGAGGGGAGAGAAGACACAGAGATGATGTAGCTAAGATAAGAAGGGTGTAAACAAGGTGTGCTTTAATCAGTTCTACCACTGTCATCAGGTGGAGAGGGTATGGGGCCCTGGATAGCTGTGCTCTGCTTTCCAGTTACTCACTTTTCACTCCCCATTTCAGTGTTTCAGTGTATTTTTACCTGACTCCTGCATGCTTTGCCCAATGCTTCTCTTCATTTTCTTTTACTGTCTCCATCAGGCTTCACTCATCTGATGAAAGCTCTTGGTATTCTGGGAGAGTCATTTTCTGTTTGGACTACATAGTTTTTACTCTGAGGCTGATCCATATTTTCACAGTTAGCAGGAATCTGGGACCCAAAATTATTATGCTGCAGAGGATGGTAAGATTCTGGCAGCTATTCAAGAGAATCTAAATAAATGATGTGATGCCTTGTTTTTCCTCAAGAGTGAAAATCACCACCATTCTGATGATGGCAGCAAGTTCTCTCCTCTTAAATCTGCTAAACAGGATTAATTAAGATTTAAATAGGACCTAATTAAGAGCAGGGCCTCTTTCTCTCCCTCTGCACAGAGAGAGACTAAAGATCAGGCTGAAGAACAGAAGAGGAAATTTATTTCCTGGTAGCTTTTGTCTTCCATGTCTCAAATGCTTCAGCGGTATATTCCATCACTCTTGTTGCTCACATGAGCATTCCCCAAACAAGACAATGATGATAAATGGTATAGGAGAAGGATTTCTGTCTTCCACTATATCCATCACACAAGTAACTGGAGAAGTGGGTGGTGTGTGGCCTTGGCTGATTCTGTCCTTTGTAGCTGGAGGGGATGTTTGCTAGCAGACTGGGGAAGGTAATAGCAAGAGAGTGGGGTTCCTTATAATATAGGTATGGCTTGCTGTAGGTATGGGAATGAGGGGTTTTGGAGAGCTGGAGTACATCTGCTTGAATCTTCGTTCCAGTGATACCTCTGCACACACACACGTACACTCCAAAGAAAAGAGATTTGAAGTGCACTCGACACGGGGAGCATGTGGGGAATGGCACTTGAAGGGCATGTGAAGTGAGTGTTGCTAGATGTCCGTAGGAGAAGTTTTCCCCATCTTTGTGCATTTCTGCAGTGATTGGGTTGTCTTGTGCCATAGCAAAGCGTTGGCATATATGGAATTTAAAAACCAGTTAGGTGGTGGCAATAGGAGTAATAGCGTGGTCCGCAGCTTACCCAGGAAGCCTTTATTTTGCCTTGTACCACTGCTGCAAAGCTGAAATCTAGAGATTACCTGATCCTAGAGTGCCTTATGATATGGCAGCAACAGCACAGTTGTTGTTCCTGTACATCTTTCTCTTGTTTAGCCTTCTTCAAAAGGGAATGAGTTTCTGAGTAAGTCTAATAATGAAGATGCTTGGGGCTAGTGGAAGGGCAGGAGGAGGTGGATCTACAACAAATGGGAAAGCTCACCTGGGATAGTACCAATCTTCAGTTATCTGTATATTGTTAAGAGCCAGAAATTCATGAAACCGTTAGCCAGAGTGTCTGGACTATAAACGCTGGTTTGAAGCCATCCCAGGTGGCATTTTCAGAAACAGTGGCTGCTTTCACCTGACACTCGGCTGCAGGGTCTGCAGCTACGGCTGTTGCATAAATAGTCTTTATATGTGACCTGGTTTTTGCGGGCGGACCTTGTCTGATGTCAGGGGAATACTCTGTATTCTGAAACGTGCCTTGGTTTTCTGGTTGTGTAAACATTTCTGAAGTTTCGTGAGTGGGAATGGTCAATTATTCGTGTGTGTGTGTGTTGGTGACTGTAAATTTATGAAACGGTGATCTGGAAACGTGCATTAAACTGGTGCTAACTGTGTAGGCTTTTCTAATATTTGTTCTCCACTCGAGTATCAAATCGGGGAGAAAAAAGACGTGTGTGGCTTGCAACAGGGATGCAGTGGGGCACTGATGTGCTTGTTGTCCTTTTTCAGATGATAGATGTCTTCTTCTTCCTCTTCCTCTTCGCTGTGTGGATGGTGGCCTTTGGTGTGGCCAGGCAAGGCATTTTGAGGAAGAATGAACACCGTTGGGAGTGGATATTCCGATCTGTCATCTACGAGCCATACCTGGCTATGTTTGGCCAGTACCCTGATGATGTTGACGGTACCTGTTTTCTGGTGGAAGCTCTCCTGCGTGGGTGGAAGGCTCTGTCCTTTCAGTGGTTATCCAGTCCTACATTGAACCCTTTCCTCCAAGCAGCAACAAGGCACAGTTTTATGCCTGATGGGGAGGTGGGGAAGGAGGAGGCCACACATATTGTGGTTAGGGCAGTACCTGGGGCTGGGCCCAACAGAAAGAGGGGGAGAGGGCTCACTTTTTGCTCTCCTTTCTCATCCTCTGAGGTACCACCTACAACTTTGACCGCTGCACCTTTTCCGGGAATGAGTCCAAGCCCTTGTGCGTGGAGCTGGATGCCAACAATCAACCCCGCTTCCCAGAGTGGATTACCATCCCCCTTGTCTGCATTTACATGCTCTCAACTAACATCCTCCTTGTGAACCTGCTTGTGGCCATGTTTGGGTACGTAGTACAGGAGCGATCGCTTGCTTGTGATCTCTGTATCGATATCCCTATGAGAAAGGGAATGAAGTCCTGGAAAACAGCAGGAAGCCAGCCCGTGGATTCTGCCTGTGTCTTTTGCAGAGGAATTGCTGGGAGTAACCTGGACAGGATTCCCAGCTTGAAACAGACCTCTCAGGTTAGGGGTGTGGTGTGGGAAGGTGAACAAAGGTGAGGTTTTTCAGCATTTCTCACAGCAGTCTGATCAGAACAGGTGCAATATCCTGGGGAGGGATTCCTGCCTGTCCTTTTACTACTTCTCTAAGCATCCTTTGCACACTGGGCTTAGTACAAATGCCTGTGGTTCACACAGGGGCTGATAGCTGGGTCAGTGCTTTACCAAGCATGAGCTGCTGCACAACTGACCTTGCTAGACTGAATAAACAAGTTCTTACTCCAGTCTTTTCATGACACTCTGGTTTTATTAACCAGAACTGCTGTGTGGTGATGATGGGTGTGTTACTGCTCTGGTGGACCCGATATTTATTATTCTGACTTATACCGCAGGCAATGGGCCGTGTCTCCTTGGGACATACAAAAGGACTTTCTCTTGAAAAATGCCATCACCTCTGTTTTTGTTTGGTAATTTATCTGTCTGTGGGTCTAGCAGTCAGGAGGCCTATTCTGGCATCTCGTGAGGTGTTACACCATGTAGATGGATCAGACACCTGAAATGTGGTGCTAGTAGCTGCTGACTGTATCACACAGCCAGCAATGATCTGCCAAATAAAAACGGCTGCAGTTGTGCACATTATCAAACATATATTGACTGCGTTGGGACCAGCAAGAGCAAACCACAACTGGTCCTCAGGGAAAAGTTTCCTGAGCTTCTTCCAGAAATCTTTGGTGTTTGCACTGCAAGCTTTGACACAGAGTTTAGTTAATAATGGGAAGTCCTTCATATCAGACTTCTGGAGTGTGTTTCTTTCCTGTCTCACTTCTGACTTGTGAATACATTTGGATCAGTGCTACGTCTCTGTTCTCTTTCCCAATCCTGCTTCTTTTCTGCTTTACAATTCCTTGCAGCCTAACAAAAATCCTTACAACCCCTGGGCATCGTTCTTGAGGTCCACTCTGTTTATTTTTGCATGTTTTGATGGTACTTTGGCAGTGACAGACTTGGCAGAGATTTGCTTTGGCAACAAGAGTATTTACAGGAACTGCTGAGGACTCTTGCTTTGCCTCGAGAGGATCTCCCTTCTGAATGCCAGTGCCAATTTTTACTGGCCTGAGATGAGATGTATTAGTGTGATGAGTCGAGTTGAGAATGCCTCAGCTTTGGGATCTGCCCTCCCCTCTGCTCTGAACCTTTCTTTCCATGCTGAGCTGGACTCCAAAGACAGACAGAAATGTGATTTTTGGCAAAGCAGCTAGGACTGGTGCAGCATATCTATTTATTGTAGCTATGTTTTCCTAACCTGCCCAGGATCTGGGGACAGAAGACAACGCTTATACTCACTAGAAAGGGTGAAAGCAATTTATATTAATAAAGGAAAGTATAGCAGTAAGCCAGCTCTACCCTAGAAGCCTTTGATATTTGTTAGAACACTTATTTTAAAGGACCTGATGGTAAATGCTCCAGTTTATACAGTTATGCCAGTAAAAACCTAGGTTTTGCCAATTCAGCTTATTTTGTGGAAGGACCCAGCATGAATTCTCTAATGACACTCTCAGAGCTTTGCATACTTCATTTTAACAATAGACTGAACAACTTAAGCAGGAGTGTTGAACTGTACTGAAGTCAGGAAGCTCAGTGGGCAAAGAGCAATCCCAGAGGGTTTTTTCTTGATGCAGTTAGAAACATGTGAAATCTGTGATGGCTCCTCTTATGACTAGTGTGTACACAGTATTTGAAAGTCTTTAATAATGCTGATGACTATTAGACACTAGTCCAATCAGTATCTCTGTATTTTGTAATTATACATTAATTTTAGCAACAGAGTATCTGACTTTTTCTTTGCATTCAGTATGCATTAGCTGAAAAAGGTGAATATTACATTTTAGATACTTCTGAAATTCAGGATTGTATTCATCTTCTAAAACAATAGATAATTTCCACCAAGTGAAGGTTTTAGCTTATCTCGTATAAGGGTCCATTAGGATGTCAACACAGACATTTTGGAAGCATTCATCTGCCATTTAACGTCAGCAATGAAAGGTCAGGCAGGCTGTGAGCTGTTTGCTCTTGTGGTTGTTGCTTTGCTGAGTTCGTACAGCACTTAGTAGAGTAGGTTTGATCCGTGCCTGGAGCATTTTTAATGTCTCCACTGAAAATCTGAGGAGCTTTTCATTTTTTGTAAATGTTCTATTTTTAGGTGGGTTTTTTTGCTTAGAAAGAAGTTAGCTGATGAATTAATGAGACACAGCACCTTGCAAAGAAGCATCCTGTTCTCATGTGTCTAGGCTGGGAAAAAATTGCCTGGAGCTAAGGTAGTGAAAATATGTGGAGTATTTTCTCCCTGTTCCTAGATTTTCCAGTTTATTTGTAACTTCAGAGTTTGTTTTTTTTCTACCGTCTTAGTTCCTCCCATTTTCAAATTTCTCTCTAAAAAAGGACGACAAACTCAATAACCTCCTAATCAGTAAAAATTAACAGGTCCAGGATTACTTTACAAAAACATACCCTAGTATAATAAAGAGAAACACTGTGTTACTTGACTCTGAGATGGAGTTCTTGGCCTACTGGAGCAGGCCAGCCAGTCTCACTTTTGTGCCCAGCAAGATCATGGAGCAGATGCCTCTGGAAACTATGCTAGGGCACATGGAAAATGAGGAGGTGATTAGTGACAGCCAACATGGCTTCACTAAGGGCAAATCGTGCCTGACGAATTTTGCTGCCTTCTATGAGGGGGTTACAGCGCTGGTGGATAAGGAAAGAGCAACTGATGTCATCTACCTGGACTTGTGCAAAGCATTTGACACTGTCCTGTGTGACATCCTTGTCTCTACATTGGAGAGACATGGATTTGATGGATGGACCACTCAGTGGATAAGGAGTTGGCTGGATGGTCACACTCAAAGAGTTGCAGTCAATGGCTCGATGTCCAAGTGGAAATCAGTGACGAGTGGTGTTCCTTAGGGGTTGGTGTTGGGACCGACACTGTTTAATGTCTTTGTTGACAACACAGACAGTGGGATTGAGTGAACCCTCAGCAAATTTGCTGATGACACCAAGCTGGAGGGAAGGGATGTGTCATCCAGAGGGACCTGGACAGGCTGGAGAGGTGGGCCCGTGCAAACCTCATGATGGTTAACAAGGCCAAGTGCAAGGTCCTGCACAGGGGTCAAGGCAATACCCTGCACAAATACAGGCTGGGGGATGAGTGGATTGAGAGCAGCCCCAAGGAGAAGGACTTGGGGGTATTAGTGGATGGAAACTGACTGTGAGCCAGCAATGTGCACTCGCAGCCCAGAGAGCCAACCGTGTCCTGGGCTGCATCAAGAGAAGTGTGGCCAGCAGGGCGAGGGAGGGGATTCTCCCCCTCTACTTTGCTCTCATGAGACCCCCCCTGCAGTGCTGTGTCCAGCTCTGGGGATCCCAACATCAGAAGGACACGGACCTGCTTGAGTGGGTCCAGAGGTGGCCACGAAGATGATTGAGGGGCTGGAGCACCTCCCCTGTGAGGACAGGCTGAGAGAGTTGGGGATGTTCAGCCTGGAGAAGAGAAGGCTCTGGGGAGACCTTAGAGAGGCCTTCCAGTACTGAAAGGGGCTACAGGAAAGGTGGGGAGGGACTCTGCATCAGGGGGTGTAGGGATAGGACGAGGGGTAACGGTTTTAAACTGAAAGAGGGTAGATTGAGATTAGCTAGAAGGAAGAAATTGTTCCCTGTGAGGGTGGTGAGGCCCTGGCACAGGTTGCCCAGAGAAGCTGTGGCTGCCCCCTCCCTGGCAGTGTTCAAGGCCAGGTTGGACAGGGCTTTGGGCAACCTGGGCTAGTGGAAGGTGTCCCTGCCCGTGGCAGGGGGGTGGAACTGGATGATCGTTTAGGTCCCTTCCAACCCAAACCATCCTGTGATTCTATGATTCTCTGTTGAATAACTAATGCTCTGTGTATTTTCTCTTTCTTTGCCTGTTAGTTACACTGTTGGATCAGTACAAGAGAACAACGACCAGGTGTGGAAGTTCCAGCGTTACTTCTTGGTCCAAGAGTACTGCAGTCGCTTGACTATCCCCTTCCCTTTTGTCATCTTTGCCTACATATTCATGGTGATGAGGAAATGTTTCAAATGCTGCTGTAAGAAGGAAAGTAAAGAGCCATCTATTTGTTGTGAGTTGGATTATTCCTTACTGCCTAAAAGTCAGCTCTGTGGCAGGTGCATTGCAACTCTTCCATGGCATACTGTGCTCAAGCCAGGCAGTTAGTGTTTTGGTGGAAAATTTTCAAGGGCAATGTAGAACTTGGAGGAGGTGGTTGTGCTGATAATGAGGAGCAGTTCATTCATGTTCTCTATCAAATGCAGATCCACTATGTTGCTGCAAATCTTTTCAGTAAGATTCAAATCAAAGCCCCTGGTTGCTTCTCAGCCATGATCTTCCTTCAGTACTCAGTGTGAGTTCTCTCTGGGATATGGGGAATTTTACTCCTACCTCCTTATGCTAAAACTCCAGTTGAGCATTGTTGTGATCCCTGCCCCCCAGTAGCTTTGGTTTTGGTCAGGTTAGAGAGCTTTTGTGTTGTACCATGAGACCTGCTCTACTTGAGTACTGTGCAGAGTTATCTTTCTTGTCCAAGCCATATTGAGGCAGAATTACTTCATGTATGTAAATCAATTAAATCTTCAAATCCTAGCATCTTAGGGCTGCCTATGCTGCTTCCTAGCTTTGAAAGGGGTTTTTTTTTTTTTGTATTAGAGCACTGAATGAATTCCTCCAGAGTCTGCAGCAGCTGTAAGTCATCTTCGTGGTCTGCATGAAAAATTTAAACCATCCCATTTCTCAATAATATCTGGTAGTGCATCCCTCCTACACTGTTACCTAGTGGCAGAGATCCCTGATCTTGCATGATCTGAATGTTTAGGTAACTAGGAGGTGGTCTCAGTCTCTGCTTGCCACTCTACCTTCTGGAGCTGCATTTCTTTCTGTCCTTCCATTACAATTTCTTAGCTAATACAGCTAGTAGCTGCTAGGGCAGCCTAGTGGAGGGCAATCATCTTCAGAGGCCCTTCTGCATGCTAGTGACTGACTGAAAGAGAATAGTCTTCTGGCCCTCTGGGTATGGCCAAATGGGCAAACTGCCTCAAAAATGCAGGAGTGGCTGAGTCAGTCCTCAAGCTATTTCCCCCTTATTTACTCCATCAGAGGGCACAGATATGACTTGTTGTAAAAAGCTTTCCCCCCCCTCCCCCAAATGGAGTGTTTTCTCTTTTTTTAAGTGCCATTCAGAAGCAGATGAGGGAGGATTAAGTTAAGTTAATTGACAGACTTATTCGCATCCATCAGCAACCTGACTGTTGCCCTGCAGCACAGGCTGGATTTGTTATTAGTTTAGGAGACAGATGCCTGCTTTGGGGTATAAAATTCCTTAGCGCTGACTAAATAATTTTGGCTGTCCAAATCACTGTTTGGTTTCTTTGCTGGGGAGGTTGTTTAACGGCAGATATTTCTGCCCGGGTGATGCACAGTTGATGTTGCAGTTCTAAAAGCAAATAGAAGAATTAATTAGAGCCAGAATATTGTGATTGATCCAGTGACAGGAACTGAGAACTGCATGGAGAAAGCACACTGATGTGTTGACTTTTGCAAAATCCTGGCTTCCCCACTTAACTCTTATGGAAATGGTTGGGATTTGGGTGCTTAAATGCTTGGAGGTATCTGGAGAGCAACTGAGGCTGTATGAGGTCAGAGGAGCACTGGGTGGAAGAAATGGGACTTCAGTCATTTTCCAGCTGTAGGCTTCTTCTGCCTCAGCTAACTTTTTTTTTTTTTTTTTTTAAATTAAAACCTATGCGGTTTGTTCTGTCCTGCTAGAACAGGATAAAATGCAGAAGTATTATCCTGGAAGAATTAGATGCCTCAGAGTGGTTTGTTCAGTGTCACCTTTTAATTTACGGCATCAACGGGAGATGCTTTTTAGAGAAGACAATGCTTAATCATTTTGAAAGGTTTTAGTTCTTTGATAAGTCATACAACATGGATCCTAACACATGTTACACTTAATGATCCAATATGGGATAATGTAGAAGCAAATGGAAAGCTCAAATCCAGATAGGAGCTTTCTGGAATGTCCTATGCCTGTTGAAGTGGCTGCCATTTCATAAAGCACTCGTGTTAACCACGACTCAAAAAATTCCAGAAAGACTTTTGGAGTTTGTTCATATTTTCTTTCTTTAATCAACTCCGGTTGCCCAGAGCATACAGTAAAATGTATTAATGTCATGTTTGTTGGAGTGGTGTCACAGGTGGGAAGTGGGACTGCGAATGCACTGGATGCAGAGAAGGGAATCATTAGCCTCTGAATGCAAGCACTAACCCAGCCTTTTTGCATCTTAGCATTGGAAAGACAAATTAACTGAATCTAGTGTTGTTCTTTTTCACATACATTTTCTAGGCTCCAGAAACGAGGACAATGAAATTCTGGCATGGGAAGCTGTCATGAAGGAAAATTACCTTGTCAAAATCAATACCAAAGCAAATGATTCATCAGAAGAGTATGTCTGCCCTTCTTTGTCTTCATTCTCTTAACCTTTGTTGAATATTTTTAGTGAAGGCAAGTTTTCAGCAGCTCTAAATGTTTACAAACTAATGAGAAGATAGATAAACTCAGCATAAATGTGCCTTTTTATTTTTTTAAATAAAATAATGGCTTTTTTGTCCACTGCTGCAGACTGTCTTCAGAAATAGTTGATTGGGCTGGTAAAATGCTGATGGCAGTATTACAAGGGTTATACTGGCATATTATGCACACAGTAGCTGGGTATGTAGCTTGGTAGCTTGGTCCAAATGTCTGTCACAGTATTTCTCAAATAATTTCACCTTTCTGTACTTGAGTCTTTGCCTTTTTCCACCAGAGGAGAAAATGTCTTCCTATAGTGTTTTGAGATCTCATCATGGAAAGCAGTGCTATAGCTGACTAGTTTTGTAACATTAGAGGTTTAGATTGGATATTAGGAAAAATTTCTTCACCAAAAGGGTTGTCAAGCACTGGAACAGGTTGCCCAGAGAAGTGGTGGAGTCGCCATCCCTGGAGGTATTTAAAAGATGTATAGATGTGGCACTTAGGGACATGGTTTAGTGGTGGACTTGGCAGTGTCAGTTTTATGGTTGGACTCAATGATCTTAAGGATCTTTTCCAACCTAAATGATTCTATGATTATGCAGTTAGTAGAGAATACTTAGTGTTAGACCTGGAATATCATGCATTCCCAGAGCATCAATCTATATGGAGGTCTGTACTTAATAACATGAGTAGGGAAGACCTCTGGGGAGGGGAAGGTGCTATTTGGAATGATGGTATTTGACGTTTGGTGACTTGGACTACTCTTCTTTGACTGCCAGCTCATGACATTTTACCTTTGGGATCTGTCTCAGTGTTTTCAGAGTAATAGTATAAGAGAAAATAATATGAAGAAAGCTAGAAAACAGAACAGTAACCTGCTGTGTTGATGGCTTAATTTTGTAGCTAGTTTCCAGCAGCTTGAGTATTTCCCCAAATCAAATGTAAGGGAAGAGCTGATAAGAATGGGCAGGAAAGTCCAGACTTTTCCACGCCCCTCTGCCCCTGCTGTGGACGTTGCTGTCCACAAGTGTTTATGTTAAGACTACCCAGAGGCACTCAGCATTGGATAAGAAGCCAAATACCAAAAAATAGCTATTATACTGGAAGCAGAAGCATCCTGACAAGGAAAATGGAATAACACAGCACTAACAGTAATTCATATGTTAGTTAATATACCTGAATAAAAACCAATGCCAAACCACTTGCAGCCCTGCCTTCTTGGGGGCATGAAACACTGGTGTTCTCAAGCAGGGGTGTCTGCAGACAATCTGGTTTGTAACTGACCTTTGACTACATGCACAGAGGGCAGTCTTCTGACAGCTTCAGCGTCTGTAGTTGCCTTAGCTCCACTCTTTGGCCAAAGGTGAGGACTAGATTTCTTAGCTCCAGATAGACTTCTGCTGCACAGGTTTGCAAAGAGGGGACGGTTAGCCAAGGCTTCTCTAATACCTGGACTCAGTCCTCTACTCTGTGTCCTCTTTCTATTTTCAGGATGGTGCATCGATTTAGACAACTGGATGCAAAGGTACTTGTGTTTCAGACTGCTCTGGGGAATGTTCTTCTGTCTGGTAAAGCAGGTAGTGGTCCACAAGGAAAATGAACATCACTGAGAGGCATGTGCAGTCTTTGCTACTATAGCCAGGACCCCATTTTAACTGAGCTTTTTTGATGTGCCCCTTTGCACCTTTGATTCCATATGTAGCTTCATATTGTGCTGGAAAATGAAGTAGAAAGATACTTGCTTAGTATCTTGAAGAAGTGTTTCTCAGTATTCCTTATTGGATGGAATAGAAGTAAAAATAACTTCTGTCTTACACAGCAGAATATTGCAGTTTTGTAACAGGCCCATGAAACACCGATGGGAAGAAGGGGCATTACACACTTAGAGTATGCCCTTCTCAAACACGTGTTCCGTCGAGTTTAGCTTCTAGTGCCAAAGACATGAGGTAATTAATCCTACTTGTTGCTGGTGTTTTACCTCTGCTTATAAAATGATGTGGCATTTAAGATATATTGTGGCAAGCCTGGTGGTGCTTCACATAGCACAGGCATGGTAAACAAAGGAAAACAGAGATAGGCTCCATGCGTATTACAGGGTAGGAAGACCTTGAATTACAATTAAAATGACCAGTTCTCATCTGATTCACAGAAACATCCTGTGTTGAAGCAATATAAAGCTAGCAATCTACTAGAGAGCACATAATTATCAGAATTGTCATACAAGTATACTTTTTATTACTGTGATACTGAAAAGACCTTCACAATGGCTATTTTTTGAGGCTTGATTGAATGATGTATTTTGCCTCTGAAGTGGGGAGTTGCTTTGGTGTGAGGAACAGACTTTTTAGAAGTCCAAGGGTGAAAAGGCCCACATATACTTCAAAGTACTTCTTTTGATAGCTGTCAAATAATTTAGATTGCAAAATAATAGCTTACTTTCAAGATTGAAATGGAAATGGTGAGTGACCAAGTCTAGTGATGGTCCTCTTGAAACTGAACGAAAGTATGGTAACCTTAATTCTCTACTGAAAAGTAATACCCAAATTGTGCCTCTTACTCTGTGAGGGAGTACCTTACAGCAAGCTGTTTTGTCTATTCATGCCTTCAGCTTTAGTGACAGAAATGTACTGAGGCCAATGCTTAGGAGTAGTGCCCTTGATAGCAAAGCACTCCAGGGGTATCTCACTGGCTCTCACTTGAGACGAAATCCTAAAAACAAGTCTGAGAATGTAACTGAGTCCTAGGCATGAGCCTTGATCACGGGGTAAACTTTTCTTTAAACTTGATGCGAATATCCCAAGAAATAACGGACTTCAGTTACGGCGCAGGGAGGGTTTGAAGGCAGCTTCATGTGTCAGAATAAATGCTCCACAAAACTCCGCTGATCTGCAATCTCTACTTTGAAGGAGCACAAGGAGATGGAGATAGATGAGAGCTTGTAGCTGTCATGATGCCTGCTTCTTAACTAGGTGAAATACACGTGCGTTAGGGCTCACGGCATTAATTGCATTGATGAAAATTGTAATTGGGAGTGTGCTTTCAAGCACTGTTGCATTTGGTATAATATTTGGAGAGGCAATTATTTGTTACTCATACTACTTATTAGCATTGTTTTCCTGTGAAAAGCAACATTAACACTGCTTCACTTGCCACCACAGTGCGACTACTGAATACAAAAAGCAGTCAGTTAACTGCTTTTGAAGTAGTGGCCGGTGTCCACAGGGCAGCCAGGGAGGCAGGAGTTCAGATAAGGGGTTTTATGCCTGTTGTTGCTGATGTGGTACAGTATTTTCTAGGGTATGTACGTTCTAGGGTATTTTAAAGTACTTAATACTGCTTGCTTGTTTTGTTCTTTTCCTCTCCCTTCACCCAAGCTGTGATCAGCTGTTGAAATGAGTTAGATTGACTTTACATAAACAAAGTTTTCGTTGTTTTTTTTTTTTTTTTTAATTTTTAAGCTCTCTGATTTGAAAGGCCTTCTGAAAGAGATTTCCAGCAAAATCAAATGAATGCAGCTGAAATCCAAGAGCAGCTACCTGAGCAGGGTAAGCCCTCTTTAAATCCATCCTCTGACTTGAATAAGTTATCAGCATTTGTGATGTTAAATCAGTATGTCTCTGGAAGAAGAGTTAGTATTAATTATTGATGCATGTATTGATGTTGTCTAATATTGAAAAAGAAATAAAAGCTAAACTCTCTTCCTCATTTGCTTTAAGAAATAAAAGCTAAACTCTCTTCCTCATTTGCTTTAAGAAATAAAAACTAAATTCTCTTCCTCATTTGCTTTTTCTGAAAAATACAATTTTCTCTGATATTTCTAACAATTTTTGGCACGGTTTAAAATATCTTGTTTTGTTGCCTTGCCTTTGAAAAACTGTGAATAACCCAAAGTTATTGTCTTTGTGCTGGAGGCCCTCTGGAAAATTACAAGCTGCTGTGCTGGATCCTTTACAGTTGGTTCATTTTAACTCTGAAGAACATAAAAAACAAATAGAAAAGACAGAATTGTAGGTAGCAATATGGTTTATTTTCCCACTGTCAAAGTGGGGCATTATGGCAGATCATATAGCCTTCCTGTGTCCTAGATGAAAAACTGCAGGCTCTAGAATAATGGAACTCTGGAGGTCATCCAGTCCAACCCCGCTCAAAGCAGTGCTGGTTCAGATCAAAGGTAGCTGCAGTCTGGCTGAAAAATAGGTTGCAATTCAGTAAGAACAAATGCTAATTTTACAGTTACCTGGGAATTATTGGTTACACAGGCACAAAATGGGGGAAAATCCGATGAGACAGCAGTTCTACAGAAAAATGTCTGAGATGGAATATTAAATTAGCTGGCATGTTGTTGTCTGAGAGATGTATGAAATAATCCTCTTGCTGTTAATAGTGCAGTGAAGCCTCTGTTGGGCACAGCATCCAGTGTTAGCATTAACCTTCAAGGAAGATGATGGAGTGGCTGGAGAGTGTTTGGAACAGTGACAAGAGGAACTGGATATCTAATAATCTGTAGAAAGGAGTAAATGAATTATGGTTAGCCAGCCTGGCAAAGATGATACCTGTTCCCACAAGCTCCATCATAAACCATCTCTCACTATAGATAATAAGTGCCTTGAAAAGATGGAGTCCCTTTCTAGTTTATGCCTGGTAAACTATCTAGATGGCACCCCGGTTGTGATCAAGCTGTTTTGCACGTGTCCTGACTCTGAAGCTGAGCCTTGGCAGTCCGCAGTACTAACATCATGGTGTGAACAGGGAGGTTAGTGTCTCGCAGGAAGGAGGTGTGTGTATTACGCTCCCTCATCTGAAAGGGAGTGCTTGCATCTGCGCTGACCATCCTCAATATAAGATGCTGGATTGGCCATTCCAGGTACTTTGATGCAGGTGTTTCTCTTGCTTTCTCTTCCTGACAACTAGTATCTCTGCTGCTCTGCTAAGACACCGTGTTCTGGCCAGGTGCTGCAATCCCGAGCCATCCCATTTTCCGAGCTGATGTCATGAGGACGAACACAAAACATTGAGGTGGGCTAGGAGCTCTATTCTAAAATTTTTGTTTTGCTCACACAGGTACTGATTCATCAAGAATAATTTCTCTGAGCTGGCAGTAACCACCAAGCAAATGGTAACTGATCCACCAGAGCATCAGTGTCTCAGCAGGAGTTACTAGGATCTTTTTCCTTTTTTTTTTTTTTTTTTGGATCAAACAGCCCCATCTGCAAGATGATGATAAAACATTAAGACGACTGTTTATCTCCTGGCAGGACTCCCACATTACCCAAGCTCTCCTTTTTCCTCATCTCCCCTGATGTTCAATGGCAGCAATTAGTCCTTGTCAGCTGCTGTTAAAAAGCACTCCTAATTCCAAAGATTCTGCTGCTGCTGCCAAAATCACTTTGCTTTTCAATTTCACTCAAAGGGGTCTGTTCTTGGGTTTCCTTTACCCACTAATTGCTTGTCTTAATGAATCAATCTCCCTTCCCTCTTCTTTGTGTAGTAGCCAGATCTAGCTTGTTGCTTGCCTGGCCTGTCTGTCAGTCCTGCTGAAGTCTGTAATGCTGGCGTGCCAGAATACAACATATATCAGCATCATCCTCCGGAGGAAAGACAGCCTTTGGTCCAACCATGCACCCACATCTCAGACTCTACACGAACAGTGTGGATTTCTCCCTGCTCTACCTGGAACTGTGCAGCAATGCAGAAGCTCAACTATTACAGCGCCAGAAGGGAGAGACTTAATTCACCTAGAAAGGGTTTCCAAAGGCCTCGTGTGCAATTCTTGCTTGTTTCTTTAGTGATATTGTGTATACTTGGAGCATTGCAAATGCTGTTTGCAGATGTTTGCATTTTGAAATGGAGAAGAGATTTTTGGTTAGCATTCAATATTGTGATGCTTGCTATGGTGAGATTGCTCTTTCTGCTTTCTGTCTAAAATAGCAGCTGAATTTTGTGGCATTTTGTGTGGTATAACTGGGTGCCTTACTGACTTATTTACCTTGCAAAGCATGCATCTGTCTTCATCCCCAGTGTCTAGGAGTGCTCTCCCAAGATGTTTGATTTTTGAAGGTTTAGGTATTTTCTTTTTGCCTGGCAATAGCTATCATAGTCACAGAATCACTCAGGTTGGAAAAGACCCTTGGGATCATCGAGTCCAACCATCAGCCCGACTCTACAAAGTTCTCCCCTACACCACATCCCCCAACATCTCATCTAAACGACCCTTAAACACATCCAGGGATGGTGACTCCACCCTCTCCCTGGGCAGCCGATTCCACTGTCTGACCACTCTTTCTGTGGAAAATTTTTTCCTAATGTCCAGTCTGAACCTCCCCTGTTGCAGTCCATACACTTTACCATGACTGGCAGCTAGTTTGAGGGCTGTCAGGTGGAATATATGGGTGCTTACGTGGGTGCCACAGGAGATCTCCAGATGAGTAGGTGGAAAGGGAATTTCAGCTGAAGCAGAGTACACCCCAGGTGAGTCACATTGGCCAGTGCAAGCAAATACAGCCATCTAGCCTGCTAGAAACCAAAGCCTGTGTGCAGGCCTGCCTATGTGCACAACAGCATGCTCCAGTCCTTGTCTGCTGTGAAAACATGTTAGTCCAAGATGGTGAAGACAAGACAAGACTGTCTTGTGTTGGACCAAGACGGTGAAGACAAGACAAGACTGTTCTGCATGCTTTGGTGTTTGCTTCAGTACAGGGATATGAAGTGCTGTTGTACGTGGGGAATGTTTGTGCTTTAGGATGCAGCTGATTGAGGTGCAGCTTACTGACTGAGGAGGCCAGCACATGCATGCATCATTTACTGGAGCTGCTGCTCTGCTTGTCTTTGTAGCTGAAAATGGAATAGTTTTACAGGGAAAAACTGTAATGGGGTCTTTATCAGAAAGGTTACTGCTCTTTTTTTCCTGCCTCACATGACCTAACTTTACTGTATGCCATTCATTACATGATCCTGGGGGATATAGCACTACCAATAGCAGTGTTACTCATTTACATGTGGAAATACTTGTGTTTTCCTGTTAAGAAGTTTATAAAGGACTCAGGCTTTCATTGACTTCTGTGGCAGTTAGCTTGCATCAAAAACTATTGAGATAAGTTTCCTTTCTAGAAATTACTTTTTCCTATGTCATTTCTATGCCTTGAATGTGAAAATTGTGCTTTCAGTTCATTCCTTTCATATATAAAGCCTGCAGTGTACTTGCCAGCAGCTCTAGTGATCTGTTCTCTTGTGAAATGGTGAATGTAATTTGGAACTATGTTCTGAAAACTCAAAACCCTGGAATCTCTCCCTGCCCACTGCTGCAGCCCGTCGCCGCTGGCCTGCACCCCACACACGCTCCCTTCCCGCAGGCGTGCTGCCCCGTGGGCTCTTCTCCAGGCTCCTCTTCCTCCCCAAGCCCTGTGGTGCCCACGGAGCCCCGGCCCAGCTGGGCTTTGGCATCAGGGTGGCACCACAGCTCTGCAGGGAGCCCCCAGCCCTCCGCCCCCTCCAAACCCCGGCACCAGCTGGCTGCTGTCTGGGCATCATGGGGGTCACAGAGTCACAGAATCATCTGTGGGCAGGATCTGTGGCAATCATCAGCAGCAGGAATCGGGCCCTGTGGCTGTGGAGCCCCAACTACCCGATGGGGCTCCCCGCTGCCCTCGCCCACCCCTGGCTTGGGGAAGGCCCCAGGCTCAGCCCTGACAAGGGGCCAGCGGGATTTGTGATGGGCTGTGCCTGCCTGGGGCTCGCTGGCAGCACGAGAGGACAGCAGGAGAAGCTCCAGGTCATCTACGACGGTGAGTGTGGGCAGCGGGGTGTCAGCAGGGGCTGGCGGGGAGGAGGGAAGACCCTGGGCAGGAAGATGCAGTCCTGCCTTTCTTTTTCCCCATGTGCTGTGTGAAGAGACAGAGAGGAACAAGGACAGTTCACAGCTGAAAGGTCCTCCAGTAGGGTCAGTCCCTGTTCTAAGCTCCTATCACCTTTACAGATGCAGGAGAATCTTTCTCCATCTGGCCTGGGTCTCAACGCCACAGAGGAGAAAGCTGGCAATGGATTTTAGGAGAATGGCGTTCTCCACACAGATGGGTTTGGCTGCCGAGCAAGGGGTTGCTGGCCTTGCAGAAGGAAGTCCTGGAGCTTCATTCCAGCTGTTCTCTGCATATCTCCTAGGTGTTCATTTCTGAGAATAACTGCTACTTCATCTCCTGCCCACCCCTCCACCAGCCAAAGGGGAAGAAAGAAGGCAGAACAAGAGACCACCCTGGCTTAACAATGAGTTCTGAGTGTGTTTAAAAGCAGAAAAAGCAGCATACTGGCTGTGAAAAGGCAGCCAGGTAGCCATCGAGGACTACGAGAACCTCGCTAGGGCAGGCAGAGATGCAGTCAAGAAGGCTAAGGCTCAGCTAGAAAATTGGCCAAAGATGTCAAGTGCAAGAGAGGGTTCTTCAAATATGTGAGCGGAAAGCAGAAACATGGGAAAGACATAAACCCATTACTAAACATGGCAGGGAAGCTAGTCATTAATAATGCTGACACAGCAGACACGCCCAATACCTTCTTTGCCTGTCTTTACTGGTGTAGTGGGACACCAGATCACAAGATCAAGTAGCATGTGTCAACTCACCAGTAGTGGAGGAAGGGCCAGTCTGCAGGCTCTTGGAAGAACTCAACCCACATAAATCTTTGGGCCTGGATGGAATCCACCCCAAGGTGTTAAGAGAAGCAGCTGATATTGTTGTAAGGCCTCTATCTATAATATCTGAAAAGTTGTGGAGATCAGGGAATGTCTCTGATGTCTGGAAGAGGGCAGATGTCATACCCATCTACAAGAAGGGCCCATTAGTCTTACTCCAGTCCCTGGGAAAGTAATAGAACAAGTCCTCCTAGAAACTGTTACCAACCAAATGAAGCAGGTGACTGGGAAAAGCCAGCACGGATTTACCAAAGGCAAACCATGCCAGACTAACCTGATCACCATCAAGAAACTAACATCTGCTGACATGGGAAGAGCAGTGGATGTTGTTTACCTGGACTTCCGCACAGTGTTTGACACAGTTTCCCACAGCCTTCTCCTGGACAAACTGTCAAGAAACAGATTGGGTAGGTGGTCTGTGAGATGGGTAGGAAATTGGCTAACAGGTCACACTCGTGGAGGGGGGGGGTAATGAGTGGGGTCCCCAGGGATTGATACTGCCCCCCCCATGCCATTCAACATCACGGGTGATGGGATTGAAAGCACCCTCACCAAGTGTGCTGATGCCAGCAAACTGGGTGGCAAGGTGAACATGTCAGAAGGGAGAGAGACCTGGGCAGGCTGGAAGAGTGGGCGAGCAAGAACAGCATGAAGTTAAACAAGGCCAAGTGTGAAGTCTGGTACCTAGGACAGATTAACCAAAAAGCCCAGTGCAAGTCAGGATCTCAGTGGCTGGGGAGCAGTGTTGCTGAAAGGGACCTGGGGGGCCCAGTGAATGACAAGCTGCACGTGAGTCAGTGGTGTGCTGCTGCAGCAACAGGCAGGTTGGATCCTGAGCTGCGTCTGCAGGGGCATTGCTAGCAGAGACAGATGCGTGACCATCCCACTCCACTTAGCGCTGGTCAGGCAGCACCTGGAATACTGTGTCCAGTTCTGGTCCCCACAACTCAAGAATCCCAGCACCTGCATAAGCCACAGTCAGAAATCAAACAAAACAAGACCAGAAGTAGGGGACCTCTCTAGTCTGTCTCAGACATTACTGCAAAACAGCTGAAGGTGCAGCTGCTGCTTCCTCCCCACCACTATTTGGGGTTTGCTGACACTGGATCTGAGCCAGGTTGTGCTCCATTGTGTGTTCAGAGCAAGCACGAAAAATGCTATACGCACAGTGGAGAGTCCTGGATATTGCTTAAAAGAGCATCCTGTAGGAACAGGGATCTGATCTCTCGCTGAGAACAGATGGGTTTTGTTCTCATGACTGGAGGCAGGACTTCAGAGGTGTGAAGAAGACAGCAACCAGCTTGTGTTTGTAGCAGGCCTGGGGCTTTAAGTCTGAACCTACACCTGGAAACACACTTAGAGAAGTAAGAGCTAGAATGCCTGTTCTGGAAGGACCATAAGTAATTCAGTCTTGCCACAGTTTCTTAAGTGTGTGTTTGTTTTCCCCAAGAAAACTACTAATTTGGGTAAATCCCTTTGGAGGGAAGCGGCTTGCTTCCCAAAAAGTTCCCAGTAATTTTGGTAGAAATGACTCTTCTGGATCTTTCTGTGGTCCTTCCACTCCTCCTGGCCTGTTGCACTTCAGAGAGGGGCAGGGGAAGGGACAAGTCTTGGGCTCTCCCTGCAGCTGCAGAGACCAGCTCTAAACGTGGTCCATCCCAAGCGCCTGCCAGCAGGGTCTGTCACCCACCTTTCAGCTGAGGTCTGAGCAGGAGCATCTCGGTCCAGCTGAGAGCCCCAAAGCAAGGGGGACACACAACCCCTGTCACAACAAAAGAAATCCTGCCGGGGGGAATGACTGCTTTGTTGTCAGTGGATTATTCAACATTAAATGCACTGTCGTGGTGGCTGGCTAGCTCCTGGGCCATGGGCCCAGTGCAGCAGCGAAGGCTGGGAATTAAAAGGCACGTTTTACCCGCACGCTTACGCACATTTTATCTATTAAGGCTTTTTTAATCCATGGCAATATGCGTTTGCCTGGCTTTTGCTGCTGTGCCCCAAGAGGTGATGGATCTATCCTGCTCTTTACTTCCTTTGCACACTAATCTAAGCTGTGGATGCATAAATTTAGTGTCATGGAATTCTAGCGCCTGATCTCTCTCTAAGCTTGTGCCGCCTCTTCTGTGCAGATGGAGATGTTTGCAGACAGATGGAGAGTTAGTTACGGCCTCGTCCTTGGTGGAAGCTGCTCTGGCCCAGAGCCAGCACAAAGTGGAGATGCATGGGCCTTGCACCTTGGAGAGTCCTTCTCTCTATGGCACCAGCTGATCTTGATGTGTTCCTGGCCTCAGGAAAGGGTCGGAAGGTTTGGCTCCCAAAGCTTCCAGCTTATTGGCCCTTTCTGTGCATCTTGGGGAGAATGAGGTAGGTGGTTTTGGCAGCTGTTACTACTGGGCATTAGCAGACCTTAAAATCAGGTCATGTTCTTGATCAAGCACAGCTTAGACATCCTGAAAGGAGCTGAATGCTGTTTGCTCTTCTCTGTTGACATGTGAGGGTTTGTCTGGTTTCGGAAGGACACTGGACTGTTGTAGGTATGTGAGGGGGTGCTACATGTACACAAGTTGGCCTTTAGACAACAGCCAGTCCTGTCACCCTGGGTCCCAGCAAAACCTCCTAGCAGTCCTGCATCCACGTGTGGATGCTGGTCAAGACTTGGTTGTCCTGGAAATTGAGGCAGCTGATTTTAAGCTTGCATGGGTACATACATGTCAAACACAGTCACGTTCCTTCAGCTATCCTTCAGATCTCCCCTAACGTGATGGATGCCTTCCACGTCGTGTGGTACAAGTTGCTTTCCTGGGGAAATGTCCTACCTCTGTCCCAGAGATGGGGGCCCTGGCGTGGGATGGAGCATCACAGGGATGGGAGGGTGCATCACGGCCCACTGCTGATATTCACGGCTCCTGGAGGAGCAGGCAACGCCTGAGGCTGCGCCCCTTGGTTGGGAGGGATGCGTGTGCTGCTGGAGCCTGCTGTCGGAATCTCAGCGTGAAAGCAGAGCCTGGGTGTTGTAAATAAGCCAGTCTGTATTTCCTCACAGAGGAGGTGGCTTACATGTTTTTGCCCCTGGCTGTCTCCTGCTTTTCCATTATTAATTTGATTTAAAACATTGATATGATAATGTCCCAAGGCAACTTTGTGTCGAGTTATTTTCCTGCATTCCCAGTATAAGTGGGTAGTAGCTCTTGCTTTATGCCATTCCTTTTTTTTTGTGTGTGTGTAGGACGTTAATGTATTTCCAATAACAACATTGTAAAACTGTCATCTAAGAAACATGTAAATCTAATAATCTCCCTGTTAATTTATGATATGAGTTTTCTGCTATCAGGAAATCTTTCTTGTGGAAAGGGATATTAATGAGATTATATAAAAAGCTTTTTTTTTTTTTTAAAGAGATATTTATTTTGCTTAAAAGATGTAGATTTGCTCTTCATGGTAAATAGCTGAAAAACATCGTGTTTTATCTGCAATGTGGGCTTGGTCTGGGAGACACTAAAATGACATACGGTTAAAAATATTGGCTCAAGCAAGGATATATGAGTAAGCAAAGGCTGAAAGCATTCTGCTCGCTTAGGCTGGTGGCTGATATGCAGGTATTGTGAAAAAGGATTTATGTAATATAAAAATTAACCATGGGCTGTAATTAAACCTTGAGTGCAATAAATTTGCTTTCTGTGAAATCTTGGATTTGTAAATACAGGGCGGCTTCAGCAGGAGCCAAAATGCAGAATGAGGTTGTAATCATGTGGCTGTATTGACTGCAGCAGCACTGCTGGAGCTGAAGCATTTCTTGGTTTCTACAGCATTCCCCATTTTGGCTGGAGTGCCCCAAACTGCTGAAAGAAAGGTCTAATATGTAATGAATAATTTATTCACAAACTTCATCTTTCTTTCCTTTTCTGCTCACAAAATAGTGAGCAAATAGACATTATTTCTTAGAGGTTTCGTCTGGATATTGGAGATGTTTTTTGATTTGTGACTGTGTAGAAGTGTAGAATTTGAGCTACAAAGCATTCAGGATGTTTGTGCAGTGTTTTGTTCTTAGCTTGTACACGTGTGCTGATGCGGTTCCAGTGCTTACGCTGCAGTGTAACTGTAGAACTCCCACAAATGTCTTCTTCAGGGAAACTTGAACACCTTGCTGGAGCTGTACTTGTGTAGAATCAGTTGCTTTGGATATCTTTTGCTCTAAGACCTGTGACAGCATATTTCCCTTAAGGCCTTGCTTCTTGCAGTTTGGGAATCTCTGCTTAAAAGCAAGAAAAAAACCCCCAGAGCTTGCTGCAAGCCCTTGAAATGGCTAGCGAGACATAAATTTGACCTGTAAAATACACAAATCCAAAGACAACTGTCTTTACCCCTTCTATAATGTTCTACAATCTTTTGGCTTTCTGGGGTTTGATGTACAAATACTTGAATGCTGAGAATCCCTGGTGTTGGTGGTGACTTTGATACTGTTCCAGGCACTGAAACCTCAAGAGGCAGAGGAACTCTTGATGCTACTACACTGTTGAATCAGGCAGTACTTAATGCTGCAGAAAATGCTTCAGAAGCACCACTCGTGTCACCGTTGGAGTTGGCTTATCCATGTTAATGCATATCTTTGTGCTTTCTACCGGTGCCGTGCAATTGCATTTTGCTAGCGTGAATGCCCTTAGGATATTTGTTCATGTGCTCAGTACATCAGGAAAAGTATTTGTGTTATTTCCTTGGAGCTGGCCATTGCAATCAGGTTTGTCTGCTAAATGCAGCCACTCAGGGAACAGGGGCAGTATCATGCAGTTGGTGATGGAGTGCAATGAATGGGACTGTGGCAGGTTGACCCCAGCTGTCAGCTAAGCCCCCACCCAGCCACTTGCTCACCCAGGATGAGTGAGAGAATGGGAAGGGCAAAAGCAAGGGGGAAAAATCAAAACTCAAACCTTCCAGGTTGAGATAAAGGCAGTTTAATAAGTGAAGGCTAGGAAAAAAAAAAAGAAAAAGCGATGCAAAAGCAATCACTCATCACCAGCATGACCAGTCCCTGAGCAATGGCTACTTTGGAAAAACTCCCCCCAGTTTTGTTGCTGAGCATGGTATCAACGGCATGGAACATCCCTTTGGTCAGCGTGGGTCAGCTGTCCTGGCTGTGTCCCATCCCAGTCTCTTGCCCACCCCCAGCCTACTTGCTGGGGAGGCAGCATAAGAAGTGGAGGAGTCCTTGATGCTGCGCAAGCACTGCTCAGCAACAGCTGAAACATCCATGTGTTCCCAGCACTCTGTTGGTCCCTGGTCTGAAACACAGCGCTGTGCCGGCTGCTGTGGAGAATGCTAACGCCATCCTAGCCAAACCCAGCACAGCAAGTTATGGTTTGGAACAGCAAGCTGCATGTTTAAGCAAACTTGATAAAATAATTATATACCTAGAAGAGACTGCAAGTGGTGAAACAGAGAACTCACTTGGAAATGGTTGCTCAGTCTGGCTGGAAGCAGAGTTGAAGAGTGTGGTGAATGATGCTTGAAGGTCCTGATAGATGCTTGCAGATAAACTTTTGTGAGTTTATTGTGAAACCAAACCGAGGATTTCATGGGTTTCCTCCAAGCGTAAATGGAGGAAGAAACGTTGCAGAAACTCTGTGAACCAGGGAGGGTCAGTTAGCTTTTGTGGAATGGGTGCAAAAGCTGTGTTGCACGATAGGGAACCCAGATTCAACTCCTGTTCCCATGGTAGGGGAGGGGTTTAAGCTTTGTGTACATGCACGTGCAGGGGGGTGGTGTGATGAAAACAGTAGAACTACAAGAAATTATGATAGTGCTGCCAAGGCTCTGCCTCAGAAGAAGGGTGATTGAGCAAAGTGCCTACTGACTGTGATCAACCAGGATCTACTCTGGGTCCCCAGGTGGGCCGTGGGGTACAGGTGTTTATCAGGAGTGGTCCCTGCTGCTGCCTGGGCTCTCAGAGAGCCTGGTCTCTGCCCCCTCCCCAGGATGTCAGGCTGTGTCTAGACTGGATGGCTCTTGCTTGAATGGTACTGACAGAATTAGGACAGTCTGATGGCATAGAGGGCTACGGCAGGTGCCCCATGGCTTTTCTGCTCAGGCCTTTTCTGCTGTGGTCCTGGAGCTGATTTGCTCTATAAATCTATAATGAGAGACACAGAAGAGGTCCAGCAGCTCTTCTTTCACAGAATCACAGAATCGTCTAGGTTGGAAAAGACCTTGAAGATCATCCAGTCCAACCATTAGCCTAACCTTGATAGTTCTCAACTACACCATATCCCTCAGTGTTATGTCAACCCGACTCTTAAGTACCTCCAGGGATGGGGACTCCCCCCCTGCCCTGGGCAGCCCATTCCAACGCCCAACAACCCCTTCTGCAAAGAAATACTTCCTAAGAGCCAGTCTGACCCTGCCCTGGCGCAGCTTGAGGCCATTCCCTCTTGTCCTATCACTTACTACTTGGTTAAAGAGACTCATCCCCCCTCTCTGCACCCTCCTTTCAGGGAGTTGTAGAGGGCCATGAGGTCTCCCCTCAGCCTCCTCTTCTCCAGACTAAACCCCCCCAGTTCCCTCAGCCGCTCCCCATCAGACCTGTGCTCCAGACCCTGCACCAGCTCCGTTGCCCTTCTCTGGACACGCTCGAGTCATTCAATGGCCTTTTTGGAGTGAGGGGCCCAAAACTGAACCCACTCATCGAGGTGCAGCCTCACCAGTGCTGAGTCCAGGGGTAAGATCCCTTCCCTGTCCCTGCTGGCCGTGCTATTGCTGATACAAGCCAGGATGCCATTGGCCTTCTTGGCCACCTGGGCACACTGCTGGCTCATGTTCATCCTGCTATCAATCAACACCCCCAGGTCCCTCTCTGACTGGCAGCTCTCCAGCCACTCCTCCCCAAGAAACTTTGTACCGTTTCTTTTTTCTGTGTGGGTGTAGGTAGTCACCACTGGTTGTTTGAACTCTGGAATATCTTGTCTTGCTTTCCTTTGCTGTACTTGCTGAGTGGCTGAAGCTCCTACTGCAGCTGTAATGGAGGAGCACGGTTATCCTTGTTGCGGAAAGGATCAACACCCACTGGGGCCAGGCTGTCCATCAAAAAGGAGGACATGAGATGTGGAGAGCAGCTGGCCAGCACTGTGCTCTCTCTGCATCATACAGTGTATCTTGTCGCTTCTGCTCAGGTAGTGCCCAGGATTAGGGCTAGCAGCCAGGACACTTGCTGCCCGCTGTGGCTAACTATCTCAGTAATGAGTGGGCAGGAGGAGGCTGCAGCGCAGGTAGGAGATGTCAGCTGGGACTGGAGTGTATTGATGCCAGTAGGGAATCCCTTAATGAACAAGACTTCCCAGAGCTGAGGCATGCTCCCGGCGGAGAAAATGTAATGCAAAAATGAATTTTAGGCTGCTTGGGATTCAGCTTTGTAAGGAGAACATGACCAGCTGTGGACTGTCTCCTGAGGAGTCTGGGTTTGGGGTGTGTCTGAGGGAGGAGAGGCCTTATCCTAGCTTTGGGCTTCTGTTGGTTGTCAGATGCGAGCTTAGGTAGCCTGGCTTGAATAAGATTGGGCTGATAACACCTCTTCTGAGAGCAGTGCGCTTAGGGTCAGATTCATAGTGGCCCTCAGCAATTCATAGGGAAAAGTGTCAGCAGATGTGCAAGACAAGTCCCTTTAGGCTGTTTCATTTAAGCAAATGCCCAAGCACAGCCCTTGAGTGAATTCATAAAACTAATTGCACTAGATAATTAAATGAGTCTTACTTAAATACACCACTTTGCTGTATCTTTTCAACCGAGAGGACACAGGTGCTCACACCATGTCTAATCTGGGAGAGCAGGGTCTATGTTGTCCATGCTGGGGGAAAGGGATGATTAGGACAAGGCTTGGTTGGTGGGATCCAGACTAGGTCAGATAGTGTTGAAGGAGCTACCAAGCTGTTTCTGAGTTTCGTGTGCACTCCTAGCTGTGCTTGTGCTGAGTGGTTGCCTGGAGGTGTGTGCACATGTGCAGTGGGAGGAGGAGGGTTGGGTACCTGATCTTTGTGTACAAACTCACCGAGGGACTGGTGGGCTGTGGTGCTCTGTCCTTGTACATTTTTCTCCAATCCTACTCCTACTATTTGCGCTTGCTTGTCCTCTGTGGTCTCGGGTAGACAACTTCTGCAGTCAGCGAGCTGTTTTCTAGGAGTGACTCTGAAGAACATAAGGGCTGCCTGCATCCCTGGTTTTGGTGGTGGTTCTTTTACGGAAACTGTGCACCATCTGTTGAACCAGGACCAGAAGTGATTTCTTGGGTTTTTCTTTGCCTCATTATATTGACCTGACCCCTGTACAGTCCAGCCCTTAGGCACTAGATTGGTCCCTTTCAGCACCTGAAAGTCTTTGTGGTTTCATGTGTACCCTAATCCCTTGCTAAGTGCCCAGCTGCTGCTGTGCAAGACATGAGACAGAACAGTGCCTGGAATAGCCTGTCTGGCTAATTCTTGGTTTTGCTGCTCATGACTAAAGGAATTATCTAAAATATATGCTGAATTAAAGCCTGAGCTCCCTGCCAGTGACATTTTATCTAATGTCTAAAACCTTGTGTAACTGGTCACTCTAAAAACAGAGATGAAAATGACTGCTTTAGTATTTAAGAATCCTTGAAGGTTTTTTGGACTTCTGATTTTTCTGGTTATGGATCTTGAAACCTCTGTGAAATTACAAAAATATTCTAAATTTTTTTATTGAGAGAAAGATTGTAACTTGAAGAAATAACTTTTTTTAAAAAATGTAACAGCTGAACTATCTGAGAATGTGCCCTGGGGATAGGGAGAAAACCTTGAAAATTATCATATGGTCAGCAAAATTTAAAAAAAAAAAAATTAAAAAGAGACATAGCTCTTTGGCTTTTCAGGTGACAATCTTTGGGTCTGGAGGTAATGTTTGCCTTGCATCAGCTACAGATTTGTGCCAGTGACCCTGTAAGAGCTATTACTGCTGACCTGGCAGGCACAGGAAATATAAATATTTAAAGTTTCAAAGGCTCAAAGTAATGAAGTGAGACCTCTGAGGTTCTGCTGCAGCCTGTGATGTTTCAGAACAGCCAGCCAGTGTGTGTTATTGAGGTTTGGTTTGCTGTAATGTGTGCCTTCTGTTGCTTCACTCTCAAAGTCCACTTCCAGCAACAGCAGTAGAAACTGTGTAGGCTTAGGTTGTGTTCATTAGACCAGCATGTCCGGTGCACCTCAGAAAAGGGGTTAGGCACTGGCTCTGTGTGCTTACTGAAATGTTTCCTTTAATCTTTGTAAGAGTACCATTAAGACATCAGTTACAACGGTTTTCAGTCTTGACACAAACAACTCAGTGAGTTCCGGAGCAACAACAAACTTTGCAGAGTATGAAACTTCCACGACATAAACTCCAGACTTATGAAATGCATCTGTTTGCATCCTCAATACTGTAGGTGTGGGAAGCTGAGGTGTCACTATATTCACTTTTTTCCCTTTACTCTCCTTTTGACCACTAAATCTTAAAGTGTTTTACAGTGGAAAGCTCTATGTGGGGTTGAGAAATGCAGCCAACACAGCAGAGGGTACCATCTTATGAGGGTGTGAGGGCAGTTAGAGAAATTGGAATAACAAAGACTTATTCTCCTTCCCAGGTGGTCAAGGACTGGAGAACATTCAGCTGTACGTCTGCTAGTTTCTCAAGGGTCATGCAGGCAAGATCTGAATGGAATCAAAGCCGAGTCTCTGTTGGTGTCTATGAACTATGGATCAGTTCTCAAAGCCTCTGATATTCTGAGCAAAATCTAGAAGACTTTCTCCTACCTGTATCAGCTGATGTGAATACAACAGTCTTCTACATGTGTGGTGAAGCAGTTACCCATGCAGAAGAACCTTTAGGAAGCCTTTTTTGTTTTGCCAATGCCATGCTGTGAGAGCTGGGGAGGAGGCAAAAAAACCCAACATGCTGCTTTTAATGTCCAGGGAACAAGGGATCAGGAATAGCTCCTCAGTGCCTGGAATGCTGTTTAGACTGTTTTCAGCGTACAAGCATGTGATGATGCTGGACAATTTACATTTTAAATGAAAATGCATCTTGTAATTATCAAAATTTCACTCACAAAGAGAAATTATTGTTCTCCCAGTTGTCTGGGAACAGAGCTGACTTGATTGCTGGGAGTGAACATGGTCTGAAAATAGTCATCTAATAAAAGCTCTTTAATTTCCTCTTTTCTTAAATAGTGCATATCTGTTTGCTGTGTAGATTAAATTGGATACAACCCCCTCCCTCTGCCCCAAGTTGCTTAGCACCTGGAACTTGCTGGTAGTAGGGTCAAAGTTTAGTCCTTAAATTGTGAAAAGTCTTTCTTCACCTTGTCCCCTCACAGGCTTCAAGAGGTTTTGTATTCTTGGGGGTTTAACCACAACCTTTGTCTTTTCTAAAAAGATGTATGTGTATGTGTCCATATGCTTCTTCTGTCTGCTCTGCAAGCTCTCTCTAAAAGTCTTCTCAAACTTCTTCAGTCTGGTTAATTGGAGGGGAAAAAAAAAAAGTTATCATTATCTGATATCTGATCAGAGACATTGTGAGCTCTGCTGCAACTAGAAGCCTTCATAAAGCTGCAGACTAAATCTGTGGCTTCTCCCCAGTGCTGCGTGGTGCCTGGGTCATCTTCCCGTGGAAGCCTGTATAATTCCCCAGGGATGTGGAAAGCAGCAGCAGTAGGGCAGCAGGCAACAGATCAAAAACATTCATTGTCTCATTTTTCACACCTTCTCCATTTTGTTCCGCCCTGGTTTTGGTTTGAGGCAAAGGCTTCACCTTTCATCACTTCTCCACATGCCATGGCACCACTCGCCACAATGGCTTGTAGTACCTAGTAATCTGTGGCGGGGTCCTTATCGGCAAATGCCAGGAGCTGGTCTCTAGAGGAAGGGAAGGATGCTTTACTCTTTCAAGAGCATGTAGTCCTTGGTCTGTGTGGCCATTCCTGTTGCTTCCTTAGCATAGATGAAACAACAACCTTCTGTTTCAAATATGCCAATAAGCGAAGAGTCTCTTGGGTTCAGGAGTTTGACTTTGGAGGCCTTCTGCAAAGTATTGACTTTCAGTTGAATTCCGGTTGCTCTTCACAAATTTAGTGGCATTTCCTAATCTGATGCATCAGTTACAGTCTCCAGTGCAAAGAGAATGTGGTGAAAACCTCTGACCTCCTCAGAAACCCGGAACTTGGGGCACTTCAAGTCTGAAAATGTAAAATTGGTTCCACTGCTTAAATCCACCAAAACCAGAGGTTTCCTGAGAACGCTTTTTTCAGTCCCCTGCCCCAAAGAAAAAGACCCTATCCTTCTCTTGTTGTTTGCACCTGGCCCCTTAGCTCTAGGCAGGTGGTACCCATAGGGGTGCATTACCTGTGAGTGGGGACAATGCTGCGCCCTGTTCAGTCTTGCCTTTCCTCCTGCCAGTACGTGCCTGAGGCTGTTTTGTCCACAGACTCTCCCTTCCCCCTGTTCTCATCCTGCCCACCCCCAGTTTCTACCTCTTCCCTAGCTCCTGTCTCTGTTTGGGTTGAGCACCCTCAACCCAAATGTGCCTTTGACACGGACAGTGGATGAAACCAATTTTGCTGTAACATGAATCTACTGGAGTGTATAATGTATCTGTGGAGAGACAGGAGAAATATTTACCAAGTTCATTACAGACTTAATGAGCCAAGCTTCAGAGAAGTGGAATAGCAAACATCTCCATTCTCTGGATGCCACAAAGCAAAGCCAGAGCTCTGCAGAGGAACTTTCATTTCATTAAACAATTTTATTTTCAAGCCTCACTCAGCATTACTACAATCTTGCTGGCAGCATTTCCTAGTAGCTACTCTAAGAGGAAAGTCTTTAAACTTTGCAGTTCGTTCAACAGTTAAAGTTGCTATTGGACTGGCTACAACGCTGTGGCTCAGCAGTTAAGAAGCAGTTTTACATATTCAGGTTCTGGTGGAATATTAACTGGTCCCGGCATACAAGAGGCAGATGGTTCCTTTTCTAGGGATGAAGTCAAAAACTAAATGTTATCCAGACTGCCGCAGCAAGTTGGTGGTGAAGCGTGCTGGAAAACAATAAGTACCTTGGTGCTCTGAATGCCAAGTTCCTTCCATTCAAGCGGTTTGAGCGGTCTCGTTTCTTGTGTTTCCTTACCACAGCAGCAGCACAATTGATTGCAGAGAAACCACCACAGGAGCAGGTCAAACATTGTGTCGGAAGGTTTTCTCCTTGGTCTGAGGGAGCGTGGTCTTGGCTCTGGTTGCAGAAAAGTTGGGCATAGCGCAACAGACTTTGTTCTTGAGAATCTCCAGCTCAGTTTAAATCCTCTGCGTTGTGGTTCTCTGGCATGGCCTGTAGCCACAGAAGAATATTACCAGCCTCCCCGTGGCACAGACAGCGGTTAAGGAGAACTGGGAAGCAGGCAGGGCAGACCCTGCTGCAGATGAGCATGTCCAAGAGCCGGGAGAGAGTGTCTTCAGCTACAGGGAGCAAGGAGAATGGAGGTACAGAAGAGGCTCTGGCTTTTGACTGGGCAAAGTTTCAATTGGCCTTTTTGATCATGTTCCCAATGCTGAAATCCAAGTTGGCTGGTAAAAAATGCCCACCCCTTTTCTGGAACGTGCACCCGCATCCACCTCTCTCAAACCAGTGCTTGGGTGGGATGGCACACACGTGGTGTGGCACTAGCCAGTGATGCGGCCCCGGCGAGATTCCTGTTTGGCCCTGTGTCTGCTTGTCCCCCCAGGCATGGCTTGTGCCTGGCGCAGTCTCTGTGCTTATGTGCAGCTCTACCAACTGGTACACAAACACTTTCCTGGGGTGTACCACTGCTCAACGAGTTCTTTTTCTAGGATCTCGCAGCAGCAACGGGGGATGAATCCAGTGAGCATCAAGGCCCACACCTGGGCAGTTGTTTCTCTTTCGTCTTAGAACTGCGTTGCCTTTATGGGTCTTTGCCTTAAAGAACTTGCAGTATGAGTGATACTTACCTGACTCTATCTGTCACCTGAGGAGTCAGATCCCTCCTCAGTGTGCAACCTCGTGATCGGCTGCCATCCTGCAATGCAACAACCTAACAACCAGAAGCAACTTTATTCTCTTCCTTATTAAATCTGAGCCCTGGTACTTTGCAAGCTCCCATGTGTTTCCTTGAGTGCTTGCCATTTGGGAAGTTCTTAAAATGGCCCTGTGCCACATAATTCAAGTGGAACTGCCATTTGAAGGTTAATGGAGGAATTTCACATGCGGGATCCTCAAAACGAACACGGTTAGACACATCTCTGCCTTGTGAGCAGTCAGCAATGGGTGAGCTTGTCTGAAGGCAGCAGTTTCCCTCCCAGCTCCCATGGATGGCCTTTAAGCACTTATAACCCAGGTGCATCTCTGAACGTTACTAGAAGGGTTTCAGCAGCTCTGCTGTGGGGTGGTTGTGGTAGAGTGCTAAGATACATTGCCTGTATCTGGAAACCAAGACTAGCAAGTGGCTCCATTTAGCTAAGTGCTGAGGTGTCGTGTCTAGCTTGACCCTGTAATTCCTTATGGTGTTTTCAGTACTGAAGTTAGGCCATAATTTTTCAAAAAAACCATTAATTTCTGTGCTAAAACTGAAGCCTGAACATCAAGGGGATCTGACAGGGGGAACCAAATGTCCATGGCTTGTTTGGTCAGTGAGGCTCAGGCTTGGCAAGAGTCAGAGCAATGTGGGAGCTCTTCTGGCACATTCTGAATAGCAGAGGTCCCAGGAGCTTCCATGGCAGATGGGGGTGTCCCAAGGGTCTGCCATGTGCTTGGGAAGTTTCTGTTGGGTGCTTTGGCCTGCGGAGTGGTGGTGTTGGACAGGTCGGATTCCTATTCCTGGGATTCCCATTCTGTGCTGGGGAATCGTCCCCTCCTCAGGGAACACCAGCTCGTAAGTGCTGTCAGTTGCTGCTGAGACACAAAGGTGCTGGGTCTGGTGCTAAGGAAAGAGTTGATTCGCCAGCTTTAAATGGATAACTAATGGCTAAAAGTAAACAAAATAACTAGATTCTGCCTTTGGATGTGGAGATATCAGGAATTCAGTGTTCCCTTTTAGTTGCAGTCCTGGGAAAAAGACACTGTGGCCCATCTCTTATCAGAGACCTACTGCTAAATGGAGAAAAGCTGTGGCAAATATTTACTCTCAGATCAATTCTGTTTAAAGTGCAATGTTTGTAGCAGAGCTTGGACACAGGAAGGTCAGGTGTAGGATCAAGGCTGCATTTATATAAAGACAGAGGAATATGCACTGGAAATCCTTGCTTAGAGAGGGAAAAGACCAGAGGATTTTGAAATGCACGCTATGAGGATCTTAATTTTTGTCCTCACACTGAGTGTTTTCTCGTGTTCAGGTAAGTTGCTCAGGATGGAGCCACGTCCTCTTTCTTACAGTGGTTTAGGGAGGAAAAAAGTACAAGACCACAATGAACTTCTAACAGAACTGTGCCTCCGTCTCAGGGTTTCCAGTGTACGACTATGAACTCCCTGTCACAGAAGAGGCTCTCAATGCTTCCATTGCAAGGATCAATTCTCAGTCATGGGGGACAAACCTGTATGGTGTTGTCAGGAGCCATGTCACAAGAGTAAGTGCACAGACAGCGGAGATCCTTTACCTCAGATATGCTTTGTGGTGATGCTCTTTTTCACCCAACCCTAGAAGCCCAGATTTACTTGGAGTTTTCTGATGCTGCTTGGAAGAGGGTGGGTTTGGGGCATTATCTGAAGTTATGGCTTTAGGAGCCTAAATATTCTTTGTGTGTTGGTTTGTAATTAAAAATACTTTAGGAATTAAAATTTTCCACTCCTAGAATAGAAATCTTTGAGGGATGTCTTGTAGGACTGTATTCAAAACTGCCGTTTTAAAATACCTCCAGCTAACTGCTTTGCTTTGGGCATAAAGTAACTTGGTTCATCTGAAGGTCTCAGCTGAATGTCCGCACTGCTACATAAATGCCACCACAAACACATTCAGGATTCTTTCTCCAATCTGTATTTATGTCATCTGACTCTGTACACCAGTTCTGGTTTAACTCTGCTTATAAATGTATAAATGCAGGCAGGAAACCCATATCTGTTTTAATTTGCATTGCTAAGAATTATATTGGATAGCCAGAGTTAAGGAGTTAAAGCTTCCTAATTTCAAGTTAGTGAGTCCGTGTTCCTGAACACGCTCAGAACCATTCTGTTTCTAGAGATGGCATGTATCAAGTCTTCTGCAAGAATGAATGATAAGATGACTTTTGGATTGATCTAGTTTGGAAGAAAAAAAAAAAGTACTTGAGAACAGTGGGGATTTGTTGTTTGTTGGGGGTTGTTTTGGGGTTTTTTGTGTCTCCCATCTTGAGCTAAAACACTGATTAGACTGTGAGAAGAAGAAAAGAAAATCCTAATGTGTAAACAAAAGCAACCCAACTCTCTAAAGCTTGCAGTGTTGCACGGATGCTGTCCGTCGAAGCACCTGAGCTGACAAGGAGCAACTCTATAAACTGCATTAATTCAATTGCTTGCAGTTGTGTGATTTACTTTCCAAGTCATGTTTTTGCAATAGACTTCCTAGCAGTCTAAATATCCAAAGTAGAGCTTTTAGCACCCTGATTCCCACAGAAGAGGGGGTAGCATGCAGGGGTAATGCTATGCTTACCTGCCTTTGACAGCTATAGTTCCCCCTCAACCGACTCTGAGCAGTAGGAGGATCCTGCAATGGCTGTGACGTTTCAAGATAAACCCCCGTGGAAAGATGTTGCTGTTACCAAGTCTGCCTGAGAGTAACTCCTGAGCACAATGAAGTAGCTGTTCCCTCGCACAATAATCTGCTCTAAATTGGGCACTGACCCATAATGCCCTTACGTCTTGCTTCTGCTTAACAAAGAAGCAAGGGTGCCGTGTAGTGGGCCTAGAAGAATGACAGGCACTAATTATATGTTGTGTTGCCCTTCCTTTTACCAGGTTGACATGTGGAACAGTGATGCCTATAGACTAGAGCTGCAGTTCAGCATCCGTGAAACTGTGTGCCCAAAAGCTTCAGGAAGAGACCCGTTCACATGTGACTTCAAAATTGGGCCTTTCGTGGTAAGTGAAGCCCCCCCTCTTCCCTGCAGGATATTCTCAGGACGTGTTGAAATGCTACTGGTGCTGAAGAATGAAGAATGTCTGGCTTTATGAAAACAAAACCAAATCCAAATACGACCTGTAGCATGGAGTGGGTGTTAGGTGGGAAGGGTCAGTGCTGGGAAACTCTTCTGCCTGGTCAGTGGGGAACACGGGAACTGCGGTGAGCTGAAAAGAGGATGCGTGTTTTGGAGCAGCATGTAGTGAAAGTGTCTGTGTGCTTTGGGATCAAATCCTGAAAGGAAGGTACGGCTTCTTTTCTAAGATAAGAGGGTAGAAAAACTGTCATTTGACCTGCTTTTGTCTGTCATGCAACTAGGCACCATATAAAGGCTTATCTTCTTATGTAGTGCCGATTCCCACTCTGTGCTGACAGCGCTAATCTTTTTCAGATTTTCAATTATCTTTTCAGCCTGAAATAAACACGGATCAGGCTCTCGATATAGCTCTTGCTGTGCTATGATTCTTAGATGACTAGCTTTGGTGTAAATACATCATCTTGGAATCTGGAGTTCTCTGTGCACAGTTATTTTTGCCAAAACATGGCTCCCACTGCAAGCTTCTGAGTGGTTGTGTCCTAACTGCTTACACAAATCTTACAAAGCATGTGGAGTAGCTCTTCCCTCCCTGTGTGCATTGATGCCATAGTGTGTGTCAGACTTCCACAGAGTGTCTGCTTCTTTGTGCTGCTCCTAGCTGAGCTCTTCTCACCTCTTTTTCCTCTGTGAACGGCTGCCAAACCTCTTTGTCCTTCCTGGGCCCAGTCTTTAGGGAAGAGGAGGGATTCTGGGAAGGTACCAAACAGATGGCACAAAGGCTTTCCTCGTAGCTTCTGAGCGCTGCTACTACCTCAGGAGGTGGCTTGCCCCGTGAAGAGGGGGGTAAACATGTCTTCGAGTATCACTACTCTTAAACTGAGCAGCCTCTGTGTGTGTGTAGATGGGACAATATGGAACTGATGAGTGTTGCTGCGAAGTTATCACTGTATCCTAAACAAACACCATCCCTCTTCTTTATTTCTTGGGGCAATACGGTATGAAAGATAGCGTGAGGATCTCTGTTTTCCAGACTTGGGTGGTAGGTTTTATTGGAGCTTCCGTCAAATCGTAGAGACAACTTCTTTAAAGGTAGTTTAACTTCCAGAGCTGGAACTGCTGTCGGCATAGCCCTGCACAGCTTTTCTTTGTGACTGGTGATGCCAGAGCCATGAAAAGGATTTGGAGATTTTCTTCAACCTTGAGCAGGCTCAAAGGTTTATACAGCTAATATGCAATAAGTTGCATATTAGCAAGTGGAGCAATGACTTGTGTGTAGTCATATGCTGCCAGAATATATTCACCTGGCTGCAGTACGCTCCAATAATTTGCTAGGTGTATAATCTTGCTTGAGTTTCTTCCTTTTGGAATTTGTTTTTAAAATCCCTGTACAGGTTCCCACCCCCAACGAAAATCCCATGAGAGGGTTTGTACTGTAGCTCTGCTGTACAATATTTGCTCTATTTTGATCTGTTACAGCCAACCACTTTCTGCAGAAGTGTTGTGGAAGTTTCCGGTGAGCTGATCTCAAACATTATTGTGCAGTGCCATCATGGCACATCCAGTTCCGAATCGATGAGCAGCGAGGAGGTAAGGAAGGGCAAAACTGATATTTGCTGCCTGGGGGAGCGAAAATTCTGCTCGTCCTCTTTTAAGAAGTCAGGTGTGAACTGCAACTCCTGTTGCAGTTGGAGGTTTTGATCAGAGAACTGAATGTGGTTTGAAATCCAGCTGTCTCCTATAATGCTTCACTTCCCATCAGCAGAGAGGTTTGACCTTGCTTGATGGATGCCTGGGGAGAGTGTGAATCCCTGCGGCAGTCTGGCACATCCACCAACTCCGACACTCTTTCTTCATTGACGTGTAGAGTATGTGCCTGGAGAACAGTGATTGGCACATCTGACAGACAGAAACAAATACTGATGGCTCTGGCTCTGTTACCAGACCCAGCTCTCAGCTGAGCATGTAGTCACAGTGTAGCTGCAGAACATTTGCTCTGCTGAGATTTGTGTTCCCTTTTTGAGCTCTTATTTGGTTTTTAAGGTGTAATTAAAGGCCGACCCAACCTGTGAATTCCTGCTAGCTGTTTTCAGATCACGCCAGTGTCCACTTTTTCTATGAACTGGCACTTGAACCTGGGTGCCTGCACTTACAGCACAGATCTACAGTGGGTGTTGTGCTTGAGGATTATTTGTAGGGAATAAAGATAGTTTCACAAGCAAAGGTGCCAGAGGATATGGACAGCTTTTATTTTTGGAGAGTGCAAGTGACTAAATAAATAACTTTAAGCAAACAGGATTCTGTCACCTTCTCTTGGTTTGTATTGCCAAATTAGCTTGTAATTATTTTTTGTTGTTGTTGTTCAGAATCTCTAGTCAGAGCTAGCTAGTGACTGCACCACAGGAAGTCTTGATTTGCAGGGCAGAAAGGCTGCGTGTGAAGTACTGAAATATGTAACATAGCCTTGGATGATCAGTCTGTCCTCTGTGGGTTAAGCATAACTCTTGTTTAATAGGGCACTCAGTATAAACACTTGCTTTTACAAGCAGACATCTTCCTACAAGTCTTCTTTAACCATCACTTACAATTCAGTACTGCTGCCAATATTCCTGCCGGGGAATATATTTCCTATGATGTTAATAAGGAATAAATGCCAAAGGGAATTATTGTACATGAAAAGGAAAGTATTTCTTTCTGCAGAGGGCTGCAGCAAGTGCACCGTAGCTCTTGCTCTAGAGCTGTAACTCAGTTCAAGGGATTTCAGCCTGGCTGAGATGGTGTGGTGTAGCTCCCGTAGTGCTGGTGGCTCTTTGGTTAGGGCAAGGAATTGTGATTGGCTGAGGATGGGATGTTGGATAGAGACCAACAAAGAAAGAGTATGGAGAGCTTTTAAAAGAGTAATTTGGGATAAATGAGTCAAAGAGGTGCCCTGTGTGACTGCAACACTAACTCTGCTCTCCAGGCTCTTCTCTCCTGGCTGTATCTGCGCTACAGGAAGGTCAGGTAAGGTATTAAGTACAAAAGATATTGACCTGAGAGCCTACCTGCAACCGCAGACTTCCTTAGCAACATCACTGCTTTGCAATAGTATCAGCAGTAATCTTGTTTTCAGAGAAATTAATAATGAAGTTTGGAATTTCTTCAGTGATCACACAGAAATGAAGAGAGGCGGACTTCTTGACAGATGAGCTTTTTAAGGAAATGTCTTTGGTTTACAGATGATGCGTATGCCGATAATGAATCCCAACAGGCGAGGCAACAGTCGCAGAGAAGGTAAGCCTTTTCTGCCACGCTGGACTGTCCTGGCCCATGTTTGCCTTTTGGATCATCTGTTTGGACCATCTGAAAGTCATCTGTCTGGGGGAGAAGAAAATATGGAAGACCAGCAGTTTGCTCAGGTCATGGCCAACCGCTTTTTCCTTTGCGGAGGGGTGTCTCACTGAGGAAGCAGTGAGGGCGTTGGGCTGCAGCGTGGGGCAGTGCTGAGGTTTGTGTACTCTGTGTACGCATTTTCAGGATTGCCAGCTTAGTGCTCTCATAACCAATGCTTGTGTGCATCCTCGAGGTTGTCTTCATGCTGTGCCGAATGCTGAATGAACATGTTTGAAAGCATATAACACTCACGTCTGTCTCCGTGTTCTTTTTTTTAAAAGATGTATTTGCTCCTGAAGCCTTCCCTTCAAGAGGAAGAGGCAGCAGCCGTGGAGACTGGCATAAACCCAGCTATTTCAGCTCTGACAAGATTGAATAATATGGTTTGGGTGAGTACAATTCAAAGTGTAGCTTTCATACACCCTAGGTCTGCAGGTTTTGTGGCAGGGTGGGAAAGTGACTGCTCAGGATAAAGGACCTCTTTGGGAATGTGGTTCTTGGCTGCAAGTGTGTTAAAAGCCATTTTACTCTAGACACTTGTAGGACTTGCTTATAGGGAAATTCAGTGACACAAACACCACTAGCAGCACCATTGATAGATGCTGATGGGGTGGCAATCTCTGGTACCTATGGAAGAGCTCACAGAACAGGACTCTGGCCAGTTGTCAAGGCAGCAGAAGACATTTTTGATTTTCCTCTTGTTGCTTCACTCCGAGGAAGACTGCAGAGCTCATGGCTTTCGCTCAATCTTCAGTAGTCCATCCCATATAGTCATGCAAACTCCAGTGTCCCGGTGTGCAGGTAGTGTGAACAGCATGAAAGAAAATCAGTCTGCTGGACTGAGTTTAGCACAGGGCTCAAGCCTTGAGCTACAGTTCTGCCTCCATCTGTCTTGGCTGACAGAGACATGTTTCTGTCTAATGTTTTATGGATACTTTGAACCTTATCCAAACTGTTTGCCCTTAGCATGGATGTATCGCTTGGCTGTGGGGTCTGGAATGTGCCCTGGCTGTGTATGGCAAAGACACAGATGAGTTGTCAGGTGTCCCCATCCTTCAGCAAGTCGCCTGCCATCTTTGTGCTGGTGCTCTCCTCCCACCCATGGCTTGTTGTGTCTATTTATACTGCAGACTCTTTGAGGAATGGCCATGTCTTTGTGCCGAATCTAATGCGACAGGTCCTCAAGGGTGCACAGTTCAGCAAACAAAAAATGAACGTGGTAGTAAGGTATCCAGGAGAACCGAGATGCAGTTTACCCAGGGCAGGTGTTTGTTGCAGAGAAGCTGTGAAGGAGATGCTTGGAGCCCGATTGATGGGGATGATAATGAAAGGCACTTGTGATTCATTGGAACTGGCAAGGCCTATCCTACACAAACCACCTTTGCTGACTTACTTCTGAGGCTCTATGTGGGAGTAGCTCTACTTGCTGCTGATATTTTACCTGCCGTCTGATGGAGTTAAGCTAAAGGGAAGCGGTTCTGAAAGACTTTTAGCAACACGGAATGGAGATCATTCTTTGGCATGCTAAACAGTTTTAAAGTAGTTGGGAAAGGAAGAGGAAATTACTTAGCGCTATGTCTTTGTGATTAACAAGGTTTTGCACACTCGCTTGGGTACATATCATTAGCAGGTCTCTGTCCCTGCAGACAGTGCCAGAACTGAATGCTCCATGTGTGTGGAGCTCAATTCAGGCCTGCTGCATTGGAAACAAGACAGTTTTAGATGTAATATAGCACCGATGACTCACCAAAAACTAACACATGTTACTCATAAGCGTATCCGTGGTAAACCTATATGTGCTGAAGGAGACATAGCCCCTGCTCTCCTAGAAACTAGATATGAAAGGAAAACCCAGTCATTCTGCTAGGTCAGGTCTTCGTTTGTAAAAATGATTTCATTAAATCCGTATGCTATTTTAGTTTATCCATGAGCCAGTAAAGGTGATAGGCTGTTTTAATCACTGCCTTTCCTCTTATAGGAATCTCTAACTTTTCTAAATGTCTTTGAACTTCCTTGAGCATATTGCAGTGGCATTCTGGTGTGCACTCTGTGTCCTTCTGGGTACCTTTAATCCAAGGAGATGGTGTGGAAAGACTGAGGCTTACTGAAGAGTAGCATAAGGTTGGCTTTCTGTTCCAGAGAGGGACAAATTTTATAAATGCCTGACCATTGCTGGCTTCTGAGAACCAAACTGTCTCAGTCTGGCTGGGTGAATTTGGATTGAACTTTCTTCAACCGATCTTCCAGAAAAGTAGTGGGGAAGGAGATCTACGTGCTTGAAATGGGGACACATCCTTTTCTTTGTGTTTGGAAAATGCTAAGTATCTTAAAATTAATTCTTTGGCTCTCAAGAGGAGCTATCCCCATTAAGCAGTAATCACAAATGTTTTGTGTTCCTGTATTTAATGTCTAACAAATCTCTGAACAAGAAGCAAGCTGTAAAATCTTCAAAGAGAACATGAAACAAACGGGGAGAAATTTATGGTTCTTGAAATCCTGTGCAATTCGAGTTTTAATACCTTCTGCTTGCTCTTGAATATAGGTTGCAAGTGTCATTTATGGAGCTGTGTTTCATAGCAGCGTCCTAGGTTTTGGACATCTCAGAGGCAGATACATCAGGATATTAAGGGAAAATTTCAAAACCCCTCAAAACTCCTTATTTCTCTTCTTTTTATTGATTTGACTTGGCTTTAACGTCTGGAGAGGATTCTTACTTCTCAATTTCACTTCTATCCAGAATTAGAGGATTTCGTCCATGGGTTTAATTTGTAGCCACACATATCCAAATTATTTCATGCGTTTGAGGCCAGGGAAAGTTATTCATGGCTTTTTATCCTGTGTTTTGGCGCCTGTGTAATCATGGCTGTCATTATTACAAGCCATGCTGTGATGGCAGTGTTTGGTGGGGCATGGGAAATATGGGCTGTGTTTTGAGATGGCAGTAGCTCAGCTGGCTTAGCTTAGCTGAGAATATTTTGGGGGAGGCTGGGCAAAAAGCAATTTAATAATAGAAGACTTTCATCTCTTACTCAAAGAACCTGTTGTTGACAGACAATACTAGACAAGTTCAGGTAAGAAATGAAATGTGATTTTTTTATGCAACAGTATGGGTAACTGACTGCTGCTAAAATTACTAACTCAAGTGACTGACAGAGCTCTTCATGCTGGATTTTACATTTTCTGAACTAGATCTTATCTGTTTGGCTACAGGAATTATTTCAGGGGAATCCTCTAGATAAAGAAGCTAGGCTATCTCACTGGTGCTTTGTGGCTCTTTATTTATTAGAATGCGCTAAATATTCAAGAGAAGAAATCACTGCAATTGTTATATAAAGAAGAACTTTTTCAAGTCTGCAGCCTTCAGACCCACTGGTCTGCTGGTGCCTGCAGGAGTTAGCAAACTGCATATGAAAGAACCACATCGGTGATTAATGAGCTTACTTCGGTGACAAGTCCTAATCAGATTTTCTGGATTTATTTCCTAGTGCATCTCTGGAACTGGGGAGATTGTAAAATTCACATGTCATGCTGTGGACCAGTTTTTCCCAACAGATAGCTCGGGCACCTGAGTGAGTGACAGCAGGAGAGCCAGCTGCTGTACAACAGCTGATCACCAGTTAACAACCTTAGCCTGCAACAAGCCTTAAGGTCATTAGTTAGCTTGGCCTGCTAGGTATGTGCAGAGCTTGTTGGAGCTGTGACAGCTGCCCCAGTGTCCATAAAGGGCATGTGAGTGATGCAGTCAATCCCCTGTTGAGCCTCTTGGGGAGGAGGGACTCCTGCTCTGAAAGGATGCTGTTTAGCATGCACACAACATGAAAAGCTTTGTGTATGTGCACAGGTACAAGGAATTATGGCTAGCATTAAGCTGGAATCTGCTTAATGGTGTTTGTGGCTCTGAATTGCAAAGAGGAGCCTAAAAAATGGCTCAAACTCACTAACACCTTGAACCCCATAAAGAAAAGAGCCCCAACGCTCTGCTCTTCCAAAATCAACTGCCTAAGGCAGGTTTTTCTTTGTACAGGGTGGAGTCCTGCCTATGACTTATGTCTGGAGTCTCACCAGCAATGTTTCATTTCCTTGAACAATAAAATTAAGAAGAAAGCTCCTGCCTTTGCTTGCAATATACATGTAGATTGTGAATGTTGATTTTCTCTTACTGTCATTAATCACACAAAGAAAGTAGATTTTAACAGACAATCAAATTCCTTCTGTATCAAGCCAAGGGGCTGTGATTTCCTCCTTGAGTTTTGTGCATTTTTCTTAAAATGACTCTCTGGCAGAGTTCTTACCTGGCATGGCTCACTGCTGGTGGGAATGTGGTGACGTCAGTTGTTACAAGCTGATTAACAGCCTTGCAGAAGCAGGGTTTTTTTCCAGTCGAAGAATAACTGGCAACATTGGGCCTCTTCTCATACCCAGGAAATTCAGGATATGGTGTAGTTGAGAACAGTCAGTGTTAGGTTAATGGTTGGACTAGATGAACTACAAGGTCTTTTCCAACCTACATGATTCTGTGATTCAGAGTGAAATGGATTGCTTGTTTTTCTGTCTTCTATAAAATAATAATGGAGCAGGGTGCATAAGCCTCCTGGGGCATGGCAAAAAGAGCTTTTATTCCCAGTGTCCTCATTAAGAAGCTGCTTGATTTTAGTTCCAGTTTTGTATTCTCATGGCTTCATATATTCTGTCTTTATTTTTTCCTCTCCGTTCACCCACCCCACTTTCTACAGTTCTCAGAAAGCGGCTTATTGCTTTCTGGAGAAAACAGCGAAGCATCAGAAGGAAGGAAAATCCCTGCAGAATGGGATCTGTTGCATAGTGCATGAGCTCCATATCGGATCAGCTTTGAGAGTGAGAGCTAGAGCAATTTATTGCTTAGGCAACGTGGAGGAAATGACAGGCTACCCTTATATTCCTCCTGCCTTGGAGTCAGTCTGTGATAGCTCAGTCCTTGGTGTCACCCAGCATCAGTGATATGCTGTAGCAGAGAAGACAGCATGCTTCCATCTGTTCAGAGCTGAAGGACTGAAACTGAAACAGACCCAGGCAGGACCTTTGCTGGCGTTCAGGTCAGATCGTGGTGCAGGGATGAAGCAGAGGTATTAAAGCAGAGAGGAGAATTGCTGTGACAATCTCTTGTTGGTATTCTGAATGGCCGTGATTTTTGCCTTGCCCTTTGTCCACCTCTTCTGGACCTGTTTTGAAGGATTAGACCCACTCATGCACTGAGGAAGTTGTGTCTGCTTCTGGAAGGCACAGAGCTTGGGTGATTCCTTAGAGTTCACTGTGTCTTTAAGGCCTGATTGCAAGCCCCTTAATCTAATTCCTGGAGAAAACCAACAGGACTCCACTGGAGGAGCAGAAAGGGCTCTCAGCTGTCTTCCAGCCTACTGCTCAATGTTGCATTTTGCAAGCACTAGAAATGAGCTTGTCAAAGAAACATGCAGGTTGGGAAGGACCTCTGGAAGCCCAACCCTGGCTCAAAGCAAGGCCAGGTTCGTGAGGCTGTGTAGCTGAGGTTTGAATATCCCAGGATATAGATCTTTCATCCTGGCTGGGCGCCAGGTTCAGTGTCAGAGCACTCTTGGGGGAAGATTTTTCCTTAAACTGACCTGGAATTTCTCATGTTCTCACTTGTTCCTGATTCTTCTCTTGTCACTTGGTCCCTGATGATGAATGTAGCGGCTGCTTCTGGTTCTTTGGCCTGCAGCCCCCATCTCCAGGGCTGGGCAGGACCCAGGCGCTCCTGGACAAGCTTCTCCCAGTGGGTCACTCTATCTATCACTACCACATGTGTGGACACTCCTTTCTGGCACAAATCTATCCCTAAAATTTTACTAACAAAATTGGCTTACAGAAAAATTTCAGGTTGCCATGGTGACAAACTTGCTGAAGATAACAGTGTAGGCTACAGACTGCTGTAGAACCAGTCACATGTTCCCTTAGAAAAACATATCTCAAATTTCTTCTGCATATTGTAGCTCTTAATTCAGATACATTTCTCAGAAGGCCATACATCAGCTTATAGCCTCCACCATCTCTGCTTTTGAGAATTTACAATATGTGTTGATATGTGGCCCATGTTACTTATTTCACTGTTGTTAATTTTTCTAGCAGTCTGGGTTTTTGGTTTTTTTGTTTTTTTTTCTTTTACACTAGCATTGACATGACATTTGTGCACATGTGAAGTGTGTTGCATATGCAGGTTTCTTTTTGCAGATTCCTCATGGTGTGATTCTGATGCTAAACAAATTAATAAGCAACTCAGTGAAGCTGAATAAATATTTTCCAAGGCCATGGATGCTTGGTTAGTTCTGTGAAGTATGAGATAAATTTTGAGCTATGACATTTCTCTCCCCTCCCTTTTTTTAAAGTAGATTGGAGAATGAGGAGCATCAAGATTCAGAGATCCAGCATGGGAAGAAAGAACCTGGTGCCATTTCCTTTCCTCTTTTTGTGAAAAACATTTCTGTAATGAAGTGACAGTCTTTCCCTAAACTCACTTTCTGCTGTAATGTCAAAGGGCCGTTGGATGAGCTCATGAGATGCTAAATGCACACGCTTGATAACCACCTTCTGATGTGTTAGAGCTCACTGGGAGGACTGTCTCAGACACCTAGCCTAACTGTGTCAAGTCTGTGTTGTACAATCTCATAATGATGTTATTAAAGGATCGTTATTCCATCTGCTCTGCGTTGCTCTCTAGTTGCTTGTAATTTTCTGTAAGGCCTGTAGCTAATTATTGATTCATTCAAACCAATAAAGGCAATTAATTCCTCTTTCTCTGGGGTGGGACAGCTGTGGACAAGGTGTCTTGCTACAGATCCAAAGCTTGAGTTTTAGCCCACCAGCAATCTAGCTTTAATGGGTGCTTGACAACTAATGTGGGGAGCTGAGGGAAGCTAATGACCCTGATGGTCAGGTCCTAATGACTTTCTGTTTCTCTCCTGCTCTTTTCAGTCTTGCCCCTTTCTCTCCACTTCATGCCACAGAGCCTCCACGCCACCCTTTGGGAAGGGAAATGTTACTGTGCAGTTCTGGGGTTTTCTTGTTTGTTTTTTAAGGCTTTCCCACCAAGTTTGTTCTTTGGTTATGGTTATGGTGTAGGCTGGTATTAGGGGTGTGCTTCTATGCATCCCTCATTCACCTAGTACAGATGTGACCCCACTGGACATATTTGAGTTATCTGTAAACAGGCAATAGAAGCTGCTCCTACAGAAGCTGTCATGTTCATAGTGAAGGTCCTGAAGAGGTGCTTTGCATGTAGCTGGGATAACAGCAAAGCTTCACCCCTATGCTGGGTTAGTCGTGCTGGTGCCTGGATGAGCAGGATTATAAGGACTAAGCAGCCCTGCAGTGTGGGGAGTCTCTCCTGACTGAGCTGCAGACCCTTCAGACTGCACACTGGAGACTCTTGTTGCAGCCAACCTGCTTGGGTGACTTGATTCCCTGAATGTTACATGATGCCGAGATCCCAATGAAATAGGTTTCCTCTTACTGAGCACTGTGAAGCATGGCTTTCCACTGCTTCTGGCTGCAATGCAAAGAAACCAGGTGAGGAATTTGCAATTCTGGGACCAAATGTGTTTTTCTCCCTGTCTTTCTCTATGTTTTTCTTTCCTCGTTTACATCTCCATTTTTCTGGTACGGGGTGGGAAGAGGACTCTGGGGGAAGTGCCTGTTGCCTGATCACTAGAGATCCAGATAGGTGTTTTTTACCTTGCTTATGATGGATTTGTGCCAAACTGGATCAAAATAACAGGTGAATTTTCTGTGGCAGAAACAGTCAAATTAGTTGAATACTTGGCAGTGTCATTTAGTGCTGAAGACATCTTTAAAACCTACAGACATAGCAAAGCTGTCCTCTTTAGGAAGACATATCAGCTGGGTTTTAAGATCTGCTTCCATCCCTGTTCACTCCCACCACACCACACACTGCCTTGGTTTGCAGTTGTGCTGCTGACTCCCTAGTACTCGGCTGTCTTTCTCGGTAAGTGGCGGTCATGGGAGCTGCAGAATTGATTGTTGACTCCTTATCAGTTATGCAACCATCCCGCCTCTCAAAATCAACTGATTTTTCTCTCTCTAAAGCAACTCTCCCATCCAGGTTGACTCTCAGTTAATTTTCCTTACTGATTGCAGCAAGGTAACCTGATTTGTAGGGATTCTATCTCATAAATGTGACAACATGTAGTCAGAGGAGGCTTTGATGATTACCCATAGCAGCAGCAGGGAGTAGAAGGGGGTGAAAGGTGTTGATAAGGTGTGGAGTAGAGGTCCAGCAGAGGAAGGGCTGTTTTCCTTACTCATGGTGGTTTTGTTTTGCCTCTGTCAACAGGACTGGGAACATCACCCCTTCCTTCGTTGTGAATGCATGTCTCCAGAGTCCTCGCATAATCTGTTTCTCTGATGCAGTAGAGTAATTTTTGCTCAGCATCTTCTTCCTAATAAAGGTGACTTCACACCTTTGTGCTGATTTTAGGTAGAACCATGTCTTGCGGGGAACGGCTGAGGGAACTGGGGGGGCTTAGTCTGGAGAAGAGGAGGCTGAGGGGAAACCTCATGGCCCTCTACAACTCCCTGAAAGGAGGGTGCAGAGAGGGGGGATGAGTCTCTTGAACCAAGGAACAAGCACCAGGACAAGAGGGAATGGCCTCAAGCTGCGCCAGGGCAGGGTCAGACTGGCTCTTAGGAAGTATTTCTTTGCAGAAGGGGTTGTTGGGCGTTGGAATGGGCTGCCCAGGGCAGGGGGGGAGTCCCCATCCCTGGAGGGGTTGAAGAGTCGGGTTGACCCAGCGCTGAGGGATCTGGTGGAGTTGAGAACGGTCAGTGTGAGGTTCATGGTTGGACTGGAGGAGCTTCAAGGTCTTTTCCAACCGAGATGATTCTGTGATTCTGTGATTCATGACTCTCCATTTAAAAGCTGGTGGAAAGAAACAGCTTAGCTCCTTTCAGAAACTCCTGAGCTCAAGTGATTGTGGCCTTTCTCTTCTCATGTAGACATGTATGTCTTCCTGTCCTAGACAAAGGCATGAGTGAGCAGAAGAAATTCCTGGGATGTTCCTCTAAGACCTGACTTTGTCTCCTGGAAAGGATGAGGTGGATTGACACATGAGCCTGCTTCAGCTGTGCTTGGACTCTTCCCTATTTCACCCTTGTTTTTCCCAGTTCCCAGCAGACAGTTCTCTTGGCCTAAAAGCAGTCATATTTTGCTGATAGAGCATAGCAGCAGGCCTCTGCATCAGCGAACTAGGTGGGGAGCATGTTTGCTACAAAATCCTTATATCGTGGCTCTGTATGTCAGGGAAAAGAGACAGAAGAGACTACTGAGTTTGGTAGTGGGTCTTTCAAGACCTGGAGTAGAAAACTTGTCTTTGGACTAAGGGTAGGCTAGCCAATGCTGGAATGATGAACAGAGCCTGTCCCTTGCTCTTTCAGGTGCAGTGTGTTTGGGGAAATAACCATCTGTAAGCAAACAAGAGTGGAGCACAGCTTTCCTTCAGGAAGCTACTTTCAGCATCATTAATTTACCTTATCTGCCCTCTGCAGACAGAAGTTCAGTGGCAGGGATCTGTCCCTGCAGGGATTTCCATCACTCATGGTATACGCTGCCAGTACATTGTCACTGGCAGTGCACGGACATTCAGATTATTATACATTCACAGTTACTGTCTGAGCTAAAAAGTCTTACTACTGTTAAAGAATAAAAACCGAGGTTGCCTCTGACCTCCAGATGTGACCCTTGTATAGAAAAGGTCTTCTGCTCTCTTAGCATTGCTAACACAGGTGTCCCACAAGCAAAAACTTCTCAGAAAGCAGGACTTTGCAGTCATGTCCCTTGGGAATGAGGGCAGGAGTCTGTCTGCAGGCACCATTGTAGCACATGCATGGGCTGTAACATCTCCTTTTGATAGCCGTAATGAAAGGCCAGCCCTCTCCAGTATACACGGGACACCTATATGCTAATCATATGCACACTTCTCTAAAAAAAAAAAGCAAAGAAAGCACTTTTTTTCCCCAGCAAAATGGATTACAGGTGCTTTAAGCTCCTTGTTGCATGTATGCAAATACCTTCACACCTAGAAGCTGATGTGGCATCTGCTGTGCAGATGTTTATCTGGCGCTGGGGAGTGATATTTTTCTTTGTCTGCATTATTCAAGTCTTTCGTGGTCTCAAATTGCTGACTCAAGCACTTATTGCTCCAACATACCAATGATAGTTACTACGGATGTTCCCTTCCAACTCCCATGTCCGAGAGTTTGGTCTGAAACACCACAACCGCGTCCAAGAGCAAATCTCTCCTCACTGTGACTAAAGCCTGAAATCCTACAGGGGTCCTGGTTCTGTTTGTGTTCAGCCACGTCCTCACACTTGTGGACTCCCAGCCTCCAAGTACACTGGTGGGCTCCAAAACTGCCTCCCTCAGAGGCAGCAAGCTCAAATGGAGAACTTTATCATCAAGCCCTTTTTGGACTCCTGCACCAAGAAATATTTTGACTCATCCATTCGCATGCTACATTTTCCATGGCCACCCTGCCCAAGCTATTACAGTGGCTTTGTTACGTGAGAACCTATGTTGTATGAGGGACATCAGCATTCTGCGTTTAGCACAGAAAGGAGGAATGCTGCAAACAGCAAGATGCAGAGCGGAGTACACCGAGGAGGAGGCAGGCTCTGTCTAAGCAGACCGCTAGTTTTGTTGTTGGGTTTTGCTTGGAGAGTGAAGATTTATGCAGCAGCAGGGACAGGGAGGGAGCTTTCCCCACACCACTTAGAGATGCTATTTGCAGTGGAAGGAATGTGCAGAGTAGAAATTCTCTTCTTGTAGACTTTGAGGTTGTTCAGAAACTCTTGAGATAGCAAAAACAGGAGCTTTTTCTGAAGGGAGACAGCAAAACCATGGGATATTAGACTGGGGCTTGCTCCCTACAGGGGCTCTGTGGCACTTTGTTTGAGCCTTGCCTCACCAGAAGGTAAAAACATAGTCACCCTCTCAATGCAGAGCATCTGCAGTAGTTGTAGGCTGAGGAAAGAAGTGAGGACTTGTGCTGATTTGGACTCGTGCTATGATTTGGGCAATGAGTAGGAGCTACCCGCTGCAGCTGGGGCAGTGTCAGGAGATCTTCCACACAGTGAGCGTGTCCTATACCTCCAGCACCTCGCTTTGTCCCTGTGGAAGGAGGGAAACTGCTGGTTTTTTACTCTATGAAAAGACAGCAAAACCTGCATTCATGACAAGATCAGTTATTTTATATGCATGTTCCCTTTTATTTTCTGTACACCCCAACAATTTTTTTTGCTGACAGTGTCTGAACAGGAATTCCCATGATGTGGTATGGGTGAAGGACAAACCATACAGTGGTGTTGTAGAAAAACTGGGTTCAGTTCCCTTCTTGCCCTTCAGTCAACACTTGAGGAAAAACAGTGGTATTTGGGCTCCAGGTTGCCACGGCATTTCATTTCCCAGACCGTCTCTTTGCCGTCGTGCCGCAGATGCTCAGTGATAACTGCTGCATATAGTGCTTGACACTGGTATGGTTTGTGCCACCACGGGAAGCGTGCTGGTGTGTTGGCAGCCCCAGAGCAATTCTGTTCATTTCGGCTAGCTGGGAACGGGTAGAATTACCAGCAACTAAGAGGGGTTCAGTGCTATGTGAAACTAGTCTAAAAAAGTTTCTCAAAGGGCAGAGATCATCTCGAGTGAAAGCTGGAGGGAGCCTAGCCCATGTTAGGAAGAAAGTTATTGCTCATCCTGAAGGAATGTGGAGATTTCCTGGCATACACTCTACTGTCAGCAACCTAATCTCAGGTGGGTGACAAACCGGCCTGACCCCTGGATGATCTCTCTGAAGTGAAGGATAGGCCTTAATTGCCAAGCCCGTGTCCTGATTCAGAGTAGTGAGATGCTGGGATCAGAACCTGAGGATTTTCCAGTCTTGACTCCATAGAACGCGCAATTGTCGGTACGTCTGTGAATTCAGCACGGAGTCTTGGGCGGGTTTAAGGAGACACAGCTGTGCTATGGATGGAGCACATCCCTCATGGCAGAATTAGTAGCTAATGCTGAGCATCAGCATTCCTGCCAAGACTGTTTGTGAGCGTGGCTGGCCACTTCTGCTCCTGTTTCCCACCGGTGGTGATGCCCACTAGGTGTCAGAATTGAATAAATGCAAGGCTGGCACAGGGGGGACAGGATCCCGCTTTTCAAATAATTCTGATTTTTTTTTTTTTTCATACTGAATTTCTGGCCTGCTGTGTGATAAAATGACTTTTGGGGAAGGAGGATCTGTTTGTTTAAATGGTGAAGGGAACAGAATAGGAGGAGTAGAAGTAACTGAGACAAAAAATCCTGGCCAGTTTAGAGTGTATGTTTTGTATGTGGGAGCTCAGAGTTTCAATTCTGCTCCCAGCACAACAATGGTTTTGCTATTTACTTCCAAGGACGGTAGACTTTTCCCTGTCCTGCATGACAAACTTATCGTTTTTGATAAAATGATAAAATTTTGATCAAATTTCCCAGCCATCCCTTACCTTGGACTACAGGCTGTAAGGTGCCTTTGGTAAGAAGAAAGCTAGAGAAATGCTGGTTGCAGAAAGGGTTTAATTTTATAGTTTAAGTTTTCTACCTGTTCTTCTCACCCCTGCTTCTCGCTCCCGTCTCTTTTCTTGTTCAAGAGCTCAGCTCATTCACTGCAGCTGATTAACGTTAGCGAGGGCATCATAACAGCTCTGAAGATTGGGCGCATTAATTAATGCTTGCACAACCTGCAAGAAATTTGCTGCTGTCTGCCACTGTGCTTTCTCTTTCAGACCTTCTGCTGGCTTTAAAATCCTCTTTTCCCCTCTTCCCAGGACAAATTGTTGCTTCAGTCTCACGGTGCAGTGGGGACTTTGCAGGAAAGAGAGCACCAGCAAATCACTGGAACCTCAGACCAGTTCTCTTGAATGAGCATCTGCCCATATTGCTGGTGGGGTGTGGTGGTTCAGCTGCCATGTGAAGACCCAAGAAGGTCTCCCAGCTGATCTTGGCCAAGGTGGCATGTTCTTGTAGTTTTCTTCCTGTGGCATTGGCAAGGAAAGCTCATTCTCCTTTATGATGTTCTCACATGCCTTGCTGTCTCAGTCTAGGGTGACCTTGACTGGTCTCAGTCAAGGGTGGCTCAAAACATCTCTCAGGGGAGGAAGCACTATGTTGAGTGACTTGTTGAATGTGCTTGTCCTGGCCGTAGCTGGTTCTTCTCTTCCCAGAATATGATATTTCCTTTCCACTTATCTTGGGTTTTCTTCATACTGTCTCTGTGTCACTTTGTTGGTGACACAAGAACTTACCATTAGCGACCCTCAGTGTACTTAAGAGTCCAGCCCTGTCTTTGTTACTGCTTCTGACTGAGCTGTAGGTCTGAATCTTTAGCAGCAGCAGCCAAACAAAACACTTTCCCTAGCACGAGGAAGAAGCAAAACAGGAATCAATCCTTTACTGAGGGGCTGTGATGCTAATAGCATTAGGTGAATACTTTTTTTTTTTTCCCTCCGTTTGTTGCTCTAGTCCTGTTTGATTCCTCAAGCACTAAAATCCTTGGGGAACTATCAGATTCATTAGTCACTGAGTACCTTGGCACATGCCCTTCCCCATCTTCCAAAACCTGTTTGTTTTTCAGACTGATACTAAAGCGAGATCCATCTGTGCATTTCTGCCTTGGTTGTCAACACGTGTGGCATTTGTTGCAAAGACCAGCAGTGGATTTCTCCCACAGCTTTAGTCCAGGTAACATCAGATGGCTGATAGTGCACTTGGCAGTCCTCCATGTGGTGAAGGCTTCTGAAAAGGTGGTGATGATGTGTCTATGGGCATTGCTTCTTCTCAAGGGAGAAGCAGGGAGTCTGTGCTAGAAAACCAGTGTTAGACCAGGCAAAGGAAGTTTCAAACATGGGTCTTAACTCTTTCAAGGAGTCATGCTCCTGGAACTGGTCTAGATGTTCATTGCAGATTAAGTCAGGGGGAGGTTAAGCTGGAAGAAACGGAGCCCAAGAAGGAAATTAGGATTTCTTGTTGGCCTCCAGAGACCAAAGAGGTTTAGGGCATTAGCTATCTGTGAGACTTGGAGTTGAAGAAGGAGACCACCAGGAAAACCACAGAGCCTGGCAGGGTCCCAGGGATTACAGGCCATGATTAATGAGAATTTAAAAAGAATCTTATGTGCTTTTGGAGACTGAATCTTTTTCTGAGCAGTGGGGAGGTGCTGCTGCTGGCTGAGCCTCTTGATCTGGAATGAATAATGGAGAAAAAAATAACAGCCTCCCAAATTGAAGGCTGTTGATTTAAATGAAAAAAAAAAAAAATCCATGATCTCATCAAAAAGAGGAACTATGCAGAGGACTGTGGGCCAGAAACATTTAAACCTGGAAATTAAAACAGTAAGCCTCATGTCCACACCAAGCATATCAGCTGAATTGATCTTGAAGGTATATTTGGAGTGTAACAATGTAGTGAAGTCTTGCCAGTGCTGTTTCTGCAGAAGAAAGCTCAGAAGTGTTTGGGATGGATCAGGAAAGTAGAAGCCTGATCTAATCTTCCCAAAAGCCTTCTGACAGGCCTTCCTAAAGGAATATTAGAGAAATGAAATAGGCATGATGATACAAGTTGAAGAAGTGTTACAGCTCAAAAACCGTCACAGATGTAATTACAAAGTGAGTGGAGGGCACTTGACAAGTGCAGCTGGAGCAGAGGTGGTTGGTGCAGACGACCTGTTCTGTTGGTGCCCTTACAAACATTCTAGAATAAGGCTGCAGACGCCTGTGTGTTACTGGGATGGGGCAGCAAAGGCTCAATAATCTTTTCTGTGAGTGTTTTAATTTTCTTTCCTGTTTGAATACTGAAGGCAGTCTTGGTCACCAGTGAGAAATCTTCATTAAGTAGGTTTGCCAGGTATTTTGTGAAATCAAGATGGGGAAAAAAACCAAACCAGACAACCCTGGGATGGTCTCTGATACAGAGGCTACTAAGGAATATTTTTATAGCTTTCCTGCTTAGTGGAACTGTCTTGCAGAGTATTTTGAGGGGAAGAAACACTGACTGTAAGAAATGCTAGAACTGACTGCAAGAGCCTTTGACTTGTTTGGTTTTGTAAGCTGGTTAAAACTGTTGTTTTATTAATTGCAAACTTTTTATCGTCTTGGAAAGAACTGAAATAAACCCTTGTCCATGGAATTGTTTTCGGTTTCTTGAGCTCCTAAATGCTTTTAAAGGATTCACAGGTCCTGATGGTGAATTTTCTGGAACAGGCATTATCAAAAGATAACCCAGGCCTCACACCATGTTTCCTAGCAGAAAGAAAATCATTCAAATAGATGAGGTTATTGCATCCAGAAAGACTGTCACAAGAACAGGAGCAGTGTTCAAAGCCTGCCTCTTTCAAAGGGTCGAAGCAGTGGATCTGTGCATCTGCAATGTGTTCAGTGAACCAGAACACAGCCTTTTGTCCAAAAAGCTTACGTGCCAAAGCCTGCAAATATATCTGCTGAAGTGGGGGTGTCTGGGGAAAGACCCGAAGTGAATGGTTGGGTGCTGTTGCTGTTTGCCTGTGGTTTAAAGAGTGTCACAGGTTTAGTTCTTTCACTGAAAGAGGATGGAACAAAAGCCTGAAGCTGAAATATTAGGCCTTGGGTTTCTGCCCCAATTACATGACTGAATCTTCTTTAAAATGACTATTCATTATGCCTATTTCATAATGAAATTACTATTTCGTTGCTATCTGCCGTTGCACAACAGGCTGTGTTCTGACACTTCTGAATTTCTTGTCTCTGGCTGAAATAACTCTGCAAAAAGTTGCCAATAATCTAGTTTCCCTAAAAATCCTATTTTTAGGAGAACTTACTATTTATTGAAAATGTTGCATGGTCCCCCTGTGAACAAAAGCACAGATACTCAGCATGGTGCTCATCCTGTCATCGACTGACATTTGCGGTTTTGGCTCTGCTGGAGAAGAGCAACTTGAAGCAGAGGGCTGGAGTTCCACAGGGACATGCTGGTAGGCTGGAGTCTGCCATGGTTTGAATGTGAATGCTGCTGGCAAGGCAGGAGACTCCATCTGTTTTGTATTCGTACCCATGCTCTGAGGATAAGGCAGGGCTCTGGGCTTGGCCTTGCAGGGGCTTCAAAAGCCAACGTGCCCAAGAACCTGGCTTGTAGGATTGGAGTGTGATCTCTGCAACGTGCACCTCCGAGCAGCCAGAGAAATTGCAGGACTCAGATTTGGGTTTTAAAGCTCTCTCTTTGTCTAAAGTACTTGATGCTGGGGCTATCAATTTAAGGATAAGGCATCTGTGAGACCTGGTGTTAGTGTTTTTCCTTCCGACCCTGAGCACTCTCAGATCTACCCGCCTTTATACAGCCCTGGTATGTGCAGTGGTGGAAGGAAGTGGGCTTGTTTCATCTGGTAGCTGTCAGATCCAAGGGCCGATTTGGCAAAAGAGGGGGTTTCTTGTGCTTGGGCCTCCTCTTTCCTTCTAGAGAGAAGGAGAAACAGAAGAGATCTGTGTTTGCAGGAAGAGCTGCTTTTCAGTTCCCAACTAAAGGGAGGCATGAAGGCTTTCTTTGCCCATATGTGTGACTTGCCAAGAGTGGGAAATTTACTCTTTAGCAGCCCATGACATATGGCAGAATTCAGTAAAGGCTAAGCTGAAAGCCTTGTAAGCACTTTCTCTTGTCCTTCTCCGAATGTCTTCTCTCTTACCTGCTGTCCCTGTGAGTGCGGAGTATGACGTGACTGCTGTGCCGCTGGTGTCCTCAAAATACACCTCCCCAGCCCATAATGTGTTAAAAAATATTGCAACGGCTCATTGCAAAGTTGGTAAATGATGTTCTGAATGGCTGAGCCTGGCATGGGCCAATATTCTTTGCCAGTTTCCCTTGCGCTAATCCCAATTAATGTAACCACAGGACATGCTGTTGCACGAAGATACAGTGAACAAATGCTTTGCAATGATTAGGGACCCGTACACACTTGCTAGTGTGGAGTGCTGCCCAGTTTGAAGTTACTTGCTCTTTTGAGTCCACTTTTAGAGTAGAATTAAAGAAGTCAGCCACCATCTGGTTCCAAGACACTGAGTTTAGCAAAAACAATAAAAAAGTCTGGCTCCCGTCTTTTCTCCCCCCTCATCCTGCTCTTCACTGATCAGGGACAGCCAGTTCAAATGTGCAAGTAAAATGCGAGCTGAAAACATGAAAGGCAGGGAGACAAGGCAGCTCTGAAACTAGGTTAGAGATGAAATGAGCCTGAAATTTGGCAGCTGTAGGCAAGGCTGGGTGGCCCTAGGGAAATGGCTCAAAATGATTGATGAAATAAATGATTAATGAAATGGTGTGATCAGCCTATCACGGGATTGCATTGCTGTTTGGTTCCCAAAGACAGAAACTGAGAGGAGCCATGTGGGTGTGAATGATGTAGAGGAAAGTGTGCAAGAGCAGCATCTCCCAGAAGACAAGTAGATCCCTCAAGTCAACCTCGCATTGACTTTATTGCACCCCACGAGGTCTAAAATATGCCCCTTGCTAATACCCTGTTCAGAGGACTGAGTCACCATTTGGTATTGAGATTTACCATCTGCACAGCTATCCTTTCTCTGTTTAGGCAGCTCAAAAAGAAGACATATCATTTTATGCATTGGTATTTGCTTATCTTTGCTGCCATCCACTGAACACCTGGGCAGAGCAAGTTTTGTGGTGTATCAGGAGTATCAGGTCTCCTGGGCTTCCAATGGCTTTTTGTATAGGGGCAGTAACAACCTTGGGGGTTCAGATCTCATTCTGCTTTTTCCTGGCAGATTCTTATTTCAGGGAAGCAGAATGTTGGTGTGAGTTGTTCAAAGAACAGCTAATCTGTCATGCCGATAGTTGTGTCAGTGTGGTCTAAATAAGAGATCAATCTATGTTTACACCCCCCGCCAACTTCTCAGAGAGAGATTTCAGAACTTGGAGAGTGGCTTGTGGGAACTTGTTGCATCTGCCATTTGATTAATAGATTCAGACTTTGGAATGACATAATTATGCCCTCAAGGTGTTGGTTTTGTTTTGTTTTGTTTTGTTTTTTTTTCCCCAGTTAAAAACACAAATAGATCACTGCTGCTCAGGTCCAAATGTCTACAGTGCAAAATACTGCCAATCAGACTCCTGTTCATTAGGAGTTAGCTTGAAGAACCAGTGTCTTTGGACCCATCAGATGACTTCTTTATTTCCAGAATTGCAGACGCATGCGTTGGCTTTCCATGGCTAGCATGTCCTAACAAGTGGCCACCTCCTACTGTACAAGCTTATAGCAAAAGCCGCACCAGGAAGATGTAATTTCTCCCAGAAATTGCAGCACCTTCTGGTTATTTAATGCTAACTGGCTGGGATGGCTGGAGAGTAAATACGTATGTGTATGTATACACATCTAGATATAAATGTGGCTATCTTTAATATCTACAAGATTTTCTTCTCCCCTTTCGCTCTGCAGTTCTCCAGCTGTTGTTGTTTAGGAGGACACTGTTGTATAGAAACCATGCAGTATAGAAATGCCAAATTTCTTCACCTTTTCCTTTCTGACATGAGTGACTTCTTCAGCACAGCCTGGTAGCTGCAGTGGTATTCTGAGCAACACCAGTCTGGGCTTTGTTCCTGCTTTTGCTGGTAAACAAAGAGGCAGCTAGCTTTGCAGCCCCATATTGATTCCAAGAGCTGCACAGGGAAAAAGAGCTCTGTATGAAGGTTGATTATTTCCCTAAGGGCAATAAACTTACATGGAATGGATTGCCAAAGGACTAAAAGTTGGATTTTTAAGCAGTCCTGAATTTAGTCCTGGGTAGCTGTGCTATAGAAATGGGGTATGCTCAGTCTTTTGTAACTGTGAGTGGAGAGCTTGTAGTGTTGGTTACTCGCTAGGCTAGATGTAAGCTCTGGTCTGACCTGGAGAAAGGTTAAGGAAAAAACCCCATATTCCTGTGTGTCTGTGTTTTGCTCTTTCTTTTCTTTTTCTTAACAGCAAGACTGCGTTTTGGGGAGTGTATGCTCTTTCAAAGGCTTAGATGGGACTCTTGGGCTGGGTGACATCACCATTTAAATGCTGAGGTGGATTTCAGGTACTTGTTAATTTGGTGAGCATGAAGTCATGAGCTGGTGAACTTGGCTGACCTTCTGCAAGCCACTGACATCAGGAGATAAAGACCTCTTATGAAACCACTAGGTGTTACACAAGAGCCATTCCCTTCTCTCAGTCCTGCTGACAACAAGGCTGTTTGGGTGGGTCCTTGACAAAACTTTGTGGGACTTTTGTGAACAATTACCCATAATGGTTTGCCTCCAAGGAAACTTGCTCTGATTCCTGCCATGCACTTGGGCTATGTTAATATCAGTGGGGCAGTGTGGCCATGCCTCTTTTTGGCTGACCATCAAGAGGCATGCATCCAAATGTGACTTCCTTTGGTCCTCAGGAAAGCCAGACCTTGCAGCCTTTCCTTCGCTGCAAAGGCGTCTTTTGCTGAAATAACCAGGTAATTGTCTTCAACTGAAACCTCCAGGGCATGGAAAGCTACCAAGTGTCATGTCATCAAGACTCTAATGTTGGATTGCTGCTGAGCAGGCTGGAAAGCCCTTGAGACTGAAAATCTCTAAGATGTGTCATCATCATGAGACAGAGAGAGAAAAAAAAAGAGCTGTAGAGAAGCCAGGCGCACTGGTCTCTTCTTGGATGGCACTGGTAGAGATTCTGTGGCACAAGGAAGCCATCTTGTTTTCCTGCAGGACTGCTTTCCTGTCAGGTCTTGGGAGCAGAGAAGCCTTAGGAGGAATGTCATAGACCAATTTCTTGCTCTCAGACTCTCTTCAACCATTCCCTGGCTTCTGCAAGGGCACATCTTGCAGGCTCACTGGCATGCTGGGAATACAAAAGGTAACGCTCAGCTGCTCTTCATGCTCTTTTCCCTGCCTGTCCTCTTTTTGTTCTGATGGCTATGACACGTACATCTCAGGGCACTGGGAATCCTGACAGTTGCTGAATTTGGTTTCAGAAGCCAGGCTGCACTTGTGATTTGAGGTTTCTTTGCGTAAAGCGAAGGATGGAAAAAAGCATTTTTTTAAAAAAGGTAGTTTATTAGAAGAAAACGGTGTAGAACAAAATAAAACGGTATACTGAAAGAGATTGACAAGGTGGTTTCATCAGCTGCTTGCTCTCACAATAAGTATATACTTTTTTATCAAAAACTAAAAAGCTTTTCCAAGCGAAAGGTATCTCCAGTGCAGCATGCTGCACCTTGGCTTCTCTTGGTTTAAGTGAAAGGCAGTGATGACTGCTTCTCTGAAAGCAGCAGTGAACAAGCCAGTTCTGCTGCCTGCAGATTCCCAGGGAAAAGGCATTGTGCAAATGTCAGAAGAGTATCTCAAGACTTGAAAAAGCAGCTGTCACTGCTTTCCCCTTAACGTGAAAAAATATGCAGGGGGTGGGGAGAGGATAGGACAGACAAAAACTGAACTCCAAGCCAGAAGTAGGTGTACCTCTGAAAGCAGTTTTCTGATCAAGAGGTCACTTTCTCTCCATATGTGGTGAGTTGAGCCTGGCCAGCTGCCAGCCACCTTCCCAGATGCTCTGTCACTGCTCCTCCTTGGCAGGACAGAGGGAGAAAATAAGATGGAAAGCTCACGGGTCAAGATAAAGATATGGAGATCATTTACCAGTTACTGTCATGGACAAAACAGATTTGCCTTGGGGGAAATTAATTTACTGCCAATTAAGATAGATTTGGATAGTGAGAAACAAAGACAAAAATTAAAACAACACATTCTCCCCACCCCCTCTTTTCTGACGTTCATCTTCACTCCTTCATTCCCGACTCCTTTACCTCCCCTGTCCCCTGAGGGATTGGGAGAGGTTGTGGTCAGCCCATAATAGCTTCTCTCTGCCAATCCTTCCTCCTCACACTTTTTCTCTGCTCCAGTGTCGATCCTTCCCATGGGCTACTGTCCTTCACGATAAACATGCTTCTACGTGGGCTCTCCATGGGCTTCAGTTCCTTCAGGAAACATCTGACTGCTCTGGCGTGGGGTCCTCCAATGGGCTGCAGTGTGGACATCTGCCCCACCATGGTCTGCAGGGAAATACCTGCTTCCCTGTGGTCTCTCCATGGGCTGCAACCCTTCCCCCTCCTTATTCTCTGGCCCTGGTGTCCACATGGTTTTTTTTTCCCCCTCACTGCTCTCTGACATTTTTTGCCCATTCTTAAATATGTCATCCCAGAGGTGCCGATGGGCTCAGCTGTGTCTGGAGGTGTGTCAGGCGCCTTGCCTCTTACACCCAACACACCGCATGTGCAATAATCGCTTCAATGCAAGATTCCCCAAAGCTCCTGCATCAGTTGTGGCCTCTCAGCCTTACTGGAATGTTTTTGCACATCAGCCTCTGGTGCTTTGTTGATCCAGGCAGCGTGCTTTTACAGTTGCACTCTGCACCCAGCGCCTGCTGAGTACTGGTCAGAGGCAGGAGAGCAGCTACAACGGTAGAGAATAATGGCCTGAGACATCAGAAATCTAGACTGTGGGAAAATGAATTTGCCCCTTGGGGCTTTAATTTCTGAGTCCAATGGAGGAAACAACATTGACCTTCTTTTGTGAAATATTTGGGCTTCAACTGGTAACTGTCCTAATTGAGGGTGTAGTGAGATTGCCAAGTTATTTAAAATTCCTATTTCCCTGTTCATTCTGGCCTTGCAATGTAGTGTTTAATAAATCCTTTACAACACTGAGAGTTAAAGACAGTTTAATAGGTTGTCACTTCAAGTTTATGTTATTTTAGCATTTGCATAACTGCATTCAAGATTTTGGCACTTAACCCGAAGCCACCATAGAAGTTTAAGCTTCTTGGCTCACCCAGCAACAGAAAGCAGGGTTGGGGGTAGATTGCAAGGGTTGATTTTCCTGTGGGGTAGGCAGGAGTGTTCTCCATGCTGGTAAAAATAGACTGCTTCTAGTTCAGCTAGGCTAGCGTATCTGAAGCAAACGCAAGTCTGTGGTCCTCCCACTTCTCTTCTTTCCTGGCAGCTACTACAGCAGTAACAGCTGCTTGTGGGCCTTAGCTGTAAGAGCTGCTTCTTCAGTCCAGGCAGCTGAGATCTTGTTCCAGAACAGGAAAATCTGGGCCCAATTCATCATCTGTGTTAAATGTGCCCAAGTCACATCGTACCAAGTTGAGCTCGATGGCTCACTGAAGAAAACCTCCAAGTCTCTGGAACTTTCCAGTACTTCAGTTGGGTATCCGGAGTAAAGAACCTTTTTATCTTCCTCCTGGTTTTGTTTTCCTTGATGAGCCGTCAGCCACGTTTTGTCAGGAAAATGTGTTTTAAGAACACAGTCTGCAATATCTTGGATGTAGACCCAGCTTTTTGTTTAGAAGGAGTTTTTTGGATATGCCAGTCAGAACTGGCTGAGGCTTCCAAAAGATTTGTAAACACCTAGAGTAACCAGTGCCCTGATTTAAAATCAGAAAATGCATAGAGCAAAAACCAGACGTGTGCAATACAAGATGCATGCTCCAAGCATCTCATATTGCATACAGACTTCAAAAGCACATTAGATAGATGGCAGAAAAAACGATTTGTAATTACTTCTCGATGGTGTCTTTCTGGATGAGGCAGCAAAGTGCTGAGTTTGACAGTAGTACTGTTGAAATAAAGGGGAGTAGAATACCAGGAAAATGCTGGAAGCAAAATGAACTGGGAGTTTTCATAACCAGAGTCTGAAAGAAGCTGAACTCCAAACAGTGATGCAGGTCTGTCTCACAGAGCTTGAGATGTTTTCTGCCTGCCAGAAGAGGATGAAAAAGGATCTTTGTTACGGAATGGATATTGAGCTGCCATTTATGGAGATTTTCTCACCTGTGATTGTCCTGAGATCACCTTTGTCAGCTGGTTTCTAAATCTTAGAGAAGAACTTCCTTCCCAAACCCCTGACTTGAGCTTTAGAAGTATATAGTGCTCTGTTTCCCCTTGTCTCTGTTATATTATGCCGCATTGCTATTCATGTATCTAACCTTACTGAGGTTGTTCTAAAATCCACAGTAAACATTTTTATTTAGTCTATCAATGTGAATGCATAGGCACTTTTCTTACTGTAAGGCAGATTCCTTAAACTCTTCCAGTTCCTGGCTTATTTCTAGGAAACAGCAGGTGTCTAGTCAGAAAAACACCACCAATAGAGCCCATTTGCCATCTTGTTTTCTGACAATTTTCCCACATTTGAAAAATCTTTCAGAGAGCTCTTTTAAAACCATTTTTGGAGACACTTCAGCTTAATCTTGACCTCAAAATATCTGACTGAGCCAATATCAGATTTGATACTCTTCAAGGGGTTTTTTTTCAGTTTTTTTTTTTTTTTCGTATGGAAACCTGACACTTCCTCTTAGCACCAGCTGTGATGAAGGAGATTTCTTAGGATTTCTGTAGGAAAATGCTCCCTGCTAATGTGTTAGGAGGATGGTAACAGCTGCTGTGAATTGGCAGGGCCCCTGGAGGCTCCTGGAGTTCAGACAGTAAGCCCAGAACAAGACAAGAGAAGGTGAAGCCAGCAGCTGGAGGAATGTGGAGAATGAAAACAAATGAAGAATAACCTTTAGTCATGCCAGATATGAATGTGAACACTCTGTATCACTGACATCAAAATAAAAGCGGGAAATGAATGAGCTAATGAGATGCTGAAATTAATGCAACATGCAAGAATGCCGCTGATCCAGAGCAGCTTGCTGAGCAGGGATGGAAAGCAGGTAAAAGTTGAAGTGAGGTGATGGTTTCAGAAATAGCTCCCACCTTATCTTTTGAGCACTCTTGCAAAGCCTTTGTTGAATTAGAGAGGCTTGAAGTGTGTATCCTATCTTGCATGCGCGTGTTTGCTGTTGTTTGTGTTCTCTGATTTTAAATTATTCAGGCTGAATGGAATAGCAGCTTGTTAAACAAGAAGCCTGTTAGAGAGCGAGACCTGTGCTCAGAAGAAGGCAGAGGGAAAGGATCGGTGGAGCTGTGGTGGCCCCTTCATGTGGCTTTGATCCTAGCCTTGATACCAAGACATGGGGAGGAAATGTGAAAGTCCAAGGCTGGCCACGTCCTTGGCACAGCCTTTCCCCATTTGCTCCCCTGGAGCAATTGATACCTTTCCATAGCAGAAACAACTGCTGCTGCAGTGCTGTCACTCCTGCACATCCAGAAAGGGTTCTGGTTTCATTACCCTGAGAATGACTCAAGCAGACACTAAAATTTGACCCATGGCTCAGAAACTTGAGAAGTAAATGAGCCTAAATGTATATTTTTAACTTTCTCTGCATTCATCAGAGTTAAAAGCTGAACATTCTCTGCATGAAAGCGGAAATTTTGTTGATTGCTTGAGTCAGAAGTGGAGAAAAAGAACCTCTCTTCCCCTTCCTTAACCATCAATGACAGACTGTAATTGTAACAGTGTGAACATTGACATCTACTACTGCATTGCCAACCAGAGCTGCTAGGACTCGCTTCTTCCAATGTTTAGTTCTTACCAGGCTGCGACATGTGAAAGGGTTTGCAGTGCTCACCCGAGGGGTTGGGCTATGCGTAGGATGTCTCTACCCTGCAGCAGCACTGGCTGACCTTGATTGCACATGGGTGTGGGATGTGGTTTTGGAGGTGCTGTGGAAGCCCTGTGTTTGGAATACTGCTGCTCACCATCTCGCTGGGAGTCAGTGGCAGATGGCAGTAAGCATCAGTTGCTGGTCTCCAACTGCACAGTAGCAGCTTCTCTTATTTCTAGCCTTTTCACACCAGATGTGTACAGCAATGGATAGTCTCGGGTCTGACCTAGTACAGCCCCCAGAAGCTTCCTGCAGTAGTTAATTTTCCTCAAATTCTTCATAGCATTAGCAGCCTGTTTAAATAGTGGTCATGTCTCAGACTTTTGGGGGTGGATGATAGAGGCTGCTGTAAGTGGTGTGACTTCAATAAATAGCTGGGACAGAGTTGGACTCAATGCAGAAATACCACTAGAGCTATCAAGTATATGGGTTGTCTGCCTTCAGCAACCTTCAGAATTTTTCTGCCCCAAGATAAACTTTTATCGTGCAGTATGAATCAGTCGTGCCCTTAAAAAAGCAAGCAAACCCATAAAATTTGAGTCATCGCTCTTTGCCTGCAGTCATATCCTGGTAAGGCCAATACAAGTGGCTGTCAAATGGGGCGAAGCATCACTTGCATCTATGAGTCTCTCTATACACTTCAGTCATGTTGGGAAGTAGGGGAAACTACCCCTAGCCTGGGCTCCCTATCCTCCTGGCAGGAGCCTTTTTGTAAAGTGTTGAGATCATATGGAGAGTGACCGTGCATACATAAGTTTCTGGTAATTCCTGTTTCACCCTTTAATTAACCGGTTTTCCAGTAGTGTTTTTACCCACCCAGTTATGTACCAGTTAAAATTTACCTCTGCAAAACCAAACTTGTTTCCCTGTATATCAACCAAGAAATGCTCGGACTTCTGAGTGCGAGTCAGTAAAGCTCTTGTGGGGGTAGAGATGCTGATTCCCGTGGACAAACCCAGCACCATCCTGTGCTGACATTTCTGGCTCATGTCTGACTGTGAAGAATAAGTCAAACCAAGCTCTAACAAGCTGTAATACCTATCATTACTCTTATCTGGAAATGGTGTTGAGGAGCGACTGTCAAATATCCCGTTACACTTACAGTCCCAATTCCGCTTCAGCTTTCTGAAAGCAAACCATTTTGTGTCACATGTAAACTCTCTATTTTGGGTTATGTGGTTGCATGCTGTTTTTCCAGTAAGTCACAGAAAAGTAAAAAAAAAAAGCTACCCAAAAGTTTTACACTTCAAACTTGACTAGTTGTTCCAAAATCAGGGTCAGCTTTGCTGCCTGTCACTTTTCAGCCAAGGTGATAAAATGCACTTGGACAGGGATTTTGAAAGCTTTCTTTGCAGCAGTAATTGTGGGAACTTGGATTCTGCAGGACCCAAATGCCAAGCAGCCTGCAAGGAGTCTTGAAATCACCTTTGATATGCGAGGGCTCCTTCTACATGAAAGATTGTGAAATCTGCCTGAGACATCAGCAGTTTTCCCACGAGGAACTTGGTCAGCAGGGAGGATGCTGTATGCCCTTGTCACCTTGTGTAGGCTGTAATAAATGCCAGGGGCAGCTGCGTGCTTAAGGTACAGATCCCCAAAGAGCATTGAACAAAGTCAACTCATGGTCCACAACCCGTTCCTACCCAGGAAAAGCACTCACTGAGCAGAAACCTCTGGATGACATGCCTAACTCCAGTCTTTCTCACAGTTCTCAGCAAGATTTTTGGACATCCTTATTCCTTCCTTCGTTTAATGCAATAGTGAGACCTTTGCCTCCCACAGTTGTCTTCTAGTGTGGTATCTTGCAAATGGTGGGAAGATGTTTTGTGTGTCCTGTGGGTGTTTTGGCAGAGAGTAACCAGGGTTTTGATACAGTTTACAGCAGGTTTCTGAGAGACATCTCTAGGGAAGGAGCAAAACTCAGCATCCCTGGCACTCTTTGGGGTGTTTCAAATGACTTTAGCACCAAAATGATCTTGTCTTTTGAGGACTTAAGTGGGGTGAGACTAACCTGGGCACCTACCTGTGTAACTGGAGAATGACCCTTCTGTAATGCATGTAGCTAGAGGGGCTTTTCCACTTGCCAAATTATTGCTTAACACTCTGATTTGTTACTCAAATTAGAGCTTTACATTACTTATTAATTTATGCTACTTATTAATTAACAGCAATAACCAATTGCACTGTAAGATAATTATTTTGTCCAATAACAAAATACTTTCCAGGAACTCTCAACTTTTATATCAGCTTGCCCCTGGCTTCTCTGCTGCTTTCTTTCAAACTTGACAGCTATCAGTGGCTTTGTAGAGGCTTTTTCATATGAATGTTTGTTGTCACGCTTCTGCGATGATTGCTCCTCTGAGCTAATACAACCGAGTGTGTTCCCTGAAGGTCTCACTGAGACCTGTTCATGCAGCTTAGACTCTGTAGCTGTCGGGTATTTCAAAGATGCATAAGCAATTGCTGTGCTTCTGAACTATTTATTTCCTGCTCGACTGTGGGTTTTGTGGTGGATTTTTTTCTTTGTTCTCTTTTTTATTTATTTGGGGAGTTGTGAAATTCTCACTGGAAAAGTGCTAGTGGAGAGCAGAGCTGAATTTTAATTCTGCCCATCACTGGCTTGATATATGGGCTTGAAAAAGTCATCTAACCTGGCTGGGCTTGAAGCTGTGTCAACACATTGAAAAGCACTAATTGAAAGCACTGTAATTAGAAAAAGATATCCTGGGAGATTTTCAGGATGCTTCTTATATTTTAATATAGGAAGAAGGAGAATGCCAAAGGGACGTACAGTACCTTATAGGAATAACTGCAAGAAATCCTAGGTGGAAAATTAGAAGCACAACCTTTGTAATCTTACCAAAATAGCAGTAGGGAGCATTGCTGAGAGCTGTCTGTGAGGGAGGATCCAATGCGTGTCAGATCCTTGCTTCAAGTTGACAGCTCGGCTCTAGCCGTGCCTGCCTTTCTGTGCTGCTTTCTTCAGTGTCCCACCCGGTGCTAACTCTGCTGAGGCTTCCTCCAGTGCAGAGAACATGCCAAGTGGACATTTTTAGCTTATTTATTGAACACTAGGAAGAGGATTTATAATTTTTTTTTTTTTTTAAATGCACCTTTCCAGTATCTTCCAGCCATACAGCTTACACCGTAGAAATTGAAATGCAAACTCGGAGCTTCTTGCAAGCTTTTGAACTGCTAGGGACATCTGTTGTTAGTGCCATGGGCAGGCTCTGGAACAGACAGCGCTGCTGACAGCAGACAGGAGAAGATCTGTCCGGACAGCGTTAATCACAGTCTTTGGCAGGCTGAGTATTTGAAGCCAAGCACAGATGGCTGCCCATTCTGCACTCACTTCCTTCAAGTATGAACTTGCCATTATTTGTAGCTTGGTGGTATTTTGTGAATCTATCTCATTTTAGCACATTTTTTGTCTCATGCTCTCACCAGACAAGGATTGCCATAGTTCTCCTCTACAGTGACACTGAACTGGCAGCTCAAATTTGATTCCCCACTGTGCTTCTCTCCCATGTTGAGGTAGGATGTCTGTCCTTGTGGCTGGCATCTCATGCCATTTAAATGCTTTTTGTCTGAAGGGGCTCTGCTTTACAAGAGAAATAGATCTCTTTCAGCTTGAGTAATACTTCTGTATCTTCTTTCATCTCAATCAAAATATCCCTGGGAACTTGATTAGGAGGAAATGTAAAGCAGATCATCGATGAAAATATTCTTTAATGGCTTCGCATCTGGAAATGATCCTAGAAATATCATTGTTCACTGACAACTGATTAAGAGAAACTCTTCGCATCGTCATTAACACACCTGACTGATCAGCTGTGTTAATGCTTTCTTCAGGGTAACAGAGGAGGCAAGTCAAATCTCACAGCACGTTTTCAAAGTCTCTGTCTAACAGAAATGTAGCTGTGAAGGTCGTCATCTCAGTTGCCTAATCTGAGTGGTGCTATCACATCAGCTAGGCACTTAGAGCTTTCCTGCTGTTAAGACCCTAAGTGGACAATGGAGATCTCAGCCAACTCCTCCCGTACTCCCACACTGTTGTTACCCAGGCCAGTTTTAATTCACTAGCACCTGTTGGAATAACGCTTTATATCTTTTATTACTTCCGAGATGGAAGTAGTTTGTTTTAGCCCAACGGCTGCTCTTTGAATACAGATGAATCCTTTATTGATCCCTTTGTGTTAAGCGATTCATACTGTGTGCGGGTGCCCAGGATCTGACAGCAGGGGCTGCACCTCTGGGAAAATGACATTTAAGCAAGGGCAAACACACCTGAGAGCAGTAAGGAGTGGAGAGAAAAGGTGAGGAGTGATCAGTCTGAAAAGCTAGTATTAGCAGTCTATGTGTAAGGAACAGACTCTCAGTGAAACAGCTTTAGTGCAGAATTTCTAGGTGCTGGCTAAACTGGCTGGTAACTTGTTCAAATAAAACTACCCAAAGTGCATGTATGATTGTAAGCTCTGTACTTGCATGTTTACAAAGTACCTAATGTAAAGATGTTGTTCTGTCGAGGACGATCCTATTCATCGCTATCAAAATGCTGATCTCTTTTTGTAAAGGTAAGTCTGTGTGTGTATATACATGCCTCTGTGTGTGCATGTAAAATGAAATTAAGCAGAGAGGGTTTGCTTGCTGATTAAAATCAGTGTCTATAAATAATTCTAATGTTAAATGCTGCCTGTGCCCTGCAGAGTTGTCAGTTGATGTATTCTGTTAGTTCAGCACTTAAATAGGAGTCTTAAGTGAATCATTGTTTGAGTGGTGGCTAACTCACCATCCATAGCCCGGGGGAATATAGGGCGGTATTGCATATAGCCCTGGTATCAAAGTCCAGCTGTGGCAGAATAGCAGAATAATAGCAGAAAATACCCCTCCTGCTTCAAATCTGGGAAGGCTCAGTGACCGGTTTCTTGGTGGAGCGCTCTGTTGGCGTGGGACTGCATCACCACGCCGAGCAGCCTGCTGGGACCCCGGCTCTCCACAGCCTCCCTGCGCAGCCAGGAAAGCTTCTTCCAGTGCTCCACATCCGTGTTTCACCAAATTATGCCCTTCAGTACTTCTTCTTGCAATGATTACTCACTCCAACAAGATGCATAAAGACCTTCAAGGATTGTAATTGTTCTGGAACAAATACACGATATCTACTGGAAAAGGAAGGATGTGAGTTATTTTGTAGCATGATATTTCTTCATTCAAAAGCATCACTTTTGCAGGCAATTACACTGTGCTAGCAGAACAAATTAGAGTGAGCAGTTGATAAAATTCATAATTAATGAGCTTTGGCTACCACAGTGCTGATTCTGTTCAAAATAAGCTCACATTCCACACTTGCTTTTCTAAATACTAATGAGTCTGCCATTAGTAAAATCAAATGTCATTTAGACATATATAGCCTAGGGGGAAAGTACATTCTTCAGCTGTTTAGTACCTGTCCCAGTCTGTTTTCAGGGATACATTGATTTTGGGCACAAAGCAGTAAGAAGAAAAACTTTCTTCCCTATTCTATCTAAAATGCTGTCTGTAAGAAAAGACCAACTTATATCAGATGAATACCTAAAGCATGAAATGGACAGAGATGCCTGTGTGACGGGCTGTCTCATTTGAAATCTGCATCTCCCTCCCGTTGTTTTCCTCTTTCCCAGAGGAAATATCTACAGACCTTTTCTGTGGCTTGCCTGGAGACATCTCTTCCCAGCCAGGTAACAGTGGAAGTGGTGGGCTAGGAGGATTAGAAAGGCTTTGAGCTCTCCATGCAAAGGGGGAGAGTAGTTTTGAAGAACCTTCACCATAAGAGCCTTGGAGAAGATACCCACAGAAATACCAGACTCTTGACCTAAAGAAGGAACGCCAAGCAGTGCAGGAGACAGCATAGAGAAGGAGATACCACTTTCCATGCTGGAGTCAGCAGTGGAGAACATCACCCTGCCTCTTTCTGCTGCGTTTTGCAATGCGTGACGTGGTAATTGAAGCTGATAAAACTGCAGGACAAAATCTTCCCTGGCCTTATAGGCTTTCTTTGGCATTTCTTGCTCTCCCATTTGAGTCATAATACAGGAAAACTGACAAGCTTCAGACAGTGGTAGCAACAAGTCCTGCCTCATTTTGTCAGTGACAGCAGTTGAAGAAGTGGCCAAAGGTGGTGGTTGTGTTGCTTTTAAGCAGTACTAGCTGGTCCTGCAAAGCAACTGGGAGATATTATAGATATTTGTATAGGTATTCATGTACATTGCCTGGTGCTATGATGCTGTGTTGCCTCCTTCTCCCCAGAGCAACCTTATTTTGTTCCCACAAATGGCCACTAGAAACCTGTTGTGCTGGGAAAGAGGGATTTTGAAATGAATCTGCGAAAGCTCTGGTGTTCCAAGTCTTTCTACAGGCAGATATCTTGACATTCTGGAATGGCACTCTAAACCAGCAGACACTTGCCAGAAACTTGGTTATACTCCCTGTATTGTATTTTCTGGGGAGAGTCATATGCAGCACCTTGCAGAAGGAAAACTCAAACACTGGTGCAAAGCTCATGAGTCCATGGAGAGCTCTGTGTTACTGCTTCAACATGTAAAAGTTTGGATTTCCCTTGTTTGGCTCACGCTTCATAGAGCAAACAAAATAATGGCTTTGAAATAGCAACAAAAAAGGCTTGGGCTGTATGTTGGCAAAGCAGATAGGACCATGTGAGATTGCACTGAGATCAGGCAGATATGGGCAAACTTGGAGCGTGAGACTAATTGGTAACTGAACCAGAGTCATTAAAGTGATTAACATAAACTTAACTTTTATAGAACTTTTCTCCCTCTTGTCTCCCACTAGAAGATAAGGGATGAGCCCTGTCTACAGCTGCTTACCCTTCACCAGTCAAGAGGTGCAAGGCGAAGTGCTCTGCCCTGTTTCTCACCGTACAGAAGCAGTGTCATTCTGGCTAATGGGAGAAAGGGAGGCTGCATTGCTGCATTCATGAAGCGGGTGCTGGGATACCGTGGGAAGAAGAAAAAGATGCTTGTGACTCTAACATCTGTTGTTTTGAGGGGTTTGGTTTGGTTTGGGTTTTTTTTCTGATTCTGCTAGCACTAGTGCAGGTGGCCCAGCTCCCTGAAGTGGCTGCGAGTCAGAGAGGGACCTGGGGGTGTTGACTGCCAGTCGGCTGAACATGAGCCAGCAGTGTGCCCAGGAGGCCAAGAAGGCCAATGGCATCCTGGCTTGTATCAGCAATAGCGTGGCCAGCAGGGACAGGGAAGGGATCTTAGCCCTGTGCTCGGCACTGGTGAGGTTGGCCCTCGATGACTGGGTTCAGTTTTGGGCCCCTCACTCCAAAAAGGCCATTGAATGACTCGAATGTGTCCAGAGAAGGGCAACGGAGCTGGTGCAGGGTCTGGAGCACAGGTCTGATGGGGAGCGGCTGAGGGAACTGGGGGGGTTTAGTCTGGAGAAGAGGAGGCTGAGGGGAGACCTCATGGCCCTCTACAACTCCCTGAAAGGAGGGTGCAGAGAGGGGCGATGAGTCTCTTTAACCAAGTAGTAAGTGATAGGACAAGAGGGAATGGCCTCAAGCTGCACCAGGGCAGGGTCAGACTGGCTCTTAGGAAGTATTTCTTTGCAGAAGGGGTTGTTGGGCGTTGGAATGGGCTGCCCAGGGCAGGGGGGGAGTCCCCATCCCTGGAGGGGTTGAAGAGTCAGGTTGACCCAGCGCTGAGGGATCTGGTGGAGTTGGGAACGGCCAGTGTGAGGTTCATGGTTGGACTGGAGGAGCTTCAAGGTCTTTTCCAATCTGGACGATTCTGTGAAGACTTTGAGCTTTATCAAACTTAAGGCTGCCAGAAGAACTGGTGTGCCAAGTGAGCTCCTCTTGCAGACAGTGCTTTGGTAGAGAGCTGTTTCCTTGCTGGCAGGTTCAGTGATCTGAGTGAGCGAGTGTCTTTGGAGGATGAGCAGTGGAGCCAGTGACTTGCTGCTGAGAACTGGCTGAGTCTATAACACAGGGCTGTCCAGGCTTTGGCACTCTTGATTGTTCAGGCTGGCATCAATGGATTAATTGCTTGCAGAAATCTGCAGACCGATATAAATTAATGCTGGCTGCTCAGGTAACCAGGAGAATATTCATGAAACATCAAAGCTAAGAAAAGGTGAGCTGGGAAAGTTTAATTGGTGAAAATGAAGGAAACGTCAGCAGCCAGCTCAAGTAGGGTTAAGAAGCACAGTGTGATTAGATGCTCACATCTGTCATGCCAGAGCAGGGTTCTTAATCTTCAAACCAGCCTTCAGATTAGCTCTGGCCTGGCAGAGATGCTATAATTTGTTATTTTTCATCTAATTGAGTGAGATGGTTACCTTAAGTGTGGCAAGAACATATCACCCACGGACCTATCGAGGAGGGCAGACCATTTCCCCACTTTTCAGAATTTCCTATGTGTCTCATAGGAAATTAATATATGTCTAAGGAGGCTCGATTTTTCTAATGAAAACTACTTCATTTCTTCCCTACTGTATCTGCTGCAAATGTTTAGCTTTGGCCTGCTGCCAGTCCTGTTGGAAAGATAAGCTGGCTATGCAACTTTTGTGTTTAGAAACCAAATAAATTCAGGTTCTGAGACATGTCCTGTGTGGGTGCACATGCCAAGTGATGTCACGAAGACATACATGGTCATTTAAATGCTGTAACTTCCATTTACGAGTGAGCCAAGGTGGGGTCAGGCCAGGACAGAAACCCCCAGGAGCTGCCTTCTCATGGGTGGGAGGTCCTGGGGGCATCTGAGGTGGATGGAAAGGGGCAACAAACTAGAAGCTGCCTGTTGAAAATAAGAAAGCCAGCTCTGGATGGCAGCAGAACTGGAAAAGTAATGCTGCTTCAGGACTTGGTGAGCTTTTGGAGTTTTTTTTTAAGACTTTGATATCCTGTTTGGGACAAGCAAAACCCATGAGTCTGAAATTCTCAAGAAGCAATTCCCTATTCACTGCTTCTTTTTTTAACAAAAAAAAATAAATCCCTATCCACCTGTTTTTTAGCTTTAAGAGCTTTAAACAATCTTTCAGGTGGAGTGGAGCATGCAGTGTGGGCATAAGCACCTGGTGCCTCCCACAGACTTTCACATGTTGGCAAAGGGTTTAATATTCCTTTAGTATCCCAGGCTCTTTATAGTCTCATGCAGTTTGCAGGGCATGAAAGAAAACCCAGTTTCATAGCAGGATTCAAAGGGAAAATAATGAATCGTGGTCTGTTTCCAATAATTAAAATACGCAGATATTTAGTGATCTAACAAGAGGTATGAGAGAGTAATTTGACACTCTGTCCAATTTGGTTTAGAGCTAGAGTTTGAGCACTCTAATATAAAATTATAAGCTATGAATTAATCACAAGAAAGTTAACTGGATCTAGGTCAAATCCACACGTGAACCTCCACAAAACTTTTGCTTCATTCAGCTTTTTCACAATTATCTTTACTTTCTGGTAGCTCAAGGGAGGAAAAAACCCTTTGATTTTTTACAGAAAAAAAAAAAGACGCTTTTTTCCCAGTTTCTCTTTAACTTCTCCTCCCTGCCTCATTTTTAAAGTAGAAAGCTTTTTCCTTTAAAAAGGAAAAAAAAAGATTTGTTTTATGTATGTTTTTCACTAAGGGTTGCTCAAATTCAACCAGTCCTATTGTGGCTGTAAAGGAGCCATAAAATTTCATTACAGCCTTTGCACAGAAACCAATTCAAGTGTCCTAGGCTTAGACTTGTGGTTTAAAGATCTCTTTCTAGAATTGCTGTGTGCCTCTTTTCTATCCCTGTGTGGCTGCCAGGTTCAGTTCACGTTTACTGAAGTATTTCTTTTGGGACTGAAACCAATTAAAACTGTGATGAATTAGAGGTTCTGCTTTTGGGTTAGCTCTAAATCTTGCCTTTGTGTTCATGAGCATCTCACTTTGCAGGTTACCATGAGGTTGGATGTACCCTTTCTCATTCTGACTTATACAGAGACTAAAGAAGAGGAAGCTGTGTTGTCATCTAATATTCTGTTTCTAGCTGAAGATCTGAAGAGCGGTTGCTTTTTGGGTGGTTGGTTTTTCTATTTATTTTTTTTTTTCCCCTGTGATAGACACTGCTAAAGCGTCCTTTTTTGCTGATGCTACCCTGGTGAGGTCCAGCCTCAGGGCTCTGTTTGAGAGACTGAAATACTGGCCTGCAATTAGTCTTGCATTTTCTCCAGGGAGACTTTTTAACTGACTTTCTATATCAGCAAATGGAGCTGTTCTTTGCATGAAATGATGTAGTTTGTTTTGTTTCAAGTATTTGTACTTTTTTCCCCTCTGAACTCCTTTCCTCTTTCTCTGACACCTGCAGCTGGTTTCTCGTCAGCCCTTGATGGCTGTGAGCATGTTGAGAAAATGGAGTTGTACGTGCTGCAACGCTCGTGTGTCTGCATGACCTTGGATGTGCTGGTTGTGCATCTGCAGGGCTTTGCTGGAGACGCAGTCCCACAAACCTGCGTGCAGCTACAGAAGTCTCCAGCCTGTCTCTGTTAGCCTACGAGATCTTTGTGAATATGCACTGTCTTTTTGGTGTAACTTGTTCCAGCTGGAGAAACAGAGAGGGTTTAGCACATGTCTATAACGGTATATCTATAAACAGAGAATGTCAAAGCTCATGTGGATACTATATGCTCAGCATTGCCTGTTTTGGGGTCTGCTCCTGCATTAAAGTCAGCCCTTACTTGATCTCCAGTGGAGTCAGAGGGCAGTAGCAGGTGCCTCCATAGTGTTAGAACAAGATAATTTCCTTCTCACCAGGAATACTGTGTAGGAAGGTGCTTATTTATTTATTTATTTACTTTGGAGGTGGCAGTAATGCACTGTAGTCCTTCCCTTCCCCAACTATGATGCAGGCACAGCAGTTTGTCAAGCCTGTCTGCACTAGGGAACAGCGGAATGAACTGTATGGGACATGGTAAATGGTACAAAGAAATCGTATTCCACTCATATACTAGTGATTGCTCTGCATCAATAGCCCTTCAAAGAGCTTTAAATATAAAGTGGCCATAAAAATAAGAAACAAAACATTCAGTTTTAGCTCCTTTTTTTTCCCTTTTATGTTAAAGCTCTCAACACCAGATTCATTTGGAAATGTAACATCTCTTCAGGTTTGAGCCACTAGGAGTAGTTTCCATAAATCTTCAACCTTTAGAGGACACACATTCCAGAAAACTGGTGTTTGAGAGCGTGTCTGGAATATTTTGAGTCATTCTCTTGGCAAATGATGTCTGGGATGTGCCAAGGCCGGGGGTGAACTCCTGGACCCATGAAGCCGGGGCAAGATCCAGCACATACTACTTCTTTGGTATATTCATTGCTGTGAGAAGTAAACCAGGGTGCCTTGGGTTTGGCACAACTACACCAGCATGAATTGCAAAGCAACTTACACGTTGCTACCCAAAAATTGTGTGCTCCCAGGCTGTTTGTGGCAGCTTTTTTACTGAACCATATACAAAGCCTAGTGCTGCATGTTATATTTCTTCACGTGCCAATCAAATGTATTTGGTAGCTGTACAGCTGAGCTGGCATCATCTCAGAGCATGCATCTTATTTCCAAAGCTATTCCAGCTTGCACAAGCAATGCATGAGGGGTTATGGCTGTGTTGGCTTGGTTCTATTCAACTCCAGTTACTTCTGCAGCTGCTTTCAGCCTGGTCCCAGCCTGCATCTTTCAACCTCCCGCTTCCAGCTGGGCAGGAGGAGAGAATGAAGCACAACCCTACCATCCTCTGGAAAGCTTTCATCTATGTTGCAGGAGTTACTAGCAGTAGATTGACTGATCTTCCTCCTCCTCCCCTGGTGTCCTGAGATTTGCCTTTTGACTTGAATGTGCAGCAGAGCTTGAAAAGATGACATTGATTTTTCCTTTATAAGGCTGCTACAGCCTTGCAGGAAAGAAACACTTCTGCCTCATTGGCCTTCACTGGCAGCATATTCATCTCCTGCATGCTCCTTCAATAATGCTAAGAAAAAAAAGAAAGGAAAGGAAAAAAACCCAAAAAAACCCCAACACCTTCCCCCAAAACAAAACCAAACCTTAGGCAGGTGTGCTGGGTTTGTGTGGCGGGCTTTTGGTAGCAGGGGAGGAGGCTACAGCAGTGGCCCCCTGTGAGAAGCTTCTCAAAGATCCCCTGGCTCCAAGTTGGACCCGCCTCCAGCCAAGGCTGAGACAATTAGTGATGGTGGCATGCCTCTGTGATAACATGTTTAAGAAGGGGAACCTGAGAGGGGGCTGGGACTTTGAGGACAAATTATGAGAAGAACACCTATGCAAACACCAAGGTCAGTGGAAGGAAGGAGAAGGAAGGGGGGGAGATGTGCCGGAGCAGAGACCCACCCTGTATCCTGTGGTGAGATGTCAGGGCTGCCTCCCTGCCACCCATGGAGGTCACCAGAGGAGCAGGGATCTGCCTGTGGCCTGTGGAGGACCCCCAGGAGTCTGAGGGAAAAAGCAGTCCTGGCTGTTGTAGATCGGTGCTGCGAGGACTGCAACATGCAGGGGTGACCCACGCTGGAGCATCTCAAGAAGAATGCATCCCGTGGGAAGGACCCACAGCAGGGAGAGTTGGTGGAGGACTGTCTCCCGTGAGAGGGATGCCTCATGGAGCAGGGGGAAGAATGCAGAAGAGTGCTTCCCCCACCTTGGAGGAAAAAGCAGCAGATTGACTGCACCCCCCATCCCCTGCCCCTGTGCTTCTGGGAAGGGAGATAGAGATATCAGGAACAAAACTGAGCCTGGGAAGAAGGGAGCGGAGGGGGGGGAGGTGTTTTTAAGATATGGTAACACTTCTCACTGTCCCATTCTGTCTGTTAAGTGTTGGTTTTGTTAGTGTTTGAATTAAAGTGATCTTTTTTCTTCCCCTAATGAGCCTGTCTTTTGCCTGTGACCATAACGGTGAGTGACCCCTCCCTATCCTTATCTTGATTCCTGAGCCTTTTGATTCATTTTTCTCCTTCCCAGCCCTGGTGGGGAAGGGGTGAGTGAATGGCTTTGTTGTGCTCAGTTGCCCTCTGGGCTTAAACCAGGACAGCAGGGGAGTGGGATATGCTCATGTCCTGACTCTAATGATATGACTCATCCATACAACTGGTCGTACTAAAACACTGGCTTAAAATACCTCTTTACTCTTTCCAGAGACTGCAATTTGAGTCAGCCTATAAATTCATCTGACCGTTCTGCCTTGTATTAAACTTGCTCTCTGCACCAGGGATTGCTTCAGTTGCTGACCAGTGCAATGAAGCCTGATCCCTCTTGAAACATCCTCCTCTTGTGTCCCTGAGTGATTAGCCTCCTCTGTACCCCTTCCCCGGGAGCAGCAATATGGCAGCAGTGGCACCATGGCAGGAGAGTTGTGGCCACTTCATTTATCTACTGAAGGCTTGATTAAACTCGAGAGGACTCCAATGAAATTGCTGCTTGTTCCCTTGTAATTACAGCCCATGAGGAGCCCAGACACAGCCCTTGCTCTCTGTTGAGGCTGCTAGCAGGCGCTGCTCTGCGTTGCTGAATTGCATAAGCAGTGACGGAGGTTCATGACTGGGTATCCCACACGTGCTAAAGGTGAGATGTCACCACACGGCTACTTACCTGACCCACAGTGAGGAGCATCTTTTCTTTTTCAAGTGCCCCTGCTAGTTGCAGGCAAGGTTACACGTGTTTCCCAGGTGGCCCATGGGCAATAGTGCAGCCCTTAATTGGAATAGACCCTTCTGACATCCATAGTCTGAATAAATATCTCTTCATCACCAGCTTTCCATTCTGATTTTGCTTTCCCTGGTGACTTACGCTCTCTCACCACCACCAAGAAAACAGATTTATTTTTGAATGTGTAGCTAAGTTAGCAGCAATGTAACACCTTTTCAGCTCTTGCTTGGTGTAACTGCAGGAATAAATAACTGCTTTCTCTTTCTAGTCCCAGAAATATTTGATCTTCCCATGACTTTTTGGTATAATTAGATTTATAAGTGGTTGTAGCCATGCATTCCTTGCATCTGACCTGAGGAGATTTTTTTTATTGCTCTGGAGTGATAACTACAAAGGGAAGCTGAAACCCCCAACATACAAGTCCCAGTTGATCCCTTGTCTTGAGCACAAGGGCAAGGCAGAGAAGTTTGCTTCTGCAGAAAAACCAAGGACTAAGGAGACCTTGATGGGCTCAGGAGAGCTATGGGCTTCATGAAGTCCAAGATGCGAGCAGGGGAGCTTGGGGACATGTGGAGCAGCAACGTCCACTGCTGCACCCACAGCTGCTGCTCTGGCTGGGTTTTGCCATGCTGGAGGAGCTGGGCCACTAATAGAGGTGCTTGTGGTGGTCGTTCCATAATGGAAGAAAAACGAGCTTGGACGGGCCATCCGGGACCTACCTGAGACAGGGACTTAGCCAGGCTGTGGTAGCTGAAACTTGACATAACAAATGAGTTAATGGGGTGAAAACCACGCAGTTTGGGTTGAAAGAGAGATGCAAAGGTGTTACCTGCTTACAAGAAGATAGCTTTAAGTTAAAATATTGAAACAGTGGGGGAATCTAGCACTCGTCCCTTTGCATGGAATGAAGGGGTTGCAGCCAGAACTTTCAGTCTCTGCAGCCCCAACCTTCACTCTGAAGGTACCTCATCTTGAAACATGCTTTTCAAGAGCAAAACAGACAAATGTTTGCTGGTTTAGATACACTTGTTTTCTCTGCCCATGGGAGGTGCAAGGCAACCTGTGCTTGAACTCCTTGTGCCCCACTGTCACTGTCTAAAACATCTTAAAAAAACCCCATGTGCTTCCAGTTTGAGCACTTCTAGGTCTGTAAGTCTTGCTGTTTCCTCGGGGTGACTGTGGGAGAACGTGATCTCTGCTGAGAGGCTCTGCCTTCTGTTTGGTAGCACTCGTTGCCTTTCAGACCAGTTTCTGCAGGTTTATGGCCACCTGTACAAAGATTTGGTATGTGCTTGACCAATGGCAGGAACCAGCTTTAGCGGGTGGGTAGATCTGAGCTGGAGGCACACTGTCCCCTTTCTTACTGAGTCACACGGTGCAGGAGGATGCTGTCGAGAAGTCACTGGGGTGTGCAGAGGGAGCTCAGAACAAGAGTTTGGCTATGGCTGCCTGGGGTGGAGACAGGAAAGCTGTGCTCCCACTTGGCCTCTTGCAGTATGCTGGATGGGGAATTAATGGTATAAAGCTGGAAAGCCAGCAATTCCCTCTGTCAGACCCCTCTGTCAGAGTCATTCCATGTGGACCACCTCTGCTTGCTGAAACAGGAGACAACCTGCCCTTTTGACTGCATTTGTTAGCAGGTTTCTGGGTTTTTTTCTTTCTCTGGCCTCCCACATGGAAAATAATGCTTCCAACATGCAGATGGCAGCTCCCTTCACAGAGGGGCAGGCGTGTGCAGAAGGCTGTATATTTACTTTATTCATAGAACATGTGTGCGTGTCACTCGCAGGGTGCTACTCTCAGTATTATATTAAAAATAGCTACTGTGTTAAGCTTCTAATTCTCACCTTTTTGCTTGTGCTTCTGATTTCATAGTCATTTGTGATTTACAGTGTAAAACTTCTCTGCAGTTGAGAGAGTTAGACTAGCTTTCCATGAAATGTCTACGGCTTTCCTCTAAAACGAGGTTCAGTGTTTCTAGGAGCTGATCATTAAAAACATGAAAAGATTTGACTTACTCTAAAGCTGCCAGAGTGGACACTGAACATCCTGGGTTGGATGCTGGTGCCTAAAAGCACAAAGTTAGCCTGGAGTGAATGGCAGTGCTGTCACTGCATAACTGGACACTCAGGTCATAAGTGGGAGAAGCGGCAAAATCCCCCAGTAGACTGTCAAACTGTTGAAAGTTGGCATTAGGGGAAAAAAAACAAAAAAAGTGTATTTTTGGATCTTTTAGCCTTTGTCCTGTGTGCAACACGAGTGGCCTTCTGCCCAGAACGCTACAGGCATTTGGATGTGCTATGTTTCTGGGCTGCTGCTCTGTAGGAAGAAGAGATGAAGTGGGAGGATGAGCAGAAAGAAAAATGAGGGGTTTTTTGAAGCAGTACAAATCCCCCCATCCTCCTGCATTTTGTCCCAGTTCATCTCATGATTATTAGGAGCCTCCTTCCCCTGCTTTCCTTTCAGCAGAAACTTGACTTAGTCCCATGAAATAAAGAAAGAACCCCAAAAAGCAAATGCCTCGGACTGAACTCATCGTGTGTGGGATGCTGCTCCTCCACTGGACCAGCAGCAAGGTACGGCAGACTACAGACCAGTCTGAGCATCCTTGGAGCTAAGTGTGAGTGGCGACCATGCAGGCAGCGAGGAAGCTGCCATGGTCCATGGCTGTCCTCAGCAGGTACCTTTGCATCTGCAGCAAGACCTCGTGGTAACGGCATCTTGTATGTCCTGGCACCAGTCAGGTGGGACAGTGACTTCTGGATACAGGAGCCAACAAGACACCCAGCAGCTGTCGTTGTGGCTATCATGTCAACGTATGCGTAAATTCTAGCATCATCTTTACCATGAAGTTATTAACAGAAATCATCACCCTCATTTAGTAGCTGCCATCACTTAGTAGATTAACCTTTATCAAGCAACTTTGCTATGCCAGCTGCATGGCAAAGTAATTACTTTTAATAGAATCTACCCTTGATTTAAAGCCACAGGGGAAGCAATTAAATTTAACAAAGGCAAAAGCCATGACTTATAAATGAAGATGGATGGCTTTTGTTATCTGTTTCATAAATTTCATTGTGTACAAGTATTAGCAAATATTCAGTCATCTCATGTTTTGAGGGTTTTAAAATGTGATATTAGTCTCTTTTACTCTAGGGATGAATTGAATGTCATCAGTACTAGCTCTGGGACTTGGCTCAGAAATGTAGAGCTTAGTATCATTTACACTCAAGTTACATATGACTTGCAGGGGGCTTTGAACTTGAGTTGCCACTTACTTCTTAAACCTTTGACATTGGTGTTCAGCATGAAGAGTGTCCTTGCTGATTTCTTGGATCACCTGATCTCTTCCCTATATCTAGCTAATTGGGTAGCATTTTGCTTTAAACCAAGATGCACCCTATACTGCTTTACATGTCTATAGACTTCTTCAATTAAGACTGTACTGGTGAAAAAGTTGGTCACTGTATATCATATGTACCTGTGTGATGGCCCTGAGTACGTTAGTTTGCAAATAGTTCATGAGCAACAGCTGCCATAGGCAATTCTCTTCTAAAGTTATGGTGACAACTGAGCTCTTCGGGAGAAAAATCTGTCCTAGTTCTTCCTTTAAACAACTACTGTGTTTACTTGGAAAGATTGGCATGTGTATGGACTGGAATTGGGCTTGTTGAGAGATTGGCAAGAGGAGATTTATTATTTTTAAATTGGAATCAGATACACTTGTCTGCTGGGGAATAGTTTCTTCTGTGTGGGAGGTGGAGATCGTAGGTGTAAGAGTCTTTGTAGGCTTGTATAGCGAGGTGGATCTCTAGTGTCAGTCATGTTAGCAAACTTGGCCAAACTTCTTACACAACTGGGTTGTTTAGGGGGGATCTTAAAAGTTGGTATTTGTTTGTTTGTTTGTTTTTTTCTTTTGAGGTTTTCATGAGTGAAATGAAAGTCATGAAATGCATACTCATCCAGATTTTAGTGACGGGACAATGGAAATCTGCTCGTGAGTAGATGTGGACAGTCCCTGCATGTGGAGTGAGCGTAGTGCTGGTATCTTGTTATGGCACTCGTCATGCTGCAGCATCCACTCCTAACTGAGCCTCCTGTGCTGTTAGCTAAGCTTGACTGACTGCGAGAGAATCCAAAAGGTTTAACAACATAGATCAGGCTGCCAAAATCACTTCAAAACAGGACTGTAATAGTATGGTAAGGACAGCGTGGGGCTGGAACCAACCTCTGGGCAGATCATGATGACATTGCAGTGGGAGGTTTTGTAAGAACCTTTAGGAGAACCATTTTTTGAGAAACGCTTACCAAGAATCTTTGAAGTGGAAGGGATCCAGCTGTGGGGCAGGTAAGTTCTGGGTAGCATCATGTGGTCCCCTCCAGACCTTGATGTCAGGAACCAAAAATACAAATGTCCTTTTCTTCAGTTTAACCCTGCCAGATTTGGCTTGTTTTAGGTGTAGACAGGGCCACATGTCCTGCCCAGACCTCCAGCCAGGCTTCTCTCCTTCCTTCACCACCCTGCTGAGAAATAGCTGCGTAGCCAGCAGCACCCTTCTGCCTGTATGAGCACTTACCCTCAGCCTAACATAAGTGGTGTCCCCTAGACATCTTACTGGCTGACAGCTGTTTCCAAAGGACTGGGGCTAGAGAATAGGCTTCTCAGCAGCTCCTTTGAGCACCTCTGTGCCAGGATCCTTCAGGAGACCTATGGATCCATAGGGTTGCTTATGCAGAATGGGGAGACATCTCCTAAGCTGCAGTGCTCACAGCACAGTATCTGCTGTCAATAATGCAGCCAAGTGATAGTTCTTTTGCTCAAACAGTCCGCTGGCAGGTGACAGATCAAGTCTTGCTTCTGATTTGAGTACAAATCACACAGCCAGCCTTCCAATGTTAGCCCAGGGTGTATTCCCTGTTTATTTTGTTTCTTGTACTCATCTTGGGGAGCAGCCGAGCCCCTCGTTTGCTGTCTCTCTCCAAGGAGTATTCTAGTTGCTCTGCTTTCTACTGCAGAGTCTTCAGCCTGTGGTGCTGTTCCCTTTGCTCGCCACCTCCACGATGGATGCTCAGTTACCAGGAATGCTGACTCTCTAGAACGTGTTACTGGAAGTGCTTTGGCCGGATGAACAGTGGGATGTGCTTAGTAAATGGAGACAGAAGTACAGTGGACTGCAGCCCAGGCTTGCTCATAGCTGTCATCTGTGAAGAGAAATCCTCTTTGTTCTGGTTTGTCTGTCAGAGCAGCTTCTCTTCACTTTGCAATATGTTGTAGAAGGGCTACTTGGGCTCAGAGCTCTGACTTGACTTTCTTTCTTCAGTTCAGCTAGTATCTGCTTTGCCTGCACATGCCTTTGCCTGACACTTTGAAGTTTCTATTTCTTTTGAAAAGTGGAAGAAGCCAGTGGTTTCTGACAGGCATACATGAGCATAAAGTGTCCCTGATCTTCCATAAATCTCTCTGTTGATTTTAAGTCTTCTACTTCTTGGGGCTGCTTGAGGTCACTCCCTCAGTGCTCTCATCCTTTGTGAAGCTCTGGGGTGATTTCTACATTCCAAACACTGCCCTTGGATGGCTGGTGTGCAGAAGTGCACGTGCAGCATTGCAGCCACTGCATCAACAAATTAACCTCTGTGAACTGTCAGCACAAAATTCAGAACATCAGTCCTGAAAGAGGCAAATCCTTCATTGCTGCACACTTGAGTTCCCAGGGATGATTGGTTTGACGGGAGGAAAGAGGTCTGGGGTGAAGTGGTGTGCTGAGAGAGTCCCTCTCCCCCCCTGAGTTTCCAGAAAGATTTGTGGAAGTCTAACTTTTTAAAATTTTTTTTTCTAGTCTGTAAGAAAGTTGGAGAAAACATCTCCATGACCAAACATCTCTGGGAAAAACTTGGGAGCCCCAAGTCCTTCCTATGAGACAGCTAGTGTCCTGAGCAGCCTGTCCCACACCTCTGCAGCCACGCTGCATGCTGAGGAAAGCACGGGCACCCCTGCATGAACTACAGAGTGGAACAAATCCTTTGGTAGTCGGTCGTTGCTCTCTGAATTTCCACTGTCGCAGTGGTGGTGTAAATTGCTGCTGGGGTACGGGTAGCCCTAGCTGTCCTAGGAAACCAGGAGGGTGGAGACTGGGCTCACGCAGGACAGGGGATGGAGGCAAGGTGATCCTTGCAGGGTGCGGTGCAGGTGTGGTGGCCTGTCCAAGCTCCTCTGCTATGCCTGTACTCTGAAAACCTTGGTTTCCTCTGGGAGCTGATTTTTAGTTAGTGCAGCTAATGCAGGCAAAAGAAGTGTGACAGCTGTTGGGAATGGAGCAGCTCATTAAAGAGGAAATAGGTTTCATCCTGTGCTAGGCACCTTTGATTACTCTCCCGAGAGCTCTCCTCTGCTGCTGCTGGCAGACCAAACCCAGGGTGTTCACTAACTGCATTCTCCTCACTTCACACTGACCCTCACCTGGGAGATGCAGTATTGCTGTTCCTCGGATTGGGTACAGGACATATGCCTATAACGTTTCTCCTAAGACTGGTAAAGCTATCTGGCTGGTTATGGCTCTCCTGGAGGGAGGGAATGGGATTGAGTTTTGTATTACTTTGTTTTTGTCTCTGCCACAAAGCTGCTTTGGTTTTCTCTGATAGTGGTTTAGTGTCTGTCCTTATTTTTGATGCAGTGGTTTTATTTTCCTTCAGGGAGATTGATTGCAATGGAGAGGTTGTTCTTTGACCGGTGGAGTCTGTTGTTTCAAATACAAAAAAAAAAAAAAAAAAAAAGGCATTTAAAGGTGTTTTAACTATCTTTTGTAGAAACAGGTATATACACATTCCTGAGCAGCTCCCAAAAGCAGCTACAGTCTGGCAGCTAGCAGCTGCCTGCGCACGTGCAAGGCCGATTAAGATTCAGTGCTGCTTCAAAGCTTTCATTTAGTCTCAAAACAGACTTCTAAAAAGCAGGAGGAAAAACCAACAGTATTAAAAAGTAGCTTCCAAATTAAAATTGTTTGTCCCTCCCAGAAGAATCAGGAGCTGACTCTGTCTTCCTGCAGCCCTGTAGAGCATCGCTAATCCTGCTGTAAATCTGCCCTGCATGGGAGCCAGCCTCCTAGGTGGCTGTGAAGTGGCTTGGTCTGCTGCTAAACTTCTGTTCGATGTTGGGTTGCATGGATATTTTTCTTACATTTCTAGCTGGGGTAGAGCTCCAGGTGAACTTCACACCATGTGCTCTGCTGACCTGAAGGCAGGCAAGCCTGCTCATTGTGGGTTGGGCATGTGTTTTTAAAAGCAAAACAAACACCCCCTGCAAGAGATAGGTGGCTGCTGGAACATGAGGTGTTGTATATGATTTGAAAATAAAAACAGCAGGTGATTATGCAGAGGAAGGACCCAGTGTCCCAGTGTCTCTGAGTTGCGTAGATGTTTAGTATGGAAGGTGTTGGAGTCCAGTTACAGCCTGTCTGCAAGTTCCTGACACCCAGGAAATACTTAAAGGGTTATGTAGATGAGAGAAATGAATGAGCTTTACCATGAACATGTTAATAAACATCTTTTTACTAGCTGGGGCAATATACTGACGTAAGAATACTGTATCTTATGAATGCAGTGGAAATTAATCTGGATTAATTTGAGAAACTAAACATGATTAAAGTCACTGTTTTGGAATCAGAGTAGCTTTTTGTTTGATTTAGTTTAATTGGCTTAGAGAGTTAAGTGGCTGTTCTCAAAAGGATGTTCATACCCATGCTGTCTATGGAAGCATATATTCTGAACAAACCCTTCTCCATCTGTCCTTTGGACTTGCCTGTGAACAGAGTAGCTATATTGACAATATTATACCATGCAAGTAAAGAGCATTGCCCTCCAGGTTTGCTCTCACCTGAGATGGTGTAAGAGGTAAATGCTGCAGATGACACCTTCCTCTGCAGCAGGTATTGGGAGTGCAGGAGTTGTTCTCAGCACACCAACATGGAGAGGTCATCTCTACACCTTAATGAGTGGGGAAAAAGGCTAACGACACTGTCAATGGCACAGAGAGAAGGGAAAGAGAAGCCCATGTTTGTATTCCCTTCTGCTGGGAGAACAAAGAGGCAAAAAGCACCACTGCATGCTGGCATTTGCCCCATGATCAAAAGCACTTCTGTGTTTTATAACTGGCCCCAGGAATTTATAATAAGCCAGGCCTTCAGGCTTCTAAAGGGGATTATATGCACAAATGACAATGTCCTCTGGAGTAAATATTAAAGTGAGTTGAGGTTTTGAAAAGGATATAAGCCTTCATGTCTGGGGCTCTGCCACCTTTATCTACTCATGCTTAAGCAGACCGATGGGATTTCTCCACCCACAGACACCTTCAATCAAGAAGGTATTAGAAATAGTGTGACCAGCAGAAGCAGGGAGGTGATAGTCCCCCTGTGCTCTGCACTGGTGAGGCCACACCTGGAGTGTTGTGCCCAGTTTTGGGCACCTCAATAGGAGAGAGATATCGAGGTGCTGGAGCAAGTGCAGAGGAGGGCAACGAGGCTGGTGAAGGGCCTGGAGAGTAAATCCTGTGAGGAGAGATTGAGGGAGCTGGGGCTGTTTAGTTTGAAGAAGAGAAGGCTGAGGGGAGACCTCATCACTCTCTACAACTACCTGAAAGGACACTGTAGAGAGGTTGGTGCTGGTCTCTTCTCACAGGTAATTAGTGACAGAACAAGAGGGAATGGCTTTAAACTGCAACAGGGGAGGTTTAGACTGGACATTAGGAAAAAATGTTTCCCAGAAAGAGTGGTCAGACAGTGGAATAGGCTGCCCAGAGAGAGGGTGGAGTCACCATCCCTGGATGTGTTTAAGGGTCGTTTAGATGAGCTGTTGGGGGATGTGGTGTAGGGGAGAACTTTGTAGAGTAGAGCTCATGGTTGGACTCGATGATCCCAAGGGTCTTTTCCAACCTGAATGATTCTATGATCCTATGATTCTAAGGCCTGGGACAGACTGTGGCTGCTGGTGGGGCTGGGGACCGCAAGGTTGCATGTCCAAGCCCAGATGGCCATGTCCATGGGGCAGCACAGCCTGCACTGGATCTCACCCTAAACGGTCATTTCCAGCCTGAAGGGATGGGGTCCCTGCAGATCAGAAGGAAATCAAGGGTGCCCCTGGCTTTGCAGCATATCAGCCATGGGATAGTCTCTCTTCTGTGTCTGAAACGTGAGACTTGTCCTTCAGCACCAGCACATCAGAGCAGGCTCGATGCTTTTCAGCAGTGTAAGCAACCCTGCATTTTGCTGCTCTAAGGCTGGATGACCAGGCTGACTCTGTCCCAGAAAGGGAGGGCAAGGCTCTGGAGACCCAAACTTGTGGCTTTTGCAGCTACCCAAGGACAGAAAGGTGTTTACTGTGGGTGGAGGGGGCTGTTCTGTGTTGCACATCTTCAATCTTTCTGCACAACTGCTGCACAGGCAGCAATGCCCTTGGCTATGCTACAGCTCTGAAAAAGCACAGTAGTTCAGAGGAGGGACTGAGGCTTTCCAGTAATGTTTGCTGATATCCTTCCTAACTCTCCTGCCAGCAGTCTGCTGTCCTTCCACTACAGCAACTGCTTACAAGGCCATCCACAAGATTTATGGTCCTGCTGACTTCAGTTGCAACAGGTAGGCACCCAACCCTTGAACTACTGTGGTGCAGAGATCTTGGTAAGGAGTGCATAAAGCCAAGAAACCAGTTTTGGTCAGAGTATAAGTCACAAGAACCTATGTGCTAGTTATCTGCAAAGCACCTAACAAAGGCAGGTTGCCTCCTGGAGAGGAATTTGACAGGCGTCTCCCGGAACAGGAAGGAGGAATCCGTGATGGTGCTGCAACACCAAAGGCAGCAAAGCATTGAAGATGTAGCTCTCCACTGGAAATCTTTTCCCCAAGGAGTGCGTGCATGCAGGTGCAAAGGTTTGCTTTTAAAAACCACCTTGATAGTGTCTGTCTGTGCTGCTGTGGTTCAGTCTTCATGCCATTCTTCATTCTGAGTTACTATGGGTTTTTTTCCCCACCCTTTCTTTTTTTTCCTAGAAAAGCTTGAAGTGGATCTATATTTAGAACAGGCTGCAAGCTGCCTGAAGACTTTCTGACAGCAAATAATGATCTTAATAGGGCCCCCTGATACATATCAGGATTCTTGCATTTCGAATGCAAGTTTGAAGCATGAAGAAGGCTTGCGTTCGGTTTTTTTTTTTTTTCCTTCCCTCAAGTGATGACCACCTCTTGGTGTAGGGTAAGTGAATTTGAGTCAGACAGGGCCTTCCTGATGATGGGCTTGCTCAGCCATGGGGGATTTTAATGCATCATTCTCCCCAAGACTTTACCAGGCAGAAACCATATTATTTCTCAGTGCTGGGGATGGCTCGTTGCCATGAGCATCAAGCACTGCTTAGATTGCTGACCTGGCTGAGACAGAAAGCAAGTGTTGTATGAAATGTTACGGAAGAGCAGATTTCCTCCCCATGGGATGAAGCTCTTCTCCTTTAACCAGCAGCCCACAAGGTGCTGCATCCGGGAGCTGTGGGCTGCCATCCCTTGCAGCTTGCTGTATGTGAGGGGACAGGAGCTCATGGAGTAGATTCGTGGTCCTGTACCTGCAGGAGCCTGCAGTCCCACAGGACGCTGCTTGAAAGGGCTCTTCCCTCTTTAATTTCTCTCCTGCTGCCCCAGGGAGTTCAGGGGAATGGCTGAAGGGCCACATCTGGCTGATTCCCATTTCATATCAAATCTAAGGGTTGACCCCTGGTTCTCCGAGTTGACCATTTTTGTTTGCAGCCAGTGTCAAGGATGCTGCCACAAATCTGCTGCCCCAGCTCTCATGGGACCCTGGAGGGGTCTGGTCTCCCTGGATGCCCAAAGCGTGATTATGCTCTTCTGCCCCCATGTCTGCTCTGCTCTGTCTACGTGGAAAATTCCCTCCTTCCCCAGTTTTGACCTACAGCCACAGCCAGTGAAAGCAGAGTCAATGTTTCTGGTTCTTAACGGCTCCCAAATGAGCTAGTTCTCTGCTGAAACTTCTCCTGTGGCAATGTAACTTCTTTTTCTGTCTTTTGTGGTCAGCACACAGTGGCCAGACAGCTGCCAGTGCTCTCTGAGGACAGATGGTTTGCCTGATCATGCCAGCTCCTTATTTCTAGGGGTTGTACAGCTTCAGTTCAGCTAGAGCATCGCAAGCTGAATCTTTTCAGAGCTCATTTCAGGGGCCTATTAGCTGTTTGCTTTGCAAAGCACTGACTTAAATAGTTGTTGAGTTAGGCTGACAGCAGGCACTTCTTGCAAATGAAGGGAAGACAAAATTGATGCTTTAAAGAAGCATTGTTGTACGTGGGAAGTTTTCCCATATTGTAATGTTTATCTGCTTGAGAGCATTATTACAGCTGTTGTTGCTTTTTCAGCACATGTGAGAGTTGGAAAAATATCTCTGTTCTCTGCTGTATGCTTTACTTTGCATCTGGAATTGGGAGATGCCACCGTGGGTAGAATTAACAGCGTCACTTGTTGAATACTGCAGTTTTAACATTGCACAGATTATTGCATTTAATTAGGTAGGATAAATATTAATTAAAATACTTGGTCTGAAAGACTTGTAGAAGGACTGGAAAATCAATTGCATTCCTCTAAGGAGCTTTCTTGTTGAGATTTTTTTTTTTAATTATTTCTAAATCTTGGTGTCTTGCTGTGCTTGCTAAACTTCTGTTTCTTCTACACTGCTGTATCTCAAAGCAATTGCCCCATAAAACACCACAACAGTGGGGATGGAGAGCAATGAATTTCAGTGGGAAACTTTAACATGCATTACATATAAAATGAAATAGTGAGGTTTTAAGATGCCTTCATGGAGAAATGAATATACAGCCAAAAACCATCTTGGGAGGGGGAAAGGTGCAGGGTTTTCAGTTGCTGATGGATGAATTTGACTTACTGAATAAAGACACCAATAAAAGAACTCGCCTCATCCTTGTGACCTTTCTGCATTAGTGGCAAAAGGCATCAGAGTAACTGTGATTTACTTGTCAGGTTCTGAGAAGCCATAATGCTGATGACAAACTGCAAGACTTAGGGATCAGTCTGTAGGGACTGTAAAGTATTCCCAGGACAAGCAGGGTAACAGGGACAGTAATTCAGGTTTCATTCCCTTTGCTGTCCTTTTGGTAAGATCTCCACAAAAAGCTGCAGCTGCCTCTGAACTGCTATTCTTTGTTGTCTCAGGGGAACTGCCACCACCAACGATGGAGTTGAGTGCCTACCAGCAGTGCCTGTGAGCTGGAGTCATAAGAGCTGGTGCACAGGAGCCAGTCAGCTCCCCAACAAAATGCGGAGGAGGTGTGTATGCCTGGGAAGCCTCCCTCTTGCACCCTTGTCTCTATGCTGCAGCACCCGTTGGGCTTGGCCAAGGCTCTGCCCTTCCCACTGGAGACCTCTCCAACCTCTGCCTCTTCCTCCAGGAGCTGCCTCACCACCCCGCAGCTGTTCAAAGATGGGTGGGCTTGTACTGCCTGAGGGCTTTGATGGAAATGCTCTGGCTGACATGGCTCCTGCGCTGTCATTGAATTCATTTGGGATATTCTACAATTAGCTGGAAGCTGATTGCGTTGCATGGTGAATGTCACCATGATGAGATAATTAGCGCAAGCACCTCAAACTCATCAACAGAATTCTTCCTGACAGGTGCCCCATCCAAGGCATGTTGGATGTGCCCCTTGGTTTCAGGACATCTGTAACCTGCCTCTAGATATGAGATTAGACTGCTGGATCTGTGTAATGGTCAAAGAAAAGCCTGTTCTGTGCCTTCTTTACATCTGAACTTGTGTGTCCAAAATAAAAATTGAGCTTGGGTGAGCATATTTGTGTTCCTCCTGCTAGGGCTGCTTGCTTCTTCCCTGACCTTTCGCTTTGCAAAACACTCTTGAAAATAATTTTTTTAGGGAATGGGGGGGGGGGGGTGGGGTGGGTCAGGCCTTTCCCTGGGGAGATTGGAAGTGGATGCAGCTCCGTGGTCTTCATTTTGTGTCTGGCAGAGTCTAGCATTAGAAAATACACTAAAAGTTTCCTTAACAGTCAGTCTGGCAGAGCAGCACCCGAGTAGAGTTATCTGTCTCTCCTCCACCTGAAGCCACCCTGTGTCTTGAGTATTTTTGTTTTCCTATTCCCTCCCATCCTCTCCCTGGCCTTTTTTTTTTTTTTTTTTTTTTTAAACTGCTTCTACATTTTCTTAGTAAGCAGATAACCTGTATTACAGATCATGACAAGTACATATTTATCTCTTTCTCCTGGCTGCCCTGCTGGTGGTGCTCATGATGCAGACCTTATTGTTGCATTGCTGACATCTTTAATCATAGTTATTATGTACTTGAAAAGCTCTGTGCGCTGAATAATTTGCCTTGGGCTTTTGGGTTTGCATGCCACAAGCCAGCTACTAATGACTGTGTGTTTCCACTTGAAATAGTGTATCATCATCTTGCTGTCCTACAGTCTTCTGCCTACGGGTGATGGGGTACTGTTTTCCTGAAAGGAGGCACAACACATGGCTCTGCTGTTAAATTTGCCTAGCACGGTTTCTACCCTCAGTGTAATGTGACCTTTCGCATCTGGGAGAAGTCCAACCTGCAAGGAAAGATATTTTTGCAGTAACAGAGGATGTGAGTGCAGAGTTTGAGAGCAACAGGTGATTGCAAGTAAATCTACTGAAGCCAAAAGAGAAATTGCTGCCCTCACCCAGAAGTCATCACTCCTCTGTGGTGCACAGTGGCCAACGTGTGACCGTCCTTGTCTGCACGCAAAGGAAAAGGTAATTTGCTGAGATGTTTGAGTGAATGCCATTTCTTTTGCATTGTAACAAATTTATGGTAATTATACATAATTTTATCTGGGACAAATATTTTAAGATGCGCTGTCTGTTAATAGAGAAACTCAGTCTTTGTACATAACAACATTATAGCTCGTGTTCAGGAATAACTGCACCCCTGTTTTTTCTTCAAATGAATGAACATGATTAAGAGGCTGAATACCACCACATGGTTTTGTAGAGAAACACTTGCTAAGCTTTCTGTGAGTAGACATCTTTGACAATGTTACTGAAATAGAATTTAAAAAAAAAAAAACCTGGAGTGGAATAGATAAGAGCACTTCAAACAAGCTTATAGATGAAAGAAATGATAAAATCATAGACAACTTGCATAATACAAATTGGGTAGTAAGGGCATGTGCAGTAACTTTTTTCTGCAAGTCATTAAAGTAATAGACCTCCTTCATGTCTTTGGCTCTTTATGTGAAGAAACAGTAGGTAGTCTTTCTGGATATGAACAATGAAGCACTGAACATGTAGCTGCAGTAACAGGATAATGAGAAGAACTGAAGTAAAGAGAAAAGTGTCTTCCCTGTATTCTTTTCACTATTTTTCTTGACTCTACAGTGAAGATTTTCAGGCCAGGAGGATGTCTAAGTTGCAGTTCTGAAGATGGAAATCTGGTCTGATCCCCTGGACAATCTAAGGTGCAGAGCTCCTGTCACTAAATAATGTTTGAAGCAAGACAGAACATTATTGCAGCAAGAGTTATTCATGAGTGTAGAGGCTACGAGCGATTTAAAGCAGACTCTAGCATCTGCTGTTCTGGGGAAATGGGCAAATCAATTTTCCTCCACCTGTGACAAACTCTGTCTGAGGATGATGTGGACAATATGGTCGTGCCTGCTGGAAGTGCTTCAATGGGAGACAGGATATTTTGGGATGAATAATGTTTGATGTCGCTGTTTGATATGTGGAAGGCTTTGAGTTCATATTTTTGCAACAAGCCTATGACTGGGCAGCATTTCAGTACTCTTCCAAAATAAGAGAGCAGAGTGACCATCTCAATGCATCCCTAAAATGCAGCTAGGTTTAAGGTATGCTCTCCATGCACCTGCTGCATAGTTCACAAGAACATGGGCAAGCTTTGGAAATCAGTGTCTCCCAGAGCAGATATGCCCGAATTCTCTGTGGAGATTATCCTCATTATCAATTAGACGTTTCGTTCTAGTTGCTGCATGCTTCATGTCAGTTGTGCAAAGTCCAGCACGTGGGGCTGAATATGTTTTTAAACTTTCCTTTGTCATTCCTGGTGCTTCTCCAGAGCATGTCTTCAGTTACTCTTTTACAGCTCTGGGACCGTTGTGGCCCAGCTACCAAGACCTGGGCTCAGTTTTCATGGGGTTGTTCTTTTACAGTTGATTCCTTTGGGAACCTGTGGCAATCTGGTCTTCAGAAGTCATCTGCAAGACAGGGACTATGCATCCTGGGACATCCAGACTCAGACACCACCCTAAAGCCTTAAACCCACGCTTCTCTGGTGCAGTATACTAGCTTGGTGTATTCATTAGGCTGAGATAAATTTTTAAATGTTTTTTTTCTCTGACCTCCAGGGCTTTTGCTTTCTTCTTAAAACATTGATGCTTTGAGCTGAGGTAGTCGCTTTTCATTCCTGCAGCTAGTTCTGCTTGTGTTCACTTCTGCATCTTTAAATCAGCTGGCAAGAGTCTTTTATAAAGTTGGAGTCTCTCTCCAGATCAGCATTATTTAAAGATAAGATGCTATGTGTTGATCAGTTGGCTATTAGTATATTGGGCGAGCTGTTTTTTAGCTAAAGCCAGCATTTTTCTAAGAATGTAAGCATCAAAGGATTTCTGATCACTGTGGGGTTATTTAACTATGGCACAGAGTTATCTTGCTTGGCTTGGTCTTAAACTTCAGAGGAAGCAAACCAGAGTCACCGTGAAAATAGTTCAATATTTAAAAAGATGGTATTGTACATGACAAGCTCCCCAGCTAAAGTCCCGTGAACATGGTGGGTTTCCCTGATCTGTCACCCTGGCTCTAATGAAAGGCTGGAAAGCAGGAGAGGAGGCAGCTGCACCTATGTAAGTGCCTTGCAGCTGTGCAGCTTCACTGGGCTTGTAGGAAATTCTTTGCTGTGCAGAGCTTGTCCCTATACAGACACATTTAAGGATAGATTATTCTCTAGGTAGTTTGTGATGAATGCACAAGTCCTTCCTTCAGGGAATTGTTTTTTTTTTTTTGGTGGGTTTTTCCCCTCCTAAAAGGTGGCTGAAACTTAAGATTATTTTCTATCTGGTGAAGGCTAGCTGCACACAGCAGAATTTCCAGCACAGACACCTCTTTGACATAGCCTGGACAGCTCAGTCTGACTGGCTGTTGTCAAACTTGTGTCTTGAGGTCATGCTAGAGCATGTTGTAGACACTAAGCAGTGGAAAATAAAGCACAGCTTTGAGATGACTTGCTCTGGTGTGGGTTTTCTTATCTCTGTTGAGATGTCATCAATACCTTTTTCCCTAGTCTTGCATTTTCCTCCACCAGACTTCCAGCTGATGGCTTTTGCTGCTCTGTATTGAGAGAATCCTCTGCACAACATTTCTGTCTCTTCCCGTCAATGTGTGCTCTGATCAGCGATGCCCTTTAACATCGGGACTCTCCAGCACATTTTCCAGGCCTCCCAGTAATTCATAGAGTTCTTCTCCAAACCTCATCAGTCTTATGCATGGCTTTCTTGGGACAGTTATACCTCAGGATTAAAAAGAGAGGACTGTCTCTTTATGGTCTTACACATGAAATGACTGAAAACTTAGTTGTGGAGTTTTACAGACAACTTGGCTTTGGCTGACAATTTATACCTGTTTGTTCTTTTGTTACGGTGGCTAGGACAGTCTCATTTTGTGAGAGTTGTCTGCTTTCCTACTTCCTAGAGTTGGCTTTGGCTGTATTTGAACATGCCTCTGTCTAGCAGTCTGATCTTGAAATTGCTCTTGCTATTTAGCCTTCTCCAATGATTTCCATTATCTGCAGGCTTAATTATAACTTAGTTGTAGGTATTGTAAAACAGGTTAATCTGACAAGATTCCCTGGACATATCCCCTCTATATGCTGATTCCCTACTGATAATTAAACTTTGAGACCTGTAGATTAACCAGGTTAAGTTTGTCCTATGGCTTATTTTAGCATTAGTATTGTAACAAAATAGTGACTGAAATGGCGATAGCTGACTGTGTGTCATGCTTCCCAGACCTCTGGTGCTCAGAACAACACAAGTCTTTCAATCAAACTTACAAAAATCATGTTATTTTAATAAAGCCCACATAATTAATGTCAATAAATATTACCATCCTTTAAATACGTCTTAATTTGTTTTCATCCTGACTACTGCAGTGCATCTGGGATTGATTCTGAGGGTCTATAAAACATTGAACTGAAGACTGGATGAAAAATGTAAGGTGTCTTCCAGTTATCTTGGGACTACCTTTGTTCAAAGGCTTTTCAAGAGCCAATCTGAACAGTTCAGAGGATTCTTTTTGAAAAGATTCCTAACTTACCTGATATTAGTAGTTTCCATTTAGCATTACCGCTTGGAATGGAAATGTTTTCAGCATGACTTGAATGCTTCCTTTAGCCTGGTTTTTGAAGGAATAAAATATGTGGTTAAGCTGGCTCTATACCCCGATAGCTTTCAAATCAAGTCAAAATTAGCTAGAAAAGTTGTTTTCTTGAAGACATGCATGTCTTTCCAGTCTCGTGAATATAGGCTTCTGTGTAGAGGAGAAAAACCTTATCAACTAACTCCATAGAGAGAAAGTGTGGTGTGGGGCTCACCATTGACATGCATCTTCCTACACAGAAAGTAACTGGGTTTGGGTATGCTCCAACCATGAGAGACATTAGGCAGACCCTCTTTAGATCTCTGGAGAATTCAACCATGAGACTGAAATCGCTACAATTTTTTTAATAAGCCGAGGAGGAAGCAGAGGGAGATTTCTATCAGCAGATAAGAGATCAGTGAAGAGCTGCAAGAGTTTTAGGGGAATGTGGAGCTGGATCAGACTTGCCTGTTGACCTTACTGAGACAGTGGAGGGGAAATTAGCAGAGGAGATGGCTTGCTGATTACTAAGCCACAACAAAGACTAAGATAGGAGACTGTTGGGAGAACCTACCAGCTGTTTTTTCTCCATGAAATAGATTGGGGAAAATAAATCCAAAGAAATTCAGAGGTTCTTAACCGCAGACTGTTGTGGCCAGAGAAGACACCTCTGTGGCGGAGACCTTTAGGAGTTTCTGATGGAGACGATAGCAAGGAACTGCTGGCAGATGTTTTTTTGACACAAAGGATTGCTAAAGGCTTGAGAAATACCTCAGATCTGTTGGTGTTGGGGGGTGTTTCTTTGTGGACTTTATTGAAATGGCTGCTGGGGGTGCACTGGGACTGTTTGTATGTGGTGTACCAGGTTTGGGACTGTGAGGCTGAAGTGCTGGATGTCAGTTTGGTTCCTAAGAAGATATTGCGTGTTCTTTGAAAAAATGGCCCCAGAGTAAGTAGAAAACCCATGACTGTTCTTTGAAGGGTGAAAAAAAAAAAAAAAAATTAAAAATCATAGTGGCTATTACCAGGGATATCAGCCACAAGGAGGTAAGATAGAAGGCAATGCCTCTGCCTCTTCCCAAATGCAGAACAAAAAATTAATCTCTGCTTTATTCTTGGCATACCAGAAATAGCATTGCTATTGCAAGGATTCTTTAGGCTCTTGTGAAGTTGTCTGGATGTTGAATTATTTCCCTTCCCAATGAATATAAAGTAGGAATGAAATAACTGATTTGCATCAAATCCCTTCTTACTTTTTCCTTCTCTTCATGAAGATTACACGTCTCACATCACTTATACTGGTCTTTCATCCCCAGGCTTTTTAAAACAGCAGCCTTCCTTGAATCATGATATTTGTGGTTGGCTAGCACCGTTTATTTTTTTGAGGAAAAATATCCTCACTTTGACTTTTGTTAACTTCTCGCAGCTTTTTTCCCTTGACCATGTTTGGTCTGAAATTTTCCCCTTAGAACACATAAGCCAGTATTTCATTAGTTTGGCATTTGCTTTGTCTGTGCATTAAAAGCTTAGTGTGATTGCTTGCACTGAAGCAAAGGCTGAGTTTCAGTTCAGCTGTCTTTCCGTATTTCTCCACCCAGACAAAAGTCTGTGTCGGCATGGCTCTGCGGGGGGGGCGGCTTTAGAGACACTTTTTGTAAATTCTGAAAAAAATGTTAGATAAGACTTATAGTCCTGGGGAGGCTTTGGAAATGTCAGGATGAATCACTCAGACCGCCGCCCTGGTAAGAATTTACTTTGAATTTTGTGGAGAAGGAGCTTAACGACCCTCCCATCAGTCCATAGCAGCCAGCGCTCTCCCTGTGCCCTGGCAAATTATGGGCTGGAGGTAACGTCCCCCCAACCACCCGCGACTCGTATGGATAATACCATCACAGAGCACCCCTCCCCTCCCCAGACAGGTTATGAGCACTGACTTCTTTTATGTATTCCAATCATGCAAATTCCTCCCAGAAGGTTTCAGTGATACCAACTAGGTCAAATTTATGCTCTGCAAATGAGCAATTCCCATTTCTCTTGTTTATTACACAGGCTCTCGCATTGGTATAGAAGCAATTACAGAGTTTTGTCTCATCCCTTGGTGACTTGATTAATGTTGCTCTTGACATCTTGGTTTCTTTGTGCTAAATGAATAGTCATTTGTTGTCTCGTCTCTTCCTTCTTCCACTCCTCACCTCATCCTCTTACTCCTTGCTTCTCACTGTCTTAAAATCTTCCTTCCTCCCTTGACAGCTTTGACAGTCTCCCAGAGGAGCTCACAAACCCACCTTGTCCTCCACAGCCCCACACCTGCATGTCTTTCTGTAGGAGCAGTTACCAGCAGGTTGCCTGAACCTTCCCCCTGTTTTCTCTTGATCAAGTTACTTTGCAAGGTGCTGTCACATGGGATGTGGTACCTCATGCTGATTTCAGTATTTTAAGCTGCTTTGATGAGAGCTCCAACCAGATTTTGGTATGCACTTATCATAGAATCATAGAATGGTTGGGTCAGAAGAGAACTTTAAAGGTCATTTAGTCCAACGCCCCTGCAATGAACAGGGACATCTTGAACTAGATTCATGGACATCCTCAACTTGGCCAATGCTAGAAGTGTTTCTGCTTTTCTTTACACCTTTCCCCAATTTTTTTATTTTGCTGTTTGTAACTTAGTGGTGGAGATATTTTAATACCAGAGCTGGCTTCTGACCCAAGTGAACTGCTGCTTTTAAAAGCTCCTTCTGGAGAAATCCTCTCTCTCCAAATGCATACAGGTAGTCAGAGCAGCCTTGATCTTAATGCACCACTGAATTATGACCTGAAACTAGGGCAAGCATAGAAATAGGAGCTCTTACTTCAGCCAGAGAATGCAGAACCCAGTTGGAGGCTGCCTTGCTTTGAATGCTGTGCAGGTCTGAGTGCAGAGATGAGTAACATGTCAACTGATGCTTGAAGGACATTTTTTCGGCCCCCTGCTGTGACTATTGTTCAGTGACCGGCAGGGAGATGCGGATAGTTTGCTCTTGTGGCTGGTTTCCATTTCAGGATGACATCCTGAAGTATGGCCAGGCTGTTCAGGGAAGGACAGATTCGTGAGAGAAGGAGGTTGGAAGCACTTATGAATCCAAGGTGAGAGCCCAAAATAGCTGCTTTAAAAAGATGGATTTGTCTGGACAGTGCCTGAAAGAGAAGAGAAACACTGACAGATAAGGCTGTCCTGGGTCCAGAGCCCTCAAAAGAGGGAGAATATCTCAGGATGCATATGGGACAGCTTGGTTTTGCTGTTATTCTTGTGTCAGGAGTGCTTGTCAGGAGAGAAAGACCATTTTTGCTGCTACCTGACCCTTTCATCTGATCACTTTCCTCTCTGGGCCCACATTGCCTAGAGCCATCTGTGCTGGAAGATTTCTAGGGTTCAGTTACCTTTGATAGAAAACTGACTGAGGTGGGACATGAGGATGGTTACGTAGGTCCTATGGACTGAAAACCTTCCAGGCATCCTTCTTGCTCCATAAGGACACAAGATCTTCACCTGTGTCTTGAGTTTTTAATTCGAGTCCTCCACTTCAGTGGGGAGAGCTGTTCTTCTACACCATAAAAAAGCCTGTTACGGCTGCTCCGGTTCCTCCCAAGAACTTGAAGTCAGGAGTCTGTAAGAGCTGTTCTGTGTCCGTGTGTCTGCTCAAGGGGATCGCTCCTCCGTTCCTTCCTTTCAAAGCAGCCTGTGTAGTAAAACATGAAGCCTTTGAAGATCTCTCAAAGAACGGATTGCCTTCTTCACTGTGGGTATCAGAAATACTTATTGATTCAAGACCATGGTTTTCTTCAATCAAGAGCATGATTTTCACTTCTGCAAACCAATTCAGCCACACCAGCAGTAAGGCGAAAAGTTACTGTTTTTCTCTTTGACTTTGACAGATGGTGCATGTTAGTCCTAAGCTAATACAAGGCTTGTCAGCTGCCTTGGGGTCGCAACATCTGGGTGTAAATTTCAGACACATTTTTCCAGAGAATAGATATAGACACCTCCTGAACTGATTACTTCTGAGCTAGAAACACAAATTTTAAGACCTCCCTCTCCAGATGGTCCACCATTGCCCTTCTCACCAGTTGGAAAGAGCGAATGTCTGCAATTCCTATCCCAGAACCCTTCTTTTATGGTCTTGTGTCCATCATGTGGCTGGAGTCAATAGCAATATCCTGCTGCATTGCTGCTTCCCTAGAGATCTCCCTGATACTTTCCGAATCTTACTGCCAACGCTGTCACAGCTTGAAAAGGATGGATCTGGGGAAGAACCAACCAGTCAAACACAGCCCCTTCTGTATCTTTAAAATCCATTTTTTTCCCAGCTTGTGCTCTGGCAGACGATTGCTCAGAGCCTTTCTGGTGCAGAGATCTGGGGACATAAATTCTAGGCGGGCACATTTATTTCCCTCAGACCATTATAATGGAGAAATGATTCACATTTATAGCTTCGGGAAGAGACGTGCTCAGCATTGATCCCATGGCACTCCTGCCTTTCTCCCATGCAGTCCTTGGGAAAACAAGGCTCCTTCCATGTGCAGCAGCCTGTGATGTCTGGAAGTCTAGGAAGAGTGATCAGCCTCTGGAGGCTAACGAAGGCGAGTGCAGTACATGTCCTTTGTTGAATTCTTGTTCACTGCTTGGAGAAAGTCACCTTTTCTCAAGCCTGGCAAATATTTGCTGAGCTGTGTTTTAGATCTGAGGTAGCTGCTTTGCTTGCTCCATGCTCGTTATTGCTGTTGTGCACATGCATTTAGTGTATGTACAGTTCATCATGCAGTGTGGGAGAAGCAGAGCAGACCCTTGTGTTCCAGGAGTGTGGAGAGATGGGAAGAGCAACAGTCCTTTGGGCCAGGCAGCAGTCAGGTAGCTGTTGAATACACCTTGTTCATGCCCATGTTGGTGTTTAGCTGCAGGGGAGGATGGAGAAGCTCCTATCCAGGGCAGAAAGCTGCTGCAGGAACAGCACCAGGCTGCAGGAGTGGAAAGGTCTCATCCCACCTGTGTCTGTTCTGACAACCGAAAACCAGTACTATCCACGGAGCACTTCATAGCTGAAAGAGTCTGAATAAACAAGCTCAGTGTAAAGGTGCTGCTTGTCTTAGTCACGCTTGAATAAATCCTTCCCTGACTTCCTACTGCCTGTAATTTCTCTACATGCCTGCAAGTCCGTACAGAGCAGAGACCAGAAGCACCCCTTTCACATGAAGCTGTCAGCTGTAATCAGCCATGAAAAACCATCCATCAGAGCCCAAGATTCATTAACTCTCAGCTCACAAAAATTTACCTTGCCCCTGTTGCAGGCCTGTTCCCAGCAGAGATGGAGGACTCAGGGCACTGTAACTGGCTGTTGAGATACCGTCCTAAAGGAGAGACTAAAAATAACTCAGTGGATTTGTAGAAAATCATGCATTACTTAAGCATTCTTTTGGGTTTTTCTCCTCTTTTTCTCTTCTTGAGAAATTGTTTCTGCTGAGACCATGAGAGATGCTATAGCAGTGACCCTCAGGGGCAGGAAATCAAGTAAATCATCGAATGAGCATTTCCAGGGCTAGTGCTTCAGTGTGTGTGGGTGAGTACATCCCTGCTAGCCAGGGAGGCACAGGAGATGGGATACTCCTGATGCCTTAGGCTGCGCTTTGCATGGCTAGGGAGCCTGGACCTTGGATCTGAACTCTCTAGCCCTTTTCCCAGGTTACGGGGATATTGTATAGTGTTTTGACAGCTGAAACAGCCCAGAAATAATGAGCTCGAAGCAATGTTTTCTCTCGTGTCCTCTTACCATTTGGTGAACAAGATGTATCATTTAGCAACTGAGGCCAGGTCTGTTTGCTCAGGGCTGTTGTTTAATCAGGGAGTGTGAGTGGAGCTCTTCTCACAGGGTCTCTTCCCAGGTTTTTCACACCATTGACAGCTGAATATTATTTTCCCACGTGGCTTCAGATCAGCAGAGAGGACAAACACCCAGCAAACATGGCTCAGATTTGACTGGTGTAATAATTTGGATCACAATATTTCTTCTTTTTTTTTTTTTATGTTTCCAGGGCTGTGTCTCTAGAGATATTTTGATGTTTCAAGAGCTTTCTAGAAGCTGGATAAACGTACAAGTTTTCCTGCTCAGCAATTGTAATTCTGCTATCTTTATTTTTGTTATACGTAGTAGTCATTTAGCAGTATTTTCCATTTGAATGGCTGCAATTTTAAACTCTTTTATTCTGTTTATGAAATTTCAGAGGTATCTCGTGGAAATCACCTCAAGAGAGAGCGGTGAGTTTCAGTTACTCAGGTTACATCCATACACACATGGCTTTGCCTCAAGTCAATAGTAAGAGTTGACAAGAACTGGAATACAAAACCTTGTTGGCCACGGATGTATAGTAAATGCCGTGGGGAATTAGAATAATAGTAGGAAAAAATACAGGGTCTGTGGTTGTTGTGGTCCTTCCTGAGACCTTAACCTCCTGATAGCACATCTGCCTATCTTTCAACATAACCCCTGTGACATAAGATACAAGCCAAAGATTATGAATTATTACTGAGGTGGAGGGAGACGCACGACCAGCTGTAGCACAGGCAGTTTACCTCCAACCTGCATGGCCTCATGTCATCCAGAAGAGGAAATGGGGTCAAAAACCAGGAGAGCATCATCTGTGTGGGAGCAAGGAAGCCTACAATGGAGCTGCTGGAGCAGCATGTCTTGGGTCAGAGTTGTGTATGTGCTCCCAAGTCCATGGACACTGCTTCAGGCCTCAGCAGTTGCCTGTGCTTTTGGTCAGCAAAGAAGCATGTGAGGTGAGGAGGATGGAGACCTCCTCTGCCTCCCAAAGGATGGAGATGAGGATGTTTATGGCTGAGGAAATCAAAGCTGCATTTAGCTGCCTTGGTCTTAGCTGTGCTCGACACTATGTGCAGATCACAAGGGAACGGGCACAGCAGATTGTACCCCACAGAGGCATATTTCCAGAAAAAAAAAAATGGAGTCTCAAGGCATGTGAGGTAGACATGGGATATCCCCCAGAGGCTGATGGAAAGAAGCCTCTGACATATAACCTCGCAGTGCAAGGACCACGCTGCTCAGAAGGCAAGGACAAGCCTCTGACGAGCCTCTGATATGACCACTACACAGTCAGTTAAAGCTTCCAAGTCCCAATATCAATTCCCCTCTCTTCGGTGGCACTGGCAATTAGCGTGGGGAAGAGATGGTTATCGATGCTCTCTCAGGTGTCTCTGTGTCCTCATATTGCTCCCCCATGGCAGCAGGAGCCTTGCTGGTTGACCAGAAAGCTGGCGATGCTTGGCTTGTTCATAAGCAGCCCCCAAAGTGGTAATCTTGCAGGCTGTAGGTCTCTCTTCTCCTCTTCTGACAACCTTAGGTGGGTGTATAAAAGGAAGAGGCTGGGGTTAAGCGTAGTGAGTGTGGGGAATGCGGAACACAAAGGGCAGCAATCAAGCAGGCGCATTCAGAAAGTCATTTGAGAAAAAAACACTGTGCAAATTGCAGTCCTGAAATATCCTAATTAGGAGTTCTGAATTATCTCGGTAGGATCACAATTAAAATATTCAAGATAACCAGGAAAGGAAACATGTCTCCCCTTCCTCCTTCAGCATGTCTGACTTATCTTTCTTTCATTGTAACATTTCAAAGGTGTTTTGTTCCTGAAACACAGGGCACTTGTTCCCAAAGGGAATATGCTTAGATTTTGGTGTTCTCCCGGGTTGTTTTGGTTAATTACAGAGAATAGATTCCCCAGCGTTTCTATCTGGTTCAGAGGCCCACATGTAATCATGCAGAGGTCTCTTTATCTGCACTGTGTGCTTGGTTCTGAGTGTCACTTTTGAAGAAAATCAAAATAAATGCAGCTATATTTGGTGGAAAGCAGCAGTAGCTTTGGCTGTAACAGGGAAGTGCCAGGTTGTGGTTTAACTCCAGCTGTTGTGCAGAACAGCGCAGCAATGATCATTCTGCTCCGTGGCCAGGCTGCTTCTGGCCGAGCACAGGTTTTGTGCATCACAGGGATATCCTTTGCTTCTGCAACCGTCCAGCAGCCAAGGCTTCCTTGCAGAAGCTTGGTATGAGCCTGTCCTCCAAGGGCAGCATGGGCATTACAGGGGTAGGGGCTCCAGGGATGGTGCAGGCAACAGGCTCACGCCTCCCAAAGCAGCAAGCTCTATCCTGCTACTCTTCTTTTTTTTTTCAAATTAACTATAGGCTGATTTTCAAATTGGTGAAACTGGTGTCATACAGAGCCTGGGGAGGAAATTGAGCCAAAGTAACATGGACTTGGGATGTTTACATGGGATTTTTTTAATCCGCTGGGATTCCTTCCCCTGTAGCCCTGCTCCCACCTGCTTTTGTCGCTGCTGTTGGATGCTCTGCACCGCGAGGCTGTGCCAACCCATGGGCTTCTTCAGAGACCTTAAGCCTCAGCTCTGCTGGGAAGCAGACCAGCTGCTTTTGGAGCAGACTTGCCTATGAAATCCTGGAGTTGTGCTCACCCTGTGCTGTGCCAGGGCTGCAGCTTGTGGTGTGAGTTCTCCTCAGCCCAGATCACCTGGCCTTGGGTGACAGCCACCTGGGTGTGTGAAAAGCTAGCTCATGGAGAAAATGCCAGCAGATGGTGCTCAAGAACACGCACTAGCCAGGATGAGGAGGCTGTGGAGATGCAGAAAACCCACTTGTCCTGTCCCTCCAGCAGCGCCTGTTTTCCTGGAAAGCTTTTCTTTCCCGTGACTGTGTTTCCATGGGACTGTGCAGAGAGCGGTGGACTCTTGCAATTCTGTCCTTGCTAAACTGCCCGCAGGCAGACCACGCTGGCCTCGCAACGGCAGGGTTGGAGCTGTGCTCCATCTGTCTGGGGATGGTCCTCTGAGCATCCTTCCAGGTGCAGGAGCTCTCTTGCAGAGCCACAGGTATCATGTTGCCCGGCTCCTGGCAATTCCTTCTGTGTCTGAAGAACTTTTATATGGTGGAAAAATCACTTGAAGCTTGCTTCTTCTGGGTTGTTTTGGTTGGGTTTTTTTGGTTTGGTTTCACTTTTTTAGAGGAGTGAAAAATATGCTGTGCTTACAGAAGTATGAGTCAGACTGGCATAGCAAACAAAACAGAGTTTGCAGGATTGCTTGCCTATCAGCAACCAGAATCTGCCCCAGCGCTGGGCTGTTTCCTGCTCTTACAAGACTTTGAAGTCAGATCTTTGTCTTTGTCCTGCTGCAGACTTCGCACAAAAGATTGAAACTTGTAAGAGAGAAGTAACTATGAAAACAATAGAGCTTTTCTTCAAAGAGAGAAGTATGTAGAGTAGCTCTGGTGTAACTGTGTCAGAATATTTGAGACTGTCAGGATATTTGTGTAATCAATAACTTCTATGCAGTAGTTTTTGCCTTATGACAATTTATTTCGTGATATCATCCTCGCAGGGAATGATTTCACAGCAGATACTCTTCTGGATTGTCTTGTGGGGAATAAAAATAAGTGGTTTTTTTCCCCAGAGGCTCTTTGCCCATGACAGACACTGAAAGAGTGGGATCTGCTGGTGGGTTGCTGAGTCAGGACTCCGATCAAGGAGCGATGGCAACAAGACCTTACTTGAGCTGTTTAAAGGTTGACAAGTCACAATGACTAGAGCTAGTCTGCAGTGTGCTCTGAACACAGCTGAAGCAGCTCCAGCTGCTCCCTACCAGGGCTTTAAAATGATGCTGATGTAAGATGATCAATGTAACCACATTAATTTCTGGGACAAATCTGGCATGCCTTCCTCTTGCAAGTCCTTGTGTTAATTTTAATGTTTTTATTCTGTGGGAGAGGGGCCACCGGGATCTGGGCTTAGTCCTCTTCCGAGCAGCTTGCACAGGAGCAGGCGCCCATGTTTGTGTGAACAAATGGGTCCGTACTAGCTCTTAACTGTTGTCTCTGGAGCCTGCAAACTGCTGGTGGCTCGTCCAGCTTCAAACTGCGATGGATAACAGGCAGCCTGTCCTGCTGTCTGTCCACAGCCTGCTGCAATGAAGCTTTGTGTTGGAACACAGAGGAGGAGGTTTCTGTTTCAATCTGATCGGCGGTTTGTTGGGGCATGTCAAGGGCTACCACCACTTTGCTGAGACTGGTGATAGTTTTGTTGATGATTATCTGTTCAGTGTCATCTTTGGCACTTTACAGTGAAACTGTGTTTCCAGATTAGACCTGCCATCTTTGTCATTTATCTGGGTTTAAGGAAAAGTTACCAAATTGTTTTGAAATGCTCAGCTTCTCATAAACAAACTCTTCATCCCCAAAGTAAGTAGGGGAGACCTTCTATCCTTACTCCATGGCTTTCCTTCTGCCCTGATGAGCAATGTGACATCTGTCCAAGGGTGTGCAACACCCCTTCTCTGCAGCCTTGCCCCTCTTCTGGTGCGACAACTTTTCCAGCTGAACAAATGATAAGTTGCATCTGTTTCCAAAGCGATCCACAGCCCTTGGAGGGACTGTAAAGTCGTCATTGGGAAAGTTATTGTAATTTTGCCCTTTTGTGGTGTTGCAGTTGTCTCTGTGCGGCCGGGAGAGACACGTAAATGGCGGGGCAGAACCTGTGCATCAGCAGTTTTGAAAGGCTAAAATGCAATGAATCCTTCACTGCTGGATGGTAGCTTAATTTGTATTAACTGCACACAGCTAAGGGAATTCCTATTACACCATATTCACCTATATCAGTACTACTTGTCAGCTTCTGTTGTGTCAATTATATTGTCTGCATTTCAGCTGGCTTTGCAGGGCCAGGCTAATGCCTCAGTTCATATCTTCTTTCCTGTCTATGGTTGATTTCTCCGGGTCAATTTACCTGTCCCCACATACAGGGCATGGTTAACTTGATCACTACATGGCAGATGGAACAGGTCCAGTTCTTTCACCATCTGGAGTGGATCTGCCCTAGAGAGGGCCCTCTTCATTGGCCATGAAGTGTGGATGGGTAATGCCAAATGCTTTGGGAGCTTCTTGAAGAGGGAATTATTCTTTCTTTGGCATCACTGGGATGGGAGGGAGCTGCATGACTCACTAGATGAATTCCAGAGGCTGAAGTTAATTCCCAGTATGAAATCTTCCGTCTTGCTTGGGAACCTTTGGTTCTCATGGCATGTTTTACCTGCGAAGGGCTGAATGCATCATATCAGCTTGAATGTACTTGATTTCACAAATCGGCACCTGCTCAGCAAAGTCCCAGAATCAGCCTCTACACGTGTTTTATTTTTGGATGCAGAATAAGGGAGCCATTCAATTCAAGTTGATTTGCAAGGATAAACTGAAGTGGGAGAACAACAGTGACTCAGCACAGCACTCCTCAGATTAATTCAACACTAACCTCTATTAATGACTTAGCACAACCATTGAAAATATGGTAAATCAGATGTTGAAGAAAATTCAGATGTCTTGGCTGACTTAATTTCCAGGCATGAAGTGTCACTTACGCTTTTCAACAGTTTGTCTTCTTATCAGTGGCAGGACATAGTGACTACAGTGGCTGGTGGACTGGCAAGTTGAATGCATGAAGATTGACGAGCTAGTGAAATTTTTTTTCTTCTTAAGAAGAACCACATTCAAGATACAGCAGATCTAGTTGCACCTTTTCCATTTCAGTGATATGCCACTGCTAGGAATTGTACGCTCACAGAACACTTGAGATTGGAAGGGACTTCCAGAGGTCATCTGGTCCAAACCCCCTGCTCAAGCTGGGTCACCTACAGCCAGTTGCCTGGGACCATGTCCAGGTGGGTTCTGAATAGCTCTAAGGATGGAGACTCCACAACCTTCCTGGGCAACCTGTTTCAGTGCTTAGTCACCTCTGCAGTAAAAAAGTGTTTCCCAATATTCAGAGGGAACCTCCTGTGTTCCAGTTTGTACCCATTGTCCTCCTGGCAATATGTTGTCTAGCACAGCCCAGGATACCATTAGCCATCTTTGCCACAATGGCACATTGCTGGCTTGTGTTCAACTTGGTGTCCACCAAGACCCCAAAATCTTTTTCTGAAAAGCTACTTGTTGGATGGTCAGCCTCCAGGATACCTTATGGGAGACAGTGTCAGAAGCCTCACTGAAGCCCAGGTAGACAATATCCACTGTTTTACCCTCATCTACCAGGGCAGTCATTTCATCGTAGAAGTTTATCACACTAGTCAAGCATGACTTCCCTTTGGTGAAGCTGTTCTGTCTACTCCTGATGATTTTCTTGCCCTTATGTGCTTGTAAATCGTTTCCATCACCTTACCAGGGATCCAGGGTAAGACTGTCTGACCTGTAGTTCCCTAAGTCCTCCTTCTAGCCTTTCTTGAAGATAGGAGTGACATTCGCTTTTCTCAAGTCCTTGGGCACTTCTTCTAGTCACCGTGATCGATCAATGATTATCAAGTGGTCTTGCAATGACACCTGCCAGCTCTCTCAGCACTCATGGGTGCATCCCATCGGAGCCCATGGACAAATGTATGGCTAGTTTGCTTAAATATTCTTGATCTGATTCTATTCCATCAAGGGTACATCCTCCTTGCTCCAACTTTCCCCCCTGGTCTCTGGGACCCTTATCAGACAAACTGAAAGGACAAATCCTAGTATGGATCCGACATGGCTGGTTTTGTTTCTGGCAGATATGGATGCCTCCAGAAACCTCGGTACTTGTCTTATACCACTGGAAACTGGGGGAATTGCCCCATTTTATAGACTGGTTTAAGTTGTGTTCAATTTGTTTCTTCTCAAGTGCATTGTTGAGAAGACTGCAGATGGCCTCAGGGAGGAAGGCTGGGTGTTGGCCTTGGCCCAGACAGTGGTGTCTATTCTTGGAGAGAGGAGAGCGAGGAAGACTGCTTCTGCCCAGGCATGAGAGGGAATCTCAGCTACAAGGGTTTTCAGGAATGCATGGTGGTGCAGGGAGGAGGGTAGCTGGCTGGGTGTCTCTGCAATCTAGAGAAGAGCGGGGGGCTTGCATCCACCATGGCATGGATCTGCAGCCAGGTCCTCAAGAGCCAGAAGGTTCCTTCACCAGGAGAAGCTTGTCTGTGTTCCCCTTAGGGTAACAGATTTACATATATCCATATTTTAGATCCCCAGTGGGTTCCAGCACTCTAGATGGCTGCACACTGCAGTGTGTGTTCTGCTAGCCAGTCACAAGTAGGGTGATGTTTTATTTCTGAATTTCAAAGGGGTCTTATGCGCTTGAGTATTCAAAATGAATAATTCTGGATGCTTTAAAGCAATTATCTTCTTTCAGTGAGCAGTCCTCAAAGAAAATGTTATTGTACACAAGCCATCAGGGAAGCAGATTAAATGCTCTGGGGCTCAGATAGTTATGAAGAGACCAGTCCTTCAGTTGCTGGTCCCTGCTCCCCTCCCTTGTAGCCCCTTCCACAGGGAAATCTAGCTTTCCTATGAAATTAGCCGTGAGGTGTCAGAAAGTGGTATCTGTGACTTTCCAGGGATTTGAACTGTTTGGGATACATCAGAGGCTCTCCTTGAAGCAGGGCTCCAAGGCTTGTTGACACAAACACGCCTGGGTACCATTACATCCAAACTGAACAGGGTAATTGGAGCTGCTGAGTATTTTCCCTCTTGCAGATTTCTAACAGTAGCTAATACAAGGCGTGCCCAGCCTGGTCAAAGTGATGGAGTCCTAAGTAGCCAAGTAGCATATCTGAAAGCACCTCTGTCAGCTTATATGCCTGCCGTTAGGTGTGAGGTGTGCTCTGCTGATGCATGGACACAGCAGCTGGAATATCTGCTCCTTTGGGGAAGCAATGCCAGGTGGAGAGTCGCCCCTCTATTTTGTATGAGCAGTCATGATTAGGGTCGTTTAGATGAGGTGTTGGGGGATATAGTGTAGGGGAGAACTTTGTAGAGTAGGGCTGATGGTTGGCCTCGATGAACCCAAGGGTCTTTTCCAACCTGAATGATTCTATGATGCTCCAATTTCCCACCCCCATCCCAAATTTTGGCCTGACCTTAAAAAGAAACAGCATGTTGCCTCCTGATTGTGCATACACATATGACGGGTGGTGAGGCTGTGGGATGGAGAGGCTTGTGCTGTGCAAGCTTGTGTCTGCTGGCTCCTGGGGGATGGATTTCACTGTCCGTGCCTCAGAGCGGATTCATGTGGCGTTAGGCAGCTGGCGGGGTTTGTAAAAAAAGCTGTTTGAAGCTTTGATGTGCCTTGCCTGTCCTTACACCAAGCTTTGTACATCTGTTTCGCTGCAGGGCCCAGATCTGATCCACTGTGGACGTTCAGGATTTGGTTTCTTTAGATCCTGGCTCTATCTGTGCTGACAAATCTGACTGTATTTGACCTGTCCAGGCTGACGTGATCTATTAGAGTCAGGGTCACTGATATTGTGATGCCTCCAGCCTGTGTGTCAGGGCAGTGGCAGCTGTGCCAGCCCGCTGCTCTGGTGGCTCAGCTGCCAGATACAGGGTCAGAGCCGAGAGCATCGGACACTGTATATTAGCACGAATTATTCCCTGTGTACATGTATTTTGTGTAGGCAACATCCTGTCTGGGCAAAATGAGTTTGCTTTTAATTCCATGTGAGATGCACCTAACAGAGCTGGTTACCCCACATCATGCAGAGCAGCTGTGCCACCTCTGCCAGAATAGTGCACAAGACCTGGAAAACCTTAGGGTCTTACTCAACAGTGGTTGGTGGCACAGGGTATGGTGCATTTGGAGATGGTTTGCTTGCTGTTAGCAGCCACAAAGGAGGGTCCAGAGGGACACTGTCCAGTCCCTCCACCCCTGGACATTTATCTCTCATGCTGTCTGCTCTAGCTAATTTTACAGTCCTCCTTCTGCGTCCATGAGTCTCTGTATGGACACAGTAGGGATGAAATGACATGAAGGTCACCCGTCATATCTGAGCCACGGCAAGGTGTTGCCAAGCCAGGATTGTTTTACTTCAGAGTCCTTAAGCACAAGGCTATCTTTCTTCCCTGAGAAACTCTTAAGCCAGCTTAAAAAGCAAAGATAAGCTCCCTAAAATGGAGTGGCAAACAGAAGCCTGTCAGATCAATATTTCTTCTTTTGATCAATATTTCTTTCTTTTATTCTTTTAATTCTTTTGAATTACTGGGCTGGAATGAAATCTAAGTAGAAAAGGCAACAGGAGAGCTCCATGGGTGTGTTTCCATGCATGGAACAGCTTGCTTAGCCACTTCCCCAGGTGTTGGGAGAAACCACAGAGTGGTTGCTTTAATGTTTTTGGATGCTGGAGTGACATGTTCCACGAGACCTCATTGTCCTTGCATTGCCTGTTGAAACATGAATTTATAGCCATGTCCTGGAGCAGATGGGGAACAAGTGCAGCACAGGTGACACCACTACCCTATACCACTGGTCCTAAGCCCACTCTAATCCCTGCCCAGTGCTGCACTCATCAATGCTGCATGCAAGAGAGGGGAGTGAATGCAACATGACCTGGGGTGAGGATTGTGTCTTTTGTGACTTAGGAAGGACTATGGTAAATATTTCTATGCTAGCTACATTTCATGATCACATAGATTCAAAATAAGTCATGCCTGGTACCTGGAGAGGAAATAGAGCTCAAAACTTCTCATGAACTTTCAACCTGACATAAGTGAGGTGCTTGGTCATGCAGTAAACAGGAAGGTTGTTTGGTAGCAATGCCTGCTTCAGGAGAGAGCGGCAGGACCAAGATGCTGCACTCGTGGTGGCTTCACAGCAGCTTGTCAAGGTAAGAGAAGATGCTCCAGTCATGTAGGGTAATGTGTTGTGGAAAGAGACTGCATGGATGTTGAAGCCATGCTTTCTGAGAGGCGAGGTGCCTGTAGCAGCAGTGTCTGTGTGCTCTGGGCTGCATTGCAATCAGGTGAGTTGGAGAGACGTTAACCATGGCCGTATTCACTGTGATGGGTCACTTGGACCTTATGAGATGTGATGGGAATCTGCTCACCATTAGCTGAACATCATGATCTACCAACTCTGAACTGTCTCTTCTTCCCTCAGAAAGCCTCCAAATATGCTGTTTCTATCCCCAGTCTTACACTCTTTAATGGGTTAGGAAGTTTTTCTATATGGAAGTTTTTCTGTGTGCATAGTGAGATGGGGTGGAATCTCAGTTGCAGCAGGAGCTTGGTAACGTTGCTGCCTGCAGCAGATGACAAAAGCAAAACTAGCCAGGAGGCAGACTGAACATGAGAGAGATCAGCAGAGAGAGACCTGCATCGCTCTTTGCAGATATGCCTAAATGATGTGTTTGCATTGGCAATTACGAGTCACAGGATGTAATAGCTACGTTTCCTGAGAGCCCTTTCCTTTGGGCTCAGTCAGTATCTTAAGCAAGGTTTCAGGGAGCAGGGATTTCTAGCAAAGAGCTATTTAGCACTCCTACAGCAGCTCTCTTCAAGTGCCCCTGTGCCAGACCCGGCACAAAAAAGACAATTCCCACGCCAAGGGCATTGCATCCCCGTGTTCTTGTGGTTTTGCATTTGTTTGAGAGAAAAACCATCTCTGCCCAGAGAAAATGAGTCCCAGCCTTTCTTGGAGCATTTTATCCTCTGTAACAGACAGGTCTTTCTAAGCTCAGCCTGTGTGTTAGCAGCTGCGGTGGGAGGAAACCATCTTCTTTCTTTGCAGAACACTTACTTGTACATGCACGCTCTGAGACCTATCAAGTCTTGATGATTGCTCTCCTCTAATTCTGGATAACAAACTTTCCCCACAACCTCTGTGTGGTGTGAGCATAAACCAGGACTATCTGTCAGGGAAAACAAACTCCTCTGGATCACTAAAGCTTCTCTTCTTCACACGAGGACACCTTGTACACACTATACTTCTGAGTTCTTCAACCGAGGTAGGTCAAAATAGCCTGGTTAGGTGTGGGCATGACTACATTTCTGGGGACATCTTGAGAGCACTCCAGTGCCTCTGACATGTCTTTGTCACTACAACACGACACCCAGAAAGCCACATGTATACTGTGTCGTCCTTCATAAAATCTAGTTTCCTTTGAATCCAGAAGCAGAAGAGAGTTGAGTTTATTGGGACACAATCTGTAGGATGCAGTAGGTGGCTTTGCCACAGACTCCCTGTTGGCAGACAGAAGGTGCTGAGGCAGTAACATTCCCATCAGGACCAAGATGCTCTACAACAAGTGTGAAGATGTCTTCAGTGAGGGTCACCCAACTGTGTGCTTCTCTTATCTGGCTTGCAAAACCCTCCTGACAACAGATAGGAGCATCCATTACATGGGGTTTAATCTCTGAGCAGCTCAAATCCTCTTTGGGAGCAGGAGATGTCCATTACATTTCGACAGCTAATATCCTGGCTTCATTAATATGACACAGCATAGAGGAAACATTGCGTTCATATTCTGGCTCAACTATGTAATGCACATTTGGAAAATGAATCGTGATTTATGACAAAGCCTGTACGACCCGGCGTGACTGCGCCATTTGGCTGCCTGTGTACGTACTCATCTCCCAGGGTTTACAACTTCTCAATCTTTTATTTCGCACTCCACGGTTCCCCTGCTGAGCCTGTCAACCTGGAAATTAGGCTCTGAAGGGGCTTAGCCAACCAGAGTCGATTGATGCCATTCCCAGCCCATATCAGACAGTCTGCTGGTCACCACACACTTTTACTACAGCCCTCATAAAGTAGGTCTGAGCTTGCAGCAGCCTGTGAGGAAGGGATATCTCATCTGCTGTATGGAGGATCCCTTCCTTGGGCTTGGAGTTAAGTGAATGAGCCCATCTCCAGGCATCTGACCTGACTGTGACCAACTTGAAGTCCAAGCTCCCAGGCTCCTTTGACTCATATGCTTCTGCCTTCATTTGTGCCATGTCCTTGTTCCAGCAGGCTTGCTGTTTTGTTATCCAGCCTGAAATACTCCTGGGCCAACTTCCCTTAACAAAGACCAGAAATCTGGGTCATCGCTTATGGGCTGAAATATGGAATTAAGTAGCACTTGTTTGATAAGCTTGCTCCCTGTAATGAGAAAACATCCTGGTGTGATGTGAAAGGTGCCTTTGAAGCCTCAAGAGATTCTGGAGAAAGGAAAAATAGGGAGGAAAAAAAAAATCTAATCCTAAATTTAATTGGCATTAAAAATTTGCCTTTTGTGTATTAAATTTCTGTGCCAGCGTGGTAGCTATGCTGTGATTATTGCAGGAATGAGCAAGAATTCCTGTGTGTTCAATTTGCCATCAGCCATGGACGCCTGTGTCAGTTCCCTCTAATTATACAGATCAGTAGTTTTCCTTAGGGATTGATCACATTTCAACACAAAGGCACTCAAAGTGCATTTATGACAATTTGCCCATAAACTGACATGGCCTCCTTTTACAGAACAAGCACCCTTGGCTGAACTAAATTTCTGCATGTCCTTAGGTCTCAGTGCACCCTCCGAGGAGGCAGTCACAGCTCTGGGAGACCATGGAGGCAGCTTTCTTCCAAAGAAAACCTGGCTGTTACCTTTCATGGGAAGTCAAGCCTACAACCATAGTTTTTTTAACCTCTCCAACACTGTCCTTGACCAAGGTCCAGGTTTGGCCAGCAGGCTTTTAACTGTTGACTACAAGAGTCAATGTCCTCTAGACTGAGCCCAAGAAGTTTTCCCTTTCTCTTGAAACCTGTTCCATTTTTCTTTCTTTTTAAGTGTTCAGAGTTTCAGGTAAGTTAAATGTACCTTTTCAGAAGTTTCAGGCAGTACTTCGTAGAGAGGCACGAATAAGGAGTGTACAGTGTGAGGTTCACCAGAGTTCATAAACTGTTTGCAATTCCCCAGTCGTCACTGGAGTTAGCACTAGTTCAGGATCCTAAACTAGAGGCCAGGTTTTAAAAGCTTGTGTGTGCAAAAAATAGTACTCATCTTTGATCATCATATCCGCCATCTGACAGCTGAATTGTTTATCCAGTGGAAAAAAAGCTGTCATTTTTATAGCTAGCTAAAGCAAATGTGAACTCTGACTATAGACAGGGCAGTCTTAAGGTATCAGAAGTTTTATTTCTATGTTGTAAGTCAAGAGGAATTATGGAGATGAGTGCGTTTTAAGACTGTGTAGAGGCAGAATACATGGGGACAGAAGAATATCTACAAATTGCAGTGATGTAGTATCTCAAAATAAAGCTAGCACTTCCTTTGCTCACGCACAGGGATTTTATTGCAAGTTGTTTTGATTTTCCTGCGAGAGCTCTACCACTATTTTCTTCTTGACTCTCGTCATGACATTCCCAGCTCTTGAAATACGTCAGTAACTCCTGAAACACTTCACTATGATTTGACATCCTTACCATCAGAAGGGTGAAATGAGTCAGGATGTCCTATTTAGTATGACCATATTATCAATATGTTAACAGTGGAAGTGTTAAAGTGTTTGTTTTTTTTTTTCCGAGGGTAATTGGTTTTCCAGGTAGAAAAGCATTCATCCAGAAAAAAATCTGGCTCTTCCAGAAAATCATCTTGGTATGAGTTTAGGTAGGAAGTATGAGACCTTTAGCTCTTGTTATTGCAGAACTCTCATTTCTTTTTTCTGGAATTTGGTTTTGAATGCTTATCTTTATGCTGTGTTTCTGCAAGTGTAAATGTCTATACAACTCCACCGTAAGACTGGGATTGTACACGTGCTTTAATATTTCCTTGAGGACCAGGAGGTGCGTCAAGGTAGAGCTGAGTAGGCTTACACAGATTTGAATCTTGGCATCTGAAAGACAAGGCAGTATGTCTGGGTGGTTCTTCTTTAGAGAAGACGAATGAAAGTGGCAGAGCTGATATGGAAAACTGGGAGGAAGAAGTGAAGACCTTTGTGTGCAACTCCTGACCCTGCTGGTAGATGGGAGTGCTGGGTAGATCATCTACTGTCCAGAGAGGACCTACACCGCCATCCCTGCTACTGTCACTTGGCCAAGGAAGAGATGGGACTGCAGCTCCTGCCCAGGTTTTGGGTTGCCCTGGGTGTTGTGTGTGTGCTGAGTTGGAAGGAGAGTTTATGCATGGTCAGTTTTCTGCTTCTTCCCTTGCCCTATTTCCTGAAGAAGGTCAGTGTTGAGAGGTTTCCACTCCCTTGTGCAGCCTGGCATGTCTTTCTGAGGACTAAAGCAGTGTTTTGAGACTATGTTCGAGATTACTGGCCTCAAAACCCTCTGAGATCTGAAAACATCAGTGTTGTTTCCCAGAAAGGCAGATAGAGGTGATTTGGGCAAAAAGTCTTTACACTGTTCTGCTGTGTGGAATCACCCTTCTGACTTTACAGGCCTGTCCTGAGTAGGGTTGTCTACAGACACTAATGTATGAAGCTCTGAAGCTTAGGGCCTCATGGGGTTTTTCTTCTACCACACACAACAATTATGTGTCTGCATCAAAGTAATGAGAAGACCCCATATCACTTGAGCACTGTCTGAACCACGGTGCTGTATTTTCCTGCGTGTGCCCATGCTGCAGAAGATGATATTGCTTTGGAGTTTTGCAAATGTGTTTAACCAGCAATCTTTTCCTTCCCTCTGCTATAGAGTCTATAGCTTTGAACTCCACCCCCGGCTTACTTTCTGTGCATAAGGAGTACAGCTTCAATGAGTGGGATTACTCCAAGTCTTGTTAATTTAGGTACGATTCTAGTGAGTGATACTCCTTCTTGCATTGGTTTTACTGCATATTTTATCACAAAACACTGCATGCTGCGCACATTAAACAGCACTCTCTAAAATATGGTATTTGAAGGTAGGGAAGGGTATGCACATCTTAATTGAACATCTGTCCTAGAAGGAGCTGAAAAAGCAGTTGTCTGCCAGTAGCTCTCATGCAGAGGGCTGGTCTCATGTACTGCGCCTTAGCTAATTCCACAGCCTAGCTGCATCGGGTCCTGTGAAGGCATACTCTCTCAGTATAATACCCTGTATCACTCTGTGCCAGCCTTGGGTCTGCTAGACCCAGATCTGGAGCACACTGCACCATCATGAGGTCCCTGAGGTACCACTGCCCTGCTCTACAGCATCTTCTCTTGTCCCTCACTTCAGTACACCTCACTCACTCATACGTCGCTGCTGCCTGACTCCCCGTGGGAGTAAAACAGGCTGACTCTGCCTCCTGGGTATCCCTTGGCCAAGAATAAATCCTTCTTCACTCCTGCTGTGAAAGCAGCCATCAACAGCAAGGACCTCTGCAGGGTCTTCCTGCTGCTTGCCCCAGTGCTGCTGCCCAGCGTGAAACGCTGGGGACCTCTATTGCATTTCTGCTCCAGTGGGCTCAGACAAAAAGAGCTTTGTGTTTGTGTCTCATGTCTTAATTTTAATGAAGGCACGTTTTTGCCCATGCTGCAGTCAGGAGACTAGCAAAGAGCAAGCACAATAACAGCGAACGGGCCAGGTTCTCCCTCCCAGATCGCATTTAAGTGCAATAAATAAACAGAGGCTGTTAAATGCTTAACGCGCCAGAGAGCATCTTGCCAGCTTGACTCCAGAGGAGGCCTTCCCTCCTGCAGGTCCAGGGAGTCAGCTGAGGGGACAGGGAAGTTTCACAGCAGCACTCACAAGCCTTAAATGCTAACAGCAGTGTCACTGCTGTGCTTAAATGCGGCTCTTGCTAATGAGATGGAGCCGTGCTTCCCCCTTCCCCCAGACAGGTCTTTTTCTTTGTGCCACAAATCCATGATGCTACTGGTGATTAATGACAAGACCTGATTGGGGGGACTTGTGTCCTCACTGGGATGATGCATGCTCTAATCAAGCCTGTTCCTACTGAGAGTGACCCTGGGAAGCAGACTGCTACCCGAGCACCGGCAAGTGTGTCTAGGAAGTTGGAGCAAACCCTGAACTGGCTCCAGGATTTTGTGACTTCCGAGTCACTCAAGGCACTCTGAGACAATGAAACCCTCAGATGCAGAGTAACAGGGTCATCTATTTCACTAAAAGACATGTTTACTTTTGCGAGACTCTTCGGCTGGCTTAAAACCAATTCAGCTAAGCTGATTTTTAAAACCAGGCAGAGTCGCAATGCAGGCTGCCTTTTGGGAGGCTTTAAGGTAGACCAGCCTTTCTGCATGGACCTGCTTTCAAAACATCTGAAACCAGCCTAGACCAGAGCATGTTTTAGCCTTTTCCTTGTGGGCTTTGATCTCTTATTGGTGCTTCAGTAGGATTAGCTAGTTTACTGCTAGGTGTTTACTGGTGTAAACTTCTCCAGTAAGATGAATTATAAGATGGTCTGATGTTACAGCAGATCACTTAAATTTTTACATCAAGTATTGAGCTGCGAAGAAGCACTGCTCGCTGTTACATCCTGTATTCATGAGCTCTGGTATGAATGAGGGATGACGGAATTGGGCCAACAGAGGGGAAAAGGTCAGGAATAGAGGAGGGGGAATGCACATCGAGTAAAGTAAGAAAGTAGTTGTCAGCCTTATCTAACAGAAAAAGAGGAAGATGTCTGTGGACTTCAGCAGGATCAGCAACGGAAAAAGTTCTGCAGGTGAAATACTTTGTGGCTGGAGGTATGGGCTGGCTGGAAGCTTTCTGTCAACACTTGCAAGAATTGGGGGTGTTGCCAAAACTAAACTACTGAGAACAGCTGAGGAGGGTGCTCCAAAGCATTTACTTCTCACCAGAAAGAGGAGAAAACTCATCCAGCACAGTGATGGCACCATGGAGGGGCTGATGGACACCAAAAGCAACCTTCAGATCTGCTTCCAGCTGAAACAGATGCCTTGGAAAAGTGTCATTGTGGGGGAAGAGTAAAACTGCTTCAGCCCATCTCCTTAAGAAGATTTGCTTTCTGACCAGCCTGAGTGGCCACCGCATCTTCAAGTGGGAGAAACTAAGAGCTAGCAAAGCACTTAACTAGCCCTGCCATCCTGCTGAAAGGTGAGGGGTGCTTTATAATGAAAGTTAAAGTCCCATGGTCCTGTATTTTGACTTGGCATCTGGCAGTGCTTTCTTTGAGCTGCCAATGACTTAATTAATCCCTTTCATTTCTCCTGTGCCATAGAGTGCAGCCTGTTCAGTAATTGTGTAGCTGCTCGGTTTCTTTCAGATGGGTGGATACCTGCCAGCAATGGTGTATAATCCTTCCCCAACACCAAGCACATTGTCCCAGGCCATCCCCATCAGCACTAAGGAGCTGCTGTGTGAAGAAGAGACACATGGCTCCTACTTGAGGAAAGCAGAAGACTCATTTGCATCCTGAAGGTATTACTGGAACCTGAAAGGGCTGCCTGGAGATGTGGCAGGTCAGAGGACCTGCTGCAGGTTTGTTTGTCTTGGGTCACAGTTTGAAATCCAGGGTCATTCTGGAAAACTACCTGTGGGCTCCTCAGCCTCCATGTCTTCCTGCTTGGGAACCCAGGGACACTGTGGAGAGAAAAAGAGCACTTTGTGGCTGGGGAAATCCTGACTCTGGTGCTTCCTAGTTCTCCCTGAGGAACCATCTCATGTTCTGGATAGGGTGTGCTGCTAGGAACTGGAGGAGTGGACAAAGCTTGAGAAACTCCACTTGCCCCTTCACATCCTCTGTAAAATAGGGATGCCCTGAGAGCTACTTCTGCACTGAGCTACATATAGGTGATTCATGTTCAGCAGCATCTGGGAACCTATAGGTAACCAAACTCTGGAGCTGTAAAGCTTTCTGGGCAGCTCTCTTGTGCTAAAGCATGTACAGGTGTAGTATAGATGCTCTTTCACATGTACGGTTAGTTCACACAGTAGCTGTGAATTTTAGGTGGTCCAAGGAGAGCTCAGACCTAGACATTTGTTTTTCTTTTTTTAGGTGTTTAAGACTTGGGTTGACCCAGCGCTGAGGGATCTGGTGGAGTTAAGAATGGTCAGTGTGAGGTTAATGGTTGGACTGGAGGATCTTCAAGGTCTTTTCCAACCGAGATGATTCTGTGATTCTTGAGATAGTAAGTGAGCCGCTATTCTTACAGGCTGGAACAGTAGCTTGGAGGCAGCTTCTCAGGGACACATCAAAGCCAAAAAATTTTGTATTGGAGAAAAGTGGGCTATGTTTGCTGTGGGCTTTTTAAGTAAAACCACTTCAAATGTATCCATGGTTTTTGGTGCTAAAAAAAGAAAGACACATTAGCATCTCCTTGCCAGTTTGAAATTATGGACTTTGTGCTGGGGACCAGACTGCCAGACCACCCTTTTCTATTTATCGCCCATAGCAATTTCCTTGGCCTTTAGGAAGCAAGATGGGTAAGATGAACATTGTAATTACTTGGCTACCAGGGGACTTTCTCCACCCCACTGAAAACTGTTATGAAACTTGTGCCCTAACTAAAGCTTCTTGCAAAAGCCAGGCCAAATAATACTTTTAGAGGTGTCCACCATGCTTATGCGTGAAAGTCAGCCTTGAATTTTGTGCTTCAAAGAGAGCCAGGCTGCACTTAAAGTCATATGCAGCTCCATATCTTTTTTCTACCTTCCTCCCAGCCCTTTATTCCCAGAGTTGTTAGGCAGCTACTATTCCCGTGTGATGAGAGTAGTCTTGCCAAAAACATTGCTGTGCAATTAGAGCTGTAATCTCTCTTCCTCATCCAAGCATATCATCCTGCATTTACCATTCACACCAGGTCAGATCTGGGAGCATCCGACCTTCTACATGTCATGGAAGAAGCCACCCCTTTTCTCATGCAGCTCTGCAAGAGCTCTTCCCTGATTTCTTTGCTGCCTGAGTGTTGAAGGCTACAACTCTTGTTCAGGAAAAAAGGCAGGGGTGGGGAAAATGGGCCGTGGAGAAGCTCTGCTGAAACCAACTTTCTCTGCAAGCCCTTGAGTATGTTTGTTTGCATGACTTGCCAGCCTTGGTTAAGTCTTTGGCCTAAGCAACCCAGCTGTGTGGAGACAAACCTCACCTTCACCCAAGTGGGATCATCTTCCTCACTACCCAGTCCCAGTGTGTACACGGCACTAATCAAATAGGAGGCAGCATGATCTTCCCCATGTTATTCTCCAGTAATCTTCAGTTCTCTCACTATTCAGCTCCTCCACTGTCCCCCAGACTGCTGCATATGTAAATTCAGGAGATGTTGGTTGTACTTGTGGGCTACTGTGCTTGATGCCTTCTGCACTATAAAATGATAGGTGTTTATGCCTTCAGAGCCACGAATCTTTGGTGCTGTATGTGAAAAGTCATGGCAGCTGCCCTATAAAAAACAAGCCGGTGAGGCCTGGGGTTAAACCCGAGAAGGCAAACTGGCTGGAGCTGTCAGTGTGGTCAGTGGCACATACCAAATGTATCCTCAGGTTACCGAGGTTAGACCATGAGTTGAAAAGGGTATGGGATGTATTGCAGAGTGCATGCCTGACCTCTGTTAATAAATAGGAGAATCCCTTCTCAAGAGTGGGAACATTGCACTGGTTCTGAAATGCACCCACAAATGCATCTCAGTATTTTCAGCCTGCTCCGAGCTGCAATCAAATGTGCTGAATGTGCTCACTCAATAAAAAGGAGTTTCTTTAGTGTTCTGCAGTGAAGACTAAAGGGTTGAGCCAGCCCCAAGGCACCTGGAGCTCTTCTTCTGTGGACACTTTGCTTTATTCCTTCTCCCACCTGCACATTTTCCCAGCACTTCAGTCTCTTACTCATTTATTATCCCAGTGCCCTTGAAGGCAGAAGGTGTGTTTCTTCATATATATCTTGGGGAAACCAAATGCGTGGTGCATACCATGGTTCTGCAAGAGAATTGCAAGCTCTGACCCACGCCCGTCTCCCCCACCATGTTCCCAGCTTTGTTGGAGTTGCTGTAGGGGAATGAGTTAACCTGAACCTTGCACAGGCTTTGGAAATCTCGGGCTGTTTATTGTTTATTTTTGTAGTATAGTGTTCCTGCTGACTTGTAGCATGCTTTCAGGGCTCCTTGTTTGCAGCGAGACTTTGCAGCCTGTCCCAGGGCAGTGAGCGGGTGGTGATGGAGCACAGCACTTCTGCAAGTCTATGGGGCTCCTCAGGATAAGGATAGAGTTGAATTTAGAGGCATCTCGGGTCTGGCAGATGACTGTGCCCTATCTCAGGGGCTTGGCAGATGCTTGTGGGGCCAAAATACAAAGAGGACACAGGTGGCCTGCTGTCACCTTCACTTCAGCCCTCTTTAGGTGTTGAAAGCATGCGTGAAACACTGGACACCTTCATCCTCTGACAGGAAAGCTACAGCTGCACATGTGGTGCCCCATGGTCCACAAACAGACTGCAGAGAGAGGATGGAGCCCCTGATGCCTCTGCTCCTCTGTTGAGGTGCAAACACATGCTTTTCTCTCCAGAGATCCACTGCAGAGAAGGTCAGATGGGCTCCAGGTTCTTGAGTTTGTTTTGGTGCCTGAGCCATGAGAACTCCTCACCACTCTGATGGCAGCACATGGGCCCTTAACTCCCCTTCTTACCCCTGTTTGGTGCTGTAAGAAGCTTTGCTCCTTCGCTTTAGTGACAGAGCTCTATGAGGCTAGCAGCCAGGAGGGCTGCCACAGCACTGCAGTGGGAGCAGTGCACATCTGGGTGCTAAAGCAGGGATGTCCTGGTTGGAGGGTCCCACAGCTGGATCTGGTGTTGGAGGTCTCAGGTGAGCTGGCTTGGAGAATTGGCAGCCTAACTGTTACAGGGAGATGGTGGACTATAACCTACCAATGGGGAAACCAGGGTGGACTACTTATCAGAAATACTCTTGCAGAGCCAACTCCTGCTTCTCTTGAATAAATCCCCTGGGCAAGGGCTCTCACGGTGAGCTGGGTAGCCAGGAGATGGGGCACAGGCTACACTCAGGTGATGTGATGGACAAAAGGAACCCTGCACAGTTCTTTGCAAGGCTTTTTTCTTAACTTCTTCTCATGCACCTGCAGCTGAGTCTGTCCACTTATGCTCATCCATGTGTACAGTCTCATCTGTATGAAATCAAGGGAGGTTAACATTAGCAGGGAAATCATGTGCACTTGAGACCTTGTGCTGGAGTTAACTGAATCTTCTCCCTGCAGAAAATGCCTTTTTGAGCAAAACAGAAAGTTTGGGAAATTAAGTTTTCATTGATTTCTGTCTACTCACACAGATACTGAAATGATGTATTAATAGTGGGGAGAGAGGAATATTCCTTCTTGTAAAACTTAATATAGTTCTCTCCCCTCTGATAGTTGATGGGGAGGAGCGGTGTTTGCCTTAGCTGAGAGCCGCACAGTGAAAGCACTTCTTTCATCCTCCAGAATGTAGTTCTGCTCTCTGTAGGTAATGCTGTGTGCACTGACGCCTCGAGCAGGCAACCGAAGGTCCTCCTGAGAAGGCACTGAATGTCCCACGTGGAGATTTGGGAGTGCGGCTGCATGGGGGGGCACTGAAACCCAAATTTACATCCCCTGGATGCTGGGGAGGCAATATGGGAGTCTCCTTTTGGTGACCAAGGAAGAAGAACAGCTGTCACTGCCAAAATACAGGTCAGACTCTGCTGTGTCTGGAGAGGAGATGGCTGATAGACCAGGGCAGTTGCAGGGAACGTGAGCTGGGTCCAGCTGTTGTTGTCCCAGGCAAAAAGGTGCCTTCATCCTCAGCCAAAGGCAACTCGCTTCCCTGCCTGTGGGCCTCATGGTGCTGATAACTTCCTGATGCTGGTTGCAGAACGTGCAGGGCACATCTGCTCCGCTTCCTTGGGCGGGTGCATCAAAGCGCGGGCTGCGCTGGGTCTGCACTTGTGTGCACATGGGATAAATTAGCTTGTGCATGCAATTAGATGCCCAGCAGTTCCTACAGCGAAGGGTTCTGCTTTCTCCTTGCTGCGCAGGGATGGCTCTCTCTGCTGTGGTGGTGCTCTGCGTGCAGCTGCCATGGATGTGGAGGGGAAAGCGTGTTTTTCTAGGATGCCTTTCCTTTGCTGCCACAAAGCAGCAGCTTCTGAGATATGTTTTGTGTGGGGTTTCAATCTGTCAGGCAGGGAACAAAGTTAACCTAAAGGGGAGCTTGGCAGGGAGGGAGACCACATCTCATTAAAAGTCAGCTGGAAAAAACTGTCCAGAGTTAGACACATATTTTGCAGATCAGCTTATTGTGTCATTAAGCCTGCTTGAAGCCAAAGTGCAAAAGAACATCTCTCTTGGCCATGGAAGGGAGAGATCATGCTATAAAATACCCAGAGCTGGAGTCTGCACCTCTGTTAACACCTCCAGCAACAGGCAGAGCTACTCGGAGGCTGTAGCAACTCTCCCTGGTACTTGACCCTCACTAGAAAACTATTTGTGATGGTGGAGAGGGCAGGAGCCAGCGTGAAGTCTGATTTAACAGCTTCCCTAAAAAAGCTTCCAGGGAAGGGGTGAGACCTGTGCTCCTCGCACATGAGGGAGGGAGGGGACAGTCCATTTCTGTCCCACCATGTCACATTCCTGCGGAGCCACGGTGAGAGCCAGCAGGACAAAGCTTCAGACGGCAGCTGGAATGCAAAGGCAGCAGATCACACAGTGCAGGCTTCAAACGGAGAGGGGAATTTTTATTTTTTTGTTTCAAAGCCATCTCTCCCACCTTCCCACTGGAGATGTACGCATGCAGCAGCACGGGAGACCTAAGAGAGCTCTTCAGTGACACTTGCTGACAGGAAATCTCACGGACCAGTTCTCTCTGCCTTTCTAGAGTCCTCTTTAGTTACAGGCCCCCACCTTTTGTCACAGTCCACAGCTGTGCCCCAGCTTCAGCAGCACAGGTTGTGTGCAGAGGTGGCATCCTGCAAGTAGCTTGTGCCGTGCTTCCCTTTTACAAGTGTGAGACTGGCCTCCCAGTCACAGCGACTCCGCTGACACGTAACTGAGCTCTGCATCCATCTGTCTTGGAGACATTTGTTCTCAGGAATAAAAGTGATTTCCCTGACAAGAATATAATATTCATTTTTTTTTTTTTTTTAGAAGAGTACAGCCAGCCAAAAAGGGGAAAAAATCCCAAACCCTAGGACTTCACAGCTCTGCACTGAGGGTAACTTGCTGGCAGTCTCACTGGAGGCTGGTATGGGATATGGTTCTCTGGTGCTTATTACACTTTTGCTGTCTGTGCTCGTTGGTGACCTCCAAGTGTGGTGTCCCCATGCCTGGGGAGCAGCAATGCTGTGTGTGGTCCACTCAAGCCCTTGAGCTTGGTTGGAAAGAGCCTCCTAGGTTACAGGGTTGGAAGTAAGCATGTTTGACATCTAGATGGGACATCTTTTAGCTAGACCTTGAGTTACGAGGCCAACATCAGCAAGAAGAAGTTGATGAGACTTGCTAGGGTGTTAAACAATTGCCTCTGACAAATGGCAGGGGCATTTTCTTCCTGCCATCCTCTGTGTGAGCCCACCCCCTAAAAAGCCTTAGATGAAAGTTGCTCCAGCCTCAGCCGGGAAGTTTTAAGAGTTGCCAGTGCTGGAGAGAGAATGCAGGTGGTTTTTGAGTCCTTGAGTAAGACTTGAGACCTGGATCTGACATGGGTCTCCTAACTGACTTTGGTCTTGTGCTGCTGCTGTGGCTCAGCTCCCTTCCCTGGCTGATTTCTTCTCTAGGGTCTATGCTCACTTTGAGGTCTTTGCATAAAAAGTGTATTTCTGCTTTTTCTTTAAAACGTGAAGTTGTGGGCAGGGACTAACTTGCGCTTATATACAGACATCGCTTTCATGGCGAGCTGGAGTCATCTGCTCTGCAGACCAGATTCAAAGGGTCCTCCCACATTCCTTCCCATTCTTGGCTGAACCAACCAGAGTAGCAGAGAAGACCCCCCCTCAGTGTTCCTCCACTGCCAGCCCCTGGCACAGGAGAAAAATGCCATAATAAGCACCTGACTGGGGAACCAACACTTTCCCTTTATTAAAAACTGTCTTTTAGCAGTACCTGCCACTGTGCCTTCCAGCTATGCACAGAAAGGGAAACTACATTAAAAGGTAAAGTCACTAAAGAATCACATTTATACTAAGAGAGAAGAAGAAAATGACTCATTCACTAAAGCCTAAGGGCAAATTCAGTAGCTTCTGCATGGAAAGCAGCTCTGTTGGTTGACTTGAAAAGAATCCTCTTAACGTCCCCTTCCCTTTTTCAATACAGGGTTTCTCCTATGCCGATCGACTCATTTCCTGGAAATCTGTGAGGAAATGCAGCCTTCCTGGTGTTGTGTATCCAGGACAGATGATTTCGTGGTGAAAGTGTGTTTTACCTGCACTTGGTGGGGTGGGATAGGTTCTTCATCACCAGCCTTGAAAGAAGCTGAAATAAGGGGTGAAAATGCTCAAACCTGCCTATGTCACTCAAAGGAGCAATAGGTGTTGTTTGAGGCTATCACTTCGGGTGTTGGGGGTGGGGCTTTTTTGCTTTGTTACCAAAGCTCTCCTACAGACTTTGAGGTTTGCTTAGGGGAGTGAGCTAGAGGTGGGGCTCCTCCCTGCCAGTTGCCTTGTTCTTGAGCTGCACAGTGAGTCGTGCTGATGCTTCACACACAGACTGGCTTTGGGTGAAGAGCTGGAATGACTCACACAGGTTTGAGATGCTGCCAATATCTCAGTGGCCACTGGGCTGGGACCTTCCAAGTAGTGTTCTTTGTAATGGGGCTGGATGCAAGGAAACACATTTAGTTCAATGTAAGGAAAGGACTGGGGGCAAGTTCATCCTCTCTCAAGACGCCTTGAGCCTCTATAGCCATGGAGCTCCTGCCTCATTTTTCCATCAAAGCTCATTTGCTTGATGGCTGGCCCTGCAGGGGATGTGGCAACAGCTAGTCCCCATAAGTGTGTTGAAAAATTAAGTTTATTAGATTGGAAGGTCTCAGCTGCATCCGAGTTTGGTGGTAGATTCACGTTTTGGGGGAAAAGAAAAGTAGCTTGGGATCCCTTCCATTGTGCAGAGGAGATGAAGGCTGCTTGATAACACGGAGAGAGGAGGCCTGTGAGAGATCAAGAAGGAACAGTCTGAAAAAAAAAATTTTTTTTTTTTTTAACGTTGAAAATGGACTCCTTGGAGAAGTAATTCTGTATAATGGTGTATGTGGGATTATGTAGAGAAACAGAGGCAGGGCTGAACCGGGAGTTTGGGCTGACATATCACATCTGCATGGTATCCTATTGATGGTTACTCCTTGTAGAACACAGCCATTCCCCTTCTTGTACTGTCCTGGTTATGGATTGGCAGGAGGAAAGAGAGAGCTCTACCACGGGGTCTGAAAGCTCATAGCGAAAAGCAATTGGTTTCTGATGCAGAGAATAACACAGGATGTTTGGATTTGGGATACAGATGATCCCTTGTGGTACAAGATTGCATTTTTAACTGTCACAGTAGCCACGTGGTGATGAAATATCTCCAGTTTGGAGATGCCTGCTCTCAGCTGGTGTAAATCAGCGTGGATTCCTCCAAGGCTGCGATGACTGATAACCGCTTAGCTCCTGGCTTATGGTTTGTGTGCTGCTTGCATGTGTACAGGAAAAAATGGGTAACACTTTTTTTGGAAAACATGTTCTGCAGCCATGCAGAAACCCCTCTGCCAGGGGCTCTTTTGCCACTGAACAAGAACAGGTGAGACGTCTGGGTGAGGTGTGTTCCACACCCAACCCATAAAATGCTGGCGGCTGTGCTCCCCAAACAGTCCAGCTTGGTGTCTGCTACCATTGCATCTTGGTCCCTCACCCTCCCCTTAGCTGCAGGTTGGAGAAGTCCATCCAAGTGGGTGGCTCTTGAGGTGGTGCATGTGAATTGAAGACCAGTAGGAAGTGGTGCCTCTTGTTGAAAAACCTTCATTTCATTGCCTGTTTGTAGAAAACCCAAACCTGCCAGCCTGTGCTCCACTCCAAGACTTCTCCTGCCTCTCCCCATCCCTGCCCTCATCTCCCTCCCTCTGCTGAGGTGAAGTGACTACACAGTAAATCTATTAAAACATTAATGCAGAAGACTGAAGCCCTCCACTGAAAAGCGTGGCCCAGAGAGAGGTCATTTGTCTGCAGATAGTTAAATCAATACGTTGCTGAATCACTCTGCAAATTGAATCGGTTGCTGGGGAGAGGGAGCCCTGCGCAGCGTTAGCTGTTGGGCTCTCTCAAGCCTTGCTGATGTTAATGGTTTGGAGCAGGCAGCGCTGACCTGCAGCTGGCCAGCTGCTTCGGGGGACACCAGATGAGGAGGAGAAGCCAGAAGAGACCCAAACTTGTGGTCTGTCCCAGAGCTGTATGACAGCCAATGCTCCTTGCTCTCTCCCAGGAAAGGCAATCCCTCCTCCTCCCCCCACGATGGCTTCACACAGCTACACAGCCCTTCTGGGACCATACAGGGGTCTTGGCCGTATTGCTTCGTCCCTTGGGTCATGCTCTGTGCCGTGAGTGTTGCTGCTGCTGCGTGCGTGTTCAGTCCTCAGCAGGGCTGAGCCTGGTGCAGACTGCCCCTGATAAACAGCATATTTCATTATCTCCAGGCTTTCAGGTCAACTTCTGGACAGCCCCACAATGATGGGTCATCAGATTTTTAGCCTGCAGGTACTTCCAGACTGTTATCTCCTTTAATCATAACTTGGCTGAGCAAGCCTTATTGAACTCTGTGAATCCCTCCACATAAATCAATCCCTCCAGACCCCAGTTGTGTGTTGTTAATCAGCTTTGAGCTTGCTCTGGTTTGTCAGCCTTTCTGGGAATGGCTTGCCACAAGCTCAATGCAATCCAGATGCAATTACCAGGGTCCTGTAGAGAGGAAGGATTACTTCCCCACTCCATGGGCTGGGGTCTATCGCTGCATAACTGCATTGACTTTTTGTTTTTCTGCCGTATCGCCTTTCTGTGTGACAGATCCGGGCTAATCCATCAATGAATCATGCTTCGTGTGGAGCAGAAGCAATGTTCAGAGGTGGTTCAGAGGGAAGGAGAGCTCTGCCTTGTACAGCTGAGCGGCAGAAGGCAGGCAGCAAGGTTGGCCCTGGTTGGCATTGCTGCTTGCAGGTCCCAATGTGCAAGATTTGGGGCTGCATTTCTGCAGGTGGGTCATGTGGGTGCTGCGTATGGATCATATGAAGGCTAAATTTACTTTTGGATAAGTGCATTGTATGCGCATGCTTTGGGGTGAGGTGTCAACAACAGGAATTTGGAATAATGACTCACGTGATACACATGATCTAGCAATCTGAGGGTTGATATTGTCAAAGACTGGACTGAGACCTAAGCCTGTCTGCAGGGACCTGCCATGAATGCAAGGCAGACACAACCCTCCTAGTAAGGGATAGATGTAGGAATATGCCTGTACACTGCACTTGCTTCTTTTTTTTTAATACTATTTGCAGTCCAGAGGAGCTGCAGAGCCAACATGAGCCTGGACAGGGCTCATTGCTGCTCCTCGTGGTGGGTGGTGCTGACAAGCCATCCACCTGTGAACCCCCAGCACTGTCGCGTGTGTGCAAGAGATGCTGTCAGCTCTGCCCCTTCCCCCATGGCCTCCCTGTGCACCCGAGCAGAAGTATCGCCGTGGGTGAGAGTCAAGGTTTGACCGTGGAGATGGTGGAGGAAGAGAAGGAGCAATTCCCCACCAAGGTAGGAAAAGGAGGGAGCGCCTGGGTAAATAAATACCTTCCAGGGAGACCACAAAGGACAGATCAAAGTGGCTGGTGCTGGATAAATGAGGGACCTTGATGAGAGAAGGATGAGACATGCCAGATACCATCTGAGAAGGGCAGAGGGAGGAGAGAAGAGAGTCTGACAGGAGCGAAGAGTTTTTTAGGTAGCTTCTGAGACATAAAAGGGGAAGCAGCCAAGTCGCTTCCAGCATCTCGCACTGGTGCTGTCTGCACACAGGCAGTGTGATCTGCTCTTGAGAGCCCGCCAGCACCCTGATACACCTGGGGCCATCGAAAGTCTGTTGTCTTGCTAAAACAATGGCTCTAACGTGTGTTGTGTGTATCCAAGCCCAACAGCTCTCTGCCATGCACTCGGGTGAGGGTACCCAGGAAAAGGATGAGTCTGCTGGAGACACACCAACCTCTCCAAAACCTCTGCATCAGCAGAGATGTCTGAGACAAAATGCCAAAAAAAGCAGGTAATGCAGCTATTGAGATGATGAAGGAATGTGGATATTGAATACAATAGCCGAAGTCAAAAGTCCTCAGAACTTGGAGTGGTTATTTGGGAAGCAGGTGGACTGTAACAGCCTCTGCGACTCTGCTATCAGCTAGCCATGCTGGTTGAGCTTTAGTACAGCACTGTGCATGTGAAGTAGGGGCAAAAGTGTTGGCACTTGGAAAATAGCTCTGACCTGATGGATTTAACATATATGCTGGATGGGAGGGAGCACACCTGTGGAGTGAAGCAGAGCTCCAGGTTATGGCAGTGTAGTTGACTGGGCGTTCCTTGTGCCTTGAACTCGGTTAAACTGGACTGATGACAATGAAGGACGTGGAAGTCCCAAACTAGGCAGATGCTTTTCCTCTCTCTTAGAGAAAAGCAGCATAGCTAAAGCATCAAAGTAATTTTCATTGACTCCCCATGAGCAATTATCAGTAGTGCAGAGGGCTGTTAATCTCTGATCCAAGACTTTGTGGAAGTGAATACGAGTCTCTTTGTTCCCTTCAGCAGGCTGTGGGTCTGCCCATCAAGATTGGAGCATGAATTTAGCACCTGGAGCCATGGATCTTCTCATCACACAACTAGATTTTGTAAATATAACCATTCATCTCACTCTGTCATGTTTCACCTAACTATTTATACTCTGTCTAAGCTCCTCCATTCCTGTTTCCTGAGATACTTTAAAAAAGGATAGATTATCTCCACTGTTTTGCTGGATCATGAGTTTTATTTTTCTAACTAGTGAGTTTGCTTTCATCTGCCCCTTGTAACAAGACTCACTTCAGATCTGAAATCTCTCTCTCATGTCCCTGCACTAAAACCTTCCCTGCAGCCCGGCTGCATTTACTTTACAGCTTAGTTCAGGCAGCAGGCCAAAAACCTCGATGAATTGTTTTTTCAGAAAAAGTTCAGCAACTTTGTTGTCTAGCTCCTGAAAATTCAGGTAAATCCTGTTCAAGAGGAAGCTGGGCTTGCACAGAGTAGCAGAGAGGCATCTTGCACCCTCTTGCTCGTGTACACACGCTGGGGGTGAGCAAAGGGCAGGGATCTGGGGGCAGTTTGCAGTGCAGAGCTCGATCCAGAGCCTGCCAGGTCCCTCACAAGCCATGGCTCCTTCACTGTTGACTCTGTGTCAGGATTTCTTCCCCTCATTCTACAAAACTGGACTGGATATCTCCAAGAAAAGCCTTTTTTTGGGCTATTAATCTTTCCTAACAGGTGAAAGATTTTTGAACTGCCTTCTGCAGCCTGGCTCCATGTCTGTCCAGAGCCTGGAAGAGCAAATCCAGATGAAGTTTTTAAAGGCTAATTTGTGCATGGATTAAAGACCTGGAGTTCTGTGAATCCCTGAACTGAGCCTCGCTGCTGGGGTGGGGAGGCACAGGGGATCTGAGGCCCTGCTGATGACCATGATTTGTGCACTTCATACAGAATCCCTTTAAACTAGACCTAGAAATGTGTGTGCATGCATAGTAGGGCAGGGTGGGGGGGGGGATACTGGTTTTAAAGAAAAGAGTAACTTGCATCACTATGTGTTTCTAAGCATAAGATAATCCTTTTCCAGCGATGCTGGTCTTAGGAAGTACCTAGGCTCCCTTTTGAATGAACCTGACACCTTTCTGGGCTGAGCTAGTCTCAACAAGGAAATCGTTTTCCTGCTGCAGGAGGCGACCCCTGGGAAGACGGTGTGGCACAAGCGTAAGTTAGCTGCCTCCTCACCTGCCTGGGCATCACCTGCCTTCCCCAAGCTTGGAAAGTGCTCAGCCCACTGCGGAGATGCTGCCCTTGCAGGCATGGCCGCGCTCTCAGGAAGACGCCTGTCAGTGTGAGTCTCTTTGCTGTCTCCTCTGATTAGGCAGCTAAGGACAGGATCTGGATGAAGACAGCCCGCTTGCGGGAGCAGTGGGCAAAGCGGCGTGCAGAGGAGAGGCCAGCTGAGCTTGTTCATGCCTGCTTTCAGGGTTGCAGCTCCCTGGGATGGTCCTGAGCTCTGCATATTGTGCAGCCCTGTCCCGTATGGCTCTCATCAACCTATAGCCTGTGAAAAAGCAAACCCATCCCCACCGTAGGGTACCAAGGCAGTACAGGGGGCTATAGGTCTCTACCATGGGCTTCCTGCCTGGCAGGCTGGACCTTTCCTGGGGTAGGGGAAGACGTGTCTGATAACAACAGGGAAAAGCCCCTTTGCCAGAACCTCACACCTCCCTCATTGCCCTACCAAAGCCCAAGCTCAGGGGAGCACAAATCCACCCTTTCCTGGGGTTGTTTGTAGTTGCTTTCCTCAATTCTTTGTTTTTTGTTCCTGAGCTGTAACACAGACAAGAAAGGAGCCCACACTAGGATCCCTGGAGGAAAGCAAGCTATTGTCCTTAAAACAAAGGAACTTTTCCTCAAATGTATCAGCAACAATGGGAAGTGCCCAAGAGCCTTTACTTCATCCTGGACCAGGCTTCCTGATGTTTTCCAGGATGCTTGTCTGGTCTGACAGCTCTGAAATTTAGGCTTGTAACTCTTGTTGATTCCCCCTAGCAAGTCTCTGAGTAGTTATTTGAGAAAGCCCTCAGGACCAGAAAATGTTTAGCCAGAAACACCAAGCTATGTGTCCCCTGTCCCCACTCCTCAAAAAAAGCAATGCTGCTGCATTTGTCAGGGTCAGAACCAGGATGGAGCAGGAAACCAGAGCTAGTGCAGCACGTCTCCTCTGTTCAACAGGCGAGAAACAGTCGTATCTAGAGTACGAGAGTGAGCAGCAGCACGTGCCGAGCTGGAAGGGAGAGCTCTGCTCACGTACTGCATGATTTAGGAACAGAAACACCAGGTGGATTACGGAGAAATATTGCAGGACTTTCCCCTACTTTCATCAGCATCTTTGGAAGTTTCTATATCTTTTTTTTGGTGAGAAGAGCAGAAGGAAAGGAATGCCTCAAGTCAGCAAACAAGTTAAAACCCTGGCAGAAAGGTTTTTCCATACACTGTCACCTACTTAGCTTCTATCTCTGCCATAGATAACAGCCCCCTATACCTCAGTCTGGCCCACGGGGAACATGGAGATGCTCAGATGCAACATGCAGTTGGCTCATCCACACTGCACTGTCATGGAGACCACTTTCACTTGGCAGTAGGAACTCAGCCTCAGAACTCCTCGAAGCCTCCTGGGACGGTCCCAAATCGGAACTGGGAATGAATGCATATGCTGCCACTGCTTGCTCATGTTATCCCAACAGTCCCAAAATGAAGAGAGGGGGATTTTTTGCTTTTTTTTTTCCTAGGAGGTACTGGCATTTCTCCAAGCACAGGGGGACCAGATGGAGCAGTAACACAGCTAAAACTGGGGGAAAGAAGGAAGGGAAGTATCTGTTAAGGAGCTGGCTTGAAAATAAGATCATGTAAAACAGCTGTTACTTCGAGAAACAGTTTTGTTGCTGATTCTAGAAAAGGACAGTATGGGGGCTGATGTGCAAAATCAGTCCTGAAGACCAGATGTGTTTAGACTGTATTTTGAAAGGCTAGCAGGTCAAATCTAGAGGCACTGAGAAGGGTAGCTGGGGGGTGTCTATCTGCTGAACAGCACAACAGCTCGCTGCCTGGCTTTCTCATGGATGCTCCTTTGGGTCTGTGAGGGCTCAGAGAGGCAGCGCCTTCACCTCTGAGGCCTTCAGCATTCAGGATTACAAATTTCTCCCGACACGTCTTCCACAACGTGTTACCAGAGCTGACTCTTCTGCGTATCAGTTCCCTGTGATGTAGATACGGGAAGACACATCATTAGGTAACCATTTATATACGTGACCTGACACGGGTTGGCCTTGTGTTGAGATTTCACAGCTGTGAAAGCCCTGATGGCATCTTTGACCCATGGCCACTGACCCAGTTATCTACTGCATCGCCCCAGCCTAGTTGAACAGCCCTCAGTGGATGTTGCCTTGCCCGGTCCATATCGTCGTCCCGCTGAGATGAGCAGGAGCTCTGTCTCACATTTTGCAGTCAGGTATTTGCTCCTGTGGATTGCTATGGAGATGGAGGCCAGCGGGACAGGCATTACACAAACAACATGAGACAGTCTGTGTCCTGGGGGACTCAGTATAGACTCAGTGAGTGCATGCTCTGAAAGGCGTCCCGAGCACAGAATTCCCATTAACACCATCAAATGGTGCTGCTGTTTAGTGCTTTGAAAACTGATCTCACTCTTAGGAGTGGTTTTGAGAGGAAGCAGGGAAAAAAATCAGGGGGAGAGCAAGATTAGTGCGTACAGAGAGCCATCGCTGCTCGTTGAGGACAGGAACCCAAGTGGCCTGGTTACACCAGTATTTTCTGAATTTGTGCCTCAGCTGCTGTTGCAGAAGCACACCAGAATTTATCTTCCTTTCTGTAATGCACTGGTGTGTTTTATGCAGGACTTTCTATATGGTTATGAGGAACATGCAGCAGGAAACGTCAGATTCAAGGCGACTCCAAGCCATGATGGTAGGAGGCACTTGGGCTTAGACCAGACCTGAAGGACATTGTTTTCCCCTTTGGGGACATAACAACCCAGCAGATCACACATACAGTGAGCAAAGCTATAGCTCACAAGCACAACAGATACCTTATGTAATTATGCTGTGATAGCCATTGGCACAGAAGTGTGGATTTATGTTCTGGCAAATGTCTAAAACAGCGAGTGTAGGAATTCGGTCTCCTTGGTGACAAAAGCAACCAATAGAAAACATACAAAAAAAAAAGAAGCTAAAACTGTCCATGGACCTTGCTTTTATTTTCAGAGTGCAGGACAGTGAATTAGCCTGTCTCTTATCTGCTGGATAGTGGAGAATGTCTGGCTTAATTGTTCGGCAGTTCATGATGGACAAGTGTCCTTAAAAAAAGAGGGCTCCAGTTTGCCATAGACAAAGATGAGCAAGAAATCTAGGCTAAAGTTGCAAGTATCAAGATAATCCTTCAGGTCTTAGTCAACTGGTTTATATCTGACAAATGCAGTCAATATCAGTGGGAAGCTACTCGATGTCCTAAGTGCAATGAGTTGCCTTTTTCCTTGCAAACAGATAACTGGTTTCATCTGAGATTGCGCTATGGGTTGATATTAATGGGTAAACCCTCAGAGGTTTTCAGGGCAGATGGCAGACTGAGTGGAAGGACTGGCCCCCCAGCTTGGGCCTGGAAAGGTGGCACCCTCTGGAACGGCTCCTTGCAGCTCCCCAGGGTCTCACCACTGTCACAAGGGGTGTCTGGATATGGGCAGGAGGTAAGCATGCCTGGTACAGCTCCTGCCTTCTCTTGCTTTTTTGTCCTGTGTAGAAGCAACCCAAGTCATCCTAAAACAGGATCACCTATCCCAGGAGCATCCCTGGAGAGGAGAATTAAACCAGGATTAAACTGCCAGCTAGCTGTAATGATAGATCTTCCTTCCCATGAGGGGAAAAGATGCCAGCACAGCCCCTATGTGAGCAAGGAAAGCAAACCATGAAATGTTCTGCATACACAGCTCCTGTTGGCAGCTGTCTGGGTGACCTTGGGCACCATCCTTACCATGAAGTCTTCATCTCTAACCTCACAATAACGATGCTGAGTTTTGGTATAAAGTATCTTTTGTCCTTCCTGCAGAGCCCTAGATTAAAACCAGCATTAATAAAAATGTAGGCTGCCCGTGTTGACACACCAGGCAGGGGAAATGGGGAAAATATTTGCGTAGAAGCATCTCCCTCCAGAGAGACATGAGCTGTTATAGCCCATGCTGATCCACAGAGAAGAGGGAACTGCTTCCCTATAAAGACATCTGAGCCTCTCAGCAATGAGACAGATCTTAAGATAGCAGAAGTCATCACCTCCCCAGCATGGGGCAGTCATCTACGGTCAAGACAGACCTGGCTTTGGGCAGTTGCAGGAGAGGGTGAATGGCAAAACCATGATTTTACGGAATGGTGGTGGTCCCTTACCAGCACAGACTTTCATGAATGGCAGCAAGGGGTCTTTGACTGGTTGGTAGCATCCTCACGATGAGTGTTTGGCTCATGGCACTGCTGTTTGGAGGTATAAGGTTTGAGAGAAAGGGGTCGTTTTCACTGCCTGCTAGGAGCAAAGCACTCCAACAGTGGTGTGTTTCTGACATCGTGGACATCCTTGGCTCTGGTGCTCTTCATTTAGAGGCTGCAAGAGCCAGGACTACCCTGCTCAGTGCTTTCTGGAGGTGGCCACATCTTCAGATGAAAGCCACCTGCACACCCAGGGTGCAGCACCACGTCCTCAGCAAGCTCTCCCATGAAACAAATGCCTTGACAACACCAAATCGAAACATTTTTTGCTTCAGCTCAACAGGCTGCAAAGAAAGATTAGGTTTCCCAGGTGGAAAATTTCCCACAGAAAATATCGGAGTCCTGTTTTCTTTCCGATTAATGAATGTTGTGACCCTCTCTCCCTAAGTTATTCCAGTAATGCCCCAGGATCCTAATTAAGACTGAGACCAACAGCTCTTGGCATTGTGCAAACACATGAGAAGACTCCAGCCCTTCTCTAGAAAGCTTCTCATCTAGTTTGGTTTAGGCAAATGCGTCCATTGAAACTTTTTTTTTTTTTTTTTTCACTTTTTCAACAGTGTTACAATGGAGGCTTTCATCTCTACCTCTTGTGTGTATTCCAATGTCATGCCCTCTGCTTTCAAAGGCTTAGGTTTGCCTTTAATTGTGTTGAGAACCTTTGTCTCTAAGCCTTTAATAATGGATTTTTTCTCCTCTGCCAAAAGAAGAATTTTGTTTCTTTGCTGGCTTTCCTTCTAAAGCTAAAGTGACAGTTCCCTCTTCTCCGTGAGATTTACAAAGCTTATCTTTTAATTTTCAAGAGCCAAACAGCAAGGGGGGGTGGGGAGGAATGAAACGTCATCGTGCCTTCTAAATGCTGTCGCTAGGAGAAGGCTTAATGATCTAGAAATACATAAACTGCACACTCTCAGGGTTGCTTCAATTTAGTTATGCTGAACTGCTGCTCTTGATGGACACCTGCCAACAGATGGAGTTGGGGGGCCAAAGTCAGCACTTTCTTACAAGACTGGCCCTGCTGAAGCCCCAGCTTTGCCATGCAGAGGGCAGGGGAGTGCATGAGCAGTGCATCCACCCACCGCTGTGCCGTGCCCCCCAACACCCACCGCAGGTCCCTGGCTGCTGCACAGTGCTGAGGCCATCTCTCCTGTCTGAGACTCTGGATGAGGCCAGAGGCAGAGCACAAAGTCAGGCACTGGCATGACATGGAGGGGAGGGGGGGGGGTGTGTGGATTTGAAAGTGCTTGGTGCCAGCTGTAGGTCACAGTCCCCTTAGACAGGGTGCTGTTCCCAGCTCCTAGCTCAGGTGTCTTTGCTGGGGTTGATCACGCGTGCTCATTAGCAGTGTAAAACCCTTCCAGGGGTCAGGGCTGCGCTCTGCTTGAGGAGCTGCTCTTCAGCAGGGTGCAGAGAGCCTCTCTGTGCATTTTGTACAAACGATAGCATCAGGAGACTGAGGCAAGACTCTGTCGGGCACTTTGCTTCCACAGAAGAAAACAACCTGTGGTCAGATTGAGAGATGACTGTGGTGTGTGACTTGAGCTCATCTTCAAGTATTAGAAACCGGAAAGCAAAGATGGCTCTCCTGTTCCTTCTGCTCTAAACTCACTGTTGTCATGTTGTCTCTCATGGCTCGGAGGATTTGCCTCAGCATCAGGGAGGACGGTCCTGGGACCACAACCAAGATTTTCCCCAGGCTCTGCAGGATGAGGTGGAATGAGGTGCTCTTCCAAGCTGTAAGCGTTTCTGCCCATGCCAGTGCATGCCTGTTGTGCAGCAAACATGTCTGTCGAGAGAGGGAGTGTCTTTCCACTGAAGAATGCAATAAATGGATTAAACGGTTTCATATTGATTGAACTCTGCTGACTTACCCTGGCTGAGGAGCTGGTGTTAGAGCAGGTCTTCCTTTTGTGCTGGCTGAGAGTATAATTGGCTTGATGAGTTTTGCTCAGAATACGACAACTCGGAGCAGGAGGAAGTAATTTTGCAGCTAGTTCGTGGTCACTGCAATGGGAGAGCTAGCCTTGAAATGAGTTACAGCAGAGACAAGCTGAAAAATAGTGTTTTCCAGATGGTAGGAAGCAATGCTGCTCGGAAACTCAGGTTTGGGGCTGTTTCTGACATAAGCAAAGTTTCTGATGAGCAGGAAGGTCCTTGGCAGCTGACTGCACAGTGTTCCTAGAGACCCTGCAGGATGTCCTTCCCTGCCTTGGCAGAAGACCATCAGACTTCAGCCACTATGCGTGAAATGTTTCAGCCTTAACCATGCAGCATTTTCTAAGGAAACTGTTTAATCCAAAACTGTGTGTGTCTCTGGAGCATACTGTGGGGCTAAGAGCAGTGCGCATCTTCGTGAAGGGTGCAGCAAGTTAAACAGGAGCCCACCCGGCACTGCCAGCACTACACACCCAGAAATCATATGGGAGGCTTAGCTGTCAAAACTATGATGTTCCCAGTCTCTTTCCCTGTTTCTAATTTGAAAGAGGCACATGAGCACTTTTCCCTTGAGCTTCCTTCTGCAATGAAAATGAAAGCATTAAGACGCTTCACAGCAGGAGCCATGGGTTGTGCTGCCAGGGCTTGTGTGCTTCATTCCTCCAGATTGCTGGTTCTCAGCCCCAGCGATGAAGGACTGGTGGAGCAGAGACCCCCAACTCCCTCTTGAGGGCATTAACCCAGGAAGAGAGTCCTGGACTGAATGCAGGATCATGGAGGCTTCATGCCATGTGTTGCTGGGCACAGCAGAAGGGAAATGGCTGCCTTCCTACGTGCAGCTTCCTTTAACATCATGTGTAGATGGTGAATATATGTCTTGTTTTCTTCAGCAAGACCTTGCATCCACTCCCGACTCCATCTAGGCTCTGATACTGCGCTGAGCAGCACGGCGTAAATCTTTAGGCAAACAGCTGAATATTGTAACCTCATTTGGTAAACAAGAAAAAATAGGCTTCCCAGAAGATGCCTTTCACTTTAATTATTAAATAAATAGGAAAACAGCCTTCTGTCTAGCTGAGCTGGCAGCTTATGAAGACACCCAATGAAGCCAACACAATCAGCTAGCTGTCAGGTTTCCAGCCTGTTTGTTCCTCCTCTGGAGCACCCCGGTGTGAGTCTGGGAGCTCTGCTCTGTGCAGGGGCTAACAGGAACCAGAGGGACAAGCGCTGCTGCTGCTGAGTGCCTTGCTTGTCCTTGGATGGGCAAAATATGGTCCAGATTCCCCAGAGTGGAGGTCTGCTGCCCACCATCAGAAGCTGGGTCTTCCTGCTGTCCAGGAGACCGCTGCAGGTACAAGTCACTTCAACTCAGAGTTCATGGAAAATGAACAAAAGACTCACCTCCACCTCCTCCGGTGAGGGGCTCTTCACGTCAAGAGCAAACAGGAGGAGAGCTGTCTGCAGGCAATGGAGGCCAGAGCTGGGACTTTAAAGGCACAAGCTGTTGCCTTGGCAAGAGCCAGCGTGTCCCTGAGAGTTGGTTTTGGGGTGGAAGGGGAGCCAGTGATGACAGACCAGATGGGGGTGCTAGCAAGCCACAAGATGCCCAATACTCCTGACAAATCCTTAATAACTCTGTTTGGGTGAGTTCAACTCTTTCTTCCACTTCTTCCCTTTCCAAGTTAGAAGCATGGAGGAGCTACGTGTCAAAGCCTGTGCTGGCTCGCTGCCTCCGTGGCACTGTAGCCACAGGGGTGTTCTTGCTGAGCTTGGTGTGTTCACGCTTAGCGGGGTAGTAAATTATGCCCATGCCTCCAGGGGAGTGGAGATGAGACCCAGGGTGTCTCATCCTCCCAACCAGTGCCTTGCGCAGTACAATATCCACTCTGTCTTGAAAAGGCTTCAGATTTTAATCCCAAAATAGACACTTCAACAAAATTTCATTTTTTGAAAACATCTGAAAGACACTGCTTTCATTTCAGGCAGAGGCAACTCATTTTGAAACCTCAAGAGCTGCCGTGAAATGGGATCGTCATCCACCAGGGAGCTCCAGTGCCTACGTGCCTTACAGCAATCATGATGAATTCTCAGCCCAGCATGGCACGTGAGTTATGCAGTGCCACTCGTGAATATCGGGAAGTTCACCGAAATCCTCATTTAGCAGCGTAGGCTGGGTTTGCAACTCCGTGATGACTCCATGGTGGTTTTAGTGCTCAGGCTTGTGACTCTAAAATCAGACAGCAATGTCTAGCAAATAACGTACACTCCCACCAGGGCTCAGTTTGTTTTTTCTCATCTTGCTATGCACAAGTACTTTTTGTTTTCTTTTTTTTAATCTCCTTCTCCTCACACCCTCTACCATTTTGCATTTTGCTTCCATTCCCATGCACTTAAAAGCCAGTACAAGATCAGCCAAACCTCTGGTCTTCTCCAGTGGTGGGCCCAGACCCAGACGTTAAGGCTATCTGAGCAAATCAGTAAGGCTTGTTCCTCCCCACAACCACCTTCTCATACTTTCAGTGGGCTCCGGAAAGCTTGGATCACCCTTTTTTTAACTTGCCTGACCTCCAGACCACCCTTCCAGGTCAAGTGAGGAGGAAAAGCAAGCTCTCAGCTGGAGCAAGCATTTGCTGCGGGGCTGGGGCAGGCAGTGTGGTGCCTCCCAAAACTAGCACCCTACCTCCCCCTGCCAAGCAGCTGACCAGGCAAAATGTTGCGTCTGAGCCAAGCAGCTTGTTCTCATGCAGGCTTCCAGCTTTTGAAACTATAAAAATCTCACAGAGAATGAAAGGTTCAGAAACCTACAGCTGCTGTAATTCATATGCTCTTTGATACACTCAGCTTCCCAGTGTCTTTGCTCTCTGGGCTCCTGGCAGAGACTGCAGAGACCAAAGCAGCCTGACAGACCAGTTCTCAGGTAGGGAACTAGGTAATTTCAGGGTAACTGAAGGCTACCAATCCTTTCCCCGTTGCCCTTCCCTGGTTGCTGGTGGTAGGCAGCAGAGGAGAGCCTAGAGGAAGACCTTCAGGCATGTAGCATGCGTGGTTTTTGCAGGAGGGCGTAGACTCCAATGAATGCATAAGGAGTTAGGTGGCACTTTTTGGAGCAGGCATCCTGAAATGCTAATCTTTGCAGGAGGTGCATTTACCTACTGCTGAGCTCTTCAGCATCACCTGTCTGCAGGAGCAACACAGCCTGTTCAGAGCGGGAGGTGTGCCACCACTAGAAAATGCTCGTCATGCTGGGAATAGACATAATGCCACAGATTTAATGAAGCAGCATCAGTTGGTGAAAGGACAAAAGAAATAGAAGGGAATTGGAAGGGAGCTACTTTTTTTTTTTTTTAAGAGGGGAAGAATTATTTTGGCATTTTAACGGTCAGCTTGGTAGAAAAGCAGTATCTTAGCAGTAGGCTACAAGTTACTCTACCAAATAGGGCTCTTGGTCCTGCTGCCTCCCTTTTTTCCACCTTTGCAGAGCAGCAAGCTATTCTCACTGCTAGCGCTGCTGTTTTGTCACCGTGTGTGTGGCCGATGGGGCAAGGACACTGGAATCTCATCAGTTGGCTGAACCCTGCACAGGGCAGTGGCCGGCCATCATTCAGGGACAGTGTGATGCTCCCTGTCTTGGGCATCAAGGCAGACCCTCATCTGCCAGTGTTGCCCTAGGCTTTTCACTGCAAAACTCAAGGTATGTGGTCACCTTTTAGATAGGACTGAGATCTGACGCTGATCCACAATCCACAAGGTCCACAATCTTGTTTGAATGTCAGCGTGTATCGTATGAAGACAGATCAGAAAGCATCAGGCTGGCTTATGAGGGCAGCGTACTCCCTTAGCATAATCCATCCCCTTAGCCACACATATGAATGTGAAGAGGAAATGTTATTTCTATGGTGACACATCCTTGAGAGCACCTAATCTGGATTTATTGAGGTCATAAAACTGACTTAGCACTGCGGTACCTAGACTGTAGGATAAATAGAAGTATTCTATTTATAATGCTGCCAATCTGGCAGCACTCACAAGCACTAAAAATAAAACTTTTTGCAAAGCAAGTCGAATTAATGGGTGCTCTTTTTGCATTGTCTGTAAACCAGCCCCTGATCCTGTGGCATGCTGCGTGTTGTTGGTGTTTGGCAGAAATTCTGCACAGCATTGCTGAAATGCCACCTCTTTTGAAGGGCTGGGTGCTAGCGTCCCCGTGGTAGTGGGTCCTTTCCCTTTGGGTGGTCTGACTGTGTGCCCACTTGTGGCCCCTCAGCAAATCTGGGGCAGGAATTATTAGCCCTGATAATCAAACTACAAGCAAAGCCCAGGAAAAAGGGAGTTTGCTGTGCTGGAGCTGCCTAGTGCACGCTTCTGGTCTGCCTGTGTGGGGCTGGATCGATTCAAGCTAGCACAAGTCACACTCCTGCTAAACTCATGTGAGCTTGCAGCCAGAGTATTTTGCAGGGTGAATGCAGCTGGAGGCAATTTGTTAACAGCTAAGTTGGTGTTCAAGCTGCTGTTCTTCTCTCCCCTCTCTTGCCTGGTCCAACTTGGTCCACCTGTGTTATCTACATGGGCACTGAAGCAGAGAGGGTACATCAGACACCGAGGCAGAGCCTGGGCTGACATGGCTGCTCATCAGAGCCAAGCAACCCTGGTCTTGTCAGGCTTTCACAGTCCGCCATGTAGTAATCTGTGGCCAGGTACCCTAGGAGAGTGGACCTGAATTAACTTTTGAAGTGATCTATTCAAGCCGCAAATAAACCCACCATGGATCTTCTTTACCAGGGCTGAAGTGAGCTTCACCTTCCAACAACATTTAATACCAAACATAATTTTTTTTTAATATGAAATCTTAGTACCTTTGAACTCACCCATGTAAAAATCTGTATTTCCAGCAGCTGCCACTTAGCTGACCCAGCACAGCAGAAGGGTCCCAGACCCTGTTCCCCACTTGGGTTGTAATGCTGAATACCTCCCAACTTTCACAGAATCACAGAATCATCTCAGTTCGAAAAGACCTTGAAGGTCCTCCGGTCCAACCATGAACCTCACACTGACCGTTCCCAACTCCACCAGATCCCGCAGCGCTGGGTCAACCCAACTCTTCAACCCCTCCAGGGATGGGGACTCCCCCCCTGCCCTGGGCAGCCCATTCCAACGCCCAACAACCCCTTCTGCAAAGAAATCCTTCCTAAGAGCCAGTCTGACCCTGCCCTGGCGCAGCTTGAGGCCATTCCCTCTTGTCCTGGCGCTGGTTCCTTGGCTCAAGAGACTCATCCCCCCTCTCTGCACCCTCCTTTCAGGGAGTTGTAGAGGGCGATGAGGTTTTCTCTTTGATAGTAAAGCAGAGACCTGGATTTAATTAACACTGTTGAGGACAAGATCATAAGGCAGATAACTGCTGTTGTGACTTAGCACCTGCCTGTCTTCCCTTACATTTTCTGGTTTTGCATTTATTTTCAAAGCAGATGGGGCTCTTTTTTCCTGCAGTTTCCAGCTATTGAGGTCTATGAACATCGCCCCATTGGATGTAGCTGCTCATGGCTCTGCTGGAGAGGCAGGATGGGGTGCAGGTGCCAAAGCTGGTCCTCCACCAACTCTCCTCTCAACAAGTGACCTCAATGGGAAGAGCAGCTTCTCACTGACCAGCTGCTAACCAGGGCTGCCAGGAACACTGTGGTCCCTTTGATGTCCTCCCAATGCAGATGAGAGCATGGCCTTCAGCCCACACCAAAGCACTGTGTTGCTAATCGGGCTGGCAGGGCTGTGTGGGAACGTCACTGTCACGCTGGGATGGGGATGGGGAGCACTCAGCGAGGGGCTCTCCTGGGGTCCTGGCACATAGAACGAGTCCCAGGGACCAAAACTTTGCACTGACTTGTGTTGGAAGGAGTGTTTCTTTCTCAAGTCATGATTTCTTCCCACAGGAAACCTTTACGGCAGAGCTCGCACGGTTTGTGTTAGGGTGTGGGCATCAGGGATGATGCAACGTGGTGTGGAAGCAACAGATGTTGATGCTCCCCTAAACTCATGATCAGGTTTGTTGGCTTTTTGTTTTAGCTTTTTCTACCTGTGACTTCACTCCGTTTGCAGAGAGTAGATGCCAGACAGACATAGGGCAAAAATAATTCCCAACTACCATTAAGCATGATGGGGTCTGAGAAAGATGAGAAACAGCTGGCCCAAAATTTTGCCTTACAGAACACATTATGGGGGAGACTGGGGGCTTGGGAGGTACCAGCAGCAACATGCCTGCCCAGCTGATGGCCCTGTGGAAGGTCACGCAAAGCCAGGCCACCCTTAATCTGAGGTGTAGCAAGTTGTAAAGGAGCAGCTGCTTTGGACAAAGTTCCTAATCTTTCTGGTGATTGTCACTGCCCGCCTGTGACACCGTGTGGCTTCTGCCCTAGGAGCTACCCTCGCCTCAAGCCCTCAGCCTGGCCCATTAGCAATGAGGTGCTGGTGCCTGGTTGGCCTGAGCAGCACTTCAGTGCACACAGGCAGGATGTTTTGCTGACAGAATGCCCAAATTGCCTTGCCCACCACCTTGTCTCCACATCTTAAAGCAAGCAGAAAACAGGCACCACAAAACTTGCAAGCTGCACAGCAGCAAGTGCAGGCAAAGGGGATTTTAAGAGTTTTTGTGGGGTACTGTGACCAAATTTGTTTGGTTCTGGGTCTAGGATTCTCAGGGACACCAGATGAGCCTAAATAATGATAGGGTTCACGCAGACAGGGGTGAGATCTGTAAAACCTGAGGTGAGATGAAGGCAGTGCTTTCGGGGGTTGCAGCCAGCTGGGAATGGAGCTGACTGCAGGAGTTTTGAGCCCAGGGAGTGGGGCAGCCCTTGCCAGGCAAGCAGGTGACAGCTTGGTGGCAATTGCACAGTTGGGCAGTCTTGGAGAAGAAAACCAGAAGGCCAAGTAATTCCAGCACAGTAAGTGCAGTTAAGTACTGCCATATGGCTTCTTTTGCAGGGGAAGAAGCACACAAGGAGTGAGCCATCCCACTGCTTTTCCTTTAAAACGAACTTTCCAATTTTTCTCCTGCAAGTTCTGGAAAAACTTGGTGGCCTGTGGGGGACACACAAGTTGGCAAGGTAATTTCAGTGAGCCCTGGGAAAATGAGCCACAGGGAATGCAGGAATTCCTCACGGAAATTATCTGGTCGGTTGCTCTGCCCAAACTACATCTGGGAGGAGGCTGATGGCAAAAGGCATTTGTAATGGTGGAGAACCTGAGGTGGATCAGAGAAAAGGGAAAAAACACTTTATCAAGGATAAGTGGTAAAACCTTACCACGCCAGATGTGGAAGGGAGAAGGGGCTGCTGCTGCCCAAAGAGTGTTTTGAGCTGTTAGGAACTATTGCAACCAGAGAAAATATAGTTGAACAGTTTAATTTCCTGCAAGGTATTTGACACAAGTTGGGAGGAGAATAGTCAAGTATTTTCCAGCAAGGGCAGGAAAGAAAATAGTAGGATTTTCTGCTTCATTTAATAAGTCCATTGTTTTTGTCCCCAATATTAGCCTGTCTTAACCTCTGCGCCTCCTCTAACCTCTCTGGCATGGAGTTACCAGCGCAGGCAGAAACCTGACTTGCTGACAAAAGTTTGCTTGAGTATGTCTCTCTCTGCAGATGGAGAACAAAAGGCAGCCTGCTCGGGGACTGAGCAAAAATAAGAGCCTGGATAACAACAGGCCAGGGAAACAGTGGGTTTCATAAGTGATCGATCCTCAGAGACCATTTCTTAGCAGAGAGGAGGAGGGTGTTTGGGGGAAGTTCTTTTGGAGGAAGAGCATCCTTTGCTGCAGCAAGCTCAGAAGAAAGGATGGGAGATGTACCAGAGAGACAGCCGGTGGGTGGGAGGAGGGAAGATGCAGAGCTTCACAGCAGGGCAGCAAGTAATGTGCATGTTTTCAGGCTGGGAATTTTGGGGGCTGAATGATGGAATTTGCTTATTTGTAGCAACCGAGTTTTCACTGGCAGAGGAAGATTTCTTCTCCCCCATACCAGGCCCCTTCCAGAACCAAACCCCAGCATTGCTAACAGTCCATAGCAATAGCTCATTGTCTGTTTGTTTTTTCTTAAAACCTCAGCTCTGAAATCATATAATAGCATGCGAATATCTGCTTTGGTCTTTTCAAAAGGGTCTTTTTTATAAAAGGTTTGTAACCAACCCTGCTGGTCAATAAAGAGTCTTTAAAACCGTGAAAACCCAGAGGACAGAAGGAAACAAACAACTGTGAACAATTAAAAAACCCCTCCAACAAGCCACCCGTCTTTTGGGGACATACACAATGCTTGAACACACGTGGCTGGCAGGATCGCAGCTCCAAACCACAGCTGCTAGAGCTGTTGAAAGAAACATCGCCTCTCAATCACTGCACACAAGCTGCGGTAGTTAAGAACTTGTCTCTGTTCCCCTTCCCCCTTCTGACTCCAAAATCTGCCATTCGTGGTGCCTATAAAAATCACCTTGGTTTATGTGAGCACTGGAAGTCGCCAGCAGGTTCAGCCTGGCTTGGACAGCCCGTTTGCTGGGGGACAGTCGCGCTGCTGATGGGGTGGTGAAGACCACCACCAGCTCTGCGAGAGCTCCCACCGCAGCCTCTTCCCCTATGCTAGCATGATTCCGTGGGGACGGGGATCTCATAGATCCCTCCCCTCATGGAGGAATGTATGAATTACACACCTTATAAAAGCCCTGCTAAGATCTTTTTCTCCCTCTTGGGGTTTGCTTTTCTCCTGGCCCGCTATCGCACCCGTGGCAGCACATCACTGCTTGGCTCCTTGTGCTCACTCTGCTCCGTGGCTCGGCCTCTGGGCTGTGCACAGGAGCCACACAAACACCCATCTCTCCAGATTCCCATCCCCGAGACTCACTCAGCAAAAGCACCTTGCTGCTTGTGCTGACCGCAGTGCCTGGGCTATGCTTTTCCTGCTGTAGGCTCAGCTGTCCCGCACACCTTTCCTAGCCTGGCCAGGGTCTCACCACCAGCACTGCCACCTCCCAGCATCTCCACTGTCAGCACTGTCCCCTGCCAGGTGTCTTTGCACCACTGAGGCTCTCAAGGCAGGATTGGCACCCACACAGGTTTTCACATACAACCATCTCCACATCAAGCTCTCCCCGCAGCATCACTTTGCATCACACTCGTGTGCAGTTTCCAAAACATGTAGCTCCTCTGCCACCGAGCCTCTTTTCCCTCAAACATTTCTGAACACCTCTGAGGTGGAGCATCCCCTCTTGCAGCATGGGCCAGTGAGCAGAGACGTACTTTGTGAAGGAGCTGCAGGAGGGGAAGCAGGGAAGCGTGGCCTCTCACCGCTGGCTGCCGGCAGAAAAGCAGAGACTGCAGCCAGGCAGATAACGGGGGCCCGGGCTGAGAGTGACAAGAATGATGATTAATGTGTGGGCAAAGGCTGTGCGAGATCCCAGCTTCAGGCCCAGAGGAAAGACTTTCAAGAAATGACTGAGTGGATACTGTGATAGATAGGGGGGAAAAAAAACCCCAAACAACCTAGCAGGCTTCAAACCAATATTTGTGCTGCTAATTGTTTTTAAATTCCCACAGCCTAATGAACTTGCACGTTTGCCTCACGTGGTGCTCAGCTGAGAATCACTTACTCAAACACACGCGCTCAGGGGTTGAATACAAACAGCGTAGCTCGCCCGTGTGCCGACCTGTGCAAACTCCGGCGTGGAGCTGGCTGCCTGACGCTGCTGGGCTGTGAGCTGAGTCACTTGTCTCCCTCGTTTGAGCGGGACGTGACATGGGCATGACCACCTCTGCCTGCACCGCTGCCCGCGTCTGACCCCCGCCCGCCTCTCTCCGATGCTCAGCGATGCTCCCGACCCTGGCAGCTAACATGCTTACCCCAGCCTGGGAGCATGCCAGGGAACGGTTTCCCTTCTGCCTTCCTGCTCATGCAGGGCATTGCTCAGCCCTGTCTGGATGTGCTTTTTATTGTGTGCTATTTCCACTGGAAATATATGCTCTTCTCTTTAACCCGATGCCTGGCCTCTGCAGCTGCTGTTGCAGTTTGGTAGTGCCTTGGGTTTGCTGGCAATGTTTCCTACACACCACTGACCACTTGAGCTGATTTCTCCTTTCCTCAGCAGCCCCAGTTGCTTCTTGGCCAGGGTTTTCTTTGGCATTTTTTTCACGGGTTTGCTGGCTCTCAAATCAAGCTGAGCTCGTGCAGAGACTCTCTCTGAAACCGTGCCCTGCATACGTGGACTATTATGGTCCTGCCAAAAGACTTGGTGGGTTTCTGTGCCACTGACCGAGTCATTAGTGGCTACAATAATTATAGGGGAGCACTTGAACTTCAGGGAAGGTCTAACTGGATCTAAATTTGTGGGATTGGGCAGATATCTTCCTCTTTTAAATTGTCATTAATGGCGTTTGGTTAAAGTGGTGGGAGAGCTGTGATCAGTGGTTTGGTAGTTAAGCAGGAGGTATCAAGATGTCTGTGTGTTTATGTCCTTCTCTGCTATGGACTGACCACCTCTGGTAGGACTCTTGACAGACCCCAATGAATGTAAATGGTGCTCTTGGTAAATTGTCCATCTGCTCGTATATGGTGGGAATAAAAGCAGATAAGGGAAGATACTTGTGAGTTTCCTGGAAGTGTGTATAATCTTGTGGTGGGTTGACCCTGGTTAGGTCCATGTTTTACCCATTACCTCTCCCAATTACTATCCTTATCTCGAATTCCTCATGCCTCATGTTGGGTGCCAAAAAGGCTTGTTGGTGGGTTGGTGCTTTTTAGCAGCTTCTCACAGAAGCCACTCCTGGAGCCCTTCTGCTACCAAAGCCTTGCCATGCAAACCCAACACAAACCTGCATGTGCTGGCTTGGTCAATTCAGGCTGGGGTGAATTGCAGAGCTGCTGAGCCAAGCCAGAGAGGAGCTGGGTGGCTACGGGACTGGACTGCTCTAGTGCAAGGCAGAAGGGTTACCTTTGGTTTTAGCACAGTAATTTGATGGGTGCCAGAGGCTGTTTCTTTTTCCTCACGCCCTAGCTCCAGGCGGTTTTAATGCAGACAGCCATGACATCACCCACTAAACAAACAGAAGGGAGGAGGAAGGGATGGAAAACCAGTCCTGCACGGCACGCAGGGACGCAGTGGCTCAGCCATGCCAGTGGCATGCAGTGAAGGTGAGGTCTTCTCCCCAGAGTCAAGTCTCTGTTAGGGGGGCAGCAGGGAGGCTTTGGCTTGGTTGTGTCCCCCATCAGATCCTGTGAGCTCTGCACATAAAAGCAGTGTCAGGATGATGGTCCCAAAGGGGCTGAAGTGACCACCCAAGCAACACCTAATGGTCCTTCCTTGCAAGGGAAGAGGCGCTTAAGTACAGTATTTCTCTGAGTTACAAGTAGGACACTGAGCCCCAGCTCTTGGCTGCACAAGGTTGGGGGGGTTCAGTACCTCTGTGAGATCTCTGTCCCACTGGAGCATGAATTTCATAAAGCAGAGTCCTCTCATAACGTGTTTTCCCTTGCACTTCCTGTCCTTTGCTTAGGGAGAGCTTTGCTGTCATCTCTGTCTTGCAAAGATGATGGAGTGAGTTTTGTTTTTCAGGAGGGAAGATGGGGTTGCAGTCATCCCAAACACAGCCCTTTCTCCCCAAAACAGCTGGTGAGGTGGAGGGACCCACCCTGAGAGTGCTCCCTCCTGTCCCTGGCCCCGCTCTGCCATCCATGATTAAGAACCTGTAATGAAATTCCTACACGGCTGCTTTGGATGGGAACAGATGATGCCAAGCCAAAGGTTAGGCAGGCAATTTCACTTGGTCTTGTAATAAGGGCACACCGGTGCCTGTGCTTTGCAGGCATGTTATTAATATTCACAATCTTTGAAAAATCGCTGCTCTGCCCCCGCTGCCCTTTGCTGATAGGAGCCATTTGAATTCCACATTGCCTTTCTTTCTAGCCTCTAGCCACGCATCTTCTGTGAACTGGATCCTCCCCTACCTAAGACACAAAGCCAGCAAAACCTCCTTGAAAACTCAAACACGGGAAGCCCATGGCAATGTTTTAATTTTCTGTCCTGCTGGGTAGGGGGTCCCAGACCATTTCAGGTGTCTCCAGGTGACTTTGTTCCCCTTTCACTGGGAGGTTTCCACCTGCCGCTGTGTGCATGCTGCCCTCCTCCTGCGGGTAGGACGTGGAAACTGAGGCAGAGGTGGGGACAGGGAGCAAGTGGTTCCTCCAGGTCACCATCCAAGCAGCAGCTCAGATGAGTCCCTTCCCAGCAGACAACATGCTGGACTTAGGAGCTCTCCCTTCTCTGGTGGTGGCCGGGCACCAAACACATGCTTGAATGGCTGTCTTGTGAGTAACTCTGTAATGAGCTGTGCAATCACGAGAATAGATCTCGCAGATAATCTTCTTCCATGGCGGAAATATTCCATTTATTTTTATCCTCATTTCCTGTCTGTTAGCCAGTTAATTATCCCTCAGAGGACTTTCTCTAGGTCTCTTTTGGGAAGGAAACTTGGCGAATGCTGCCTGAATGTCCTTGTCCATTTAAATGAGAACAGAGGATTCAATTTTAGTATCTTCTGGAGAAAAAGTCTTTTTTTTGTGAGACTGTGTGGTTGTTTTTTTCCTCTGACTGTGACAAGCTGCCAGTAAAAGAGCTTTTCTCTCTGGATCTTCTCTGCCATAATGCATGTGCAAGCAGCTGTCTCTGCAGAGGGAGCATGAGGACGAGGCACTTGTACCCTAACATGTCCATGCATTAAATGGATGGACACCTGGGCTTGCTCCAAAGCTGCTTGTCCTGTGCTGGGGCCGTCGTGCTGCATCACATCCCTGTTCTCCTGATCATCAGCCTCTTTAATGGATGTCCTTGAGGAAGCATTTAAAAATGCAAACCATTTTTGTTGCCATAGCAACCGCTCTTCTGGAAATGGGAAAAAACCATGCATCCCTGGGAGGTCAGAGCCACTTTGAGAGACGCTGTGGGTTTGCGGTGGGTGCTGGCAGCAGGAGCTCAGGTCAGAGTCACCTGCCCCACGTTCCTGGCTGCTGCTGTAGGGCTGCGTGGGAGTCCCAGGGCCAGGTCTCAGTTCCTCCCAAGGGGAACAGCTCGGACTTAATTTGCAGATACCTCTGGTATCTACTATCCCTCAGGCTCACAGAATCACAGAATCACCTAGGTTGGAAAGGATGTTGAAGATCATCTAGTCCAACCGTTAACCTAGCACTGACAGTTTCCAACTACACCAGATCCCTCAGCGCTATGTCGACCCTACTCTTAAACACCTCCAGGGCTGGGGACTCCACCACTGCCCTGGGCAGCCCATTCCAATGCCCAACAACCCCTTCTGGAAAGAAATACTTCCTAAGAGCCAGTCTAACCCTGCCCTGGCGCAGCTTGAGGCCATTCCCTCTTGTCCTGGCGCTGGTTCCTTGGGTCAAAGAGACTCATCCCCCCTCTCTGCACCCTCCTTTCAGGGAGTTGTAGAGGGCAATGAGTTCTCCCCTCAGCCTCCTCTTCTCCAAACTAAACAACCCCAGTTCCCTCAGCTGCTCCTGCAAGCCCAAGCTACGGTTTCATGTAAACCCAAGCTGCAACCAAAGGACCTCTCCAGATGAGCAAACATGACTTTGGAGTTTCCCAACAGGCTCAGAGTGAGCGCAGGGCTGCCGTGTGAAAACAGAGCATGGTGGCTGCATCCTCCCTGATGTTACCTGTCCCTTTACCATAGACAAGAGCACACATATGAATGGGGCCAGGCCTTTGGCAGCCAAAGATGACGAGCCTGTGTATTTCCTTCCATGCTGGAGTTGCATGCTAGAAGGGGTTGGGGAAGGAGAGCATGTTTCAACACTTATGAAAGTACATGCCAGATGAGACAGCTGTCAGATGAAACGTGAACTCTACAGTCTCTGTGTACCGAACTCAAGCGGTCTCTCAAGCCCCAAAGGAAAGCTGCCCAGGCTGGCAATGCACTGCTGGAATTGCCCTCCTGGATCTTACTAGTACCTGTACAAAATGCACTGAGCAGTAGAGGAAAACCTCTTGGTCTGGGCATTGCTTTTGTGCTTGAATGATCTATGTTTATCTTCAAAACCCTTCTATAAAGCAGAGGAAGTTGCTTTGTCTCTGAGACACCGCAAATACAGACTTTTGGGGTTCTGTCCTCCATGCTGACTATTCTGTATTGCTTCCTGAGAAGAGATGGTCTTTTCCTAGTGCAGGCTGGTGGAACTTTCCATAAAGCCAAGAAGGACATCAACCCTTGACTTCTAATTGGGTTTGCTCCTGACTCTCATGTGGCTTCACCAGACATCCAATGAACCAAAGTTCACCTAGGGCAACTCCTTCCCTGTCTCCAGAAATTACTTCCAGTGTTGTCTGACACCAAGGCACAGATAGGCAGAGCTTGGAAGTCAACCAAGTTATTGCACCTTCATGGGTTACTGAGCGTAACTGAATCACAGCAGTAGGATGTGCATGTGCTATTAGGTTGTAGGATGTGTGAGGCAGAAAGTGCTCTTGGTCCTTCATCTGCATTGCCTTATGTGGAGCACAGCAGTCATATATGTCCCAGAAAGCTCATGCAAAGTGGAGTGTGGGTTTTTAACGGGTCATCATCTCTCTTTTGCCACCAGTATTCTGAGTGAGCATCTCTCCATCTAGCAGTAGTTCCTGCTGAGAGCTGTGAGTGATCAGAAAAGAGCAGTAAGCGATGCCTGAGGAAGGACCCAGCAGTGACCCTTTTGAGATACACAGATGCTGTTGGGGTGACAGTGGTGTGACAGCATCCATTTCCTGTGATGCATTCCTGGGAAATTATCTCTCAGCAAGAATGCAGAGGTCTTGCTCTTGTGTGAAACCTCCCATCCTGCAATGTCCAGTCATGCTTCTCTCCGTCCTGCCATTCCATGGGATGTCAGCAGTGGCCTCATGTGCTCGCACAGTCAGAGGGGGAGAACTCACGCCTAACAAGTCCAGCAGCGTTATGTTGTCGATGGGAGGATGGTGTGAACACTCAACCTGAACAGCCTGCTTAGCCATGTTCTGCACTGTGCCTGTGGGCTTTACTCTATGTACCTGTGGTTGAATATGCCTCTATTAGACGTCACTAGTTCAGTCTTGGAGGGGGAAGGGTGTGAGGAATTCTGGTTCTGTGGAAATCAGTGGTGTGTTGACTTCCAAGCGGTCAAGATCCTGTTTCTTTGATCCCTGAAACACATGACTCTCCTGTCCTTGCAAGACAGGGTTTGTTTTCCTGGAAACAATAATACATGTCATTGCTCATCACTGACATCACTAGCCTGAGCCAGATTTGGTTTGATTTTTAGCTGAGTTTTGGATCTGTTCTAATTTGGACTAGGTGACATTGGCTCTGCCAGAGATGTTCTTCACACAAGAATGCATCACTAGGCATTTGTGCCAAAGGAATGGGACCGTTCATTTCCTTTCCACATGCAGACCCAGCTGCATGTTCATCTTTTAAAAGCAAAGAGCTCACTAATGTAGAATTTTCTTCCCTAAATGCAGAAGCATCGCTGACTCCACATCCATGTACACAGAGGTGCTTCCACCCACCTCCACAGTCTAAGTGAGACCCAACCCCTTGTATCTAGCTCCTCTGACCTACTGGCAGGACTCCTTAGATGGAAGGACTGATTTTAGTCAAGGTAAGCTATGACAATGTTTTGAGCGAGTGCTCATGTGAACAGCTCAGCTGAACATCTAAGTGGTATTGCAAGCTTAAACAGAGGAAGTCAAAATAACATCACTTTTTATTGATAAGTGATTTTTTCTTTCTAATGAAGTGAGCAAGCTTGAGCATTGCTACAGAAATTTCAAGTGGGTGGGAAACAGGATGAAAGAGAGTCAACAGGATGTGTTCTGAAGTGACCAGCACTGCTCAGGGATTCATTTTGGAACCTGTCTTCGTTAATATCTTTCTTAATGGGCTGGGCACAAATGGAGGAGTGTATGGATCACTTCTGCAGATGAGACAGTTGAGACCATTGCCAGTGTGGAAGAGGACCTGAATGTCACTCACACAGGAAAGATGGAGCAACCTTGAGGACTGTTAGAAGAAGCAGTGTGAGATATCATAACTCAGTATTAGTAAAACTTCTCTCATTCGCTAGACTGTTATCCATGTGAATTACCAGAGGAAGAGGAAGCGGGGTAGTAACTAATTGCAAGATGACTATAGGAACAGGCAGATGTTGCTAGTGCAATCCTAAGAGATGTATTTAGCAGAGAGGGAAGTATTGCTGCCTCCCTATGGGGCTTTGATTAGACCTTGTCCAGCATTTTGCTTATAGCTCAGGAAGAGCAAACTGCCTGTAGAAGTGGTGTGGAGGAGCAGGGAGTGGAGAGACTGTCCTACAAGGGGATGCTAAACAGGGGGCTTGTGGAAATAGCAAACTGAATGTGGGTACAGTTCTGTCCCTCAACTGCCCCCCTTGCAAAGGTCAGTAAATTAGGATGCTGTGCCACAGGATGGGTGAACATGGACTGGGAATTCAGCAGTCTCTTTCCTGTCCTCCTAGTGAGGACATCAGTGATTGTGTACAGCTATTCCCACCCAGGAAACTACCGTCTTGGTGTAAAGGCACGCCTAAGGCAGCCTGAGGACTGGCAAGAAAGAGAAGATTGCATCCTGATGGTTTCACTTTAGCAGTGCAACATCTATGCCTGCGTGCGTGCACTTGTCTGCATATATCTCCCCTAACAATCTTAGCTGGCTCCCTTTCCAGCCTCTCTAAACCTGTAAACTCTCTGTTAGGTGCCTTCCCAGCTTGCCACACAGGAGCATCATTAAGGCTATCTAGGCAAGGAAATGATTCTACATGGTTTTTGTGGAGTAGTGTAATACTGGAGTAATTAAATTATGTAACTCTTTGTGTGAATGCTCCCAGTGCCAGAAGTAAGCACCTTCATGGTCTAATGCCCCCCCATCACTGCACTGGTTGAATCGCTCTCTGTAGGAGGTTTAGGCTTGGGGCTGCTCAGCAGCAGTACTCTGCCTTTGGGAGGGAGCAGATAGGAACAGGGTAAGAGGTGTGCTCTCAGCAGGCTGCCTGCTTGGGAACCGTGTACTTGCAGCTTCACGAGTCTCTCTGCCCCATGGGGCTCCCCAAATCCATCCCAGGACATGCCCTGGCATAGGGCTCACTCCTGATGCCAAGCTCTGAGTGCAGATGACTTTCTGTAGCAAAGCAAGGAGCTCTTTGGACCTAGCAGAACATACAGAGCACATCTTGGCTTTCCAGGAAGGCTGATCTGCCCTGGAACAAGACATCCTAGCCAGTATTACTCTTTGGCACATCTTCAGAGCTCTTTGTGCTTAGCCTCCATACCTCACCTGCAGCAACCAAGGTTAATACTGGCAAGGAAAGGCATCCTTGATGTCTTTGTGAAACCCCTATGGGCAGGCACCAGCTAATGAATCCATAAAGAAAGGCTTTTCTCAGTAAAACTAAGCCAACCCTTGCTGAGGGCCCACAGAGTGGAATCATGGTTCCTGTTGCTTCTGAACAGTTGGAGGGAGGATCTATTTTTTGCAACATGTGGGCACCAGATATTGTGTTCAGTTCAAAGGTGGTAACATAAATCTCTTTTTTCCACCAGCGTTGTTAATATAATCAAACATTCATTTACAGCACATGTTGGCAAATATAGGCTTGACATAAAGTAATTTACCCCTGGTGTGTAGCGTTTAATGCGATTATTCTTTAGAGTAATCAAGCCTCCTCTGCCCAAACTGAACTGAGGTTTCAGGAATGCACCAAGCAGGCAGTTGGTTTGAGTGGCTGATGGATGGTGGGAACATCCCAGCCTCCAGTGGACAAGTGAGGTGTCTTGGAGCAGTGACCCTGGCTGGCTGCATGGTGACTGTCCCTGAGCAGTGCAGGGGCAGCAGCAGCTCTCCCAAACCCTGGCTGCCCTGCACTGCTCCACTCCAGCTCAGAAAGCAGGATGCAGCTGGGTCTATGTTGCCAACAAACACATCCAAGTAGCTTAGACAATTTAATGGTGAATTCCTGGTGGCCTCCGAGCGCTAATTGAGGTGAAAGCAGCGGGAGGCTGTTTCACAAAAATCCCATGGGATTCCTGGCTGCCAGCCGGCGCTGACGCCAAACGCTCTGCGTGAAGCTGAATGAGAGGTGATGCCTGCACAGGCAATAGAGCTCGGAGATTTTCACGGCTGTGGCTCTGGGAGGATTAGAAACTTTGTACGTCAGAACCTGCTCTGTTGCAGATTTTAGGAAGAGGTTTACTAGCAACTTCTTTTGGAAGCAAGTGGGTGATCGTTGTCCTTCAGGATACATGGCTAAATGATGCACCGCTCCAAGACACGTGCTGATTGCTCTGTTCCTCTGTTGAGGCAAGGCATGGAAAACAGTGGTGTAATCTACCCAGGATGGATAGAGTGTTCGTACAGTCAACAGGTCACGAGTTTTGTGAGATCTCATGCTTATTCCTTCAGGTTCTGGCATCCAGAGACATGGGAATAGAAAGAAACCTCCTGGCAATGGAAGTGTGTGCTTGGGATGACACAGCTGTACAGATGTGGTCAGACTGCACCCCCAGGCACAGGCATTAGGGGAAAGCTGAGTTTCCTGAGCTCTTCCTTGAGCGTGCTTGCTTTTAAGCCCATCTCCCAGCTCTGGGTACTTTTCTTCTTGCCATAGGATCGTGGGTAGATAACATTACTGCTTCTTCTCTGCACAACTGTGTCCTTGAGTTCGGGCTCTCACACCCTACAAACTGCCGTCAGTGGCTTTTGTAGGCAGTTTTGGGATGAGCATGTGGGCCCTTGCTCTCCTTCAGCTGCATGTGCTGGAATGAGTGGTGCTTTCCTTCAGCAGCACCACTCTGGGTGACTTGATTATTCAGAAATAAAATGGGTTTTATTGTAAAGTAACAGCCCCCTGCAGAGAAGCTGACCGGCATCCCCGTGCATCCCTGGCTGAGCTGGGTGGGTGTTTCATGCCTTCCCTGTGCTCACGAATTTCACCAGTCTCCCCCAGTTTCTGTGCCATCCACTTTCCTGCCCACCATGTGCCTCATCCTTTCACGTGAGGACTCCCTGGCACTGCGAGCAACAGCAAGCACGTCCCGCACGTTGTGCTGCCCCCAGCCTTTGATAAGCTGCTGCCATCTCTCAGCAAGACACAGACAGGACGAGCACATGGCAGAGCTGTGGGCAACACCGGGGTCTGGATGAGGCCGCGATGTCACAGAGGAATAAAGCTGCTGTTTCCAGGCAGGCACCTCTTCCCCCACCATGACCCAGGCTGGCCATGACCCTTCTCCCGTGCCACGCTGACGCTGCTTCTCTCCCATTTCCCTGCCGAAGGGGAAGTGCCACAGCAGTGATGGATGCAAAGAAGCAGGCTTGTGACTGTGACACATTTCTTGTTAGTCAGCAGCGATCCTCTCAGGTTTCAAACTGGCCAGGGCGATGAGCCCATGACTCTAAATATTTGCTGTGAAGGCAGGAAAGGAAGGCAGATCCAACCGAATGGGCAGGCCAAAGCTGACTGTGCTGCCAGGGAAGGGGTTTTAGGTTTTCAGGGAGACTTTAGGCATGGGCAGGGGGCAGCTGGGAGCTAGACGGCATCTGCGGGAGAGCAGGGATTAGGAGGGGGAGGCATGATCCCACGCTGAGCGCTGGCTGTACGTACTCTGCACGGTGATGACTAATGCGTTGCAAAGGACCCAGCAAGAGTCCTGCCCCCAGTGTGTGCTCCTCCAGGCTTGTGGGCACAACAAAGCACGGAGGGGTAAGCAATGCCCTTGATGTCCCAGGGAGTTGGTAATTACATCTGCAGTCTTGCTTTCTTGGTCTTCTCAGTGAACAGACTGGACCATATCCCTACCTTAAGTCCCTCAGCAGCTGCAGGATCAATGCCATAGGTGTTTTTGAGACACATAGCTCATTTCTGGCTTCCCACAGTGCAAAAATCCTCTAGCAGGCAGTGCTCTCTGGTGACACCGACCCAAGTCAAACAGCTGTGGCAGACGCTGGAGCGGGTGAGCAAAGCTGTAAGTGCAGTATGGACAGAGCAAAAGAGTCACTGCAGACCTGTGCTCTGATGCACCCAAGGAGCTATGAGGTGCTTTGGGAGGGCCCATTGCTTGCACCCTTTGTGTCATTCACACCAGGTGAAGGTTTGTGCCTTTCCCAATAATGATAATACATCCATGCTGAGGTACTAGGTGGAGTATTTGGTGAGCTTAGTGGTGGTGGGTGGAGGGTGAAGCATCTGTGTATTTCCTCTGGTCTCCCCTCCACTTCTCTCCTGGGGTTTTCAGCACTGACCAATGAACTCTAACAAATCTTCCCTTGTCATAATTTTCTGCAGTGGGATCTCAGACTGTTTGAAGCCACTTCAACCTTAGTTGAGATTTGAGGGCAATGGGGGAGAGGAGACAGTAGCAGATTTCAAGTCAGTTTGTAGTGTAGCTCAGTCATACTTGTGCCTTTCATCCAAGAGCGTGCCTGTAGGAAAACCAAGCCTCCAAAGAGGAGCATGCAGGGTTTCTGCCTTGTGGGATGGGAGAGGCCCTCACGGTAAGATGAGGTTGCAGGACTATAATGGAGAGGGCTTGACTGAGCTCTGTGAACCTGGGACACAAGAACATGGCCAACACCATGGTCACACCTTGTCTGTTGTAAGATATTCATCCTGCAATCCCTGCTGAGCTGCAAAGCAGGAAAAGCCTGTGCCAGGCACTTACAGCTCTCCATTGCACTAGATCTTGGGATTGCTGTCTCCAGGTTTTGTCTTGGATTTTCTCCTGAGCAGACCTTATGTCTCTGCCTTGAGTTTATCCAGCTGTTATCAACATATGTGCTTCCTTGGTGACTCATGGCCTGTTCCCTAACCACATCCCCTTTTCTCTTGTTGCCCCCACCCACCACAACTGAGTCATTTGGCCTCCTGTCACAAGCCAAAAGCCTTTTCCTTCAGTCATGCATGTCAACACTTCTAGCCAAGTGACATAAGCTCCTTCAGACTTCCTTTTTCAAAGGAGGCTACTGAGTAGGAGCTTGCTGGCTATTAATGGGCTGGTCCTGACCTGCCTGCATTCATTGCATGATGCCTAGACCAGATATACCCACACTCTTTTGCTCCCTGTGAAAAGGAATGCCTTAGTGCGGTGTTGTCCTCTCAACGGCTCTCCAGTTCCCCAGAGGGACCAGTCCAGTAAGTGGAGTTACTCAACAGCCATGGGCAGCACTCCCCAGTCTTGGCTGGCTTGGCAGAAGTAAGACATGGCTCTGGAGGTGGGAGCTGAGAAAAACCTGGTGCTCAAAAGCCATTCCCATCTTCTGACCCCCCCAGAGGCCCATGGGAAGTGACTTTATGGTTCTATCCCAGTCCCTGGTAGCTGAAGAGCAGCTCAGCCTAATCACCACTGAGCCAAACCTTTTACAAGCTTCACTTCCCAAGTGTCGTGTTTATGCACAGTATGAAAATGCAGCCACCGCCGCCTTGCTTTGAAGGTCTGCCACACAGTCAGAAGTGTTCGGGTCTGTGGTAAACACATCAGACCAAGCTGGATGTATATCGGTAGCGATTTTCCTTAATGCTTCCTGTCTATGGTCAGTGGCTCTATAAATCATGCTAAGTTTTTGCTAGATGTCAATGGACAAACATAACAGTGTTTTATTTACTATCTTGTTTTTATACCAAAGCATGCTCCTTTTGAACTTAAAGTAACTTGCCCAGGACTGTCATTTTTATGAAGTGCAGATTCAGCAAGGAGCTGAATTCTCCAAATTCTTCCTGCAGATCTGAAACATGACCTGGCCTCTTTCCCAGTGTCATCATTGTCAATTCAAGAGCCTTTTGAGCTGCTCAAGCAGGGTATTTTAGCACGAGGAGAACACTGAAAATCAAGGTGCCTATTTCTTTGTGCCTGCTGATGAGAGAGCTGCTGCTGGGCACCTTACTTGAGGGCTATTTCTGTCCCTCTCTACCACATTAGATGAGATGCTGATGTAATGTTTCATCTTCCCAGTATCTTTGTGAAGCAACGTGATGTAATTCCCAGGGTGGGAGGGCCACATACAAGATAAAAACATGGATTTGTCTATATCAGAAAGTTGTAACGGTATAAAACAGGGTGAAATTTTACATGGGTGTCACTGTGGTGACTGCCCTTAATTTGGGGTAAGATGTACTGGCAAAAACCAACGCCCAGACCCTTTCCTTGAAGAAGGAGCATGGTGCGGGTGCAGTCCTGGGCTGGGAAAAGCTGGATCAAACCCTGGGCCATCTGCTTTAGTCATCCTGAGTGAGCAGACGTGGCCACTGCCTATCCTGAGGTCAGACGCGGTGGAGGAGGAAGATGGATATCTGGCTGGCCATGCTACTGACAACTCAAATGCAATAATATCCCCACGCACACCCCATCAAAATCTTTCAGACAAGCTCAGAAACCTTTGGATGTTTCTTGTAAAAATGGGATTGCTGTTTTTCTGCCTGGCACCTGATGAGGTGGGCTGGCAGACTGCCCTTGTTCCCTCCATTGCAGAGTATAAAGCTTCCTGCAGGAAAGCTGTGGCAGGTCAGAGAGCTGGACCCCCATCACCCACCCACCCACCCACCCTCCTCAGTGACCCAGCTTGTCCCTGTGTGCTGGGAGCGCTGGTTAGAAGCACTGACTGTAGACACAGGACCTGGATGAATGCTTTGTCCTGTTCCTGATTTATGCCAGAAGACAATCCTTCTGATGTAAACAACTTTCCACCAGGAAAGCTGGGCTAATTACCTTGTCACTGCCTGATTTACTTGGTTCTGACATGCTCCCTTCGCTGCGTCCATTTTTCTCCTGCGGCATTCACGATTTGCTAGTCCATCCATAGCTGCAACTTTTCCTCTCTCTTTCCTTTCCCTCCTTTGATCTCTCATTTTATCTTTTTGATTCCCCTGATGCATCTCACAGGCTTGTGAGTTCCCTTCCTAGCAGGCATCCCTGCCAGCCTGCGGGTCTGGCTTCTCCCTTGGACTGGAACGGCTTTGCAGATGTGTGCACGTGCTGGTGTAAATACCTCCTCATTGCTGCCAGAAACAACTAGACTGTCCCTCCTGCAGAAAAGGAAAGAATAAATCCAGTGTTTTGGTTTCCTGCTGGAGAACGATAGTGCTGGGTCCCTCCCAAAACCAGTTATTTAGCTCCAGAAACTATATAAGATGACATAGGACTGGGATTGTTCCAAAAATTTTGGAGACTTGATGGAAATACAGTTGTGATAAACCAATCATTGCTCAGAAATGCATTTTGTTTTACTGGTGGGAGTTGGTTTTTTTTTTCCCTCTTTCTCCTCAGCTTCCCTTAAAACTAGGTGCTGCAGGCTCAAAAGGCACGGCTTGCTCACAGCAATTGCCCTCCCCAGGCATGGATTCTTGAAATGACTGTGAGCTCAGGTCCCCCTCAAGCCTGCTGCAGGCTACTGGAGTGATTGCTGGCCTTTGGGAGTGAACCTCACTGCCCACCCTGGCACTGCTATGGCCCCGTTACCATCAGGGGACAATACTCAGAAGTGAACATCAAGGTCTACTATGTGCTAAAGTCACCTCAGCCTTTTATGCTGTTTAGAGACCCAACTTCCCTTGATTTCAAAGCAACTGAGTCACTCGTGATTCATGCAAAGCCTGAAGCAGAGCAGGGTAATAAATCTCAGTTTCTCCTGACCCCAGCTGGTGCTGTAACCTCTTCTGAACTCTCTCCTCACCTCACAGCATATTAGATCTCTGGAGAGCAGAATGCATGTGGAGGAACATGCCAGGTCAGGGTGTGTCTAGAAGAGCAATAAGTCCCACACCATCAGACTGGTAGCCCAGTGCTTATCAGCCTGGCTGGCACACTGAGTGTGCATGAAGAAGGGACCTGAATACAGGGCATGTGGACAGGCAATAGCTGGAAATCCTGCACCCCTCACTTCTGCAGCATGCTTCATGGCAGGAAGAAGGATGTGGAGAGTAATTACAACCTAGTGCTGCATGGCTCAGCGAGAAGGTGGACAAACTCAAGCCTAGCTAGGGTATGCAGAGAGCTTTCTTTTCAATTCAAAGGATGGAGCCACAAAGTCTGTGTGTGTCATGTTGGACCTGGGAGTAGCAGAGGCTAAAGCCGACCGCAGCCAATTTTGTGGCAACACCTGCGATATGCAGCAGTGGTGGAGCGGTTCGCAGATGGGTCTGGGTGAAGTGGGTCTTCTAGGAAGGCCAGAAATGCTGCAGCACATGCGATGCTGGAGGAAGCAGAGAGAAATGTTCACGGGAACAAAATTTGCTTGCAGGGCAAATGTGGGGATTTTGGAGCAGGGAACTTTCTGCTGATCTGCTTTTGCTGGGTGTAACTGCACATGGAAGTTCTCTGTAAAAAGAGGAAATTGGTGGGAAGAACCCTGCCTTGTGCTTTGCAGACCAACTCAGTGAGCTCTGGGTTTGGCTTGAGTAACTGACAATTGTTAGAGTCTCTTCTTACCCAGGAGTCCCTTGTGTACCAGCAGTGGGAGCATAAACATACTGAGGTGGTTTCCTACAGATGTACTGGGCAGGACAGGCTTGCTGAGCTTCCGAGATCAGGGCACTGAACGCACTGTGGTTGAAAGCCTCAACTAAATCAGGTCAATTTTCTGCTCCCTGGGTTATGAAGCACCATGCTTCAGCCTTTGCCTAAATATTTCAAAAGGGCTTCAGCCTTTACCTAAATATTTTGAAAGGGGAAGAAGGCAGTCCTTTGGGGAAGGCAGTAGCAAGTGCACTGTAAATGATAATGGTCCTTCAGGAGGACCCAGCAAGTTAGGGAGATGGCATGACAGTAACTCTTTTCCTGGAGCAGCAGAGGCTGGCTGTGCCTGGTGCTGATTTATGCCAGAAGACAATCCTTCTGATGTCTACACCTTTCCACTGGAAAAGCCAGGCTAATTACCTTGTCACTGCCTGATTTACTCGGTTCTGACATGCTCTCTTCGCTCCCTTCGCACGCTCCCTGGTGCCCAGGGTGGTGGGGACAGGCTGGGGCAGGGCTGGGTTACGGGAGGCAGGATGGTTCACGTACAGCCAAAGAGCATCACCACACTGGAGCCAAATGAGTGCGGTGCCCTGCAGCCAGGGGAGCGGTGCTGGCCCCACAATTATGAACCTTTATTCTCATTTCCATTTGCAAACCAGGAGCAGTTCTTAAAGCTGAATTTTTCCAACTCCCTCCAGCCTCCAGCTTCTGTTCCTGCCTGTTGTCTGCCTCCGCTGAAGACATTCTGTTTGTGAGTGAGACGGTGGGCTCTGTAGCAGGGAAATCCCTGTTTAACCACAGACAGGCAGTGTTGTGTGTGGGATTCCCCAAAGAGGCACAAAGAAATGCACCCTCCAGGCTGGGCCCCAGCTGCTTTCATCATGCAACTGGCTCAGAAAAAGGTTGGGGGGCCAGCAACAAAACATGAGGTCTTTGGGCTTGGTGCAGCTTTCCAGCAGCCTTCAGTTTACAAGAAGAGGTAGGAAATTCCTCAGAGCTGGGGATTTCCTTCAGCTGTAGGAAGCTGCCTGCGGAGGACCTTCCTTAGAGCTGGGGGGATGACCAGCTGGGGCAGGGAGGTGATGTCCAGCAGCAGGACCACAGACCCACAGCTCTGGGCAGTGCTGTATCACCGATGTTCTGGGAGGCTCTTTTCTTGCCAGGGTAGCAGGATGGTTCATTGCACCTGCATTTATAGCAGCCAGCAGTCCCTTCCCCCAGTTTGGTGGTATCACTGGGCTAGTGACACCTCCTGGGGGCATTTCTATGGGACTGGGCTAGTGGCATCTCCTGGGGGCATTCCTATGGGGTGTGTCCTGTATGAGCACCCAGCAGTGTATGGCCAGGGACACTGGCCAGGACACTTGGTGAGATGCCAGAACTGCTTTTTCCCCCTTCTCCCCCGGGGTGGGGAGCTCTTGCTGAGGCTTTGAGGAGCAGAATGGGATGCCCCAGCCCTGTCTTTCTCCCAGCGTCAGGACTTTGTGCAGGAGCAACTGCTTGCCAGCTTGCTGCATCCTGAGCTCACCCGGGGCTCCTGTACAAAGCTCCCTTTCACCTTGGAGCATCCGGAAAACACAATGGGGCAGCAATTACTGGGGCGGGTGCAAGCTTGGGCCTGGAAGATATGTGGGGAGGAGCCAATTAGTGTTAATTAGGCATGTTGCTGTTGGCTAGCCTGGGCTTTTGCTGCTGTGCAGGAATTTGCACCAGGGGAGCTTTGTGGCTGGCTGAGCCCTGGGAGGCTGCTGGGAGCCATAGCCCAGGCATGCTTGTGTCAGGGTCAAGCCAGAAGGGCTCAGACCAAAACCTCATGCTGAGCGGATCCTACTCAGATTTCAGGCCAGGCTTAGCCTGCATGCTTTCCCTGAGACAGAGATGAGGCATCAGCCCAGGCTGCTCTCCTCTTTGCAAGGATGGGGTTATGCTTCTGTGCCCTTACAGGCTGGTCCCTTAAGCTGCTGGGCCCTCATCCCCAGCTCCTTTTTGCTCCACCATAGACATGCACGGGCCGTAAAGGGGAAGCTGAACACTGAGGCCAGTTGGGAGAGGGCCTAATTGTGCTCCAAAGTGATGCCCACCCCATGCCATTCCAGCTTGTCCTGCAGTGTATGTGGGAGTGCATATGGGGGTACTCCATTTCATAATCGTGGGGGCTGTTCAGTGCTCCCCACGCAGCTGGAGACATCCTGAAAACCTGGAGCAAGACCCCTGCTCGTGGCATGGTGTGAGAGCTGGGTGCCAGGACTGCTTTGTCAGTGCAGGATGGGATCTGACCACCCGCAGCACACTCCTTCAGTGGATTGTCTTGGTCAACATCTTCTCTCAGTGTCAAAATGGAAGGAGACCTGGAACTTCCCCTGCATGGACGGACGCCTGGAGGTTTTTCCTGTCACCTCCTGCCTCTGCAGGATGACAACAGAGCTCCTGCCCTCCCCCTCCCCTTCAGACAGCACCAGGTAGCCCTTTGCTCACAAATATGAGGGTATACAGCCAGGGGGAGTCCCAGCCTATGCTCCTTTGGCTAAAACCCATGAGAACAAAAAATAAGACAGAGCACGGGTGGAAAAGCACTGCACTGCCTTTCTGTGGCAGAGCAGGAGCAAGAGGGTCCAGGCTGCCAGCCCGGAGAGACCAGCCAGACACCCAGCGCTGCAGCCTGCTCAGGAAATGGTCTTTTCGTTAGGCAGCTCGACGCAGCTCTAATTAAATTACAGGATTAGAGCCATCTCATTCCTCACTCATCTGGTGCCAAATGCTTGTTCCAAGGGAGCGCCCTCCATTAAACGGAAAACTGCCCGCGCAGCGCTCTGCACCAGCTCATCAAGAGAGTTCAGCCTGCCACAGAGTCACTCCTTGATGGCACTGCATTGCAGACGGGCTGTCTGGAGCCCTGTCATTTGTAGGTGGCCTACATCTTCCTCTGGTTCTTGTCTGTGGGCCTCTCAGAAAGTTTTTGGGATAGATAATCCTCTGCTTGCTGCCCTTAGCTCTGTGCAAGTCTGTTCAGAGCCTGAGCACCATGCAAAGGGTTGGTTGGTGCAGAGCAGAAAATTCACAGGATGTTCTCCCCCAAGGGTCTGAAGAAGACCAAGAAGACCTTGCTGTGCAAGATGCTCTATAAATATCACAAGGCCTGCAACTGATAGGAAGGGAGAAGAGTGCACAGGGATCTGACTGGCCAGTGGAGCTGGGAACAAGACTTTACCCTCTAGGAAGCACAGCCAACCTTAAAAAAATAGATCACCAGCTGCCAGCAAAAGAGGAAGCCTTGAGATGCAAAACAGAGTTCCCTTGAATTTGCTTTTGTTGCATGTAGTTCTTGTTGACAGATGATATAAATTTCCTGTCCCATGGCAGACCTAGGCTGTGCCTGGTGATTAGAGATTTGGGCGGTTTCTCAGTTTACACTTTGGCACTGTTTGTTCTTCTGTTGCTTCACAGAGAAGTTGCCAGGGAGACCTGGTGCTGAAGGAAAGGCTCCTCTCCTTCCACCACGCTCCTCACACTGTGAGTTATCACCACACTTTAGGGAGCTGGGTAACCTGCAGCTGGGTGAAGCAAGATCCCTTTGACATGTGCAGAAGCATGGCTTCTCCTACTCAGTGGTGCCTATGCTCTCTTATTAAGCATACACATAGCAGTAATTAAAGCCTGCTCCTTTCACCAGGAGAAGTGTAGGTGATCAGATCATGAAAGCAGCTCCTGTGCTGTAAAGCATGTTCCTGGTGAGAACTAATTGGGGGAATACAGCTCTGTGAAACATCCCTGCTATGTTATTTGCAAATTCCTGCTTCCCAGTGGGCTCTTTCTTGCAGCCTGCAATGGGAGGTCATCTTCCTGCACTGCGCACACAAGCCAGCTGGAGGAAGGACCGCAGGCATCTTCCAGTGCGAGCAACTGGCTCTTTCTTTGCAAGACAGGCACCAAACTTCTTGTGCCCTTTGCAATGTGGCATTTTCCCCTGCTGCTGAATGAACATTTTGGCTGGGTTGTTGGAGTAGGTAGCATGCCAGTTTCCCTTGCTCACTGTTCAGTGTGAAAGCCCTTAAAAGGTCCTCTTGGTAGCACTGCTGCAACAGGGTCCATGGCATGAATTTAACCTCAGCTGTCTCACCCATTCAATCCCTGAGCTGCATAATTACTCTTGGAGATGTTTTTTCCCATCCTCTGCCTTCTTGGCTGGAGGCATAGCATGTCTTGGGGAGGAGTGGCTGGAGAGTTGCCAGTCAGAGAGGGACCTGGGGGTGTTGATTGATAGCAGGATGAACATGAGCCAGCAGTGTGCCCAGGTGGCCAAGAAGGCCAATGGCATCCTGGCTTGTATCAGAAATAGCGTGGCCAGCAGGGACAGGGAAGGGATCTTGCCCCTGTACTTGGAACTGGTGAGGCCGCCCCTCGATGAGTGGGTTCAGTTTTGGGCCCCTCACTCCAAAAAGGCCATTGAATGACTCGAGTGTGTCCAGAGAAGGGCAACGGAGCTGGTGCAGGGTCTGGAGCACAGGTCTGATGGGGAGCGGCTGAGGGAACTGGGGGGGTTTAGTCTGGAGAAGAGGAGGCTGAGGGGAGACCTCATCGCCCTCTACAGCTACCTGAAAGGAGGGTGCAGAGAGGGGGGATGAGTCTCTTGACCCAAGGAACAAGCGTCAGGACAAGAGGGAATGGCCTCAAGTTGCACCGGGGAAGGTTTAGACTGGATATTAGGAAGCATTTCTTTACAGAATGGGTGGTTAGGCGTTGGAATGGGCTGCCCAGGGAGGTGGTGGAGTCCCCATCCCTGGAGGTGTTTAAGAGTAAAGTTGACTTAGCGCTTAGGGATCTGGTGTAGTTGGGAACTGTCAGTGTTAGATCAATGGTTGGACTGGATGATCTTCAGGGTCTTTTCCAGCCTAGACGATTCTGTGATTCTGTGATTCTGCCTTACTTTTCTGCCTTCTCTCCTGGACAAGCTCTCAATCTCTCCTGCTTTTGTAGAGTTAAGTAAAAGGGAGAAAATACTGTCTGAGATGAAGCATATTCCCACAAATTGAGTTCATCCTTGGAGATAGTCAAACCGCAGCTGGACACAGCTATGAGCAACTGAATCTGACTGGACCCACCTTGAACAGGGGTTTGGACCAGTGGCCTCCGGAGGTCCTTTCAAACTAAATTACTCTGGTTCTGTGATTCCTGTCTCCTGCAGAGCCACATTGCTTCCCATTCTCCCCCCTCCCTTGCTCTGTTGGTCCTCAGCAATGACCCAATGTATGAGTGAACCCGCTCACCATGGCATGGGAAAGAGCATCCCCTAACACTGCCGAGATCCCGATCTGCACACAGAGAGCAGGAGGGGAGCCTTCAAGCTTCAGAGCTGGGACCAAATATTTACCCTGAGCATGGTATGTCACAGGCAATTAAGGTAGCTGAGTTGAAAGCAGAATGGTGAGAGAAGCTGTTTGCTTTTCAAACTGGACCAGCAAGTGCATATTAAATTACCTGTATGACAGATAATATTTAGCCATAAATCTTATTAACAGCACTCTGCAGTAATGCAGATGTGAAGGAAGGGAAATAAAAGGAAACAAATGAGGAGGGGACAGGTTTGGAATGATAAAGAGGAAAGGAGGCAAACCCTGGCTGATCACTCGGTTTGCAGCCAAAGGTTTTTATGGGAAGGGCTTCAGCTCTGTGAGGAAATCAGCTGGAACAGGTCTGGCAGGATAGCTCTCCAAGTGAGAGCTCTTCTTGCATCCACAATAAAGTGGCTAGAAGAGCTATTTCAGGAGTTCTCCCTGCACTAGGGCAGGAGCAGGGAGGTGGAGGGAGCAGAATATAAAACAACACCTGCCTTGGAGGAGTGATCTGAAAGGTTGGAGTGCAGATCTTCATGCTAGCTTGCCTTTGTGTCAGAATAGCTGGGATTTGTTTTTCATTTGTTGCTTTTCTTGCTTTTTTGCCCTGCCTCTGATATGGAGACAGACTGCTGTCCCCACATCCCAAACCCAGATGGCTTTGTGACCCCCTTGGAAAGTGTGCTGAGGAAGGGTCTGGGAAGGGCTGGGAGTAGTGAGAAAGAGAAACACCACTGTTTGCAGAGGGATGCTGGTTTTGCAAGCTGTCTGTGCCCGCGCTGGGGCTCTCCCACCACATAGCCTTGCGCCGATACTTCACGCTCTTACTGCTCGCCCCCAGAAGCAATTACCTAGCAAATGAAGTGAGGACAAAGGGCTAGCAGGAATTACAGCCTCACAGGAGGATGCCCCCAGCCTTTTCCTTCCCTAGCCTGAAGGACTTGGCACTGAGTTTATCTGGTGTCCAGGCCACCCATGAGCGCCCTGCAGCACCGTGGCACTGGGCGATGCGGCGCTGTGGGCTGCGCAGCATCGTTACCCGTTCCTGCGGCCGGCCAGCGGGTATCAGCATTACGGGCATGCCCTGGTCTGCTGTAGCCCAGTTTGCCAGCAGGCTCCAGTCTTCATTGTTAATCTTGGCCAGAGATTTGCCTGGCTCATTTGAAGAGAAGCCACGCTGGACAGTTTCTCTTCTCTGAGATGGGCACCATGCCACGCGCCAAGCGTCTCACTGCCAGGAGCAGCAGGCCCTGGCAGGGGCTAGGACAGTGCTGCTCACCCAGCAAGGAGCTGGGCACCTTGGCAAGCCTCCAGCCACCACTCCTCAAACGTCGGCTGCCGTATGTGCCTTTTCCCTCCCCAGGCGCGGGCTGGTGATGTGAGAAATCACGCCTCGGGCATGCTGTTTCCCGAGGAGCGTGGGACAAAGTGTTGCAGACAGCAAGACAGCACCCTGAGGCACGTTTTCAGCTTCCCACCATCAGCTTCCCAGCATTCTCCAGGCTCCAGCCCTGTCATTGCACCAGCAGCGTCAGCTTGGGACCACATGTGCTTGTTGCACCAGGGGGTCAGCAATGCAAACCACAGCTCTCCCCTTGCCTAAATGGGAAAGAGGGGCCACAGAAAGCTGCTGCAGAGTTCCTGCTTTGCAGGGGAACTGCCACTACATGTCCATTCATGACAGGAGAGGACTTGGACACAGCAGCCAGGAGTGCTTTTAACAAACCGAGGTGATGCCCAGATCCACACTGGCCATTTGTTTCCTGTGGGACAGGGTATCAGTCCAGGGCACTGGAAAACAGTGCCAAATCAAGCCCTTTGGGTCTGGTTATCAGCTGGTGGCAAGGGCTGGCGGCAGGAGGAAAGCCGAGATTTAAAAGCTGTTATCCAAACCCTGCTCTGCTGTTTGCTTCTGGGTCATGTATGAAGCCATATAGAGCTTATTTTCAGAGTCTGGCTTAGAAGTGGCTGAAACCTGATGAATTTATACCTGAGAGAGCCAGAGATCATAGCAGTCACTGCTCCTACTCTGAAGGAATTTGGAGGGGATAGCAGAGAAGACTGTCTATTTTCTCTTGATTTTTCTTTCCAGATGCAGTGACATTTCACTGAAACATCACCTTTTGTTTATTAGTGAGTGTTAGAAAATATTTCAGAAGGTCTTCCTTGCCAGCCTGCTGTTCCTTTCAAAACCTTGCTTCTCCATCAGCCAGGTGTGCATGCTGCCTGCGATGAAGCAAAGACAAAGAGAAGTCTTCCAGATCTCCCAAAATAAACTGGCATGGCCACAATCAGCTCTTGTTTTGGTAACCCAAACTGCCTCCATGGCTGCCATGAATGAAAACATGCTGGACAAACAGCCAGGCTGCATCGCTGGTCCTGGCTAACCAAAAGCTCTTGGGAATGGCAGCATCCAATATTTCTGTTTTCTGCTGTGCACAGGCTGGAGCAAGACACTGGCTTGGAAAATCGGTGTGGTACCATGTAATTGCTGCTTCTTCCTTAAGGAGAGAGTGAACGTGCTTCCCTTCCTTTGACTGATGCTGGAGTGGCACGTTGACCAGACCAACGCTGAGTGTTGCTTCTGTGCCGCTCCTGCTGGTTACATCTTTGCCTGTGATGCGCTCTCTGCACAGATTGTGTATCTGTGGGGGAAGCGGCTGACTCAGATGGCTGGAGAGAGATGCTTCTTTGCAGTGTTCTGCGGGAGCCTGCTATTAAATCCCACTGTAACAGCGCACCAGTCACAGCACATTAAATAGCAAGGTCACCTGGGCATCTCCTGCCAGAGATCTTGCTGGAGCACAACCATCGTGCAGGTGTACGCACAAAGTACAAGCTCTTTACTAGCTCAGCTTCGGCGCACAGATAAATCTCTGTTTCATCTCTCCTCCCAGGGACAGCAGTGGCCACAGACATCGCTCCACCTTGCTTGTTCACCAGCTGCGCTGCTCCGCGGTGAGGAGCGGTGGGGTCCCACCGGCTGGGGATGTGCACATGCAGGGACACCCTCCTCTACCCATCACACTCCTGACAAACGGGACAGGCTCCTCCTGTACTAACTATTTCTTCCTTGGGTAGGATTTTTTCCCAACCTTGAGGGCTTGGAAGTTGACTGTGCTGAAAGCCCGGGTAAAGAACAAGTTAAGCATCTTTTAAAGTGTTTTGTTGATGGCATTTACCCTATTTTTGTCAAGCCTGAGGAAGCTGATACTAAACTGAAAATGGTTTCAGTTGGTTTTAAGTTCCTTGAGGACTGCTCTAGGCAGGCATCTTCAGGAAAGCCGATCTGAATTGACTTCCAAATTAGAGTAATTAAACCAAATGAAGTCTTTGCAGGGAAGAGCCCATGGATGGATGATGCACTCAGCTCAGTGTAATTGTCCCAGAGCAGCTCTCATGCTGGGGTGGGGATGAGATGATTTGCCACTGTCACCAAAAACTTCTCCCTCCCTCCCGTTTGCCATGAGGTAGCAGCACGTGCCTGGGACATCGCCTGTCACTGTGACATGATTTCAGTGTACGCTCTAGCGGGCGACTTCTACCTGTGCCTGCCTGATCTCACTCAGACTTACTGGTGCCAATTTGATCCAGCTTACCTTGCTTTGAATCACAGCTATGTTAATCCCTCCTAAGCCACACAGAGGTTTAATGCAATTTAACTGGGAAGCTGCACATTTAATAGAAGCTAACGTTTCTGGGGCTCCTGGTGCAGGACACTCGCTGTCCAATGGCCGCAGCCAGCAGCTGCACTTCTACAGCACTTGTCAGCATGGGTTGAAATTTCGGTCCAGAGCCAAAGCTTGCTCTCTGAGCAAGCCCGCTATTGCACGTCTGGACACGGGGAGAGTTTGCAGGCTCACATCCCAAGGGCCAGGGAAAGACAACAATGAAACCATTCTGTGCAAGTTATGCTGCAATCCTATAGCCAAGTGCCTTCAAAAAAGGTCTGTGTCTCCTGTGCAAAACTTCTAAGGGGTCTGTGGACAGGTAAAAAGCAGGCTTTCAGAGAGGACAAGGCATTTTGAGGCAGTACCTAGCTTTCCCTCAGCCCCAACCAGCCGTTCATCCCATCCCAGTGTCTGCAGTGCATGAATAAGTTCCTCTACCTTCAAGATCACAGCTTGCAGGATGTTCAGAAGATCACTTCTGTTTCAGAAATTGTGGGGATTGGATGACTGTTACAGTGAATTTAAATGGGAAGTGGCTGAACTAGAAACAAATTGGTATTGCTGTCAGTCTGTTGTGGTCTGACTTCTAGATGGAAACAAGAACTGCATTGCATTTGCTTGCAAGGAGTTAGGGAGATTCAGTGTTTCCCTGCACCCCTGCGGCAAGGGGCATGTGGTTGGGAGCGAGGCAGGATTTGGAGTCCTTCTGACGCCGAAAACTTTGAAGTGTTGATTTCTTTACTCATCAAAAGCAGAAGTCAATTTTGCAATCTCAGAACTTCATGCAGGACAGGTCTGCAAGCTGACCCAGAGCAAAGCAAGAATATAGTACTAAATGGGGCAAGAACTGCCAATTTCACAACAATTATCAAGAAATATTGAATTGAAATATTCCCTAAGGATGGGGAAAAAGTCAAACCAAAGCAGTTGCCACTGGTCTTTGACCTGGAAGTCAGACACTGCATCTCTCCTTGGGGATATTTCTGTTCCTCTCACCAGTTCCTGACCTTTCTCAAAGAGGTCTTCAACCCCAGATGAGAAAGAAAGCGGCCTTCCCTCACTTCTTCTTGCCTTTGCCACTGTCGCTTTCCCTCACAAATTGTCACTGTCACTGTACGTAGTAGAGGTGTTTGCTTGTGTTTCGGTGCCATACACTGGCACCCCAGCCCACCAGAAGCTCTGTGTTTTATCAGTCCTCTGCACACTTGATGTTCTTGGCCAAGTTGGCCAGATCAATGCCTTGGAGAGGGACAGTGTGTAGAAGCTGAAAGCTCATTGCCTGCTAAGCGCTGGCCACCAAAGCGGGCTCTTGCTCCTAGATTAACTGCTGCCTCCTTGTAAAGCCTGGAATTGACTTCTTTTAACAAAAGCTCTTGATGAATCTCCAAGTATCTGATGGGAGCAGCTATGACCGGGGTCTGAGGGCAGGTGAAAGCAATGCCTGGTTCCTGCATGGCAGCCACAGACACCCTGGCATCATCTCAGAGTCCTTTCAGAGCCACCATCATTCCCATGGATCTAAAAGGAAAGCTTTCAACATGCTGTGCTTGCAGGGGAGGTCAAAGAGGGGCAAGAGAAACAGTTTGGTGCATGGTGGCATTGGCTTTGAAGCCTCTGGCTTCGCTGGAGGACTCTCAGTAGACCTCATGGAGTGGTTTTGCAGAATGGAAAATGGACACAGGTGGGAGACAAAGCATTCTTCTTTCTTCTTCAGTTATTTTCTTAACCAGGCTCTGAAGCCCTCTCCTGAGTACTTGGATTGCTGTTTTCTTGGGTTTGTTTTGTGGTACTTTGCTGCTATTTTGGAGGGGAAATGTGATAAAAGGGAAGATGAAGGAAAGGTTTCTTTTTCTGTTCTTTTTTCTTTAAACCAGAAATGAGGAAATGGAAAATATAAATGAACATGAAAATGCCTCAATTCTTTCAAAATAGCTCCTTGCCAATTTCCACTCTCAATTACAGATTTTGTGCCTTGGGAAAAAAAAAAAGAAAAAAAAAAAAAAAGAGCAAACTGTATATCTCCTGTAGAAATACAAGGGCATTTTTCTTTGTCCACGCTGGCTTGGGTACTGACCTAGGAACATGGAGAGACTTTCCTTTGACTTCGGTGGCTTTGAAAGACCCATTGTTTCTTAACAGCGATCCTTTATGCTGACATGCACATTTTCTGTGCATCTGTCAACAGGGGAGGGGGAAATTATTGAAATGGGTAATAAAGGAGATGAAAACAATCCGTGCTGGTCTCTGGATAATAACCAGCTGACATTAAGCCTAAGCCCAGCTGATAACAGTTAATAATAAATGGGCATTAATTAAAGCTAAATTACAGGGGAAGGTGCAGGCTTGGCTCTCAATCCAATTAGAGCCCTGTAATTCATAACGGAGAGAATCTGTCCAGCCTGTGAATAAATGATCAAAGTCTAGCAAAGTCAACAGCAGAGCTGTGTAGTAGTTTAGATGATTCCTCGATAGGGAAGAGGCCAGAGGAGGATTAACTGGTAACTGTGGCCGAACAGTTCATTGGGTTTGCCATGCAGTGTGCCAGTGATACATGATGGTGTACGTGTGAGAGCCCAACGCTGAACCATGGTGTAGCTCCAGAAGGATTTGGGACAAGCCCAAAGGGAGGGTATGGACCTGATGGTCCAGTCAGAGAGGGACCTGGGGGTGTTGATTGCCAGCCGGCTGAACAGGAGCCAGCAGTGTGCCCAGGTGGCCAAGAAGGCCAATGGCATCCTGGCTTGTATAAGCAATAGCACGGCCAGCAGGGACAGGGAAGGGACCTTACCCCTGGACTTGGCACTGGTGAGGCCGCCCCTTGATGACTGGGTTCAGTTTTGGGCCCCTCACTCCAAAAAGGCCAAAAAGGCGTGTCCAGAGAAGGGCAACGGAGCTGGTGCAGGGTCTGGAGCACAGGTCTGATGGGGAGCGGCTGAGGGAACTGGGGGGGTTTAGTCTGGAGAAGAGGAGGCTGAGGGGAGACCTCATCGCCCTCTACAGCTACCTGAAAGGAGGGTGCAGAGAGGGGGGATGAGTCTCTTGAGCCAAGGAACAAGCACCAGGACAAGAGGGAATGGCCTCAAGCTGCGCCAGGGCAGGGTCAGACTGGCTCTTAGGAAGTATTTCTGTCCAGAAGAGGTTGTTGGGCGTTGGAATGGGCTGCCCAGGGCAGGGGGGAGTCCCCATCCCTGGAGGACTCTTCAGAGTCAGGTTGAGCCAGCGCTGAGGGATCTGGTGGAGTTGAAAACGGTCAGTGTGAGGTTCATGGTTGGACTGGAGGACCTTCAAGGTCTTTTCCAACCTTGATGATTCTGTGATTCTGTGATGGGAGGAAGATACTCACTGTGAGCCCCTGATGGTGAAAACATGAGGGAAAGGGCCCTAGGAAAGCTGGTCGGATCTTTGGATGGTGGGCACCAAGGCACTTTAGACAACCATTGGTGACGTCATTAAAAGACAACAAAGAGTAAGCAAGGTGGTGATGGCTGTTGTCAAAAGCCTCCACTGCACCTCAGAAACAGTGTCATGCCCACACTGACATGTACTTTGGCATTTAAACAGGGTTGTCCCTGGAGGTGATTTCCACCTAGACTTGTCCTTCAGCTCCCAAGCCAGGAGCATCTCCATTCCAAGAGCCCTACAAAGCACAGAGCCAGGAGGATTAGCCAAGCCAGCAAGTTTTGAGGGCCTGGGAACCATGATTGTTAAAATGTGTCTTTACAGGGAAGCACCTAGCTCCACCCTCTCTCCCTGGCCCTGCCGGGGACCAAGCTGGCTCCCAGCTCTTCTTGCAGCACAGCCACCCCAGAGAGTTTTGCACCACAATGTTGTGAAGGATTCTGTGTTGTGTGTGAAGCAGAGGGAGATGACAGCTGCTTGTTTCACTGCCAGAAGCAAAACTCAGGCTGGAACAAGTTCAGACCTGACTGTGATGTGCCATGTGTGTGAGGAGGGAGAGTCAGAGGAGACACTGATGACCTCAGAGTTGACAAGACCATTGACAAAGGAGCAGTTGATCACTGGGAACTGAGGACGTGATCCAAGAAGAAGCTGCAGGTGGAGCACAACTTGCCACCATCTCTGGCAGCATTAGCGGCACTGATAAACTGAGGAGAAAGGCCACATGGAGGCTGAGGGTCATTGACCAGTGAATGCTGGAAGTATTCCTCTGAACCAGCAACCTCAGAGTGTTCACACACTTGGGGACAAAAGACTCAATTTTAAATCTCAATGTGTTTAAAGAAGCTTTAGAATATGCTATCTTCCAAAGGTCCCAGAACCAACAACTATGAGGAAAAATACAACATTTTGAAAGCTTGGGATGTTTAAGAACACTCAGACCTTCAGATGTGTCCCACAAATCATCTTCAAATGCTACATAGCATCAATGATACTCTGAAAATGCTGTTCTGGTCCAAAGAGACTCTACACGTTTTCTGCCTGTTTCTCCTATGTTTTGTCTGCAGAGCAGCTGATCCAGATGTGCTATTCAAGATTAAAGAGAATGTTTTCACTCAGGAATAAATGTGGGGTTTTTTTTTAGTTTGATGTAATGAAGAGAATGTGTTTTTGCATTTTGGCTCAATACAGCTTTGCGTTACAAGTATCCACAGAGGTAATTCAGAAGGATGGTCTAGTTTAGACTTGCACCCTGTGTAATTACCCACCAGGTGTAGTCTGATCCTTGTAGCACCCATGTGAAGCGTAAGCTGGAGGATGGCTGACACAGCTGAGGCGTTGGGGCTTGCTGGGACCAGATGAGTGCCAGCTTGCACGGACCCTGGTGGCAGGAGCCAGGGTAAAGAAGCTGGCAAAGCTTAGTCTCCTTTGCACAGCTTTGTCAGAAGCAGCCAGTTACTGACTTGGAGCAGTATTTCCTAAACGGCACAGCCCATGCTTTCCAGGCCAGCGTCTGCGTGTACCTGCACGCAGAGCAGCCGTGTACAGAAGACGCTCCACACATACCATGCTGGTGGGCAAGGCTGGGTTTGCTACAGCACTGCCATGCTGCCTTCAAGAAGCAGCAAGAGGGAACCTGACTCCCCAGATACTAATGCAGTCATGAAGAATGAGCCGAGCCCAGAAATATTTTGATTATCCTTTTCCAAACAAATTCATATTTGCAGAGGCTTGATCTTTCCACGTTTCTAGGTGCCAGAAGTGGGCATGCTGACAACAAGAGCAATTTGGGGGGGGGGGGGCGGATGCTCAACTGAGGTTTAGAAACCTGGAAAGAAACGAAAACCCTTTAGTCCTCAGTAGCACAATGGTTTGAGGTCCCCCACAATTCCCCCAGTGGACTGGCACCTTCGGCACCCAGACCTGATGTGAACATCTCATGCACTGCTTAAAGACCATGTCTCTGATTTGAATTTCCTTCTAACTGAAGTATCAGTATGAAAGACTTCAGCACGATTATGGGGTCCTGTTGAGTAGGAAATACTGCCTTCAATCCATTCAACTGCATCTGAGATGATTTCTTTCCCTTCCTGACCTCCAGAGATTATTCTGGAAAAACAATTCTCAAGATGCTATGGCAGGAGGAATAAAAATAGCCGTACAGATGAGCTGGTCTCTCTGACAGTACAAATACTTCCAAGTGCTTATAGGGCAAAGAAAATGAAGCCTAGCAGGAAACAGAGGGAATCCCTATACAAAAGAAGGAAATTTGGGAAGAATGACTAATCTAGGAAAGGAAACTAGGTGCTGTGGCCTGTTGTTAGCAAGGCAAGTGTCTCTCAAAGCATCAAGGCAATGTGCATGTCATGCAGCTGATCATTCCTGGTGGAGTAGGGCTGCTGGGATCTCCTGGGGGTTTCAGAGGCCCTGAGGACTCAAGTACTCCATCTGAAGAATGGTGTGGGATGAAATTTGAAAATGCCTCTAAAATGCCAACCTGGGAACTGCTCGCACCTGAATGTCATCAAGGTGATTTATGAGGGAAGCCCAATTTAAGCTTCCAGTGCTGGAAAGTGTTGCTTTTGGGAGGAGTGATGACTAAGACAGAGCTTGTTGGCTCTTGTAGCCTCCTGTGGGTGCCTGCTGTGTGATGTGATCCTCCTGTTGCAAGAAATGCCTCTCAGAGGCAACAAAGAGCCCATAATAAGCAAATACGCTTCTGAGCCATTTTGACCTTTCCTTCCATCTCCTCTGTTCTGTTAGCAGAACTGCCCTCCTTTCTCAGGGCTCCCCACCCTCTGGAATTCCTGGGGAGGGGAGATGTGGGGCTTCAGCTTTGACTTTAACCATTAGCTACGAAGATTATGCTGGGGAATAGCTTGACCTGTTGGTGAATGAGGGCTCATACTTTAGAGATGACATAGCTACAGCACTCACAGGACTTTGGAGAAGTGAGAGGACAGATAAGAAAATAAGGAGGAGCTGAATAACAGGTGAAACTTGGAAAAGCCCTCACTATGGCTTTGAGCAAAATAAGAGGCATCATTGCTTGAGGCATGGCGGGGAGAGATTGAAAAATAAGCCACTAAGCTTCGTGTCATCTGCAAGTTTGTCCTGCCAAGATGTGAACTCATCAGGTGGAACAAATTCATCAAGACTCCCTATCCACAGCCTGGGCCTGAGCTCACACCTTTTAGAGAGCAGCATCTCACAGGCTCAGTGGGTGTCCCTCCCTTGAGCACAGACACTGGAGAATTTGCAATGCTATAGACAATTCCCTGTGGCCTTGCACAGCTCTGGTGACCCACTATCAACTTTGTCACTGCCAACCCTTCCTCTTGGCACTCCTGCCTGTGTGCGATGCTGGTCTGAGTCCGTTTCAACCCTACCCAGCAAAAGCTGGCTCTCGCTGCCTTCAGGATGGACTTTGTTGCTTCAGCAGAGCCCTCCAGCACAAGTCAGAGTCAACAGTCTCAGACCCCATCACCCTCCCGTACATTGCCCTGTGGCAGGTTCAGAGACCTTGACCATGCATTGAGCAACTCTGGGATCAGTAAAGCAGAGCTGCTGCTACAGTATCTGAAGATTTGAGTCAGATCATAGCAGGCTCCATGGCTCCAGTTCAGTGATGGATGGATATGTCATACCCCAGACTGGGGGTTATCTATACTATTTAGGTTATTCTAGGCATCTACGTTATCTCAGTATTCAGTATCCAGCCCTCTCCATGATCCTGGATAGCAGGGAACTGGTTTCATCCCCACAGCCTTCAAACTTCAACTTTCAGCTCCTCCTTTTCTCCTCTCCATCACATGCCTCTTCTGCCCCAACGCATATCACTTGTTTTCACTATATTCACTGGAAAGTGGTATAAGAGTTTCCTTTAGCCTGCTAAATTATCACAAAACCAGAGCAGAGCATTCAGGATGTTTTGTTTAACAGCTTACAAAAGCTGGGAGGCAGCCTGGTCTGCAGGAATGGGCTTTGAACAGAGAGTTTCTGTTGTCCTTGCAGCCCGTGGCCCAGCTGGGACTTACAGTTGTTATCCTTACCCACAGGTCCCCGTCCCCAGCTTGCTTGAATCCAGCCAAGGGGAAGAAGAAGATGAGACAACGTGGGAGACCATGGAGGAAAGAAGATGGGCTTGTGAGGCTGATTCCTCTCTCTTCTATTTTTTGCATCCTAAAAGCCATTTCCCCTGATCTTTTAGGAAGTGCATTGGAGGCTGTGGATGGCAGGCAGGGTCGGGTATTTGCTGCCCTTCATTCTTTCAGAGGTAGAAGCCCTTTGTAGGTAGCATCTTCAAAGAGAGACATCTCTTTTCAAACAGATGGCCCCCTTCCCCCAGGAGATCTTTCCCAAAGGGCCAGGGTGTCCACCACATGGTCACAGGCCAGGCAGTGAGCATGAATACGTGGTCTGGAGCAGAGAAACCAAGGATGTCTGGGTGCATTTGGATTTCACAACTGTGGTTGGATCCTTTGATATCTCACAAGGAGTGATTCATGCTTGGGCCTTTCTTTGTGGCAGGGGTTTTTATAACAGCTTTCTCTGATGTATAATAAGAGCTGAGTGAGTGATGAATTCTTCCCTCACTCAGGATATTTATAGCATTTTTCTTTCTTCTCGAGCGAGTCACCTATTTTCGCAAGGCTCGTAGGCGCTTCATGTCAGTGAGACTTCAGCTCCTCTGCCAAATCTGGGGATGATTGGCCAAAGGGTTCAAAAGTTCCTCAGGACTGGGATGGTGGGCTGGCTGCGAGGATGCGAAGTCCCCCTTGCACAAGCCTTGCATCTTAAGAAACCAAAAGCCACGAGGCTACACACTTCACTCTTTATTTTTGGAGGCACCAAGGTTCATATTCCCCATCTGCTTCTCCACAGACAAGCAGGCTAACATTTTGTTTCTCAGCTTGCACTGGAGCTGGGTTCTCAGTATTTTGCTGTGGAAGCTGGGATCATATTGGTATTGTTTCCTCCAGGGTGCATCAGCTCTGACCATACCAGGTGGGATGAGATCCAGAGCATCTGGTGTGGGTTTATTATAGCATTCCTGCTTACACAGAATGGATGTGGACCAGCACAGAGTTCTTTTCACCAAGAGCTTATTCTGAACTCTGGGTAAGCAAGAATAGCTACCTGACTACTTCTGTGTCCCAAAAACATGTGTCTGGATACCTCTTTTCACCTGGAGGGCTCAAGAAAGGGGAGCAGGTCACCAGCTAAGTCGCCAAGAAGTCCATCCATCTCCCCTAAGCCACTGTTTTGTAGTCTCATGTACAGAGCTGGAGCCGCAGGAATGAATGTTTGCACAACAGAGGTTTGAGCCCAAGGGAGGTCTCCTGTCTAAGCAGAAAAAAATGACAGGTTTTAAAATACTTCATAGCCAATTGTAACTTTCTCCAAGGAGAGTGTTGTGTCTTCTGCTTCAGCAGTGAATACAGACTGCCACCTCTCATTATGTGAATAATATAAAATAAAATACAATAAAAATGAGAGCAAAACTGTATTCTGAGGCCTTTTCCATCTGTACCTAATCCACTGCTGCTGTTTTTTTCCCCACATTTTCTTTCCCCGCTGTGGATGCTTTTTGCTCTCTTTACCCTGATCAGGCTCACAGATCTCCCCACCATCTCTTCCTCCATGGCTGCTGCCCCTGTGATGGTGCTGCCTGTGCTCTGCAACCCCCATCTCCAGGCTGGTCCAGGTTAGCCCCCACATCCCCCTTCCCTCTGGCTGGGGGGTGGAGGGGCTCCCTTGTACCATCCTCCGGCAGCTCTATGCACTTGTGTCCTCCTCCTCTTCCCACAGCCTAATTTATTGGGTTTATCTTTCCCTTTTACAACCGTCCTTCACTGCGCCTGATTGCAGTGACCTCTGGTCCCTGCATAGCTCGCATTCCTCTGGGGGGGCCGCAGGCCACCAGGAAAGGCTTTCTCCTTCCCTGGGCCACTCCAGATGAGATCAACAGGGTCCCTCGGCCATATCCATCCATGCTGGCATCCAGTCCTACACTTTCTCTGCCCCAAGTGCTTGCCCTGGGCAAAGGCCAGGTGGCTGGGGGATGATGTAGGCTTCCAGGGAGGATGCTCTGTCTTTGAGCTAGTGCTCCACAGGGTAAAGAAAGCAACAGTGGGGTCTGCCCCTGCCCTGGGGACATGCTGCTCCTCCTGTCCAGCCTACCTCAAAAACCTGTCTCCCTCCCTCCCTGAAGCTGGGGAGGTGTGGTGCCGGACATCCCTGGGGCTGGCATGTGTGATGGGGTTAGGGAGAGGGCATCCCCCTGACACTGAGACAGTAATCTTCATTTTATCGGTCTCATCAGTCCTTCTCTTTCCCTTTCCAGCCCCCGTGCAGGATCTAGACAGGTACAGTGATGCTGAACATGGAGATCACACCATATCAAGTGTTACTCCTGGCAAAGCCAGGGCTACTCAGACAAAAGGGAGCTGGAGAATATCCCAACCTGCTGGCAGCAGTCCTGCTTGTCAACGCTCTCTCCTGGGCAGGATCCTTCTCCCACCCTACCCAAGAGGGCAGGGTGAACAAGTCACACTTCTGACATGCTCCCTTCAGCAACAGCTCACCCCCAATGTTACAAAAAGGAATCATTTTGGAGGTGGATCAGACCCATTTCCCTTGGAGCTGAGGCTACCTCCAGTCAGCTGCCTCCAGTCCTCCCCTGGGGGAGCACTGGCCACCCCCACACCAAGCCACCATGCAACCCCTGCACGGCTGATTCCTGCATCCCGGCTGGCAGCAAGGATTGTCCCTTCGTGGCATCTCTCTGTCCAGCTCCATCAGCTGAGGCACGTCCCCAGGGAGGGATCAACAAGGGCTGGGCCAGGCATGAATCAGCTCCCCCCTGCCCCGAGCCTGCTTCCCCTTCCCTCCAGCGGATCGCTGGCATGGAGGCCAGGGGTAGTGGCTGATGGGCTGAGGGCGAGCAAGGAGGGAAGCTCATGTCTTTGCGTCATCTCTGAGAATTGCACTTTGCTGGGAGTTAAGTCTCCCAGATGAGAGAATGAAATCATTGCTGGAGGTTTAATTAAGGTCTGCAGGAGGAGGCACAGCAGGGTGGCAGAGGGCCCACTGCTCCCCAACATCCCACTGCAACACTTGCGGCCAGTGAGATAAACCGATGAGCTGCTGGGGGCACAGGGACACAAGCGTTTTGCTGTATTGCATCTCGGCTTTGTCATTGCACGCTTTTTTACCCAAGATGAAGCTTTAGGGCCAAAACTCTGTCTGAAATCTCTAATGTCAAGAATGCTCAGTCCGTGTTTGTAGATTGGCAAGGATGAGTCTTACCAGATCCTCTTCTAACGTGGGTTTCCAACCAGCCTCCCACACTCAGTGTTGTTTAAGGGCTTGGACTCCTTTTTTCCTTTGAGAGCATGTGATGTGATGTTTGACTCTGCAGTATTAACTTGGCACTCTTGGACTTTCATGGCTCTCCATCCCATCCTGAGAACAGTGATTATAGTTATTTATTACAGACACAGTCCTGGGGTGCATCTCTTTGCATGTGAAAGAGGGGTGCTTGAGGACAGGGACAAGATCAAGCCTTTGGGAAAGCAGGATTTTATCTCCAGCTCTGCTGGTGGCTTGTTGTTTGATTTGTGGGTGGAAAACCCCAGCTTTCCTGGGTTTGGTCACTGCAGTCATCCTCTCTTTTCTCCAGGTGACTTCCCTAGCCTTACTCATAAGGAAGGCTTCGCATGCAACTTCTGCATAAATGACTGTCAAAAGGAACAAAACCACTTCCAGCAGGCAGAGTTAAACAAGTTAAAGTCTCCCAGAGAGAATTAAAATCTCCTGTGTCATCTAGCAGGACAGCCAAATCCACAAGGACATGCTGTGCCAGGGACCAGAAGGGACTTGCCGTGTCCGATGAGAGCGAGTGGCTTGTGCAGCTGGTGTCTGGAGAAGTGCTGAGCCTCTGCATCTCTGCTCAGCATGTGGGCACAGATCAAGGGCCGTGCCATGTCAGGAAAGTTAGGAAATTAATTTTTCTGGAAAAACAGGGCTGTGACTGCACCAAGAATGTGCGGGTAGAAGGGGATCCTTTAAATCCTCAGATTAAAATAAAAAAAATAAAAGAAAAAAAATCACGAGTCAGGCCATTGCAAAATCCTGAAACAGGCTCATGAGTTACTTTTTAGGGATGTTTAATGCTAAGCACTGGCTTCTTTTCATCTGCTCTCTCACCCACGAGACTGCAAGTTCCCCTTTCCTTCTGACATCGGAGAGGGAAGGCGGGGCTCCTCGGTGTGAAAAGTTACCCCCAGGATGTGGAGCTTTTGCTAAACCACTAAATACCACAAAGCTTCTGATGAAATTACCAGGAGTGGCAATCATGCGAAGGAGCTGGCATTACTCGTAAGGGGAGGTAATGGCAGAATCCTGCTGCGCTGCATGGGACAGATTCTGCAGAGAATGTAAATTCCTCATGGACAAGGGTATGCGTGCCAGAAAATGTCTGCACCCCCCCCGCATCTGCCCATAAAGACACTGCATTTTACAAAGGGAATCAACCTCCTGGGCAGGAGAGGATCTTGCTGGAGGTGTTTAGGACAGGAATGTGACATGAAACACTTGAAATGCTGGAAAGTAAATCTGAGGGTTTCGATTTTACCTGAAACATTAGCGTTTGAAATAACTGGCAGCCAGGTTATGAGATGACCCAGCCTACGTGACTGATACACGGTGATGATTGATAACAAACTCTATTGCCAGACCTTTCACTGCACGTAATTACATATCAACAAATACCCTGAAGTGATTAATTACTGCCTGACATGCTTTTGGAGCCAGTGTAGGCTTAGGGACACCCCCCCGCCCTCCGCCCCCAACCACTTTTCTTTCATAGGAAGGAGTCTTGTGTAGCTTTGTTTGTAACTGGAGATGACTGAGTCAATGAGAACACCATCAACTGAAAGCTGTGATGCATATGGGTTGTGAAACAGGTGTGATACACACACACACACACACACACACGTGCACTAGCACCCCTGCACACCTTCTGCCAGATCCACTCCTCCCTGCCTGCACACTGCGCTGAGCCAGAACTGGTGACATGAGAGAGGAGATTCTGAGAAGGACTGACTCTAACGCCATCACGTTGCCCAGACTGTGAGGCATTTATGCCTTTGTTTTCCTTTAACAGAGTTATTCGGGGGGGGGGGGGGGGGGGGGGATATATGAGAATCATCACACTGATTCAAACACGCCTCTATTTTGGATGCTGATGCAATAACCCCTGTGATGGGGATGAAACACTTCCCAGCTCCTCCTGGCTGTCCTGTTGTTGGTCAGGAAGGTGGGAAGGGGAGTGATGGTGGATGATGGAGGGGCTATAGAGGCTTCTCCGTGATGCGAGGTGGTGTGCTTTCCGGTCCCCTGGCACAGTTAGCCTCCAGCAGCAGGGAGACCAGCTGAGGAGGTGTAAACATGCCTACAGTGGGGTGGCACGGGCATTTCAGCAAAGCCAAAAAAGCTCTATTGGAATGAAGTCCCATGGTGACTTGACCAAGAATCTTGACCAAGCCCTGATGCTCTACTCTGTATCTTCCTCCTGTCTCACCTTGGCAATGGTTGCCATGTGGCTTTCCTATGTTTTGGCTGATATGGTTCTTGATGCTGTAACTGTGGATTTTCTTGGTTTCACCCATATGAATTTAAGTTCATATTTTTTCCTCCTTCTCCCATCCTGTGCTAAGACTGTGGCTGATGACCGGCATGGCCCGGAAAATGTGATCGTGATTGATTTTGTTGCCTGGAGCCCATGTCGATTTGAGATTCTGCCAGTGTTTTGTAAGTCAATTTCTTTTTAATTCTTAAACAGTTAGGACTTCTACTTTCCCTCAAAGATGTTAGGTCTACCCCGAGCACTCTAGGCTTAAAAATGAATTTTTCACCCTGTCACATACCCTTCCTGTCTTGCAGAACTTGCTGCATCCAGCCCAGCTTGGGGACTTTGCTGCAGCCCATCCAGGGCTCTGCAAGGATCCTGGGGTTTCATTCCCTGTTCTTGCTTCCCGTTTCTCCTGATGACTGTGAGAGCCACATCTCAGCCGAGCTGAAAGAGAAGCACCAGGGCAGGGAAGGGATTCCCCTGTCCCTTCTAGCTTCGAGAGCCAGAGTTTGGGATGTTTCCCTCAAGCTGCTGGAAATGATCTTCCATGCCTTGATAGTCCCCAAGCGGGTGAGAGCACCCCAAAGCAAGACCTTGGGCCATCAGGTCAACCAATCAGAATGCAACTTTCCATTAGTTTTAGCTCATAACTGCACCAAGAAACTTGATCAGCTTAGCTAGGTGCTGTCTTTGCAAAGCTCCCTCTCCATCCTGTTTCTCTCAGTCAAGACATAACCCTTAGACTTTTTTGCCATTAATGTGGGGTCTGGCTAAAGGGGAGGTTTCAAGCAGGGACAGTAAACCAACCTCACTCCCATCCTATCCCCACCTCTGCTAGTGGCAGGTGTTGAGGATGGGGAGGAAAGACCCGTGTGGGTTGGTTTGTTTTTCTGAGTCACCCAACCAACAGCAAAGTCAAGACAGGACACGAAAAAAATGGGGATGGAGTGAGAAATTCACATTTAGGTTTAACCTCTCTGGTTTGAAAAGAAACAGATCAGTCCTTTTTGAGATGGAAAGGGAAATAAATGCCCTAGCTTTTTAGAAATTTCCCCCTGTTATTTGCTGAATCAGACTTGAAGCTGCAAATATTCCTCTCAGTAAAAAGGGTGTCTTTTTAAGAGGATTTACCTTTTCGGTTCTAACCATTGCTGGTCCCCCTTGCCTTCAGCTATGTTTTGCCAGTAGGGGTAGACTTTTCATGATCTGCCCCTAGCAATGTCCTGGGAGCTCACATCAAGAGGAAAAATGCAGTGGAGTCTCTGTTTCCTACTTCAAATCACCTTCCCCTTCCATTTCAACATTTCCCCCTGCTGCAAAGAGTAGCTGAGCTGTAGATCTTCAATTATTTTTGTGCCTTTGCCCCATTTAAGCATTGCAGGACATTATACAGAACTGAATCCGCCTCTCAAAGTCGCACCACACAGTGTAAGGCTCCCAGGCATTTTCCTGCAGTCAAAAATCTCCTGACATTTCATATATTAAATCTATTTATTGAACTGTTCTTCTGCCATGATAATTTTTCACAAGCTATATATTTGCCCTTGCTTCTCAAAAAAAAAAAAAAAAGTGCCAGGGCTTCTGGCTTTTGCCAGCTCAACAAGGTTTCTTGGGAGTGAGTCACTGTGCTTGCAAGGCTGGAGCTGGAACTGGAAGCTGATTTCTGTGCTGTTCCAGGAGACCTGCCTACAGAGAAAAGTTCATCCAGGATATGCAAGGATGAAAAAGAATACAGGTTTAGGGTGAATCTGGGGAGAAAAGTTGTGTTTGTTTTTTTTTTTTCCCCCCTATTTAGCAATTGCATACACAGTAGATTGCATTAGAGCAAAAAGGAGAGCTCTGCTTGTAGAGTTGGAGGAAGGTCCCCATGTAAATTAGTCCACCTGGGATAATGAGGAATAGCTATTTGGGGTAGGGCAAAGCCTCGGGACCAGCACCGAGAGGAAAGAAAGACAAACTCTTTTTTCCTTGTGCTCTCCCTCTCATTATTATCTACATATAAATTATTCACATTCTTTGCAAGCTGAGTCTTGTCTTGACTGAAGGAGTTCAGATCACTAGAAACCCAATAATTTTCTGCATATTTCATGATAAAAGAAGCTCCAGTGGGGCAGGAATTTGGGAGCAGGGGGAAAAGGGATAGGATTTCTTCTTCTGCAACTTCTGGTCCTGAGAGTTTCCTGAGATTTCTGGACTACTGATGCCAGAGACTCCTGGGTACCCAAGGAGAAAAAAGCATGGAGAAGGTGGAAGGACCTCCCGAGAGGCCGGAGGACCCATGTGTGTTGTGGCGGGATGATGTTGGGGAGCATCACCCTGCTGGGAGGAGGCCAGAGATGCTGTGCCGGGGGAGAAGCTGTGTTGTGGAGCACGGGCTTCCCTTGTGCCCTGCTCAGATTTCAAGGTAGATTTCATTATATACATTTAATAACAGAACATGCCTTAAAAATTTTCCAGTAAAAAGCCATCTCAAAGCAAACATGCTCCATTCCAGAAATGTTGTTTCAGCATTATCCAAACGCTCAAGGTCACTGCGGCTTGCTTCTTTTTCACCCCCGTCGTGGCATTTTGCCATCAGCATTTCCATGAAATGGCTCATTTTTGATGAATTCTTGTTTTTGGATGGCAAGGGAGGAGGAGCACTGGATGGTTTCCAAGCAGCTCCATTACAGATGCCAACATTTTGCACGGGGCCTCTCTCGCTCTGGTTTATTGATCACCAAGACAAGGCCTAGCAGAGCTGAGTTTGTCCAGGAGCCAGCAATGACAGGGTCTGGGTGGCCACCCCTGTATTGCCTCTGTGGGCAGCTCTACTGCAGCACACCCAGTTCAGGGCTTAGTGGAAATCTGTGTCTGTCTCTATCTGCCCAGGCAAACAGGCTCCAAAAGACACCTCACCCTGCCCAGCCCATCAAAAGCATCCCTGCCACCTCCAACTTGCTGATGTACCCTCAGCCCGAGTCTGGAGGACACTCTGGGTTTCTTATCTCATTGAATTTCTCCCTAGCACCCTCCCTGGTTTCTGAAAAGAAATAGGATCCAGTTGAGTGAGGACACGGAGAGGTTCTTTGCTGTCCCACAGGATGGTGGCTCAGAGAGCTGTGCCTCTATAAACACATCCACGCCCAGCCAGGAGGAGAGCTGCTTGAGCTAAGGGATAACTCTGGGCACAAAGTGGTTGGGAAAAGTTGTGGGTGGGAAATTAAAAGGCTCCCAACCACCGGAAGAAATATCCTCTTTAAGAAAGGCAGGCAGAGCCATAGCTCAGCCAGTAGGGATTGAAGTTGGTGAGCCCCACGCCAGACCTCAGTCCCACAGGTTGGCAAAGAACAAGTCAGCTCAGTGCTGGGATGAGGTGGGAGCCACAGTGCCCAGGGCCATCAAGCACGTGCCGGACTGTGATGGGGGAAAGCAGCTTTCATAAGCTGCGATGCAGGTCCTTCAGCCGTTGGTGGAGCCAAGGCTCTTCCAACTCCAACTCCCACTTGAGGTCAACCCAGTGTTTCTCTCTTCTAACACATGCTTGGGCTGCCATGCCAGCCCTGCTGGGACACTGGTACACAGTTGCCTGCCAGGCTGAAAATCCTCGGGAAAATGAGGTCCTGGTGACACAAGAGCTAATGGAATATTCGCAGTATACTCTCCCTGTATGCAATTATATCTATAAAAAACAGAACATATACATATATATAAAAACATACCCAGGACTTATTTGCAAGTAATTACAGATGAGGAACTTGAACACTGCCATCGACTCAGCAGACACAGTCCTTCCCATCTTTCTGCGTCACTCTCTCTGTTATCTAGCTAAAAATAAAGGAGCGTTAGGCACCCAAGTCTCCCATGGGCAACCGCATGATAAACATCAAGCCTTGGTGTTAGCAACCCATAAGCAGGGCTGGGGAGTGGCAGCTTGCTGTCTGTGCAGTTGCTCCAGCCCTGGACTCCAGCCCTGCAGCGAGGCTGGTGTGGGGAGAAGGTGGAGGACAAGGACATTGCTCATAGACCCCAAGCCCTCTTCTCCCAGGCTGTCCTTCATCCAGAGCTAAGCCAATTTTTAGCTTAAAATGAGCCAGTACAGGCTCTGCTCAGCTGAAAGCATCCTCAGAGGTTATCAATCCTCAGGCCACAGTGACAAAACTCCAGCAGGGCTCGATTTTCCCAAACCAGCCCCTCCAGTGACCTCCCGACGGGTTTATGACCTCCTCATGCTCCACCACTCTCTTCAAACACATTGTCACACCAGGACTTCCTTGCCTGCAATCACGCTTCACTTTTTCACCCATTACACCCCAGCAGTTACCAGGGACACAGAGCAGCCAAGCTGAAAAGAAATGCTGATGCTGAGGTTTAATAAACAGTTTTACTCCCCCTGCCATCACCACCGAGTTTTACAGGGGATCATCAAGGGAAGGGCGAGGGGGCCCCAGGTGGGTTATTTGTCCTGCAAGAGGTTTTGCAGCTAATGAGGGACAAATCATCATGGGACTCTTTGCGTCACACCCTCGTGATGAAAAGATGGACAGCACCTCAGGAGAGTATGGGCTGGATGGGAAGACACCTAGCTTTGGTGCTAGAAGCTGTAGGCAAAACTGGCAGGGGATGATTTTAAACCATCCTTGCCCCATTCCCAGCCTGAGATGCTCCGGGGCTGTTGGAAGTCCCAGAAGAAATGCAGCAGGTCCCATGGCTGGGCTGGGGTTGTGGGGAAACATCAGCAGGGTCTCCCCACCTTTCTGGGACCACCAGACGCTACTAGCCCTTGGCCATGCATGGGAGACAAAGACCTGTGCAGTTGCACAGGGAAGGCTAAAGGCCATTTCTTCTGGAGATGTGGTTGTCACTAGCTAGTTGGATGGGGAACGACCAAGCACACACTCCAAGAATGGTGTATGGGTGGTGGGTTGTTATTTTTGTTGGGTTTTTTTTCCCCCCACAACCGGTTGTCATCTTGGCACCAACCAGCTCTAACAGATCCCTCGTTCTAAGTAAGCAGGTGGTTTCTAAGACTGGCTGGGAAAGAGCGTGGTCCATCCTGGAAGGATGTGGTAGGCAAAAAAACACTGCAAGGCTGCAGCATTGCCATTCCCCCTCCTGCCTTCGGACATTTTAAACAGGCAGCAGAAGCTAAAGGATGGGGAAGTTGCCAAAGAGTTGAAAGAGTCCCCTTGTTAGAGAGCGCAAGCGGTAAGGGAGGGGGCTTTCCAAGAGCTATTTAAACATTAACCAGCACAACAATTGCCCTGTGTTCCCATTTCCCATCGCCACGCTGGTCTTTCACCTCTGCGTGGGTGGGTCTGCAGGGTCCTGAGCTGCCTCCAGCCCTGAAGACACGGCATGTCCACGGCTGGCACAGTGCTACAGCAGTGACAGGAGCCTCCGTGCCATCTCCTCTGCCTGCAGGACTTCATTTACCATTCCTGTAGCTGCAGGGGAGCCTACGGGTATGGAGTTGGAGGTTTAAAACGGCTTATTAACTTCCCTCTTGCAGCCATAACTTAGAGGATATGGCTGGAAGGTTTCAGAGAGCCACAGCTCATAAAATAAAGTCAGTGTGGCATGGAGCTGCTGGATGTTGAACCAAGGCACTCGGCCCTGATGTAGCTCTTCTGTCCCCAGTGCAAGCAGGAGTGCCCGGACCTGCAGCAATCTCCCCCCACGCAAGCACCATTCAACCCCTTTCCCCATCATGTAAGGGACAATCCTGCAGGTTTAACATCTTTAGTATGGGGATCTGAGTATCACACCACCACCACCAATTTATTTTTTTAGCCTTGGGAGCAAGAAAAATGCTGGCAACCTTCTTCTACACCTGTGGAAAAGAAGCCTGGGGGCATCTGATGTGATGTGACCAGAGTGAGGCAGGAGTCAGTGGCAGAGACTGAAAAACTGCATCAAGACCCAGCTTTGTGTCCTGCTCTCTTTCTGGCAGCAAAATACAGACTTGAAAGCAATGCCAGGTGGGATCAGGAGCTTCAGGTGTGCCTGTCTTCTCAGACACCAACTTTTGGGAATGCTCCAGCCCCAGCACCGGGGAATCACAAGAAACTTTGTAAGTTGACAGTAGCTCACTCCAGCTGCAGAATTTAGGTACCATTGGGCCAAAGTAATAAAAATATTAATAAATAATATTAGTAAATAATAATAATAAAATCTGTATGTTGATGAAGAGCTGGGTGAGATGATCCAGTGTCTGCAAGCACACTGTCATCCCTCTCCCCCATGGCCATGGGCTCAGCAGCACTTCTCACAAACTCCCCTTGTGTTGCAGCATTTTTGCAAGCCCTAAGATGTCATTAGTCAAGGCTGTCAGGGAGGGAGGACGAGGGGGTCATTAGGCACGTGGGATTATTTCTGGTCCCCTGTTGGCTGGGTATAGCTCCAGCACGAACACCTGGGAGATTTATAGGCTTCATAACTCACCTTCCACCAGTATTATAATGTAGCTGCTGGAGAGTTGCTCTTTTTTTGTAAGCTTTCCTCCCTTAAATCTCACTCAAATGTCTGAGGGAAGCAAACACAAGCTAAGCTGAAATAAACAGAATGGTTTATTAGAACAAATACTCCCAGGCTGGGCTCTGCATATTCCCTAGTCATCATGAACTATCCTCAATATGAATATGCTTGTGCTGAAATGTCTCAATTTTGCTCTACTAGGCAAGCACTGCCTTTGTTTTGCATGATATGTGTGTGAAGTGCCCAGTGTCCTGCAGACATGACTCACAGCAGTGGCCTTTTGCTGCTCAGACAAAAAGTGCATGAGATTTGGGGTAATTCATGCTGAAGCTCTAGGATGGAGCTGACTGAATGAAAACAAAGCAAATGGGGTCCAAGTTTAAACCAGCGTGGGATTTTTTTTTTTCTTCTTCTTCTTGTAATGGCCATCCTCATCCCACCCAAACTTTGACCAAAAGTACCTTGTGCTGTGCAAAGAAATAGCTCTCTTTGCATTACACCATGCTTCAAGGATTCAGGCCCTATGAATTGCATTAACCAAGGTGATCCTTTTAAAGATACTTGCTTGGGAGACAAATCCCATTTGAAATAAAACAGAGGGATTTAGCTTAACAGGGTAAACCAGGGAAAGAGGAAGAAGGACCTGTGTAGCTGAGACACCAAGAGGCAAGGCAGAGGAGAACCTGCAGAAGAGGGGCCGTGGAGCTCTTGGGGTGAAGGAGACATCATGAAGCTATGTGCTTGAAAACGTGGGACAAGCTAAGCCGTTGGAGGGGTGTTTGAAGCACCCTTGTCCATGACAGCAAGTGGAGATTGCTCAGCAGCCCACCCTTGGTGGCCTTCAGAGAAGGTATGTCAGGGACCTGCAGAGAAGCAGCAGGGAGCACGCTGGTAGCCCATCTCTGCTTTTTTCTGTCCCCACCCCATCTCCTGCTGCTCCCAGCTGAACCCCAGCCTTGGTCCACTCTCTTCTTGCCTCTTCTGACATTTGAAAGGTTGCAGGTCCTTCCTCACCTGCTCCTAGTCCATGCTTGTGGGAGATCTGATGCAGCTGACAGTCCAACTGCTTCCTCACTGCTTTTTGTCCCGGCTGGTCCCATGCAGGTGCAGCATCCCTGGGTGCTGCCTGGTGGTCCGGGCTCCACATGCCACAAGGGTTCCCAAACATTGGGCTGGGGACCACAGCTATGGCATCACTCACTGCTTTGCCAAACTGCCTGCACGGGGAGATGGCATGGCAGCATAAAGCACAGCCAGCACGCTGCTCCAGGGCACTGCAAGGTCAGTAAGCTCCTTGTGCAACGTTTTCATGACAACTGGACTAAAGACGCAAAAACCCCTGCTGACAAAAGCACTCGCTGGCCAGGAGCAGAGGCTGTGTGGCCTGAAGGAGGACGTCTGTCCTTGCAGCTTGAGGCACAAGGAGATTTGCTTGCAAGAAGACACACTATCTCCCGCCCCTTCCTGAAAGCCAGAGGCTTTGGCAGTAAAATAAACTGAGACATCCCAGCTTAGCCCCCCCCCGCCCCTGCTCACAGGGCTGGGGGGTAGATCCAGTTGCAGTCACACACACACCAAGTCACAGCCTCTCAAAACCTACAGCCTAAACCCTTCTGGTGGTTTCTCTTCCTCCATCACGGGGACAGGGATGGTTCCCCCCATTAAACCAGGAGTGGAAAAGCCCCCCCAGCTCCATGCAGGACACAGCAGATCACCCTTTATGCCCAAGGGACTCAAGTCCGGGCTCTCTGGGGCAGAGATACAGGGACATGCTGACAGTGTGCACAACTCCATGCCAGCAGGAAAATCCCCATATAAATCGGGTCCCGCCAGGTAGGATCGGTGAGGACAAGTTCCTTCACTCCAAGGAGGGTGCAGGCGCTGCAGCATCTGCTCCCGGGCTTTCAGATCCATGAAATGCAGGCCAGGAGAAACGTATGATATCCCATGTGCTGCCTGGAAAATGGGGCCAGAGGCGCAAAGGGAAGCGATGGTCAGAAGCACCTTCAGGAGCATTGGACCGGACCACGCTGCCCACCGCGCCGCCCGTGTGGCAGAGAGACAGGGACCCGTCGGCGATGCTCTGTGCGAGGAAGGAGCCCGTGGGGAACTGTCTTTCAGAGGCTCTCCACATGGTCACGAGGCAACTGAGCACTCAGCAACTCAATCCTTGAATGCCACAGATCACCGTCCAACTCAGCTCCAAGGGATTTCTGGGCATGCACCAACAGCCTTGATAGGAGCTCAGTAACCGCAGCACTGGGTAAGCCCTTAGGTTCATTTTGAGGTCCTGCAACCCTCTAGAGCCTCACAGCCCTGACCCTGTGAAGCAGACAGCACATCCTCTCACCCGGGCACATCGCACCCTGGGAACCAGGGGGGCCACCTGGGATGAGGAGAGGCACCTAGCACAAACCTCGAGCAGGACAAGCGCTGATGAGCCCTGCCAAATCGCGCTTGCACAAACTGGGCTCATCACTTCCTTTTCGGCTGTCATGTCATCATTTTAAAAAGAAATAAAAAAGTCATTTACCACGCGGCTCTGGCTCTCCTCTCCGAAATGTCACCCTGTGTTTCCTGTGTCAGCAGCCACCCAGGAGCAGGGGCAGCCTCCAGCGCCGCAGCATCCTGTTCTCAACTGTCCGCCTGGTGCTTTAACCCCTGCAGACCTGGCTCTCTGCCACTGCAACAGCTCGCCTGAGGCCACGCATTTAAAAAAAGCTACACCGAGCAAACCCAAAACTTTCTCCATCCCTCCTCTAAGTGCTGTGCACGGGGCGATCGCCTCCTTCACGTAGATTTAAAATAGAGGTGAGGGAAGAAAATACTCCCACCAAACAGTATTCTCCCCTTTCATGGACAGCAGCAGAGATGCAGAGAAATTAAAGTGTCCTGCAAAGAAGCTCAGATTTCATTAACCGCAAAATTATCGATGTTCCCCACATCCTAGAGGGACAGGCTGCAGAGGGCTGCCATGCGACAGACCTATGCCAGCACGCCACTGGGTGCAGAGTGATCCTGAGCAGGTCACTTCTCCGTCCCCATGCCCACGTCTCCTCTCCCTGGAGAGGCAGGAGCAACCTCCTCCGTAACACGCAACGAGAACCAACTGTAAAATGCAGCATTGGTATTGAGAAATAAGCAGAACACCATTTTCTTTTTTTTTTTTTTTTTTATCAGGCCCTTTCATTGTATAAATAATTTATTTCAGTTCACAGCATTATGTCTGCATCTTTAAAAAAAAAAAAAAAAGAAGAAAAGACAGGAGGAACAGAGACTGATGGACAATGGCAAGGGTAGGACATGGGCAGCAGGATATCCAACACTGATGGGAACACTGCAAAGGTACCTGGGGTAATGAGACTGGTACCTTGTGACAGCTGCTAAAAAAAAAAAAAAAAGTCATTCAAACATTTTTAGAGAAGATGCACAACCTTGCAAAAAGCCTGGCTTGTTTTCAGAGCAACCACCCAGGCAGTTTCCCTTAACTGCTGTTTTGCTGAGGCATCTCTTCTTCTAGCCCACCGTAGGCGACGCACATCTTCACACAGGAAAAAAAAAAAAATCAGTGTACGGTTGTGAAACATCACAGAAATACCACGGAAGCCATTAGCTACTAATTGGAAAAGTCTTTTTAATTATTGCAGAAAGCAGAGTTGGTGGGAACGGCACCTCCACAGCATCCCACCTGGCTCAGCTGGACCTTGAAGCGTGCGCTGCCAGTTCAGCACCCGCTTAAATGCTCCGCCAAAAGCCGTTTCTCCAGGGGGATGCTCAGCTGAGCTGGGTGGAACAAACACCCAGGAAGGACCAAGCTCCGTAAATGCATGCCACCAGGCTTTCCATGCCAGCGTTTGCTAAACCAAGACCTACGTCTCAATAGCAAGGAGGCAAAACCCACAACTAACAGCCTGCACGTGTCATTTTTAAAACCTGATCGCTTTTGAGCTTTGTATTTCTCCTCTAAAATGGGTTGCTCTCCAAAAAAAGGGTTAACGCATGTGGCTTCTGTGGCATCAAAAATAAATAATTTTTTTCTCTCTCTCTCTCTCGACAGCAAGTACCAAAGTGTTGGAGGTGAAGACAAAGCAAAGAAAACCCAAGGAAGCGGGAACAGAGCCACCTGAACTGATGGGACCAGCCCACTCAGCGCACAAGTTGGGACTCGTGGGGAACTCAAATCCCGCAAGAAGAGAAAATACTACTTGGCTGCAACGTTTGTTTCCTAACAAAAAAACCGCTATTTGGAAGGTGCCGTGCTCATCGCTGCAAGGGGAGAATCAACTCCCTGAAACCCGAAGGGCATTTTTCTTTTGTCTGCTTGGTGGTTTCTCCTTGGCTGCTCTGGGAAGGGGTTTTCAAACAGGAAGGCTGGTGTAAAATCACCAGAAAAACCTGCCAGACTGCGTGGCTCAAAACTCAGGGTATTTGGCCCCCGAGGGCTGCCTGTTTCTACTCCGTGGGCAGTGTAGAAAGCCGGGACCCTAGTTTTCTCCCCCAGAGGCTGGGTCCTGGGCCAAAACACAGACAGCAAATGGCTTTTGGTTCCCCAATCCCACCCAGGTACCAAACGTCCACCTGCAGAAGGGCGCAGAGAGCCCCTTGCTGCCAGCAGTAGCGGCGTGGGCTGCCCCTGCTTGCTGAGCACCCAGGGCAGGGTCAGGCCTCGCTACTGCTGGCAGCAAGGGGCTCTCTGCTTCGAATAGGGTTTAAATCTTTATAAAAAACTAACACCCCCCGCTACGTTACCCGCTGCCCCCACGTCTCTTCACACCCTGCCATTTTCCCGGAGCTGCCGAGTCCCTTTCCAGCAGAGATTTTGCAAGCTCTGGCCATCTCAGCGGGCAGCCGTCCATCCATCCTGCCCTGCCATGACCCCCCCAAAACCCCACCTTTAGCAAGCGCTGCCCTGACCTCCTGCACCAGCACGGTGACCAGTACCATGAAGCTTGCCTTTTTTTTTTTTTTTTTTTTTTTTTTTTAAATAACCCCTAGTTCGGATCACCCCAGCTGGAGCAAATTCGCCCCTCGGAGCACGCCTCTGCCTGGGTCATTAAAGACCTGCTGGGGGCTCTGCTTCAGAAGATGACACAATTAAGCCTTTGAAAAGGGGGACTCCTGGACAACCCCCCAACACTTCCAGCAGCGTTCACCCAAAACCCTTGCCTTTCTTTTTTTTTTTTCTCCCTTTAAGCTCAGCACCAGTCAGCAGCTGCTAAGCACCCCCGGCGCCGCAGCCTTACACCCCCTACATCCCCCCCCCCGGCTGAAGGCTGCCTGTCCTTGCTCTGCAACCATCCACCCCCTAAAACACCAGCCTGGGGGAGGGGGTGTGTCCCCTTACTCATCACCCACCACCCCCCCTGCGCTTTCGACACCCCTTCGCACCGACAAACGCGAGGGAGGGATGCGGGCAGGCAGCGGGGCGCAGCTGGAAGCCCCCTCCCCGCTGACCTTGCCGAGCCCGGGCGCTGCCTTCACCCCCCCACCCCCCCCACCCATAGCATCCATCCCTCCCCGCCGCATCCCTGCTACACCCCCCCCACCCCAAAATGCACACGTTAAAGATCCAGAAGCACGCTGGGCTTCTCTCAAATGCACTTCAACAGGGTCCTGCCCTGTTCGCCCCCGGCACACAAAAGGTCGGTGGCCCCGAAGGCCGGCGGGGGTCTGGCCCCGGGGGGCCCCGGGGGGGACGGATCCGGCCCTTGGAGCACGGTGGTCCACGGAAAGGGGCGGGGGGAGAGGGGAGACCCCGGCTCTCGCCCGCAGCCGGGATCTGGGCTTGGCTGGCAGGAGCGGCTTTGTTATCACCACTATTGTCTTTTCATTTGGAAAGGAGGACAAAAAAAAAAAAAAAAAAAAAGGAGGAAAAAAATTAATAATAATAACAATTAAACCAAAAAGAATCGCTTTGGTTCTCTCTCCCCCTCGGTTCCTTTGTCTGCTTCCCCATCCCTGCCCGCCTCTGCGGGGCTTCTACCGCTTCTTCTTCTGCTTGAGGGACTTCCTCCGCTTCAGGATCATCTCGTAGAGCTTGTCCATGCCCTCCGTCAGCCCCTCGCCGATGATGGCGCAGGCGGGCTGGATGTGGTAGGTGGTGGAAGGGGTCAGCTCGTGGAGGGCCAGCTGCTTCTCGATCTCGGCCACCGGCAGGGACTTGGGCAGGTCCTGCTTGTTGGCGATGACCAGCAGCGGGGTGCCCTGGTTCTCGGCGAACTTGGTCACCTTGTGCAGCTCTGTTTTGGCCTCCTCCAGCCGGTCCACGTCCACTGAGTCCACCACGTAGATGATGCCATCGGTGCAGCGGCTGTAGGACTTCCAGAGCGGGCGCAGCTTCTCCTGACCACCCACATCCCAAAAGTGGCAGCTGATGCCTTTGGCCGTCCCGTTGCTCAGCCGGATCTTCTCCGTGTTGAAGCCGATGGTGGGCACGGTGTTGACGAACTCGTTGAACTTCAACCGGTAGAGCACCGTGGTCTTCCCCGCCGAGTCCAGGCCCAGCATGACGATGTGCAGGGACTGGAAGGCGGAGATGTTGGAGGAGATGTTCCCCATGGCCACGGCTCACGCCGCCCTCACAGCCCCGCGCCCATCCCCGCGCCGCCGGCCCGCTGGGGTGAGCCGGGCTGGGCGCGGAGCAGGCAGCGGACGGGCAGGCAGCAGGCAGCGAGCAGGCAGCGCGGCTCCACGCGGCGGCAGCGCGGGGGGACTGCCGGCCACCGCCCCGCCCGGGAGGAGGGGCCGCGCCGCCGCCTTCCGCCGGCTCCCCCCCCCCCCCCCCCCCGCTCCTGCCTGCCCTGCCTGCCCTGCCCGCACCGCCACCTGCCCGCCCTTGCTCCTGCCTGCACCGCCGGAGCTCCATTGCCCGGGGTCAGCCCCGCGGCGGGGGGGTGAGCTCCCCCCGCCTGTGGTTGATGCTTGGTTATCCCGACGCTTTTTTCATCGTTACCGGTCACAGAAATCATTAAAAAAACCCTAAAAATAGTACCGAGCCAGGGCGTTATTCATTGCGCGTGAGACACGAGGTGGGACCTTCTGCTGCGCCCTGAGGAGGGGATCGGGGGTGGGGGGGGGCAGAAGTGGTTGAGACACAGCCCTGCGGGGACGAGCTGAGCCAGGCAGCGGGGGAGCGACGGTCTCAGAATCATCTCGGTTGGAAAAGCCCTTGAAGATCCTCCAGTCCAACCATGAACCTCACCCTGACCGTTCCCAACTCCACCAGATCCCTCAGCGCTGGGTCAACCCGACTCTTCAACCCCTCCAGGGATGGGGACTCCCCCCCTGCCCTGGGCAGCCCATTCCAACACCCAACAACCCCTTCTGCAAAGAAATACTTCCTAAGAGCCAGTCTGACCCTGCCCTGCCGTAAACCTTTCCTCCTGGAAAGGCAGAGCCTGCACCGGCACTGTGAGCTGGGGAGTCACCACCTTGGCGCTGGGACATGGAGCGTCGGCGTCCCCCAGGGCTGTCACGGTCTCCCAAAGCAGAGAGATGCTGGGAGGGGAGAACCTCACCTGCACTGCATCCAGGAGGGGGACACACACATGACACGTCGCTGCTGTTGATGCTTTTGGCATCTCATACTTAATAATTGCTGTGCATGCCCTCAACCCATGTTAAAGCCCCTGAGGTCCTTGCAGCCAGGCAGCACCCCAGGGCCCAGCCCCAAGCCACGGAGCTGCTGGCCCAGCTACTCCACCTGGAAGCCCCTTCCAGGCCAGCGTGGGGACAGGGAAGCCACCTCCACTGCATGGCCTGGGGAAGGCCTGCCCCGGTCTTTGCCGTTACATTCATTTCTGATAGTGCTCCTGAACCAAAGAGCAGCAGCAGGGTTGTTCCTACAATATTACCCACCCCCTCTTTTACAGCATTTGTAAAATAAATATCAACTGTATCTGACAGCTTAACTGGAAAGCCCCGGAGAAAGAAGTGTACTGCAGAAGACAGATACTGCTTTTAATTTAAGATGCTTTCACCACGCAGCACGCAGTGAGGATTGTCAGGCTGGAGTGGGATCATTTCTCATATTCATATTTCATCCCAAGGATGCGTGTTCCAGCTTTGCATGGAGATAAGTCTACCTGCTAACAGATGCCATCATTAAAAATACAGGCAGCTCGCTGTGACGGTCTCTGGAGGTGACACTGGGCGCAGTTTTGATGGAAATCACCATGCGGTGACAGTGTGAAAAGTGCAGGGGGCTCTGCCCCCCCCAGTGCGCAGCTGGGAGAAACGCTCCTTGACACGTGTGAGGTGGCATCGCCTCCGTGCTCTGCACAGGCGTTCAAAAAGTGAGGCACAGGCATTGTATGGGCTGGAAAATGAAAATGTTTTGTGCACTGGGGTCATGCTGACCAGCTGGCCTTTGAGCTGGGGTGAGTTCAGGCTTTTCTCTGTGACCACATAAAGGTAATGAGAGCAAGTGGGGCAAGCTGTGAGTGATCACCTGACTCCAGGAGCTGGAGCTTTAAAGAAAAAAAATGCCAGAAGTAGAAGAATAGGGTCATGATTGTGAGCGGTGTCACCAGCAGATCCGGCACCACTCTCATCTCTTCTGCCTGAATTGCTCCAGCAAAAGCTTTCTTAAACGCTGCTGTGAAGGATAATCCCAAGGCAAGTGCAACCCGAGCTGCCCCCAGATTTGGTGGCCAATGTGTGTCCAATTGGTTTGTGTTTTAGGAATTTACCTTTGGGCTGTGAGGTCACGCTCGGAGCCAGGAGTGCCGGGTCCAGCGCAGGAGATGCTGTTTCAGCCCTCGGTGTTGTGGCCAGGCAGCATTCCCCGGGGAATTTCTCCTCTCCCCTCCATCACTTCTAACCCCTCCTCCTTCATCACCACTGCTGAAGACAGCTTTGAGCCTCAAGTCAAAAGGCTTCCTTTTCTAAACAGGCCACCAAAATTTCTTTCCTCCAACAGCCAAAGCCCAAAGGAGAGACTTCCCTCCCTTGCACTCCTCCTTTTTCCACCCCAGTGTTGATGGTGGGTTATAAATAAAAGCGAGATTAGATAGACAGACTGATCAAACCTGGGGGATGTTCTAAAAAATGGCCTTGTATCAGATGATCCCAAGGGGACAAAGATAAACAGGAGCGTTGCAGTGGTGAATTATGCTGCAACTAATGCCAGCTATCCATAAATAAGCTGTTAAGACCTCCACTGAATATTAAGCGCAGAAATAACAGTGTTAATCGCAGCTGAGAGGAGTCTGCCAAATCCATTCAGTGGCAAATTTAGGGAGAGGAAAACCCATCTTTTCCATAAACCCCCTCTCTCCTCTGCTTGCTCCCCCCCCCCCCTCCCCACTTTCCATCACATCAAGGTTAAGCAGCCAAGGTTAAAGTCAGCATTAGCATCTAAATGTGTGCTCGGGAGTGCCTGACAAAGGGACCTCTCGCTGGTCCCCAACATTTTGCTCTAGCAGCAAGAAGACTGTTGCTGCCATAGTAACTGTTTTCAGACATGGCAATTATTTCTTCCCAGCTCCCCCTCCCCATCCCATCTCCCTTCCCCCAGCTCATCTTGCGCTTCAAAGTATCTTTTTTTCAATTTTTTTTTTGGTGAAGCACAAAGGGCTGAAGCCTGCACACATCCACCGGCGCCCAGCCCGGAGACAACGGAGGGATGCTTCCCGCGCTTCCACGGCCCACTCATGGCTTATCCCTAATAGTGACTTTTAATCTGCATCCAATTAGCCCTTTATCACCCAGGCAAAGCGAAACCTTGGAGCAGCAGCTTTTGCAAGCAGTTTATGGCAAATCTGGTGACTTGGAGGCGGGGGCGGGGGGGAATTTGTTTGCAGCGAGCATCCCAAATCCTGGAGTGTGCAGGATCCTCTCTCCCTCCCCTGCCCCTTGATTCTGAATAGCGTCCCTTGTCTCAGCCTGCTCCCTTTTGTTTCTGCATTAAAAGCAGAGACACCAGTCCAAACAAAGTTAATAGGCAAGGCTGTAATTAGGGCTGCCCCCGTTCTTGGGGATCGCTGAGGCTAATTAATAGCATTCCCGTGACTAATGCCTGGGGTGCGGGAACAGCGCGAAGGCTGCGCTGAGAGCCAGACCTGCGGCAGCCACCTCTCCAACAGCTGATGGTGGGACAGGGCACGGGCCTGGTGTCTCCAGCCGCCTTAGGGGAGGCTGCTCCCCTCTTCTGCCAGGATTTTGTGGGCGAGCTCTGCCCGAGTGGCAGCTTTCCTGGGCCTGTGGGAACCGGGAGAGGCAGCACTGGCTAATATGGTGTAGGAAAGTCTCATCCCTGTTTGCCACTCCTGACCGTGGGGGAAAGCTCTTGGGGAGGCTTTTGGGGGTCAGTGCACCTGTGCCTGTCATGGTCACCATCCTTTTCTTGTGCCACTCTCCTTCCTGCCTTCATCTACTCTCTTCCTTTCCAAGGATCTTCCAGCCCACCCACTGGATAACAAGGCCAGGTAATGCAGGATTGTTAAAGGCTGAATAGCCTGTGAGTCCCATAGGAGCCTTTTGGATATTAACTCTGAGGGAAAAGAGCATCACGGATTTAATGGGAATCCTTCCTCCTGGGAAAGGCAGCATTTTATTCTGCAGGGCTGCAGAAGCAGGGTGATACAGCTGTACCCTCACTGAAAGGGTTCATGGGGGAGAGCAAAGGGGCACAGGGATTCCTGAATGAGAGACAGATACTGAGTATTTCACACTAGATTATCCCTCTAAGCATTCAATTCACACCTCTGCTACCAGTTTCTTGGGTAGTTTCTGGAGACAGCCTCATTTGGGTGTTTTTCTGTGCTTTGTCTCACGGCTGGTGTTCAACCCTGCACTGGGAAGGCCAGTGGAGCCGGGCACTCCATCCCTGCCCACTCCTGCCCACTGGAGCATGCAGGCTCTTGGGATAAGGGCCACAGAGGTCTTGTGGCTCAGAGATGTCTCCAGAAGCTCCTGGGTGGATGGAGGATGGAAGGAGGTGTGGACAGAGGGGTGGAGGGGTGTGTGGAGGGAGGGATAGAGTAAGGGATGGATAAAAGCAGCATCATAGTGGAGAAATGACTGAATCCTAATGACAGAGTTCCTAATGGAGGAGTGAGAAATAATCCATTCATCTGCAGCACAGCAGCTCAGCTCCATTTCATGACCTCAGATGCCTCCTCAGGCCAAGCAAACTCCTTCAAGGACCAGCTTAAAGCCATCTTCACAGCCTCGTCGCCAGGAAATGCTAAAACAGCCACAAACTGAGGAAGAACAAAATCTTCCTCTGAAGGAGTTGATGTGAGAACAGCCTTGCCAAGGCAGCACAAAATCCATCTAGCCCAGCATCGTGTCTGTAAGCAGCCAGGAGTGGAGGCAGTTGGAGGATCACAAGACCAGGGCAGATGTGTATTAGAATTTTTGGCAGGGTTCTTCCTCCATGAATTCATACAAACCCACTATGAAGCTTTACAAGCTTTTAGCCTTCTCAGCATCCTGGGGCAGAATGCCACAGTTTACTGATTTTTGCTGGATAAAGAGGAATCTCCTCGGTGTGAAACTGCCTGGAAATGTCCTCTGCAAACTCACACAGACCAAGCACAGCCTTGCAGGTTAAAGTAAGGTGAGCACAAAGGTTTTCTGGCAGGTTAGTCTGGGATTTTCACCAAAAATCACTCTTTTTGTGCTATGCTTGCATTGTAGCTCTAACTCCGCCTGTCTCCTTTCCCCCTCCAGTCCATAAAATTCAGCAGGAGGAACAAAACGTCTGCCTGTCTTGAGCAGGCAGAGACAAAAGAAGAGAGCTCTCTGCCTTTGTTCCCACAATTTGCTGAGATGACAGACATCATTTTTGCACAGCGAGTGCTATGTCCCACTGCTGCAGCTTAGGGCACCAGGAAGGAACACGGGGCTGTCTCACACTGGATCAAGCTAAACAGTGCTTACATTTCTCCCTTAACATCTATGCTCTGGTTTGAATGTCCTAACTGACTGCTTGGAATAAAATCCTGTGTGCGGAGAGTGAGGAAAATAGAATGTCCTCCACTGATCATTTTAGGGGTTGAAGTTTCGACAGCCTTAAGGTTTACCTGCTGCATCTGGGACTCCATGCACCTAAATTGTCCGCTGGCCTCAGAAGTGTGACAAGGCCAGGTTGGATGGGGCTTTGAGCAACCTGGCTTAGTGGAAGATGTACCTGCCCACAGCAGGGGGGTCAGAACTAGATGATCTTTAAGGTCCCTTCCAACTCCAACCATTCTATGATTGATTCTATGAGATCATTAGCAGGAGTCCTTCACTGGTCCTTCATCTCTGAGCACCTTCTGGTCCCTTGCAGGAAGGCAGGAAAGCCCAAGCTGGAGCTGGGGCAGTCACCCATGGGGACCTCAGAGGAAAAGAAATATTATTTGTGAACAGATATTCCATCCCCTCATCTCTGCTTCACCAGGGACACATCTAGGAGTTGGTGAGATGCCTTCCTGGGCTGAGGGCAAGGGGGGAGCAACCCTTTCCTCCCACCTGGATGAGCCATGATACCAGACCGCCAACACTCTTTGCACAAGCAGTGCCTGGAGGGGAATAACGCCTCTCCCCTCCCTGGCTTCCAGCTGGGTAAATAACTGCTCTGAACGACTGCTTTTGTGCTCCCCAGAGTCCTGGGGCCAGAGGAGAGGAGACTGAAACCCTGCTGGTTTCATCACCCCAGGACACGGGGATTTGGGATACAAAGCACATCTCTTCGGTGCAGTGAAAGGAAAACTGGGAAGAGGGGGGGAAAGTACCTGCTCCCTCCTGGACCTGTCCCTGACAGGGTTTCCTATGCTTGGGTACACACTGAACACCTCTGCCACCAGTCATTGTGGGCAGGGAGGAAATTTGGCCTTGAAAAGCTCGTTTGGAGCTGTGCAACCCCATATGGTGGCAGCCTGGAGACTCAAAGGAGGCCTAAAACGCTGCCACATAGGAGGAAGGATGCTAATCCAGGAGGGTTAAGCACACACAGGTATGATGTATAGCGTGGTTCAGGTTTGTCTGCAGGCACACGGTGGCACATCCCTCCTTCATTCCTGTCCCATATAATGCTGGGTCTCAGCCACTTCCTACCCTGGCAAAATCCCTGCCCAAGGCTGCGGGTGGTTTTGCCTGAGGAAGGAATCAGTGATGCAGATTTTGCGCTGTAATTTTCCTGTGACACTGTCTCAAGGAAAAAAAAAAAAAAAAAAAAGTGGATTAGCCTTGCTGCCAGTGATAAGCAGGAGGTTTAGAAAAACCCTCAATTTCCCAGCACCCATTCCCAGGGCAGTAAATCTTGGAGCCTACCGAGCTGCAAGCAGGGTAAAGAGAGTGAAAATGCAGGGCTGGTGGAGATTTAGGGCTCATGAATCACCCCGTGCTCTCCAGCAGCACGCCAGCATCTCAAATTACCTCCTTGGGTGATTTGCACCACAAATTTCTGCTTAGCCCCCCAAAATGTCAGAGCACTTGATTTGCTGCCTGTCTGTGGTTTGGTTTTTTTTTTTTTTTTTCCCCTTAAAGGAGCTGCTCTGTGGCCAGAGGGGAAAATCCTGCTCTGAGCTGATTTACCTGTGTTTAGCCAGGTGTACAGTTGTTTACAGCTACTTTGGTCAGCTGGAGTCTGATTTAGAGAAAAAATGCACCAGGATCCTGTAGGAGGTCAGATCTCTGCTGCTAATCCACACCTGACAAATGCCAGCCTTCCCCTCCAGGCAGCCCCAAACTCCCCCTGTAAGCAACAGCTTAAATAAACCAAAGCCTCAAGCCTGGAAGGATGGAGCTAGTCCAGGGCTGGCTGGCAGGGGACAGGCAGCATCTCTGCTGTCCCCCAGGCACTGTGGGTAGCGCGGGGGAGAGGACACCCCAGTTTCAAGGCTGCACCCTGGGCAATGATGCCTGTTCCCTGCTGGCTTCCTTCCTCTGAGAGGCAGAGGTGTAACTGCAGCATCGATTATTGCCTCCATCATGGCAAAATGTGCCCAAGCCTCTGGGGTCTGGGGATTTACTGCTCTGCTTAGCATCTTCCAGGACCAGCAGTGAAGGGACACCGATACCTCGCCGATGCAATTTCATATGGCGCTGAACATTACCTGCCTGCCAATCCAAGAGGCAGCTCGATGCAGCGAAGCTGTAATTCAATCAAGTGGGGTCTGGGTCATGTAATGAAGTGTAGAAATGGGGCTGGAGCTGCGTGTTCACACCATCAGGCTGGAATTACAGCCCAAGCGATGCTTATCAGCCGCTGGGCCATTTCTCACAGGGGGATGCATGAGCACAAAGAACAGACCAAGCTTGGGAAGGTCACCACGGGGGGGGGGGGGGGGGCGGGGAGACACATGACCTGGGAAGGAGTCTGGTTTGGGGCTTTGCGGTCAAACCACGAGAGGTCCATGCTGATGCTTGTGAGATTCAGTAGCCAGAGGCTGGGAGAAGCCCTGTGGCTCAGAGATGTGGGTGCCAAGGGCTGGCGCTGCTGGTGTCCTGGTCCCGGCTGCACATTTTTGCCTCTGTTTGCTAGGCTGGGGAAGGAATCTGAGCTAAAAGCTGCCCTCTTTTGGCCTTTTATATTTACTAACTAACACAAATTCCTTTAGCTGGCTGAAGTGGATTAAGGACTGGGGCAGGAATTTCTTAAGGCATCCAGGGTAGCCAGCACTTCATCGCCCTTGTGCCAGGCGAGGGACGGGCACGGGACCTGCCATGAGGTGAACAAGGAAGCATCTTCCTCTGCTTGAGCTTCACAGGTGGAGCCTGTCAACACAGAAAGATGAAGCCCAGGGCTGACGCAGGGGGCCTTTGTGGCAGAGATCAATCCGGATCTGGGAGCAGTGCTCAGCCACCAAACCATCCTGCCCCCGGGCTCTGGCTCCAGCTGTGCCAGGGTCAGCCAGGCAAAACAGCCATTGCCAGCATGTGGCATTTGTTACCTGCTTTTCCCTTCCTGAGGTCATCTAAAATACATGGTCTTGTATGGATAACCTACCCCTGGGCAAACTCCTTTAACTACACGGTTTCAGATTGCTTTTCCCTAGTGCTGTGTCATTTCCGAAGGAGGGTGACAGCCCCTGGGGTTTGTGCTTACTGGCAAGTGGAAGGCTTGCAAATCAATGCCTCCTTTGCAGTCGTTGCCTCCATTGCATGAATTCTCCTTTGGGACTCTCTCCAGTTGCCAGGTAGACAGCAGCAGTGGGTACCTATGTGACAGTCACAGTGCTGGCATCTTGCTGTTCCTGCTATAGATGCAGCAGCAGAGCCAAGGAGTTACTCCTCTGTCTACACAGTGCTGAGAAGGAGCCCTATGGATATTAAATAAACACCCCGTGGCACAGAAGCATCCCCCTGTACTGCTTGGCAGCAGAGCCAAAAACAGCCCAAGGGGGTGAGGGCCAAAAGGACCTCACAGAGATGCTGGAGAAGAGGGACGGCTGCGTTGCCCTCCATCCTGCTTTTCAGAAAATCAAAGCCTCTAAAATAAAAGCAATTCGATTTAACCAGCCCGGGAAGGTTCAGCAAGATTGGCAAAAGCTGTTTTCTAGGGCCACCTGGTGATGGCCCTGAGACAAGCCTTTCTTTCAGATTTTGGGGACCCAAAGGAGCCCCTCACACCCGGTGGCTTTAGGGGCTGTGGCCTGGCAAAGCACTGTCCCTTTGCACCCCTTCCCCTCCCATCACATTTCGAGTCTAATCCGAGCGTACATCATTGCCTCAGGAAGCATGTGTTTCCATGCTCTACCCATTTAACGTGCAGTTTGGCTCCTGGATGCTTTTATTCAGGCATTCAGTCAGTAAAAACAAAAAGCTGGTGTGCAGAATAAAAAAGCAAAGCGATGTGAGTTGACCCACGTGGAGTTCTGCTCGCTGCTGAGAAAGGCAGCAGCTTTTTCACCCTAAGAGGAATTGGCCTTTGGGTCTCCCTGGTAGCCACATCTAGGGTGTAAATCAGCAAGGATTTGAGCAGCGACGAACAAAGAAGGACCCCATACATGCTGTGCAGGGGAAGGGGGGTGAGCTGTCCTGTCCCCTGGGAGCAAGCAACCACGCTGGCAGCACCCAGAGCACCCAAACCATCTTGTTGAGCTTTGTCAGCTCCTCCTTCACCCAGCTGACAGCCTTTCCCCACCACGAGCTCTGCCCACCTCTCACCCAATCCACATTGTATTTTCCCCGTGACGTTTGCACATTTTTGCTGCTGCAAAGCATCGCTCCCCAACCCATCCTGGCTGTCCCCGGGCATGAATGGCCAGCCAGGTGGGCTATGCCACATGTGCTCAGTGCTGCTCTCTGCAGTGTCCCGGGGAAGCCAAGTGACCTCTCAGCTTCCTGGCTCCTTATGTCACTCCCGCTTATTCTTCTGCTTAACTCTGCGCAGCCAAGCAGAGGGAGGGACTGAACCCACTGCACCCATAAGGTCCCCACTGGTGTGGGAGCAATGGTCGCCCACCAACGGGTGCTGGGTCTCCATCCATCAAGGCCGTGGGGGACTGCGGGAGGCTGTTACTCGGGGCTGACTGCCTCTCTGCAAGCAGAGATCAACCCAGCCCAGGCTTTCGAGAAGGGAAACGGATGAGCCACCCAACAGCGTCCTGCTCAGAAAGGGGACATTTTCACTTCAAGCATCTGCCGGCCCTCACAGCAACTGCACGAAGCTGGGCGGCAGAAGGGTTATTTCACAGAATCATAGAATCATCAAGGTTGGAAAAGATCTTGAAGATCTTCCAGTCCAACCATGAACCTCACCCTGACCGTTCCCAACTCCACCAGATCCCTCAGCACTGGGTCAGCCCAACTCTTCAACCCCTCCAGGGATGGGGACTCCCCCCCTGCCCTGGGCAGCCCATTCCAACGCCCAACAACCCCTTCTGCAAAGAAATGCTTCCTAATATTTGCATTTTTAGAGCCTGATTTGTAAAGACTGAGGGCAAAAAGCCCCAAATCCACCCCGTGCCCTACCCAACGATTGATTTGCCTGCAATTGCTGCAATTCCACCTCGGTGGGACTCTTGCTCTTGTGCTCTTGTGTCGCTAGGGGGAAGCGTTTGACTGCTGGATGGAGCTGGTGCCCGCAGGGTCCCAGCTGTCCCCGCCCGGGTGGTGGCACCCCCCCCCCCCCGGCTCCCCTCCCGCGGGCTAGCTGGGACATGGATGACATGGCCAGCCCAAAGGTCCGGCCACCAGGCACTTTCCTGGCTCAGACTGCAGTTTCATTTTAGGAGTCAATCCCGGATGAGAGCATGCTCAACATCTTTATTAATGATCTGGGTGATGGGGCAGAGAGTACCCCCAGCAAATCTGCAGATGACACCAAACTGGGATGAGTGGCTGATACACTAGAGGGTCGTGCTGCTGTCCAGAAGAACCTCGACAAGCTGAAGAAATGGGCCGATGGGAACCTCATGAAGTTCAACAAGAACTGCAAAGTCCTACACCTGGGGAGAAACGGCCCCAGGCACCAGGACATGTCGGGGATCACCCAGACAGAAAGCAGCTTTGTGGAAAAAGACCTGAGGGTCCTGGTGGACACCAAGTTGAACATGAGCCAACATTGTGCCCTTGCTGCAAAGACAACAAATGACACCCCGGGCTGCATTAGATACAGTATTGCTGGCAGATCAAGGGAGGTGATTCCTTTCCTCTACTCAGCACTGGTGAGGCAACCCCTGGAGTGCTGGGTCCAGTTCTGGGCTCCTTAACACAAGAGAGACATGGGCTTACTGGAGAGAGTTCAATGAAGGACCAGGAAGATGAGGAAGGGACTGGAGCATGTCTGCTATGAGGAAAGGCTGAGAGAGCTGGGGCTGTTCTGCCTGGAGAAGGCACGGGGGGATCTTACTAATGTATATAAATACCCGCAGGGAGGGTGCAAAGAGGATGGAGCCAGGCTTATTTCAGTGGTGCCCAGTGACAGGACAAGAAGCAAGGGGCACAAACTGAAACACAGGAGGTTCCCTCTGAACACCAGGAAATGGTTTCTCACTGTGAGGGTCACTGAGCACTGGCACAGGTTGCCCAGGGAGGTTGTGGAGTCTCCATCCTTGGAGATATTCAAAGGTCATCTGGACACAGTCCTGGGCAACTGTCTGTAGGTCACCCAACTTGAGAAGGGGGGTTGGACCAGATGACCTCTGGAGGTCCTTTCCAACCTCAGTGATTCTGTGATTCCTGCATGGCTTCCATCACCCCAGCGTGGCTCAGCAGAGGCAACAGCACCCATGTGCCCCAGCCTGCATCTCTGCTGCTCTTGCTACAGTTTGAGACCCATTCCCAGCACACATCCCTGACACCAAGGGGGTTAAAAATAGTTAACTTGGAGGCTGCTGCATTCCTGGAGACTAAGCCCAATCTGGGAGACAGAAGACAAAAAAAAAAAAACCCCAAAGGCAGAAAATTACTGCTACTAAATGATACCTGAAATAAACTCAGCTTCTCCTTTTATGCATTCAGGTCTTGTTTAAGTTTTCCTGTAGACTGGGGATGCGAAGAAGCAATTTAAATTGAGGAGATTAATTAATTAGTGTCAGGCACACGGAGCCCATTCACCAAATGGGAATGCTCCAGAGAATTTGGAGTTGTTTCAGGCTTTTTCTTTTTTTTCAAAGATGAATATTTCTTAGAGGTTTATTATCAACCAGAGATCTATGACAATAAAGCAAGAAGCCAGGTCTTCTGAAACACAGATAATGTCACCACTATTTCTTACTGTATTTCTTACAGTACTTTATATTCTCCTGTTTAAACCCTGGGAGAGGTGATTAATTGTTAATCTTTGCTTTCTTTGTAAAAAAAACCTTACTATTTTTAAAAAAATCTTATAGTTGCTGAGCTAGTTGCAGAATGGAGAGATAAGGAATAGTGAATAAGCTTTCATGATTTTTAAGAAGATGAGCCAGGGTCTTGGGGTGTTTGATGCTGTCAGTGTTGCTAGCCCTTCAGGAGGGCATACAATGGCATTTTCAAGATGGTTTGGCCTGGAATGTGTACTGAAGTTGAACATAAATCAGTCCACAAGGCTTTTTTCTTAGACTGGAACAAAACCACTGCTGAATACTGCAAACCACCTTTCTTCTGTTAAATAAGGCAAAAACCCCAGTGTGAATCAGGACCATAACCAGCTGAGGGGCTGGGAACCAGGTGTGGACACAGGAGCTCACCCAGAGCCATTCCCACCAGCAAGAGGTTTATTAATCACGGAGGAAAGGTTTTGGTGACATGGAGGGATGCTGCGGTGCCCGACGGGGACCAACTCTCATTTTCCAGGCTCTCACCTCACCTGACAAGTGTAATAGGACTCAGCATGGATAAGTAGAAGTGACTGCTATTTTCTAATGAAGCTTTACAAGGGTGACAAAAACCATTTTACACGGCTTGCCCTGCATTGCTCCACCTGGCAGCAAGAGAAGTCCCTATCCATATGGCCACAGCAAGTGCTCCCAGAGGCAGGATATGTCCATCAACCTGATATGCATCCCCTGAAAATGTTTCTTGACGTGTTTTCCAACTGTGCTGCCATGGCACTCTGTGTATTTTTTGCCTCTCCTCTGTAAACACCTACCTGGGGGCATCTGGTGCAGCATGCACTGTAGTGGCTCTGCACTTACTTCTGCCTCTCAGGGAGTGCCTGCAGCTCAGGACACCACTGGGCTCACAAGCTGGTTTTTCAGATTTGGAAAGGCTTTCACCCTTTTGGTGGATATTCCAGCGGCCAAAATACATGGCAATGGCAGGGAAGATGGTGGCAAGAATGGGTGATACAGCTCCCAAGCACTCCTGCTCCTCAAACCGTTTTCAGCCTCCCTTGGGCCCAGGGACATTTCAGTATCCATCACCTACTTCCATGAGAAGCTACACCCTGGAGGAGCCACCACCTCTTGTTCGAGCTGAGTTTTGCCCATGCCAGCTTCATTTGATTCCTCCCTGGGAACATCCAGTCTGTCTGGAGGAGGCAGTATCTTCCCCCTTGACGAAGGGCAGGGGAACAGACCCAAAAGTCCAGTCCTTCAGAAGAACACATCTAAGTTGTCCATAGAGAGGGAGCTGGGAGCCCAGGTTTGCTACCATGAAGATGGGAGCTCCTGAGTCGCTTCTAGCTGCCACAACAGGAAGGAAAGGCAGCACTCTCCCAGGAAAGCTGGCTCCCTGGGGACTGTCTCCCAAAGTAAAAGGACCTGGCTGCAGAGGGGAACATATGTTGAGTTTTATCCAAATACCCAACATAGTCTGACATGTGGTGTGGTCTGGCCTCTGCTCTTCTGGAAATGGGAGTGTCTCCCACGTGGGTGACTGGAATATGAGATGACTGGGGTATGAGATCAGGGCTGGAAAGATGATGTCACTCCAAGTCATCCTGACATGCTGCTTGCCAAGCTGTTAGTCCCTGCATGAAGATCCTGCCAGCACCTCCTCTTTGCTCTGCTGCACTCTAAGTCCTGCCTGTGGGTAGCTGGCTCCGTTGCTAGTCAGCTTGGTGGAGCGGGGCTGCTGCAGTATGGGATGTCCCCAGCACACCACAAGATGACCTTGAAGGGCAGCATCTTGGACATGGGATCCAGCAGCAGCCGTGTTTGAGCTGATCACTGCAGGCAACAAGGGTGGTGGGGAAGAATTGCTGGGCGCATATGCGGGTGTATCATCTCATCACAGCCTCTGGAGGCATTTTCCTACCCAGAAAGGGACATACTAGCCGTGCAAACTGAAAGATGAAAGTCTGTTCTAGGAGTTTTTTGTCAAAAGAGATAAATGTTCCAGCTTGTGTAGCAGGGAGAAATGGAAACAGATTGACCTCCCTCATTAGCACCGCTTAGACTAGAGGAAAGAAGCTCTAAAAAGTAGTCTGGTGATCTGTTCTCCTTTAAAAACGTCCTTGTCATCATGCTCCACTATTTATACCAGCAGCATTGTTGGCACTGAGCCTAGTCTGCGAAGAAAAATAATATGGAGACATTCCCTCCTCTTTCTGCTGCTTTCCCTGCCTTCCCGCTGAAGGAGACATGGGTCTGAGTTAGGTTATGTGACAAAAGCCCTGCCTGGGACCCTCCCAGGGCTGTCCCATTGTTTGATGTGACACCCACCAAATGAGTCAATGACCTTTGGGACTTGCTGCCTGGAAATACGGGACACATTGTGGGGTGCAGGGGAAGGGCATCTTGGGATTGCACAGGATTTATAGGATGCTTAGGCCAGGAAAGGGTTGGCTGTGTCTGGGGCATGGAGCCACAGCAGCCTCACCCAGCTCAGGATTCGGGGCGCTGTGTTTTCCCCTAACAGCTCCCTCTTCCTAAGCCGCATCCATGACTCCCACCTCTTCCACCATCCCAGGCCAGTGCTCAGCAAATCATGATTTTGGGCGTTGCTGGTTTTAAAATTTGCTTTTATGACTTTGCCTGTTGCTTCTGCTCTCCTAGTGAAGTTCAGGTAATAGTGTCAGTCACTGCTGTTTAACCCTAAAGCTTGTAAACCTAAGAAACCAGAACTTCACATTTTATAGGGGTTTGATTCTAGAGTTTGGAGTTTCAAGAAAAAAAACAACCCCTTTCTCCCCCAAAATGTCACCCACCAACTATATTCAAAGACTGGGCAGAATTAAGGACAGGTGCTTCAAGTTTTTGTGGAAAACACAAAACCCCTCATTTTTATACACCTTTTTAAACAAAAGGGAAACACAACATCCTTCCCTGACCCCCCTTCACTTCCCACCCTCCTCTGAGCATCTTCACCGTTAATTCTCATCAATATCGGCCCAAATTTCAGGTCTGACAAATTTGCTCATCCCATGTGCAAAACTCCAGCTCTGATTTTCTGTAGAGGTCACCAGAGACACCAGGACCAGTTAGTTTTCCTCCTGAACTTTCTCATCCCTCTGGAGCCAGCTGTGACTCAGCTGCTGCAATCAGGAAATAACAGGGAATGGCAGGAACACCCGTGGGGAGATACCCAAAGAATCATATTTCTCTTTAAAAATGTTTTCACTGTGACCTGCTTGCCAGCACGAATGACTGACCCAGCCAAGTCTTGAACTGCATTTTCAAAACATTAAAAAAAATCACCTTGTCATCTATTCTGACTGGGCTTTGGAGAGCTGCAGACGTTTCCAAAAGCTCATTTTGCTTGCGCCTTTGCAAGGTCTTGGGACATCTGTGCCAGGGAGGGCTCACACCTCTGGTGTGACCCCAAAGGGGAGTTTAGAAGCTGCCCACAGGGACATCATTGCAGGTGAAGGTGGCAGAAGATGGGGTGGGTTCAACCCCATGGTGGCACAGAAGCCCCATGGCACAATTCTGAGCATCTCTGCATACCTCTAAACCCTTTGCAGAAAGGGGTCTGGTAGTAATGGCCAGCGCTCATGCAGATGATGGTGGGGAGCCCATGGAGGTGGAGCCACCCAAAGACCAAGAAGAGCCGATGGAAGTGTCTCCACCTCCAGCCTGGCTCCCCTGGCACCACTACACCGCGCCAGGGCTCCCCTCCATAAAGTATATGTTGGTGTTTTTTTAAGCCATGCTTGCCAAAGGTCCGAGGTGTTTTACTTTCCCACCAAAGAGCACAGAAATACCCATTTAACACCCACTGCTTGGAGACAGTTTGCAGCAGCACACAAGTATTGCACCTACAGGAGCCTGCTCTGCAGGAGCCCTTCCAGAGCACCCTGGCGAGCCGTGGATTATGTCTGCACCTCTGCAGCTGACCAACTGACCCCTCATGCTTCTTTGAAGATGTATCTTTAAGGTATTATAAGCCTAGACTTTAGGAAAAACTATGTGGATATAGCTTAATCCTAGTCTCTGAAAATAAGAGGCAGGCGCAGAGGATTTACATTTAACCACAGGTACCCCAGCACTGTCTTCATAAGGCCCTGTGAAAATAAAACAGTGTGTGTACTAACGTAGCACACACAAAACCACCGTGGATTTGCTGTAATGCAGCTCTCTTCAGCCAAAGTCTCTACAGAAAAATGGAGTAAACTACCGCATGATTCAAGTCAAAAATAGGATCCTCTTACTTCCTGACTTAATGCTTCCCCTGCTTCATAGCACCAGTCAATCCTTCTCAAATGCCAGTTGTCACCTACCGAAAAACAGAAACATACATATGGAAAACTAAGTAACAGCAATGCTGTTTCAGAAAAACATACCAAAACTCTTAAGTGTTAGTGTTTGTTTGGTTTTTAAACACAACTCTGACAAATCGAATGAAATACCACCTTCATGTCCTTCCCCAGACCCTAGAAACACTTTGCTGTTTGGAACTGGTCTTCTCTTATTTTCATAAATGTCTCTTCCTCCCCATATCAATTTCCAGCATGGAAGACTGGATAGAGATATTGCAGGATGGCCAAAAGGGTGGAAAGCACGAGGAGTTTGGCAGGGTGCAGGGAAAACAGAGCCTAAGAAATCCTGGCCAGGAGGCAACGGGCATTGTTGACTTCTCTGAGGGCCAGGTTTTCACCCAATAATTTTAACTCTGCTGGCTACAGGGTCTGATGTTCTCCAGCTTCAAATAGCTCATAAATAGCTTCTTGCGGGTAGCTGCTGTTTCCTCACTAAAAATTGCAAAATTCAGCAAAAAAGCACTAAAGATGACTAATGTCTGGAACAGAGTGTCTCCCATCCCATGTCCATTAGCATGGTCAGGTGCTTCGGACCCATTGTTTTGCCTGCTGATGGTTCCCATGCGATGCCCGTTGAAAACTCATCCTCCCTGGGCGCTCTCCTTCCCAGAGGAGCCAGTCTCCTGCAGCCCAGGGCCCTGTTCAGAAGAGATGAGGTCAGCATGACCCCCCCAGGCTGTGAAAGCAAATGTGGGCTCATGTGTTGGCCAAGGAGCTCCTTGTCTTCTGACCACTGCCAGGCCAGGGTGTCTGACTTGCATGCTGGGTGGGAGGCTCAGGCCACCAGGATCTGCAAGGCTCTGGAGGGAGATGGCTCCAGAAAGCCATAGGGGATGAAAAGACACTAGAAATATTATTTTTCACACCAACAGTGAAAGAAAAATAACTGTGTGACTCCTTCTGCTTGGGTGGGTAGTGCTTGCGTGCCCAGGAGAGGTGGACATTCATTCAATTCCTTCAGCATGCAAGAAAAGGAGCCCAGCCCTCCTCCTGAGTGCAAATCCCAAGGCAAGCTGAATACTGAAATTATAATTATGTGTGTCTGCGACTTTGCACAATTAAGGATGAATAAAGCAAGGTCTGCATCCAGGCATTTTTTCCTTCCATCAGCAAGGAAAGCGAAACTTAAAATGAATGTGCCTCTGGGGAAGAAGAGGTGATGATTTAGGATTTTTTGGGGATAGCAGACAGTATTATAATAGATCATCATATTTAAAAAAAAAAAAAAAAAAAGAAAAATGAGAAAAGGCAACAATCTGCAGTAACTTTTTTATAGACACAGAAGTTGAAACCGCCAAACAGCTTTTGGGGTGGAGAAAGGGCAATAGATTTTTTTATTTAAGATATATATTAGTCTGTGATGGTAATGAAAGTCCATTAGGAAAATACACGGTATCTTTCTTGCCCTATTGTCAGAATAAATTATTTAAATCACAGGTGCCCACTCACTGTTTTACCTCGTGATTTGAGTCAGTGATTTAAAACTATCAATTTTATTCTCATTCACTATTTGCCTGTTGTGGTTTTTTTTCCAGATGTGTAAGCGAATCATTGGTTCCCATGCTACAATTTTGTCATTCTTATTGCTAGTGAGGAGGAGAGGTCTTATCTATACCAATGTAATCACACACGTGTATAATTTATCATGGATTCATGCTAAACTTTACTTCTTGCTATATTCAACAGATGGATGTTGGGCTGGAGCCACCATATATGCATGTAGGTAAGACATTTACACGTGGAGGTGTTGATATAGTTGGGTTTCCCAAGCTAGTGCTGTTTTCCATCTCTTTCTCTCCCTGCTCATTATTTTATCCTGTCGGGCTGATGGAGAGCTGGGGGGTCCTTGGTTTGCCAGAGGTTTGGGGAAGCTGGTGGCTAGGAGGAGATGCTTTGAGGCAAGCTTCCAGCATCACCTCTGCAGAGTAGCCGTAGGTAGCTTTGCAAAGGAAAAGCACAGCGTGGTTAAATGAGCCCTATTCCTCTTGGGTACCACACTCAGAGAATAAGAGAAACTGTGCCTGTACCCAAACTTTTCCCAGAGAGGCAAGTGCAGCCTGCTTACAGCCATCACATTTCTCCCACGAGGATGAGACACACCACCTCCATTTGCTGATCTCCATGTTAATTTAAAGTCTTCCGAGCTTAGGAGGTTTCTCAGCTCCAGATACATGATCTTGCCACGTTATCACGCACCGCCCTGCCCCATGGGGTGCATGAACATGCAAGGCTTGTGCCTGAAGGGTGCTGCAACATCCAGGGTTCTGCAGAAAGCAGGAGGTGAACAGGGCAAGGGCAAAACCCTTTGGGGAAGGAGCAGTGTTAGCTCCCAGAATAAGGCTGTTGGAGGCAAGCTTTGTCCCAGCACAATTTAATGTCTGAACACTTGACGGTAATGTTCTTTTTGCTCTTGTTTTTTGGTTGTTTTGTTTTGTTTTTTTTTTTTCTAGGAATGAGATTCTGTAAGCCTGATGGTAACCGCACCTGCTGCTGGCAATTGGGCTGTAAAATAAATTGTTATCTAAAGAGGGGGGAACAGTGATTTAGCTGCCCTTTTTTTCTTGTTTATTATTGAAGCAGTATGCAGTGTTTTGCAGCAATGAAAGATATCCATCAGAGAACAAGCACATCCCAACGGCACTCTCTGTTTGCTGCAAACACAGGAGATGTATTGAAGCTGAGCATGGTGTTTGGTGGGGAAAATGCCAGTGGTGACCTGCCAAAGCTCACCGGCAGCCTTACAGCCTCACCCTGCACACCAGCTTGGGTGTGCAGTGGGAAAGAGTGGTCCATCACTCCCGATCCACCTCTCCCAGCATCTGTGATGTCTGTAACTCCTTGGTGTCACTCTCAGAAGCCTTCTCCATGGTAAGTCCTATCTCCTCACCTTCCCCAAGGTGAGCCTTATCTCCTTACCTTCTCCAGGTGAGAGGACCTTTAGCCCAGGTGTTGATCTTCCATGTTCCTCTCATTTCTACCTTCCCTTCTCTCTCTGTTTCCTTGGCCTTTTCCCGACACCAGCATCCCTTCCTTCCTTGTTTTTATGGCACTCCTAATCATAAGATATATATCTGGGCTTCACCTCTTTGAAAACCATTTCTCAGGGTGGTACCTGCTCCTCACGGATCGGGCTGCACTGGAGAGCTGTTGCTGGCAAGTGTGGACCCTTGGAGGAGCTACATGTGGAGGAGAAAAAGAGACTGTACCGGGACAGCCATACCAGGCATGTCTCCACGACTGGAGATTGAGGGCCATGTTTTTCTCCAAATAAACTGTTTTTCATTGAACGTGGCCCAGGAAAATCCTGGCTTGGCCATTCAAAAATAACCTTCCTCTCAAATGAGGAAAGGCTCCTCCACTGCCTGCCTGCCCAAGAGGAGCAAGAGAGCTCCTTTCCATGGCTCAGCTCAACATTATGATTCTCCTCAGGTGAGGGAGTTTGTCTTTTGCTCTCTTTGCAGCATTTTTCTCCAGTGTCTATGTATCAAAGATATACATCTCAATTCAGCCTTGCCCCAGCACTTGTACTGCTTCATCTCCTGCCAGGAGGTGGTCAGTCCCCACCATGGGGCTTGCTCCTTACCCTTGGTGTCCCACCAGATTACTTCCACCATAGCACCCTTACTCTGGGGCTTTTCTGAACGGGTTGTGAAGAGGTACCTGCAGCTCCCTTGTGTTGTACAAAGCTGTATCAGAAGCTGATGGGAAGAAATGTCTGTCCACAGGCTGCAGCAGTTAGCAATGGAGAGTTATTGCTGGAGGTCTCTGCAAAAACCCGAGCTTGAGGATGGCTTACAGCCAGCCCCATCTGTTAGGATGGATATTATTCTTCCTTGCTTTTCACCTGAAATCAGAGTTGCTTTATTTACTTTGTGATGACTAGCTCCTAGGCAGCCAGGCTTTAATGCATACTAATGAACAAAACAAGTGTTTTCCCCTAGAAGTATCATGTGTTTTCCCAGACTTTCCTGCAGCTCAGCCAGAGAGATAACATCAAAGTGGTACAATTTAATGAATCTACTCCATTACAGAGTACAGCATGATTTACCGGCTGCTATGCAGAACAAAAAAAAATACCGCTATTGAGATTTTTCAGTATATTCCTCTGATTTTATTAAATTAAAACTTATTGTAAACCATTTGGGGAAAGAATGTGAGAGATGGGATGATAAAACAGTGATTCATCCCATGCTAGGAGGTTTATTTAAAAAAAAAAAAAAAAAAACAACAAAAACCTGAGTTTTCAGCTACATCTGGAAAAAGGAAGAGAAAACCCATTCTGTTTTGAATGATTCCTTACATGCCAGAAAGTGAGGCTGCATGGGCTCAAACACAGCTTGTTATGAGGAAGCACATGACTGTACATCATTCCCTCTGGCTGCAGGCTGCACCCCAGCCCCTCCTCACCTGATGTCCCTGACGATGCGCAGGTCTCTTCATCACTGTCTAAAGTTCAGTTTTGAAGTCCGGGAGGGAGAGCCAGCCATCTCTTGCCCATGGCTATTTCCCAGACGAAGGAAGGTGGCTTGTGGATCATCTAGCTGGAGCAGAACGTAGCACGCCCCTGGTTCCCTAGCTTCTCTGCCAGAGGTGAACCCCAACCATCCTTGGTGTCCCCTCTCCTCAATGCCAGCCCATGGAGCAGCTATCGCAGGGGCTGGAGAGAAGGGATTCACACATCTTTCCCCATCTGAGGGCTGAGCTTTCTGCACCAGCATCAATTTGGGACACCTTTGGCATGACAAGTGTTTCAGCATTTGGCAGGTGACCACAGCATTTCAGAGGACAATAGATCTGCTAGGTTTGGGCTGTGCTGTTGGCCTCAGTGTTGTTAAGTACCTGCAGCACACAATTTACTGGCACCAGCATGGATGTGGTGTGGGGTTATATGGCCTTGCTCTGCTGGTCATGATTTGTTTCTTAAATATTCATTGAACTCCAAACAGGTAGGGTTTTCTTCCAGCTTGTCACTGTGTGTTGGGAGGTCACCAGCAGTTATCCTTGCTGCTGATCTGGAGGAGACAGACTAAAGGAGATTGCAGGACAGTTATGGCTGCTGATCAGCAACAAATAAACGGTCCTGTTTGAAGACAGTAAACATCTAGCAATGACACATCTTCTCTAAGACGTGGTCACATTGCTGAAACAGCCTGATTTCAAGAGGAAACTGTGACAGCCCACTTTATAACAGCAACAATAACTGAAAAGCCCCAAATGATGCAGCCCATCTCCTACACAACCAAAGCACATAAGAGCAGAGAGGGAGGCTTTAATTACACAGCGGTTTCCATGACAACCTCTCATATCAAATGGCCGAGCACAAGGGCTCTCTCCTCTTCTTGGTCTCGTTTGCCTCTGGAAAAATGAGGCCAGGATAAGAGCCCAGCTGCATTTCAGCATGGCTTGCACAGCTCTGTGCAGGCAGAGAAGACAGCGTGATACCTCCTCCCCGCCATGCTGAGCTCCACAGAGGGGCCCAAGGAGCCTGCTTTCTATTTCCATTGCAACTGCGAATCACCTGCCTTGATGACAAACCCAGGAGAGGCACTCTTCTCTGCAAGCTCAGCCGTGGCAGATGCCACCACTGCGGTGACATCCACAGGAGTATCCCCCTGACATATGGCTTCACCCCTTGCTGGAGGCTGAACCTCACCCTTCAGTGGAACCCTTGCCATGAGGGTCTGGGCCCTCTGGCCAGGAGACGACCTTGGTCCTGCTAATGCTCTGGTGACTAGCAAAAGTGCAGCAGGTTGATAAAGCCAGGCTGGGTTTGCAACACGCTGCCTGAGAAGAAGTAAAGAACAAGCCAAGACCTCACCTCTGCCTATCCCTGAGGATGTTCCCTGTTTATTGAGTCCCCTGGCATTTTGTTCATCCTTTCTGACAGCTTTAAGAGGAGTTGGGTGCATGTGTTTCTTTGTCCAAGCCCTGCTCTCACCCCAGCTGATGGGAGTTCATTGCTACAGTTAAGGTCAAAGGGGTTCTCTTTTGCTTCTGATTTTTGCTTCACGAGGAGCTGCACGACTTTGGAGAGGGTGGCATGGGAATGCATTTATAATTAAGTTGTCCTTCACTCTGGCACAGGAAAAGCAAGCAGCAGGGCTTGCTCCATCCAAAGAAATCACGGGTCCTAAGATGACATTTTAGAGTAAGAGGGGAGGAGGAGGAAGACATCAAGGTGGTGTCCAACTGAAGGCATTGTTCTCTTTTCTCCAGGGCCATGTGAATGGCAAAACATTAATATTTGCTTTTCCATTTCCCTTTAGGCCCCATTGTTTGAGGGCTCAGTCCGGAGACAACTTTCCAACTCACCTCTGTTTACTCTGAGCGCCGGCATGGCTCAGCCCTTTGCTGAGCCTTTCCCTTCCTTATATTGGCTCAGTGGGAAGGAAAGGCTTGCTAATTCTTCCCAACATGAGAAGACTTATTGTCCCTCTTGACCGCCGTTCAAGAACAGCTGGTTTTGTTGTATTGTGGAGCTGTATATTTTCTTTTTAACGGCTCAGCACTACTTAAAAGGCAGGTCTGGCCCGAGCACGTCTGCCAAATCAAATGGTTGGCTTGCTGTGAAACTCAGCCTAAGACCTTAAGTGGGAAGAGGTCCAAGAACAGAGCAGGTCAAAAATCCCACTTGGCTCAGATGCCTGTTTCTCAGTTCAAGATTTCTGACAGCAAAAGCACCATTTTTAGTAGTGACTGTGAACTTCTAGTGCATGGCCTCTTCGGAGAGCACCGTGTATTTTGCTTCCACTGAAATGAGCTAATCTCAACTCAAACCAGATTTTTATTAAAAAAAAAAAAGACTTGTGGGGACCTTTTTTGATGCATTAAGGATGTCAGCAAGAGGTTTTTATTCCTCCTCTTTGTTTTAAACTCTGCCAACCCTGGTCTTTGAAGGTGGCGCTTGAAGAGTTGATGGGATCTCCACAAGGAAGACGTGCATTGCTGCCTCTTGCCTGTAGTTTTTGCCTCTTAAATCCCAGCAAGCTCGTGACTTTTACAGGCTTATTAAGAATTGTTTCCAGTCTATCTGACTTAATTTTTGCTCCCAGTTTGTAAGAGTGAGGGCATGGCAAGAGGTGTCAAAACACAGTTAGAGAAGACCTGCACCTTGCTGAGCCCCCCCATGCACCTCTGTTGTCCCATGTCCCAAAAAACAAGAGTTTTCCCTCCGTTGGAGGCATGGGAAGCAGGCAGTGGCATTGTTAGAGGTGCCAAGTGTTTTGCAGGAGGGCTGGAAGTCCAAGCTCAGCCAGAAGGCAGTGGTGACCTGTGCTATTTCCCTTGTGGACCTGCTCACTCGCTTGCTGGTGGAACACTAGAATGGCTGGGCAGGACAGCTTCTCGTACAGCACTGTGGCTCACAGCCTGCCAGGCAACTTGTGGCTTAATAAACACCGTGTCAGCTAGCAGATTAACCAGTGTATAAACACAAGGCATGCCTGAGGGAAGCATGGATCTCAGAGCCCTTGCTTGCACTGGGGAGAGGCCAGGCAGATGTGCATACAGGGGTCTGCTCCAGCAGTTTGCATCTTCTCCTCAGCTTTGCCCACCTCTGCAGGTCAGGAGTACCACCCCTCATGGGCCAAAAGTTCTGACTGCTGCAAAACAGAGGGGAAATCCCCCAGACTTGCAATGTGGAGCCAAACCTCCAGTGCACATGGATTGCCGTCTTTGCACCACTAGGACCAGGAGAGCCTCACCTGTCATCCCAGTGCAGGAGAAGTCCCAGCATGTATCTCCTATTAGATCGAAGCAGAGCTGTGAAAGTGAAAACGTGTCTCCTGCCCAAACCAAACACTACGTCTTTGTTCACTGCATGAAGGAGTAATGGTTTTAAACTAAAGGAGGGTAGATTTGGACTAGATATAAGGAAGAAATTTTTTATGATGAGGGTGGTCGAACACTGTAACAGGTTGCCCAGAGAGGTGGTAGATGTCCCATCCCTGGAAACATCCAAGGTCAGGATGGGGATCTGAGCAACCTGATCTAGTGGAAGGTGTTCCTGCTTTTTGCAGCGGGGTTGGACTAGATGACCTTTAAAGGTCCCTTCCAACCCAAACCATTCTCTGATTCTGTAATTAAGAACCAAATGTACAAGTGCTCACGTGGTCAGGTTGGTTTGACTCTGCTTTCAGGAAAAGTCCTCGCTGGCATTTCTCACCAACTGGAAGGGAGGAAAGGCTCCCTCCTTCCCTCACCTAGGCCATGGCATCTGCCAGTCTTTTTGAAGCAATTAAATGCCTCTTTGCTCCTTCAGGTTGGCTGTGTCACTCCCCAACTGTGCAGCTTTCATGCCTCCTTAGGCCAGTGGTAGATCTGCTAGTCCCAGTTTTCTCCATCAGTGACAGACCCAATCCCACTGTGGAGATTGTAAACCTGGCAACAGGGGACCGAGGTGTGTGAGCACAAGGAGAGCAAGGAAGAGAAGAGTGGGGTTCAAGTGCAAAGTGGTACTATTTGCTTCGTTAGCACCATGTATGCTGTGTGCCCAGGATGGCTCTAGGGTCCAGAAGCAACCCAATCCCAGCAGCGAGAGCAGCAGCTCAAAGCCCTCCATCCTGGGAGTGAATGGCCCTGGAGGGTGAGTTTGGAGGCCCCCACCAAAAGGCAGGTGGCATCCATGGCATCCTGATCTACTGCTTGCACAGAACCAAATCTGTGAATTGCGCATTGAAAGACGGGTGGGATCACAGCAGAAAGATGGGAACACAGCATAAGATGTTAACATGTAAGCAGGGAGAGACTGCTCCTTTTGCTTTGCCTCAAATTCATGACCTACCCCAAACACAGATGTACACACAAGGTTCTGTGCACTCAAGAAGTTCTTCAGACACAATCCTATTATCAATGGTAAGGCAGGATCTAGCCCATTCATAGAACTTCTATTAATCAAGACCAGCTTTAAGCCTCCTCGAATAAGGTGCCTGGCAATCTGGTGAAGGAACCAGGCAACCGGTTTCTTTCCAATGTGACTCTGTATCCAGAGTTTACTGGGAATCGGTGTCACCAGCAATTCAGGGCAGATGTTCCTTCATCGCAGAGCAAGCCACACCACATGCTAGCTCTGTCTGGATGAAAGCTTTCAAGACCTGAGGGGTCTGCTTGAAACTCATGGTGAAATGAGGTGGATAAGGACTTTTTGTGTGTGTGACGTGGATACAAATAGTCAGTCCTCACCCTTGCTGACCTCCTGAAGTAGAGAGGCAGGTGACTGGCAGGCTTGTGTGCAAACACGCTGGTCTGGAAGGAAAGGTTGCTGAAGTGAAGGAGAATCAAAGGCAGCTGTCCCAAAGCCAATGGGTGATTTACAGTAGGTCTCGCAGCCCTGATTTACTGCAGGCACCATGATACTTGCTATTTTTTGTTAAATCTAGCTCCTCGAGTGAAGTGGGAATCACAGCTTTTGTGAAAGGAGATTTCTGAGTCTCACACAGGAGGAACAAAGCATAGAAACCTTAGACTTGGAACAGAAAGCAAATGAAAATGTAATACTTTGGCTTTGTAATAAATATATTTAAACTCCTTACATAATTCCACAGTCATCTGAGAGTGCTGAAAGCTCAGAGCTTGCGATAGCAAGTAGCACTGACACGCTGCATGCAGAAATTGGCCTTTTGACTCTATGAGGATATTGAAGATGTTCTGGTAAATATTTACATTTTTTAATCTCCAGTGTTAATCAGAGCTGAGATTATTTAACTCCCAAGAGTTTATTTAAAATATTAAAATAAACTCTGCACTGATTGCTTGCTTTCTGCATTTGCTATTTTTTTCCCTACTGTCCAGATGCCAGGGAAGCTGGGCTTTTATTGAGATTAGATTTGCTGGAGTACTGCAGTTGCTGCTATCCGCTGTAGTAGTTTGAAAGGACTTGGCCCTCGGGGGCTGATGTGATTCCAAAATGAGACGTCACCCGAAGCTTTCTTGATGCTGAAATTAGTTAACAACGGGAATCTTGGAATAGGAATTATTCTGTGGGTTTTTTCTTCTTTGAAGCTGTTGTTTATTAGAAAAGGTGTCTTTACCGTGAAGAGAGGGCAGTACACGTGAGCTCTCTTGGTATCATTTCAGCTAATCTTCAAGGTCACGCACGGCTCTGCACGTTTCTTCTGCAGCCCCTGGAAAGGCTCCTTTGGCCCCGTTCCTGCAGGACTGGCCTGTGGTTATCACCATTCATGCATGGTGCAAAGGAGATGAAAAGTCATCACAGAGCCCTGGGGCTGTCCGATAAATGCTCCTGAGGCTGAATTGCACACTCTGCATGCAATGGCTTTTCAGGGGAAGGGTTTGCATCCCTGAGCTGGTAATAAGCAATGTTGATGGGTCTGTGCTCTCCCCCAGTTCTTGTAAACTTGCTTGGCAGTGAGGCAGGTGTCCAGTGATGCTTTTACCAGGGCTTGACTTGGTAATTCAACTCGAACAGGAGCCTGGCTATGTCTGTGAGAAATCTGCCCAAAGGAAAGGGTTCAGTGATTCTTTCTGCTTCCTTGTTTTGCAAGTTGAAAATTAAGCCCAGTCTGGGTCTGTGCAGCAGACCATCTCAGAACACTGCCTGCATTTTATGGGGTAGGTTGACTAGCAAGGAGTTAGGAAGGGTCAGGGAAGAGACCATTTTGAAAGCAAGCAGAGTTTTGTAAACGCCCCCTGAAAGCCTTGGATTTCTGCACAGAGCCAAGGACTGTTGCAACAACTATCCCTGCTGCCAGGGCTTATTTCGCCCCTTGTACAGCAAGAGTTGTGAGAGGGTAAAGCAAAGGCTGCGTGCCCTGAGCTGGGAAAGCCAAGGACAAATGATTGCAGAGTCTAGCAGTGAGGACAGAATAAATGAGCTATTTGAAAATCAAAGCGGGACTCAGCACTGCAGCTCCAACAGTGCTGCCTGTGTCCCGGGGTCAGGGAGCTGTGGGCTCTCTCATGCCTTGAGGTATCTTCGTCTTTGCTTTTTAATATCAGCCTGGCAAAGTTTGCAGCTTGTCAGGGCACATTCTTTCAGCGATGCTGCGTTTAGGCTCTGAGCAGAGGTAAGAAGCCTTCAGTTCATCCTTAAGGGAAGAAAAGTATCACACTTTGCTGTTTAACATGACTTTTCACTAACGATGGGCCCAAAAGAAATAAGGGCAGTGCCGCCAAGTGAGCTTGTCTCTGATTACTGCTGCTGAACCCTCAAACAAGCTGGAGAGGGAAAACATCACCAGCATTGCCCTGAATTACAAATACCTAGGAAAAAAACATTGTTCAGTCTCCTATGTGGAAAAAAAAAAAAATTGCTGCTGTCATCTGTCCCCACCAGCATCAGGCTGTCTTGTAACAAATGTTTGCCCACCTTTTCAAGTCTGCCAGCCAGTTTTGACCTTGATATGAACCATACTGGGTTTTGGTTTGTCACCACGTAGGGTGAGAAAGAAGGTAGAGGCAGACGTTCAGTTAAGTGTGGTGGGAATGAAGGCGGTGTGAAAAACGGGGAGAAAACTGTATTGCTGCGGGGTGAGCAGATGGAGGGTGAAGTGGTGTCGCAAGACGCGTGGGCTCTGCCGCATTAATGATGTTAATAAGCAGTGAGGAATGCTGAATGAATTATATCGAACTGATTGGGGTCAGCTGGGGACACCCGAGGGCAATGCTGCCCCACGCTTCCCCGCAATGCCTGGGGACAGGTCGGGCGGTGAGCTGGCAACTTGCAGCTCCCTTCAGCAGCAGCTTGAACTGATGGAGGCATCAGTCTGGAGGGTTTTCTCTTTGCAGCAGTGACTTTGACATCTATGACAGTCTAATGCTGAGCTCACCAATTCTTTTTGGGCTAAGCAGCTCGGGAACCGCTTTGCAGTTATGAATTGAGTTCTGGGGAAATGGGTCCCTCCTCACCACCAAACTGCATTTTGGATGAGGGAACTCTTTCTCAGACTCCAGATAAGCCCCCTGCCTGGCTGAAATGGCTATTAATCTGCCCTGTACAGTGTAAACAGCACGGTGAAAAGAAAACATAGTGGCCTCCGGAAGGGCTGGCCCCAGGACCTCTGGAAGCATGATGCTCTCCTGAGTCTTCTCAGGTGCGGGACACTTTAGAGCAGGATTTGAATGATGTGCACAGGCGTAAGGGGCTGAGCATCGGAGGGGAAAACTGTGTTTCCTGGCTGATGGGACATCCGCACAGCCAGGTGTCCCAAGCTTGTGCTCCTCCACAGAGGATGGGACACAGTCACCAGCCTAACTGGGATCCGCTGCACTGGTGGCACTGGGGAGGAACGGGCACTGCTGGCAATCCCTTCCTCATGGAGTTTCTAACACAGGCTGGGTGAAGGGTGCTTTCAAGGCTCCTGTTTTCTCACCCTAATGGGTGCTGAGGGTCATGAGTTCAGATGAGAGCAGGTACCTGTAAGGAGTCCACACTGCTTCGTGGCAAGGCATTAATTGCCGGCCCTAGGTACATCCCCTTGCGTGGCTCCAGGGCTGCTCCTCCGTTCACAGTGCAGCAGAGGACATGCAGCAGAGCCAAACTGAAACCATCACTGATGCTGTCTTTGTTCCCTTTGTCCAACCCCTCTTTCTTATCTTCACAGCAGAGGGTAGATTTCCTTAACGAACTCAAATTGGCCTCATATTGCCTGATATGATACCGATCACTCACCATCCCTGCAGCCTAACTACTGTTCTTCTCTGCTGAAGTCAGCTTTCTGCTCTGGCTGCCAGGCTGGGGAGAGCTGCTGTGTTTACTCACCACTTAATTAATCTCTGCTGCAGCCTGGGGAGCCCCTCGAGACACACAGGTAAGGCTGTGTGGCTCTCAGGTTCACGTTGGGCTGCCAGGCTCTGCAAACAAGGTAGTACCTCTCTGGATTATGTCATTTTTTCCAAAGAACCTCCTCCTCTGTGGACATGTGAAAATGTCTTAAAGGAAGCCAATGATTCCCAGAGAACAATCAAAGAGGAAAAGCAGAAAAAGAGCAAATGAACTCTTCCACGGTCCCAAGTCAATGGAGAGGAATGTGCAGATGTAATTCAAAGCATCATCAACTTCATTATTGATAAGGCTGTTTGCCAGTGATGAGAGTGATGGGGCTGGTAGCAATGAAACGGAGCCCTGCCCATCTCAAGTGAGTCCACAAGAGTTAAATCTGGCATCTGAGTGGCTCTCTGCACATCTAGGCTTATGCTGGGCAAGACACTGACAGAAAAAAGAGGGTGTCAAAGGCCCCTGAGAGCGGGTTGAGGATGCTGGCACAGGAGCTTCAGGGCTGTGTGAGATGCCTACCCTTGTGTTGATGGACAGCTGAAGTCCTGGTGAAGTATTTAGGTCAGACTCACAGGGAATGAGGCTGGATCCAGCAGCCTGAGTGGGGAGAATCTTCTGTGTCTCCATGTCCTACACCCAGCCAGCAGCATGGCTGAGCCTGTGTCCCATGGGTTTTCCATACTGATCTTTCTGAAAGAATTGGTTTTGGAGACTCAGAGACTTGCCTAAGATGTAGAAGATCCTGGTGGCACCAACAGAGATGTGGTCCAGTCAGCAGTGGAAGCAATGGGGCACTGCTGCTCTTTACCTCCCCTCAGCCCCCAGTTTGCACTGAGCATCTCTCTGCTCTAGTAACAAGAAGCATCTTCCTCCAACCCCTCAGGAGCAACTCAGACCCTGAATAAGGCAGGTGCCTGCAGAATGGAAAGGGGGAGGATCAGAAACATCATGCCATGGGGGCTGCATGAATGCACGAGAGATGTTGAAAAAGAAGTGGCTGATTTGCGCTGTGCTGGTGTATCCACTTGCACACACCTGCACCGGCACACAAAGGGACAAGGCTGCTTATCTGCAAGTGTAAAGCAGGCATATTTCAGGCTATGAACTAGCAATTACCTCCAACACATTGCCAGCTGAGTTACGTTCCTCATCGCAGCTCCAAGCACAGCTTGGCCTGTGTCCAACATCTTCCCCCTTCCCTGTCCACAAAGAGCTCGGTGCTCTTGTATTGCCAGGGGCCCATGGGATGTAAAGGCCTGGATTAAGGAGAAATGAGCTGAATTTAATTGTAGTGATAGTAAAAGCTGCTGCCCAGATTGTTGTGACCTCCAGGAGCTTTAGGCCTGCTGGAGGCTGAGCAAAGCCATGGAGCAAATGAACTGCATCTCCCAAGGCTTTTGTGTAACCTTTGAAACAATACACATGGCCGCACTTAGACCTTCATCTTATTCTGTCTGGGGCTGATCCCTGCAGCACCACGGCATGTGGGAAGGGACCACGGAGGGGCGTAAGGCTCTCTTGTGTACCCTGGGGTGATCTGTTCTGAAAGTGCTGGGAAGACACTGAGCTGCAGTAACTCAGATTTTGGCTTGCAGGTTTTTGTAGGAGAGGCATCTCCTCAGTCAGTGGATGGTCAAGTTTTTAAGAGCTTGCCTAAAACCACAGGTGATCTGGATTCCCTAACAGCAAAGTACTCATTGGGAGCTTTATAACGGATGTGCTGGCTCTTTTAGTGATGGAGGTACGTCAGGGCAGAGATAGAGAGAGCAAACCAGATGCAAGCCTCCTAGCTGCAGCTGAGCTCAGCCTTTTCAGAGGAAGGATGGCACAGAGGTTAATGTGCCGCTCTGGGCCTTGGGACACCCAGATCCTTCTCCCTGTGCTGCCCTTGACCATGGTGAGGCACTCAGTCAGCACTTGTCTTGCATCTCCTTTGGGATACGTGGATCAGGGAGTGTGTTCAGGCCTCCTGCCATCCCTGTCCTGTGTGTCTGCTTCCACGTTATGGCTATGAGGAGCCCAGCTCGGACACTTCCCAGACATCAGCTGTTGGATGGTGCTGAAAGTCCCCATGGAAGTGGAGGACTTGCGCAAGCAAGACAAAGACAAAAGAGTAGGGTTAGAGTTTTGTGCCTTCCCATCTAAAACTTTCACCCTGAGCTCCGGTGGACTTGAAGTGACGTCAGCTTAGGCCTGCTCTCCTGTAGTGCTGTGGACATAGTGTGGGTCTCTGAGGAGACACAGCCTTTGAAGGATGGGGAGCTTGTGGTGCCACCCAGAGCCAAGTAGGTGAAACAACCCCCTATAGAAAAGCTAACAAGAGAACTTCTTTTAGAAATGCTGTGAATAGAGCTTATAGGTTACCCATGGACATTGACATGACTCCTCATGGCATCTTCCAACTCCTCTAGATGGGTGCACCCCTTTCCACCCCAGTTTCTGCAGGTTTGTACCCAGGTGTTGCTGAGTCCCACCTTGCTGCACAGCACTCAATGCCACACAGATCCTAACGTGCACCACGAGAAGCTGCAAATACACTTCTTGATTGGCAAAGTCCATTTCTGCTCTCCATCTCAGGCCAACATTGATTACCATGGGTGGACATGTAAACTTCTGGGCAATGGGAAGAGGAAGCAGGGGCTGTTTGTCTTGTGTGTGGCTCATTTAACCAGGCAAGTCATGCATGGCATTCAGTGAAAGTGGTGCCTTTTAATCTTCTGATCTCTGCCTTGCCTTGAGCAGCTTTGCCATCTGTTCAGACACAATGTAAGGTGACAACGCATGCCCCAGTCCCAGCAAAGGCCTGTGTTTCTCCAAAGCTCCTCTCCTCTGTCTAGATCTACAGAGCAGCTTATCTACCAGAAGCTTATTTACCAACTGCAAAATTACTTCCTGGACTCCGAGTTGGCCTCTTAGGTAACCACATGTGAAATAGGACTTTTTTGTCTTGATTTCCCTAAAGAATTTGGTGCTTAAATGGTTTTATCTTCAGTGTTTGTCACCTAGTGTCCAGTCTTGGTGTCAGATTAAGGTGGAAGTCTTCTAGTTTTCTTTGGGTATTTCTCAGGTGGTTCTGCTTATTTGGAAGCATTACTGACTTGAGAGAAAGAAAACTGAGTGTACATTTCCACAGGCAAGCTGAAGCTGCAACAGCCCCAAATACTTAAAAAAATAAATCCTTGACTACAGGACAAGCTGCTCTAGACAAGACTAATTGCAGAAGGTTTCTTGAACTTGGATCACGACAACAGTGCTCAGCTCTCAGGTTGCTTCTGTCATCAGCAGGTCTCAAAGCAAAGGAAATCAGTGTATGTGCAACTGATTAATTCAGGAGAGAGTGACTGCTCAAAAAGCCAATGGAAGTGGGACTTGATCTCACATCTGCTGTGTCCCCAGACTTGTGTCCCTGCTAGGTGACAGCATGGTGAGGATTTATCCTTCTCCCTTTCAGCTTTGTACCTTCCTTGGCTCTGTATGTGGGGTCATATCTGTGCATACTCAGCTGCCTGCTTGAGTCCACAAAGGCAGGACACCTGCGTTTTGTCACTGGAAATATTTGTGGAAATTTGCCCGATCAGCAATGGAGGGAAGGATGCAGTCTGGCTGAAATCTCACTGAAATATGGCCTTTTTTTTGTCTCAGGAATTAATCTTCTGGGATTCAGTAGTTTAAGCTGACGTGCTATTAGTTTCAGGCTCTCCTTAGCAAGGAGGAGTTGATGGTAACAGTGCAAGGCCAGGTGATATTTGAAATAGGACCTGTGCTGTCATTGTAACTGAATCTTGGCTGCTCAGGAAGCTTGGCTGCCTGCTGAGTCCGTGCTGAATGGGTCTTGCAATACAAATATTTGCCTGTGGATAGATGCCTTATTATTAATTTAAAGTCTGATATAAATCATGAGCTCAGGAATGCAGACTTAAGCTTCATGGACAAAAATAGATGTGGCCTCTTGCATGGGGAGCCGTTCCGATTACACTTCCATAATTGGATCATGCTGAAATGGATACCTTAAATTTAGTTACAAAAGGCTAACAAGAAAAAAATGCCAACAATTTATCACAGCCATGGTGCTATATTTAAAGCTGTCAGCGTTTCCAGGATATAAAGTGATTATAAATCCTAGCGATTTGTAACCAGCCATAGGAATCTGCCTTCATGCTGACATTTAACATTCGAGTTCTCCACGCTGGAAGCCCCTTGATTCAGCAATGTAATTAAGCCCTCACCTCCTTTTCAGTTTAGGAATAGCCCTGATGCTGTTACAGGCTTAAATGTAGGCATATACTTAAATGCACTGTTGAATCAAGGTCCAAACGCCTAATTTATTTTCTTCAGTAATCAACACCTTGATGTTGATTTGGAGTTAGAGGTACTCGAATGCTGCTCTCGCATTTCATTTAACTGAAATAAAGCAGTGGCTGGTCCTGTTATGAGTCTGAGCCTGTGGCAGCTCATTAGCTAACAGATGAGAAGTGCAGCAGTCAAAAATCTGCATTAAATGCAGTCTGCTGTGAACCTTTCCTACGAACGCCTTGCACAGAAGCCTTTAGAAAAAGACACACAATGATTCATAGTTTAATATCTCTTAAATCCCCTCAGCCTGCTGGCATCATCAGCCCAGCGCCATGCCTCAAAAAAAAAGGTGTAAAAAACTTGGAAGTGGGCAGGCATGGAATGACTGTCCTGAAGAAGTTTCTTCTAGGTCTTCACTAGCTCATGCCCTGAAGCAAGGGAGTTTACCTTATTTTAAAAACTCATTTAGAGCTTAATCTTGCAACCTCTAGTAAGGTGGTGGTTCTCTTCTCACTACTTTGGCTAAGGATTTTTCCATGGATAAAAGCAGGTGTTAATTTAAACTCAAATACGCCTGCCCTCGATTCTGCTTCCTGTTGAGATTTCAAAACAGCCTTGATTTCCACAAGCGTTCCCTTTTCTTGCGTTACACCAAAGCCAGGTTTGTACATCAGTGCACCTCTGATCTGCTGGAACCAAGAGCCGATGCCAGCTCTCCATCCCTTCTTATCAAAGACAGAAATGGAGCACTGGTGTCTCCTAAGAAGCGCTATTATTTTTTATTAAATAATATTTTACCTTTGCTTGCTGTGACCTCAGGTGAAGGAGATATTTTAGCTGTTCAAGAGCCATACAATAGAAAGACGTTTGCCTGAATTATGATAACACAGATAATCCTGAAAGAGCCTGGCATTTGGAAAATTTGCCAAGAAATAAGACAAGCAGCAATGCTTCTGCCTGTGGCTCTGCTTTCCTTTGTGTTTTCATTTCCTACCTTCATTCTTTCCCCCTTAAGTGATGTAAAGCCTCTGGAATGTACTTATTTATTAGCAGAGTAAAGAACAATAAGCAAAAAAATGCAATAAAAAAAGAAATTGCTTTTAATCCTCCCTTGCCAAGCATGTGAATCCTTCAGGAAACTAATACATGCCACAGCTCAGCAAATCACTGAAGAATGTGAGTTGTCCTCTTGGAGTAAAGAGCAGTTGGGAATTCTGCCGAGATATGCACTTAGGGCAGCGAGGCCTCAAATCCTGCATCTGTACAGACGATGCTCCCGTAGTCACCTGGGTGTCCTACACGGCCCTGCGTGACCCATGCTTCAAGGGCTGCCTTTGTCAGCCCCTACCACATCGTTTGCACTGCACAGCCCCCAGGTTGGGTCTCTGTTCCCTTTGTGGTCTTCAACTCTGAGCTTTTGTGCCTGAGGAACAAGAGTTCAGTCACCAGGTTTTACCAGCCTCCAGGTAGCACACAACCGCACGGTTTGCAGGTGGTTTGTGTCAATCCCCCCCCTCCCTCCGTTACACCACTCCTGTGGTGAGCAGTTTTCCATGTCTTGTAACAAAAGGTGTTTTGGCAGCCTGAAAGCTCTTTTTGGCAGCCCAAAATTTTTTTTGGCAGCCTGAAATCTCTTCGCTTGCTTGTTTCAAAGACAGGACAGCCAGGTGCCCACAGAGGCTGAATTTCTCCCTGGAGGACCAACCATGCTGCAGCCCGTGCCTAACAGTTGCTAGTAGGAGGAAGGGGCTTGCTGCAGTTATCTCACTGCTATTGCACTGCACGAGGTCGTGCAGAAGATTGGATTGTCCATAGGACCCCCAGTCTGGCCACGGATGAGATTCGCTTGATCTCAGAATGGAAGCAAAGCCTCCCTTGGTGTTGAGGGAACGGCTGTACCTGCTCTAGCACCACTGCGTCACCCAGAAACTGTGCACCCCAGCGCTCGTATTCATCCCCCAGTGGGACTGCAGCCAGACTGAGTGCTTTATTCCAACAACAGCAGTTTCAGCATCCAGAGCTCAAGCAAGGTGTGTGGAGGGCGGATAACAAAAAGCCCGGGAGAGAGAAAATGCAATCGTCTTAAATGACTTCCATCTGTCTCCTCCTGTCACCCACCAGAGGGATCAGATTTATGAGACCTCCACATTAGCAGAAGCTCATTGTAATGACAGGTACCAGCCCTGCCACAAGCGAGCCATCAGGGATGGCATGGAGTGAATGTCATTGCCCCCCTCCCCGGTCCTCCTGTTGCTCTGGGTGCCTGCTCAGGGTGCTCTTGCCACTTGCTGCCAGGCTTTCTGTGCAATAAAATTTACACCTCCCAAGAGAGGTTTTTCAGGAAAGGCTGCACGTCTCCATTCACACCAAGGCAAAAATCATCCTGCAGCAATGACTGGGCAGCAGGAGAGTCATCAAAAATAGCCCAAGCTCAGCCCTGCTCTTACTGAAGCTGGAGAGAGTATCACCTTCCCCATCCACTTGCCCAAATTAGCTGGCACATGCTGCCACCAGGCATCTCACAGAGGTTTTGGAAGAGGGCCTTGCCTTCAGATAAACAGGGAGGAACCCGAGCTCACAAAAGTTATGGATGTGAGGAGAAACAGACTGTCTCCCTCAGCTGATAACCAAGATCATAGAATTACAGAATCACTCAGGTTGGAAAAGACCCTTGGGATCATCGAGTCCAACCATCAGCCCAACTCTACAAACTTCTCCCCTACACCACATCCCCCAACAGCTCATCCAAACGACCCTTAAACACATCCAGGGATGGTGACTCCACCCCCTCCCTGGGCAGCCTATTCCACTGTCTGACCACTCTTTCTGTGAAAAATTTTTTCTTAATGTCTACTCTGAACCTCCCCTGTTGCAGTTGAAGATAATTCACTCTCTCCAGATAATTCAGCTCTTGTGTACCCCACTCCCACTTCAAGAGCCGTTGATGCTGTGCTGGCCAAGTGGGTTTCCTGCCCAGCGCTCACCACCGGAGCAGGGTTCAAGAGACCCCCCCAGGCACACTGTTCCCAGCATTGCCTGGGCAGATGTGGGTTCTCTGCAAGGGACCTAGAGAGCTGCAAAAGGCACTGCATGGTCCTTCCCTTGCTTTTGTTGGCAGACCACCTTTGCGAGGCTAATTGTGCACTTAAAGCAGCTTCGAAGGAATTAATTTTCCTATGAATTAGTTTCCAAGGGAAAGGTTTCAGCAATTAGCATTTCCCAAAGCTATAGCTGGGTAACAGTTCGAGGGGAGGAAAATACCTCTACCAATGTGTGAGCTTACTTCTGTGCTGGAAGGGGGCAATGCCAAAGGGACAGGGACTATTCCAGAGGGAGCAAGAGGCCCATTGGTACGTGAGCAGTGAAAATCAGGCAGGGGATGGGCAGAGGAGCTATCTGTTCACCGATGGATGACTCCCCAGTGCTGCATGTGCCCTGGGTTGCTTTTCTCTGCTGCCTGTTTCTAACAGCGGTCAGAAGCAGGGGAGCCAGGCAGAGTTTAATTCCTCCCCTGCAGAAGCCAGTAGGTGATAGTTTGCACAACAAGTTCTCACTTGGAAGCTTTATTTTAAATGGAAAACTGGGGTCTCAGCTAAACCAAGCTGAAATTGAAAGTCTCTGTGAGGTTTTTGTTTGTCTGGCAACTGGCATAAGTATTAATGGAGGGGAAAGGGAGCCAAACCAGCAAATTGCAAGTGCCCTGAAGTGAAAAATGTTCTCGTTCTTCAGCCTAAACCTAAAACACATCAGCAGAAAAATGAATGATAGTATTTAACAGGAACTGTCGCCTTGTTTTTCTACTTTTCTTACAGGCCTAAAGCCCCAACAGACCACATCTCCCATGCCATGTCTTGACCATGACATTCAGCTTCTCCTTGCAGGCAGTAAGGTCATCTGCTGCCGTTGTATGTTGTACAAGTATGTGCAATATTGCCACCAGAGAAAGGTGTTTGGTCTCTGGAGGGGAGCGGGACTGTGGAATGTTGCAGTGGGAGGTATGAACCGAACTACCTCCCTTCTCAGGCTTTGGAGCCCTGATACAGTGGAGAGGGAGGTGGACATGCTTGCAGCAGCATCATCCTTGCTCTACCTACACCCAGGTCCTGCCACTGGCACAGAGGGCCACCCTACAGACAACCGGAGAGTCAAGGGAACGTCAGGGAGCAAACCCAGCAAGTATCAGAGCAGACTTCGACAGGCTCGTGTCCAGAGTAAGACTGAAAGGAAGATAGAAAGGCCTCACGCTGGTCTCCGCTTAGAGACAGTGCTCTTGTGGCATCCTGCACCTCGCTGCTCCAGAGGCCATCACTTCCCCAGGAGTTTCTGCCCCATGCAGTCCTCTCATCTTGAAACAGCCCCTCTCCCTGCGCTCTTGCAATTTTCACCAAGATCAGCCCTTACAAACTGAGCTCTTGTTTCTTAGCAGGTATTACACGTCTGCCCCAAATACCAACAAGTTGCAGTTGACAGACACTCCACAGTGAAATTAATTTTCTTTGACATCTCTCTTTCAAAAAAAACCTAAAAGCAACAGATTCCATTCCTCCTCCACTCTTGACTTGCTGGCTCCTTTTGAAATCTCAGATTGCCAGCATGGCTCATGCAAGGTGCCAATAGCACCGGAGGAAGGGATTGCTTTTGATGTTTCAATCAAATTTATGTTCCTAATAATCATTCCTTGGACAGAGTAAAGAAGACTTAGTCAAGCAGACATCCCAACTGCAGGGTTAATAGCTGTGAGGAATGTTTTCCTCCCTCTGCGAAAACATCAAGTGTGTAGTTAATGGCAAACATTAATAAAGTCATTACGCAGAGATCACAAGTACCACTCACAGGTTTGAACCAGCAGGACAGGCTGTTACTTCTTACAGGAAAGAGTTTAATGGCTATGATATTCCGTTGTGTCACTGAATGCAGCATTACACACACGCATGCAGACATGAAACCCTGCCATGCATTAGCCCTGGGCTCAGCCCAGGTAGGGACCACGCTCAGCCTGAATAGTCATCATCCTTGGTCAGCAAGGCCAGCACAGTAGTTTCATGCATGCCACAGGTTGCTCATACCTTGTGCTAAGGGAACTGTAAAGTGCAAATATATGCTATGATCTGATTTTTATCACCCAAACCATCTAGATAATGCAGAATCACACTGCAGCCACCTGGAGTGAGGAGATCAGGCTGAACTTACAGCAGAGAAGGAGCAAGCCAAGCGGCTGACACCCTTTGGGGAGTTATGAAACCTTCTTCTAGAAGGATCTTTCCACCATAAAAATAGTGTTCAGGATCCTCCTTCAAAGTGAGGTTGCTTGACGATGCTTTGGCTGTCTCCACATGGCTCTGTGGGGTCCTGCCCGTAGAGACTTCAGAGCTGAGCTTTGAAGTTGTCCACCCTCCTCCCGTGTGCCTGCTCTCACTTTGACCTTCCTTACACAAAAATAGCTCCTTTCACTCACAGAAAATATCAAAGGTGTCAGACAATGGCTGCGTCTCTGTTCCCACTGAAGTCAGTGGGAACCCTGCCATGGTCTGGAGGAGAACGTGATTAGACCAGCAGGGGCCTATGACAGACCTCTTGCCCTAGGAACATTAGGAACACGGACAATACGCTGTGGTGGCTCAGATTAGCAATAAGATGGTGGGGGACCCCTTTCCTCTTGAGGACACGTGGGCAAATCCAGCCTCCATTTGGTGGCCTGTGAGACAGGAGCTGTAAGCCAGTTCCTAGTACACAGAGGTCACAGCAGAGCACAAGATCTCCAAAATGAGTGTTAATGAGCTGGACAGAGCCAGAGCTGCAGTAACAAGGCTGTCCCAACCTACAGGCTCTATACCACCCAACCTGCAGGTCCTATACCTTCCCGGCCAACATGTCTTTCTCCATCCAAACCACAGGTCCTACACCCTCCCAACCTACAGGTCCTTCTCCATCCAACCCACAGGTCCTACACCCTCCCAACCTACAGGTCCTTCTCCATCCAACCCACAGGTCCTACACCCTCCCAACCTACAGGTCCTTCTCCATCCAACCCACAGGTCCTACACCCTCCCAACCTACAGGTCCTTCTCCATCCAACCCACAGGTCCTACACCCTCCCAACCTACAGGTCCTTCTCCATCCAACCCACAGGTCCTACACCCTCCCAACCTACAGGTCCTTCTCCATCCAACCCACAGGTCCTACACCCTCCCAACCTACAGGTCCTTCTCCATCCAACCCACAGGTCCTACACCCTCCCAACCTACAGGTCCTTCTCCATCCAACCCACAGGTCCTACACCCTCCCAACCTACAGGTCCTTCTCCATCCAACCCACAGGTCCTACACCCTCCCAACCTACAGGTCCTTCTCCATCCAACCCACAGGTCCTACACCCTCCCAACCTACAGGTCCTTCTCCATCCAACCCACAGGTCCTACACCCTCCCAACCCACAGGTCCTTCTCCATCCAACACACAGGTCCTACACCATCCCAACCCACAGGTCCTTCTCCATCCAACACACAGGTCCTACACCATCCCAACTTACAGGTCCTTCTCCATCCAACACACAGGTCCTACACCATCCCAACCTACAGGTCCTTCTCCATCCGACCCACAGGTCCTACGCCATCCCAGCTTACAGGTCCTTCTCCATCCAACCCACAAGTCCCACACCCATCATTACAGTCACACGGTGTTGTCAGCTAACATGACTTTGCTGTGTACTGATGTTTACTGAAAGCCCCAGATTCTAGAGTCATGTGAATAGAAAATGATCTCCACTCTCATTTTTTAAAGTCAAAGCCTTTTGAGGAAAGTGTTATCACATATTGGGAACCTTACCTCCTCATAGTGAGACAGATACTGTGAAGGCCCAGCCTGTCTAAAATTTTTACTACTTTTTTTGGGCTTGAGGTTTTTGCTGGGTTAAAAAAGATTAGCTTGCATCACAGACCTTACCTTACCCATGACCTTGCAGCCACAACAGCTCTGCCATTAGAAAAAAATTTTCTTCTGAGCCTGTGGCTGGAAATACCACTCCCAGTCTAACCGCCAATTTCTCTGCTGGAGCTCAGGCTTCAGCAGAAGAAACTTGAAGTGGTGTTTCAGTTCACAACCTTCTCTACAGGCAACACAGTTCAACATTAGAGATGATGAGACAAAAATAAATGGAGGAAGCTAGACACGGGAACATAATCAAAGGCATTTAGCCTTTTAAGATAGCGTCTGTCCTAATATTTACAGAGTCCTTCCAAAGCCAAGAGACTTCTTCTGGACTTCAGAGACTTGGTGCTGCTCTGTTCTTGTTTATGACCCCAGTGCCAAAGAAAATTGAGGGGCTGATAAACACCATGCACCCTGCCATGCTCTGTCAATGGACGTCTTCCTTGGAATTAAGTGTCTGAACAACATAAAAGTATTTTCATTCTGCTTTATGTTCTCCTCTGTCTCCTGAACAGTTATTTTCAGATTTATACGGGAACACAAACTCAGTTGGACTTGGGTTTTTTTCCTGCTTTTCCATCAAGCTACAGTGCCAGTCCATGTGCAGAGTGTCTCACTCTGGCATGGCATTGTCCTCATGCGTTCCTCTTGTAATTGTCCCTCATGTGGGAATTTACTCATCTGAATTCAGAGCAAGCTCCAGCCAACCAAGGAATGGCTCCCCTCAGAAAAGTAGACTTATTTAAAGGTAACATTCACTGTAACCACTCGATGTGCAGTCTCATTGGGTGTCTGGACCGTAATTAGAGAAGGGAATTGTGGACCAGGAGCAGGAAGTTGGCAGGACTCACAAATATGGGTTCACCCCAGGGTTGTAATCTTCTGGGTTGCTACTGCATCAGCGTGGTGATTAGTGGCTCCAATCCCACTGTTTGACTATAATGGAATAGAAGCCCTTTAACTGTGTGTTAATTAGAGCTAATTGCTTATCAGGAAGGAACTCAGGCCTTCCTAGCTGATAGTGGAAAGCAGCGATAGCAAAGTGCTCCTGGATGAGGAACGAGCTCCCCAAAGCAGGACTCCTGTGAAGGGTGATGCTTGGCAGGAGGCAGGGAAGGGCTGCCCAGCTCACCTTCCTCCTCTGGCACCTGGGCTGCATCTAACCCTGCACTGATCTGGCTTGCCTGGGTCTGTGTTCTGCTTCCAGGCTGCTCTTTGGCTTGTCCCCTCCCTTGTCAGCATCCTGATGGCAAATTGTTTCCAAGGGCTGTGTTGGAGAAGCGGCATTGCCAGAGGCAGGACACATGGAGAGGGCCAAGGGCCAGGGTTGGGCAGCTGTGGACAGCAGGCATAGCCTCTCTCCTGCTAGGAACCCTGGTCCTAAACTGAAGACACTCAGAGCCGTTGCTGCTCCATGTCTGCAGGAGCCTTGCTGTTCAACCCAACCTCGTTGGGAACGGAGGGCACAGACCTCCTCCTGCTTCAGACCTCTGCACCGCAGGAGAAATTCCTTCAGATCCTTTTTCCTTTCGAGAATTTCAGACCAATATCAGCCTGAGGCTTTGCAAATGACGTGGAGGGAAGGAGAGGCTGGGGGGAGGCAGTGGGAGCTGGGGTATGTGTTGGGAAGGGAGGACGGACGTGCAATCAGCAGATGCCTGGCACCGAATTGCACGAAGCAACTGCAGCAGGAGTGGAGCTGGGCTGCTGGGCTGTGACTTGGGAACAGAAAGGCAACATGCCCAGTAAAACTGACAGCCTGAAAGCAAGCACCGGCTCAGGGTAAATGTGTGGGGTCGGGGGTTTGGCTCTTGTGGGTTTGTTGTTGCAGGGAGGAATGCGAGCAATTTCTTGGCTGTATTTCTCCCCAGGATATTAGCATTGTAAAGGGAGTCGCTGAGAAGCAATAGTTCAGATAGGCTGTTGTTGGCTCTGTTCACCATCTCCAGGGGCCTTGGGTCTGCCCTGTCCTTTTCCAGTTAGTATAGTCTAAGAATCATTTGATTGCTCTGCACTTTTCACATACAAAGCACCCCAAAACCAGCTGAGGAGGACGGCAGGCAGAAGCAGGCAGGACAACATCCCCATTCAGCGTCACAAAACCTCCTGCTCGCCCTTTCTCTGCAGGAGGTGTGCAACCTGAGGCCTGCAGGAAAGGGTCTCTTGGCAAGGACGAAACAACAGATTGATGCTTTCTTTCCTTTTCTGATGTGTATGAAGGGATCCCGAAGGGGTCTTTGTGTCTCTTCTGGCTCTAGTTCACATTAGGTATTTAAGCCTAATAAGCCTGTGACCATGTCCAGGGCACTCAGGAATGGACAGAGAATCTAAACCCCAAGGACAGGTATTTTTAAGGCATAAATGTGGATGGAATCCAGAGGGATATCTCCCCCTGTAGAAAGTTTGGACCCTTACTTCTGGATGTGTTTTTTGGGGAAAAAAACCTCTGTGTTTTCTTTTACAGCTAGTCATAAAACTTTGCTGCTTGTCAAGCAACCTTAGTATCCGTTCCTGCTGGGAAAAGGAGCTTTACTGTCATTACAGCAGATTCACCTGAGCACTTCAGGGCTCGAGTGATGCTGGGCACAAATTCATGCCCTCAGGAATTTTTAGCAGCACACTGGAAAAGACTTTTCGTCCCTCCCATTGCAGTCATACAAACGAGGGCTGCTCTGGGAAATCACACTGCAATCAAAACAGAGTTGGAAGAACAGTTGTTCATGATCTCCCCCTCCTCAGGGACATCACTTCCAATCCAGATCAGGTTAAATTGAACCAAAAAGCATCCAGATTGCACAGTTGTAAAGCAGCCAAGAATTAATGAGTTTTCATGGTCCTAGGTCCCCACTGCAATTTCTCTTGCATTCCTCTGTTCGCCCACATGCATTGAACAATGAATATGCCCCATTTCAGGGAGCACTGGGAGACAAGCAAGTGTTTATAAACTGAAAATTGCCCTTTGGGCTGTTAGAAAGGTGTTTTGTCCTCAACAGGAAAGACACAGCTGTAGCAGAAATGGAAGCTGACAGCCCCTATCATGCTGTGTGGGCTCCTGCAACGAGGGCAGAGAGGAAGCAGCTACATCCCTCTCCAAGCATCAGCCACTGGGAGAAGCATTTTTAAGCGCTGAACTAATTGCTTAAAAACTGACACGTTGTTTTTGCATTTACTGTTAACTCCGGAGAACTTTGATCATAAAAAGCCGCACAGAGGCTGTGTTTCAACAGACACAGAGCCAGGTTTTAAAAGTAAGGCTTTGAAAGTAAGACATGTGCCAAGCTTGTTGAGAGATGTCATGGTGGCTCCGGGACCTGCTTGGCAAGTTGAACAACTGAGCAAACCTTAATTCCTTGATCTCCTTACCGGCCAAGCAAGCCCACAGCTTGCAGTGAGTGCGCAGAGGTTGGAACAACAGGAAAATGAAATTGCCACCAACATCACGGCACTGGCTTTGTTGGGCCATCAGTTCCAGCTCCTCCACCAGCGCTGCAGGTGGGAAGCATCCCTCCAGTCGTCTCCTCTGACTCTGACAACTTCCAGGTACAAGCGACGCCTTCGTCAGCAGCGTGTGCCAGTCCTGGGGCTGGAACGAGACTTCTCTGTCTGGGGAGGGGGAAGGGTTTGGATGATTTGTGGCAGGTCAGATGGGCAGGTTGGGTTTTGCTGCAGAGAGCTGGCAAAACTCACGTGTGCCAATGTGTGAGCCCTAGAGCAATGAGCGTCGCTACAAATCATTGCCAGGAGCAGTGTGTCCATCCAGCCAGGACCTGGTAGAGAAGAACTGAACCTTGGTTTAGGCAAATCGTCCACTCTGCATCAGGTGCAGCCACCCCAGGGGATGACCTCGAGCCTGGCCATCAGAAGACACATTTGCCTGGGCCTCCATAAGCCATGTCAGCCTGGAGCAAGGCTGTGCAGAAGTGCTCTCTGCAGCCCCTGTGTTGTGCTGGGCATGACTGGGGGGGGCGGGGCTGGCCAGCATCTCTGGGTCACATCTCCCACCCTGCACAGCTGCTGCTTCAGCGAGGTGGGTGCTACATTGGGGTGTGCACCTTCAGGTGTAGCCACAGGGCGACCACAACTTCTCCCCTTCGGGCCACAAAGTTTTGGAGCCACATTGTCCTGGAGGGAAGGGAAGCACCTCTGATTTTCTTGTTGGCTTCTTTCTTGGCCGCAGGTGGTGCCTCACCCGCCTTCCACCTAAACCAGTGGAGGAAGAGCTGCATCCAGTGCACCAAGATGCCTTTAACCCTGTGGAGCTGCCACTCCTGTTCCTTGTTTGCTTCATAAATTTGGCTGGAGCCCTGCTTCCCTTCGGCAGGCTCCCCAGCTTTGTTTCCAGCCCTGCATGGAGGAAAGGAGCTGCAGAGATATTGCGTGGGTTGTCCAAGTCCCATGGCCCTGAAGGTATTGTTGCAGCAAGTGGGCAAGAGCCCACGTGTGAATCTGTGAGAGCTGGGTGGTGCACAGGGCAGCGGTCTGGGAGGCAAGCTGGCATGTCTTTCCCCATCATCAGAAGCAGCTTTTTGTCCCCTGTGGAAGGTTCCATGGAGGAAGAGGTGACTTTGAGCTTCAAGATGCTGGCACAGTTCGTGCTGCAGCCATCCCTGTAGCACCACCTGCTAAATCCTCACCCATCTTCTGCAGACCCACAGCTGTGCATCTGCTCCCCATAGGTGGAAAGTGAGGCTGAAATGGTCAGGAATAAAATGAAGCTGGTGCGGATGGGAGCAGGCTGTTGCCACCAGCAGGGTTAGGCTCTGGGGGGATGCTGGAAGCCCTTGGGGTGATGAATGAGCCTATGGATATGAGCAGAGGATGCAGCCTCCAGTAAATAGGTGTCAAAGAAGATGCACAAAATGTCAAGTCTTGCCCCGTGGTGTCACAGAATAAATGTGTTGTCCTCCTTGCAGGATCCCCCTGTTTCCTAGAGGCAGGAGAAAGTGGTGGCTGCCAGACAGCTGCCCTTGTGAAGTCACCGCTCCTTGTCTGCATGCTTAGATGTCCCAGCCCTCCATCCAGCAGCAGGAGAAGGGGCACAACAACACCCGAGGGTGCTTCAAGGCACCTGGCAGCATCAGGATTGTGGGCCTTGGAGGAACAGGAGTTATTCTGGAGCAGGAATAAGCAGACAGGTGGTGTGGTCCATGTTAGAATAAATGGATCCCTCCACTGATAAATACCATGCATTGGGGGAAGAGGGTGTGAATGGGACTTATTCCTCTAAGAGGCTTAGAGTGGCTTTGGAAAAGCCTGTCCAGTGTGTGAGCCCTTACTCCATGACAGAGTACTGTGCTCTCCTTCAGGCCCTTCTCTCAGCTCGGCTCCTGCCTAAGGGATCAGTTTGGGATGGCTGAAGGGACAGGGCAGGACCATGCCACCTTTCTGACTTTAAAAGATTGATTTTCAAAAGAGGAGATTAGGCAAACAGGTTTTGTGCAGGGTAGCCCTCTGACATTACTTATGTCTATTGGCAAATTAGGACCGCCTCGTGACATCTTTCACCATATTTTGTAAAATAGGTTGAGTTTCTTGGGCCCAATGTCTTCTGAAAGACCAAGAGAGTGTGGGCGATGTGCTGGAGCTTAGCAGCAGATGCATACATCAGACACGGAGAGGGCGATCCCGGCCACACCATGCAGCAGCTCAGTCCAGTCACCTTGATGAAGACTTGCACTGCATGACCTTTGCTGTCAGCATCCTCTTCCACGAAGAGGCTGACTGTAGCTTTGCTGGCAGACCAAAGCGTTGCTGATTTCTCAAAGTGGCTAGAAATACGGTAAGTTCAGTTTCCCCGGGCCACACCTCCAAAAAAATGGGTAAAAATCTGTAGAGTTTTATGCACTCAGTAAATGATATACCAGGCTTGTCTAACAAAGAGCAAGTAGTTTTATGGATAGTGACGTGAATGTTAATGGTAAATTAGTTAGAAAGTCCAGTGAAGCATAACACTAATCAGGAAAGGTGATCGCATCTACACTTTAAAGTATGTGATTGCCCCTGAATCACCTGAGTTTGCTGCTCAGACCCTGCAGCTGGAGGAAGGATGCTCATTGCTAAGGGGACGTGAGTTTGACAGCTTTGATGACTGTCTCTTGAGATCGTTTCGCAAAACCCTGGGATTAATGGAAATGCCACTCAAGCAAGATGTGGTGTTTAGGGATGTAAAATACGGAGCTGAATTGCTTTTTCAGGACTGAATGAAGGTGAAGAGTCTGAAAGTGAGTGGTCCACAGCTGATACAGGCACCTGAAAGCCCATCGTGACTTTTGTGAGGTCTGGAAGGGACATCTCATTCTCTCCTGTACAAGGAAGGTCACAGCTCCTCTCTGGGGCTGGGCAAATCCACCAGGAGACATGGATCTCTTGTGTTGTTGGTCTAGCCTGTCCCAGAGGTGTTGAACTTAATGGCTGTGATCTGGAGAGTGACCAGTGACCCTGAGGAGCAAAAGTCCTGTTCTCTGCTGTTGGCTTTGGTGGGGGAGAGGGAGGGTTTAATATGCTTTAAAGTAACTGTGTATATAAACATACATATACACACAGTTTTTAAAATACATAATATACATATATATATATAAAAATTATAACAAATAACAGTTTATATATGTTTTAATGAGCAAATAAAATAACAGTGAAGTGAAACATGCCATTAATCTGTAGGCAAACTGGCAAGCTTACGACTCTGCAAATGATTTACTGGAATCTTTAAGGAAGTCTGCATAGGTGAATTATGGACAGCAAAACTGGGACTGGAATTTGGCGTTCAGAAGGAGAGTAAGATTAGAGAATTTCTGTAACTGTTTTCCTTTCAGATTTATGCTTTTCTGAAGTTTTATGATGCTTGGACATAACTCCTGATATACTTTTAAAATGGTGTTTTCATCCCAAATTAAAATTGCATTGTAAAGCATGTCTGCAACAACCCTATCTCATCACAGCAACAACACCCACGTTAGTTTTGCCACTACCACAGCATTAAGTTATCCATCTGGGGTGGGCTGGGAGATATACGGGCTTTTCACATCACTGGTGTGGTCCTACCTGAAGTTTTTCACTTTCTGAAAAGCTGAGATGTGCAAAAAGAACCACCTGCTTCTGCTCAGGCAGGAGAGCCATCTGCAGGGAAGCAAACAAGTTAGCTTACATTTTTAATTCTTTTAAGTAAATAATGAATGTACACAACACCTCCTTCCTGGTCAGCTGTGGCTTTCACGAGGCATGAAGATGAAGCCATCAAGCAAAACCAAACAGTTTGTCATATAAATGTTTATCTGCCACCTCCTGCCCATTCCATGCCCCCCACCCCGAGGAGAATAAAAGGGATGTACACCCACATCAAAAGGGTTGGTGGAGTTGGGTCCAAATGGGCCTGATGTCTCGGCCAGGCTGTGGATCCAAGGAAGGTCCTTGAGCTTGGGTTGACATTGTGCCTCTGAAGCCCATCAGGGGAGATGGAGAAACACAGCTGGACCTGCTCAAGGCCAACGTCTTGGGCTCCAGCAATGCCTGCCTGTTGGTGGTGCCTTAAAGCTGTATGTTGAGGTTGAGTTTCCCAAGGCTGTGAGTTGAATTTCTCATGGCTACCCCCAAAAAACATTACCCTCCATCAGTGGTATTGAAGCCTGATTTGGGAGGACCCTTGCCAGTTCCTTCCACCAGGACAAAAGCCAGCAAGCAGGCTTCCTCTGCACTGGCTGCACAGCTGCTGCCAGCATCTGTCCTCTCTGGAAGGAGCTTTGCACTTTGCTGAGAAACCATCAGCCTCAACCTGTGAGTCCCCCTGCCCTTTCACTGGGTTAGAAATCACAACAAACAGCCCCAGCATCCTCCAAGGAGGCTGCTCCCCACTTCTCCACCATCCAGCTCACACCATCCAAGTGTAAGATACAGCCTTGTAGTTTTAAAGGCTGAGATCAAAGTAAGTCCGTGCTTTCCTGTTTGTCCCAGCTCCTGACAAGTATGAGAGCTGCTGTGACTAGATAGGAGTGGTGAATGTCCTACTGGGGAGGTAAAAGCCTTTTGAACAGACGACAGCATGGCATGAAGAACACACCTGTGTTTCCTCAGCCCTCCTCCCCCCGCAAATCCTTTGGAATGGGAAAACCTCCCTCGACCCAAAAGCTTTGCCATAAGAAAGGAGCCAAGGAGTAACACTCAGATGTTCAGAGCTCTCTGTCAGCATAACTTTGGTTCTTTTTAAAGCCCAGGAAGAAATAAGTCCTAGAAAAGCAGTAGCACTGGTTCTGTCAGGTTCAGCTCAGTTTGTACAGGAGGGTTTGTGGTATGGCTGCCTCAGGTTAGCTTATGATTTTTAAGGCTGTGGTTCTGTGCCAGCCGAAGCCCGGGAGGAGAAAACGCCAGCATCATACAGCCTAACGCAGCTACCTCCAGCCTCTCTGTCCCTCCCTGCATTGCCCTCTAAGCTGTTGAGGGTGTCGTGGGCTAAACCATCCCCCTGCTACCTGGAAGAATGCTTTTGGATCCAGGTTACTCTGTTTCCAGGCTTTTCATTACTGGTTTGCATTTGACCATCCAGCCAGAGCCAAATCCAGCCTCGCCAACCCCAGGGAGCTTTAACCAGGGGTGAGTTTGGCCCAAGATGTTTCTATCACAAAACTGTCAAAACCAATTTCCTCTGATTGGACTAAATTGAAATCCCAGCAGAGGCAATTCATCTACTGCTGGATGCTGGATATAACGGCAAATAACCATCAGAGGCAGGAAAACCTGTCTGGAGATGAGAAATCTTGTCCTGTGACGAGAGGTTATGAACCTTTCTTATCTTATCTGCTTGGGTTTCGTAACGAGAAGCCTGATGGGGCAGTAGCGGCTCACGCCAAGCAGCCTGTCCCTGAGCCCCACGGCGTGCTGGGGGGTGGCAGACGGACCGATGGCTGGGGCTGCTGCAGGGGGACAGCCAGCTCAGACCCTGCCCCAGGTTTGCAGTGGGGTCTGGGGATGGGGCAGACCCACAGCAAGGTGGCAGGGTGATGCTGTGTGGCAGGACGCCTGTCTCTTCCAGGATCAAAGACGTGATCTTTGAGTCCCCGGGGCTGACTGCTGGCACAGCTATGTGTTTTCTCATGCTCTGAATGGGGGGGGGTTGAAGGACAAGGCAGGGAAGGAACGTGCCAGCGTTAAAGCCATGGTGGATTTAACAGCAGATGCTTTATCTGCTGCCAACATGCAAGCAAACACCTGTGGGAATGTGCCAGCCCTGGCCAAGGTCCTTCCTGCAGAGCTCTTGTCCGTATGCCCATGCTGACTGCTGTTTTGCGGGGGCAGTGGTGGGATACACCGGCATGGGAGCCAGCAGCAGAGCAGCTTTGTTCCCTTCACTTCCTGCTCATGTTATCCTTGACAGTGCTACTTCCACTTGTCAGAGCCCCAGGACCCCTCTGAGGGCCACCTGTGACCACTGCTCCAGGCATAGTGTTCACCTCCACGCCACGCAAGACCCCATCACCTCCAACACATCGCACCTCTCTGGAAATGGGGTGATTTTTTTCCTATTTGCCTACAGTAGCTGCTACACATCTGCTGAGTGAACTAACCCATGGGGATGAACCCGTTCCACCAAGCTCCCACGGGAAATCGGTGGCAGAACCAGGACTGACCACCCCATCCCTTGACTCCCATCATGGCACTGCCTCGCTGGCAGCCAGCATCGCAGCAGTGAGGAGGAAATGCCGGAGCTTAAATAATTTAGCTTGGGGAGTGAGTGAAGTCTACTTATATGGGCTAATTGATAGTGAATTATTCCTTAATTAGAAATTATAGAATTGCCCCCTAACTTACGAGGAGGAACAGGACCAATGTCTTGAGCAGCTGACGGGTATTTTTTGTGGCTGCTATTGATTTTCCTTCAGAGATGCTCTTGCCAATTAACTTTTCATGACATAAATTTGTTTGCCTTAAAATATCCAGTTAGAAGCATTTTCAGATACATTATTTAAGGCCTGAAAATAAATATTGGATGCTCAGACTGTGCTTTGTGAAAGCTCAGAGCAGCTTGCCTTCTCACTCAATTATTGATTGTGCTTTCCACTGCATTGGAGACGCTCCCGCATGCACAGGGGAAAATCCCAGCTTGTTTATTTGCGCGTTCTATTTCTCAAAGTCTCTAAAAACTCATCCAGCAATGGATTTGGGATGTTTATCACAGCAGAGAATTTGTTTTCGATGCTAAGGCCCCAACAGGGAGCTGCCAACCCCAGGTATTTCTCACTGCGGGCACTAAGGATGGGCTGAGGTATTTTTATTAAAAGGGGAAACACCAGTGATGGCACAACACACTTCCACCACCATTGGGAAAGGTGAACGTTGCACCCTTGCTAGCTGGATGAGCACAGAAGAGCCACCAAAGCCTGGCTTCTTCAGCAGCCAAGACTGACTGCATGGTCTGATGGATGCTCTTCTCACATTAGGGACTTTTATGTCTCTCTCAATGTGGGCTTTCTGGTGTTCAATAAGGTATGAGCATCTCATGCCATTTTTTCTTCGCTGAGACATTTGCAGGTTCTTTCTTCTCAACACAGATGTTATTCAATATAGAATTTTGCCAGGACATATTTATCCTTGGAATTGCCGTGTTTGTGTCAGATTTGATTGCAATTAGCGCCGGAGGCTCCTCAGGGAGGAGAGCAGCCTGCCAGACAGCATGGTGGCTTAGACCTCATCTTCTGCAAGCATCAGGACAGAGAAGTGGTGAAAGTTCATAGCAGTCGAGTAGCCACAAGTTATGAGAGCCAGGGAAGTGATTTGTAAAGGGGGAGGGTTTGCATAAACTTCACCTTTAGAAGACTGCAGATAAGTTTACAGGGACATCTGGGGAATGTGGTCCCTCGGCCGGGAGGTTTTCAGCCCCTGCGAGATGCTAGTGCCCAAGAACTGCTCGCCCTTAGCTTTGCATCAGGACATCTGCCAAAAATTTGCTGGTGGAAAACCAGTTAGCCCGACTGTCCTGCTTTGCAGCCAGAGCCTTGACAGAAATGGCATGTCTGTGGGGAAGGTTTCCATACCCCGTGAAACACTGTGTCCCACAGAAAGCTGCCCTGACAGATGCTTTTTGAGCAATGGGAGTCCCAGCATCACCCAAGATGGGTCTGAGAGGGATCTCTTTCAGAAGTGTTGCACAGGGCAATTCACTTTGCATTCCTGCTCCTTCCTTCATGGCGAATTGGAGCCACAGAGCTTGAAAACCCTGTGGACTCACAGCCCTAATTAATATTGCAAACAAGCTGGCAATGGGATGCCACCAGACTGGCTCCAGCTGAGGGCCCAACCGTCAGCATGTCTGCAAAGTCCTCGTCGTGCTATGGCTGGTGGTCAAAACCAGCAGGAATTTCACCACTGACTTCAAAGAAACCAACATTTTGCCCCAAAGCCCTACTTCTCCCACCTCCTGCTCTCCTGCAGTGCCAGCCCCAGTGTGGACCACGGCACAAATGGACCACATGAGCCTTGAGTCCTTTCCCCCCAGCACCCACCAGGACATAATCAGCCCCATCAATTCTGCCTCCATCTGCTTTAACAACCTCCAGCCCCAATTTTTCCACTTTTTACATGGGAATAATGCTGTTTACGTGGGTGGCAATTCCTCTGATGGATGCTAAGGGGGCAGCTCAGCTTTTGGGTTGGCATTGCCCAATTGCCACCATTATTGCAGTGAAGGGTACAGTTTTTTAGCATTCACGGAAATAATCCCATGGCACTGGGAACTAAATGAGAGCCCAGCGCTTGCCAGCTGCAAAAAAAAAAAAAAGAGAAGTGGGCATTTCTTCGCCGTAGAAAAGGAGTGTGAATAATGGGCTTATAAAACAGGGAGTGCAAAAAACCATGTAGACCCGAGTGCTTTCCGTTCTCCTTTACATGCTCATAAGAAAGCAATTCAGGCTCAGCGCACGCATTTATTAAACAAAAAAAATTCTTGTGACTTCGTTTCTTTCCAGGGCAGTTGAGCAAACTGCTCGATACGCTGTGACCTTGAAACATAATGAAGCATTGAAAAGCAAATCCGGCGGTACAGAAAGGAAGTGTGTTTTACCATGCAAGAGGAGGTATTGAGGTCCAAGCAAGAAACAGCCAAGCGGTTATCTCTGATGGCTTAAATCTCATCCAGGCAGTGCTTTTTACAAGACCCCCTTTGTTAAGAGACCCACAAATGGTGCAATGTGTGGAGGGCTCTGCAGGAGAGTACCTGGCATCGTGGCACACATCTGACATTTAACGTCATTTTATAATGATATAACTGACTCATGTTGCTCTTTGCCCTTGACAGTGTGTAATAACCCCTAGGACAGGCACCTGCGTGCCCGGCAGCGGTGGCCATTGCAAAATGCCACGGTGGCAGTGTCCTTGGGGGCTACTCCTGGGAGGGGGGCAGAGGATGCCTTGTGCAAGTAGGAGAGGGTTTGCATGTGGTTATGGATTTAAAACCCAGCCAGGGTGCTGGGGGCTAATGGAGGAGCTCTGAGGTGGTCTGTCACACATCAGCATCACTTCTCTGCTCCCTCTTCCCCACCAACAAATGTCCCCAGTTTTATCTCAGAGGCAGTTTTGGGTAGCTGGGGTGAGAGACCTGTTAAGGTTGCAAAGAAGCCAGGGTGAAGACGGGGGAAAGGGGTTGTGGAGCAGGAGCCCCTGGGGAGAGAGCGCTTGGGTGAGGGTGTCAGCAGGGACATTTCTTCAAATATAGAGTAGCCAGAGTTAAGAAAAAGAGAGAGGATTGCAAGTCTGCAGATATCTGGTGTTGCAGAGTCCTGGGTGCCCTCTGGGTCTTGGCTGTGCTCAGCATCTCCAGGATGAGACCCTGCAGAGCCACACCTGGGTCACACGCAGGGTGTTTGCACGTCAGAGGAGAAGCAAAATCAAGACCCTGCTCCTGCCTGATGGTCACATATCCTTCAACACTCTGAAGAAAAAAAAGAAGGGTGAAGAAAAGAAGGGTGAGAAGCCCCACGTCCCACATAAAACATTCCTAATTTTAGTGGACTTTAGCAAGAGAAAGCTTTGCAGTCCTTTGGCCCTGATGCAAGCACCTGGGTGTCAGGGTGACTGCAGAGGCACCCCTCTGGAGACAGCTTTGCTGAGGAAGCTTAGGAGGTTCATTGCCTCATTCAGAAACCTAAAACCAACAGGGCAGGTGGATAGAGGGCACAATATCTGGAGCAGAAATGCAGATTTTCAGGTGATGTAGACTTCAAGCTCTCTCTGACTTGGGTTATAACACACTTAGGATCAATTCAAGTTTCCTCCTAGAGAGACTTTTCAGCTCCAAGTCTTTGGCATGAGAGGAGAAGCTTCCAACCCCCTTGAAAATCAGCTGGAGAAACGCAGCCCCATCTGGCCCAACGCTCTGGAGGAAAGCCAAGGGGACAGCACAAGGTGTGCAGGGGCTGGCAAACACCATTGGAAAGGGATTTTTCATCACTGGTTTGAACAGGATGCTGCCAGGGGTTTGTGGGAGAGAGCATCTCTTGATGGGGCAGCTGTACTAAATAATTACTGATTAGTAGAGTCGCTATCTGCACAGCCCTTACATCCAGGAGATCATCCAGGAGATGCTACACAGCTGATCAGCATCTCAAGCTGGGTGAGCAATCACTAAAAATACCCTGAATTATGGGAATGCTGGCAAATTTTAGCACTGCACCCTGACTATGCTAGACAGGCAAAATGGGGATGATGTGTCTCCATCTGACACTGTGGAAATTCAGTCACGCAGGCTTCAGCCTCAGCAAAACCACCCAGGAGAAAATGCTAATTGCCAGGTTCTGGATGGTTTTTGGTAAATAAGACCCAGGGTGTGTAGGTAGGAAAAGAAGGATGAGAAGAAGGGATGTCCCTCCTGCATGTGGGGGCAGCAAGGAGAAAAATAGTGTCCACTGATCATATGAAAAGAGGGGAAAGCACTGTGCTGGTTGTGCCCCTGGTCCTCAGCGCTTGGTGTTTGCTTTGGGAAGATAACGTTGCCATAAATCATCATCACATGTCCTCTGCCACCCGTCGTGACGCTGCTGATGTGGCACGTGCTCCAGCAGGTCCTGCTCCAACCCTTGTTACCGCATGATTGATGGGCACTCAGCACGTCTGGGTTTCTGGGCTAATTCCTCACTCCCATTTTCCTGTGCCTCTAAAGGCCTGGGAATTATTATTTTTCCCCTTATCTTTTGGGTCCTGAGCTCTTTTGCAAGGTGGATAGCAGATAGCCAAACGTGCTGATACTTCTATTCTCTCTGGGACACTCGCATCCAGTGTCCCTGGGATGAATTTGCAGAAAATTCTGCTTTTTTTTGGGTTTGCCCTGTATTTGTATCAGATGCATTCAGCCCTTGGGTTCAAATCTGATTTAGCTGCTGATATGTGCTAGAAATGAGACTGACGGCTGCAGCGTGGCATCTTCTGAATGCCTGTCCCCATCCCTAAGCCACTGCTGGTATACGGTGGGGAGACCCAGGATCTCCCACTGCTTGTATCAAGGTAGAGACGACCACGGGCAGTTCTTCTGACAGACCATCACATTAAGTGGGGCTGATGATGTGAAACAGCTGCTCTGAACACAAGTCGGTGCAATCATCAATTCAATTAACCACATTGATTAATACAGGAGCTCAGCAAATGTCATAAATGAGGCTGCCCGTCACTGAACAGGGGAAATTACCATGTCTTACACTACTTAAATGAGGAAACTGTCCCCTTTTTTATCACAGTGCTGCCTGAAAGGTGGAAGAGGTCTGGCAGCAATTCTGTGGAAGGAAGTAAATGATAGCCACCCCACTTGGCAGCACCATTAAATGGTTCTTGCTCCCCATGTCTTTGCCTGAAAGAAGATTTTTCAGATGTGTAGGGGGGAAATTTGGAAGTCAGAAGCCAAAACTGGTGGAGGCCACTTTGACACTCCAGGGGACAAGGAAAGGCAGCCTAGGACTTTGCACTAAAGACCAAAGCCCTCCTCGGCTGCAAAACAGGGCTTTCTGCTCCTCTGACTCCCTCCTGCAAGCTCTGGGCCTGATCCAGACTCACAGAAATCCACTGGAGCCTCTTCACTGACTGTAGCAGTCCTTGCAAATCCCATAATCCAGCTGAATTTGCCTGGTTCACTGGGGGCGGAGGGTGTAGGTGGGAGCCCATCTCTCGTCTCAACCGCATTTCAAGGTTCACAGAGACACATTGATAATCGTGCCTTTTTGCACGCCCCCTCTGCTAGGCAGGGATATTTGTCCATCTACAAAGCCATCATAAATGGTAGCGATTTCCCCCTTCCCATTAGCTTTGTGCTTTCTTCCCTAACAATGATAAAACAGGCTCATCTTGGTGGTTAGTTTTAGATAGAGCTGTCATTGAGCCCTGGCATTTTTTGCAGCTTCCGTCATTCTGTTGCCAGGAGAATCTCCATCGTGAACAAAAGCTGTTTTATTTTGTGCAATTGGACTCGGGGAGGAAGAGAAACTCTCTATGGGAAACCGCAGCGTTAACTCGTGGGTCGCGGGTCTCACCGTTGCAATCGGTGCTTTGGTTTGCCCAGCCAGGGTGGGAGGTATAGACAGAGGATTGCTTGGCTTATAGTGAAAGGGTGACGAGGGAAAATGAAGTGTGCTATTTACTGGAAATGGCTGTTTAAAATAAAGGATTTTGATTAAAATAAAGGATTTTGCCATACGGAGAAGTTTTCCAGGAGGAGGGAGGCTGAGAGTGCACATGTGGTGCACAGCTCCCCGACGCAAACTCCACCGCCCGTCCCCCCTCCATGGGGCAGAGCGAGCGGTGGGTAGGAGTTGCACCATGTGATGCGTGATGGCAAGGATGAGGGGGGCAGGAACAGTGTTCAAGGCTGCTGCAAAACTGAGGACGGTTGGCGGCAGGGTGGAAGGATGCTGTAGATTTTACCTTGAGGACCAGAGAGGGTGGGAGGCCGGTCCCCGGGCCTCTCTGATCTCTCTCACCTCCACCTCTTTGCTTTCCTTTGTTCATTCATTCACTCAGTCGATGTCAGGCAGCCAAAGAAATTAAAAGCCTCTCCGGAAGGCCTGTCATTTGCTTTGCGCACTTCCTCATCAGGCTTAAAAAAACTAATCCCTGTTATTAGTAGGAAGCAATCAGTACCTGGCTGGGTGTTTACCATCACCTTACAAACACCATAGACAAGGGCTGAGTGGTTTGCACAGTAGTCACGGGGGACTTGCAGCCTCCCTATCCCACAACTTTCCTCCCCCTTTGGCACCAACACAGCCCCAAATTTATGAAGGGAGGGGGTACTCACCTGCTGCAGTGCAATGCTTACCCCAGTGAACAAGTCTGGGGGATGCTGTGCTGGGACTCTTGAGGAAAAGCAAAAGTAGAGGCCAGGTTTGCAAATACAGCATAGGAAACTGCTGCTTTTGCCTTCAGCCATTGCAATAGATGGACACCTTGCATAATGTTCACAGTGCATGGCCAAGGAAGGAATGGAAAAAAATCCTCCAGACTCCAGCTACAAAAACAAATTGGGTAAATGCGTGTTCGAAGCAGAGGTGGGTGTCGGAGGAGTAAATCTGCCCTGCTTTCATTACAGTCCACCGTAATCTAATTCAGAAAATGAAGCAGAAAAAAATCCACTTGGGGAGTCTGGCAGAAGGAAGATGATGCTTTCTTTGCCAGTTCCAAATGCACTGAGACTTATTTATTAGAAACTTCTGTGGCTAATTGGTTTTGAAGCGAGAAAGTTACACATACAAAATAAATCTTGTCTGAATCATTTATTCACTTTATTCTAATCATAAAACCTGAATACCCTGACCAAGCAGAGTTCAAACACCTGTAAGTGCCGCCCGTGTCAGTGATGCTCCGGAGCCTGCCTTGCTCCCTTGCCAAGGGATGCAACCAAATAGCAAGCTGCTGCTTCCCGGGAAGGCACCAATAGCTCTGCTACCCCCTGCTGTAGGAGAAGATCTGTCCTGGCACAGCATGAACTATGAGGGACATCAAAACCCGCCAGCTATCCCTATTCCCCATCCCTCATCATCAACCATCACGGCTGTAATTAATTCACAGCAAGGAGAAGATTGGCCTGGAAGAGCTCACCCCAGGGAGTTTGCTGGGCTCGCTGTACTAATGAAGCATTATTAAACGTACCTTGGCAGCCAAGAACTCTCTTCCCCAGCTCCGGAAACCAATCTATAGCATGATACAGGCAAAGGGATTTGCTGGACTCCTACCAAGATTGGAGGATCATGGAAAAAGCGCTCCCTCCAGTGCGTAGCAACAGGCTGCAACAAACCCAGGCTGCAGTAGGAGCTTGGACACTCCCACCAAGGGCCGGGATTTTACTAGATTCCATTTGGGAAGTATTAGGCTTAGATCTGGGAACATTCCAATCTGCAAAGTTTCAGGAGCTCAACATTAGCAGCTAAGCCACCACTTCACCTGCAAGAGCATCCTTCTGCGCCTTCAGCCCCGGAGAGGGGTTTGGTGCTGCTGGGTTTGGTGCTCATCGGACCCAGGCGCATTTGCAGTACAGCTCGTTTCAGTGTTTTCCTCCAAGATAAGCAGATGTCCAGCTTCTCTCTGCAAATTTCAAAGGCAGCACCAAAGGAAAGATGATTCCTTCTCTCCCTGCAAGAGCCAGATACACTCACATATCTGAGTCATGGGCATGTCATCCTAGACCAGACCTTCTCCTAAGCGTTATTTAGGCAAATGGAGACAATTACTGTGCAGTTTTGTGTAAGTGCTTCAGAAACACCATAGGCGAACGGACAGAGAAAGTCTTGACATGAACTTTAACATGGAATTCCTGCAAGATTAATTCCCAGCTCCATATAAAAGCTTGAGCTCATTAGGGCATCCTGTCCGGGTCTAATTGCTCACCGGTATCGCTTCCTGGCAGGGGAAACAAGAGTGGCACCCATCCAAAGGTGGGACGGCTCTGCCACCATGCCCGGCTCTCTCCTGGCTCTCTCCCAGCTCTCTGCAGTCGCAGTGGGAGCAGAGGGGATATGGCAGCAGGAGGCAGCTGCAGGCAGGAGAACGGCAGGAGCAGGGCAGGGAGGCAGGAGTGTGGGGGAAGCCCCCACCAGCGCCTGCTGGGAGGACACTGGGGGAGAATCTTCTTTCGTACCCACGGATTTGGGTCGCTGCCATGTACAGCACCCACCCTGTGACCAAATATCCCACGGCCCCTTATTGCTCTGAGATTCTCCTGGGCATTACAAAACACTTGTTGCAAAACAGAGAGGGGGATGAGATGCGGGATGGGATGGTCATTCCTCCACCCCAGGCTCAGCCAGACCTTCCGTACCCGCAACGTGCCCGATGTGCATCCTCAGCACACGGAGAGCAGCTCCCAGCTCCCGGGACGGGCAGTGGTTGTCATGCATGAATTGCTGACTTTCAATTAAGCTGACAGTTTGGAGTTCAAGTTCAGTTTTACCACCTGGAGATGTGGGTTTACCACAGAGGGATCATGAGGCTGGCCAAGCTGAAACTCCAGATGCACGTACACCTCCTCCAGCCCAGCAGCAAGCACATCGGAAAAGACACTTTTGTCCCCAAAACCATTCAAGGCATCAGCCTGGGATAATCCAGAGGTCTCTACCCTTACTTCTCAGCGCTTCAGCTATTTAGGAAATGATTAACATGAGTAAGAATAAACTGGGGTTTGGGAAGCAGAGAAGAAAAGTCGATTCAAACTTTGCTGGGGACAGGAGAGCACAGTGTGATTTACCCCTGACACGGACTAATTCATTTAAAAGTGAAGCAGGACAATAAATTTTGTGAAACTGGTTGGTATCAGAAGCTGTTTCGCTAGCGAGATTTGATACTTTAGTATTTCTAGCATAAAAACATTTAATGAGACGAGTCATTTGGGACTTTACAGTATGAGAGATGAAATCAGACTAAGAGAGAAATAAATCAGCAGCTCCGAAAACGTTGTTAATCAGAGTTTTGCACAACACATGCAGAAGCAGAGGGACAGGAGCACCTTGGTCTGGGTGCCCCGGGCTGGGTGCCAAGGTGCAGGCAGGAGCAACACCCCAGTACCCGCACGGCACCGGCGCCCAGCACAGGAGCAGCACCCAGCCCAGCTGCACCCCGGTGCTGCCAGCAGCCTGGCATTCGCAGGTGCCATCTGAACCATTTCCACCAGCAAAGCGAGATGAAAAACGCCCCGCTGCAATTACAGAGCTGGGCTATCCAGCTGAGGGGAGCTTTCCTTTGATAAACCCCAAACCTCCCGAAACAACGCGACAGAAACGAGCTCCCAAGGGTGCTTTGAAGTGGTTATAGGGCTCATTTCGTTTGTGCTCACTCAACGAAGCTGCCAAAAGGGCTGGATGAGGCCGGGGAGCCCCAGCTGACACCCAGGACGGGGTTTGGCCGCGTGAGGACTCGCAGCTGCCCTGGCTGCCCCCCTGCTTTCACCTCGGCCTGGTGAAAACCCCATCTCCTTCTGCAGCACGTTTGGGAGCAGGAGGAGCCAACACCAGGAAGAGGAAATTTAATCATCAGATCCCGATTAAACCCAGGAAAAAACAAGGAGGGGGTAGGAAGAGCAGCGGCTCGCGTAGCCCGAGCCCTTCTGTGCACAGGACCTGGTTGCCCCAATATTTCTCACTCAGCTGCTTTTCCCGCAGGTGTTCCAACACAAGATGGCCACCGGGATGGTATCAGTGGCCACCACATCTGGCTGCTCGTTGCATCCGTCCCCAACCCGTTGCGTTTCTTGCTCCGGGTACCCCATTTCCTAACCCCTGCGGGCAGCGCAGCCCCCAGGATGCTCCTCGGCGCTGGGGTGGGATGCTCAATTAGTCCGTGGGGTTTTAACGAGCACAAAGCCTTTTTTTTTTTTGGCTTTGGCTGCCTCAGGGTCGGTGCCGCTGCCAGCTTTGAAGCCGCCTTGGTTAACTCAAGAAATTGGGTTGCGCAATTGTTGCTTTATCGAGAATAAAGATTTTTGTTTTAGCGTTTTCCTCCGTGTTTCTTCCCTCCTGTGGGAACTCCCATTCCGGGAGAGGCGCGTCGGGGGGGATTTTAGCGCCGGTCCCACGCAGCACAGGGCCGCGGCCCAGCACTTCGAGCTTCGCAGCAAACGCTCAACACAGCCCGCGCCACGCGCCTTCGCTTCCCTCACAGAAACGCGTGAAAACGCAAAAAAAACCCAAAAAAAACCCATCATAAAACCTAATTTGCCCAGCCTACACGGGAAAGGGCGTGGGCGCCGCCACCCCTCCGGGGTGTGATTTGTCCTCCCGCGCCGGGGCACCCCCTTGCGCGACGCTTGGCCCCCCCCGCCTTGCGCGGGAGAGGTTTCTGCGGGGGGTCTCCCGCCATGAGGGCTCCCCCCGCACCCCCGTTGCGCTGCCCCACGCACAGGGCGTTCCCCCCCCCCCCCCCTTTCCCCTTGCGGGGGGGGTGTTGCTCCCGCCCTCCCTTCGCGGCCGGTCTCGGCTCCCGCGGGCGGCGCCGCCCTCTGACGTCAGCGCTGGCGCGGGGCGGGCGGCGCGCGCGGCCCGTGCCCGGCGGGGAGGCGCGAGCCGGGCGCGGAGCGGAGCGGGGACGGGGCCCGGGGTCGGGGCGCAGGTAAGCGCCGCGCTGCCGGGGCGGGGAGGGGGGACACAGCACACACATCGCCGGCGGGAGCGGCTCCCCCGCCGCCCGCGGTTCCGCCGGGGGCTCCCGGTGCCGCCCCGCCGCCGGGGAAAAGTTTGTGGCGGCGGCGCCGGGCGGGCGGGCGTCGTGTGTTGTGTGTGTCCCCCCCCTCCGCTCTGCCTCGGCTGGGAGCGCTGGGAGGCGGCGTCCGAACCTCGCCGGGGCGGGCAGCGGGGGCTCCGCGCTACCGACTGCACCCGGAGGGCGTGGGGGGATGCGGGGTGGGCTGCGCTGCGCGGGGGTGCAACGCCGCGGGGGGGGGGGGGGTGCGCGTGTGGCGGAGGTGTAGGGGTCCGGGGGTGCGTGTGCAACGACTGTGGGCGCGGGGTGTGTGCGAGAGGCATGTGTGTGTCCGTGTGTCCGTGTGCCTGTGTGTGTCCGTGTGTCCGTGTGCCTGTGTGTGTCTGTGTGTCCGTGCATCGCCCTGCCAGCCCGCGCTGCGGGTGTGCGCGCAGACACGAACACGGTGTGTCAGCCCCCTGCAAGCGGGGGTCGGGGGGAGCCCCCTTTCCCCCCCAGCAGCCTGTGCCCCGCTCCGCTCCCGCTGCCCCACGGGCACAACTGCTGCCAGAAACTTTTGCTTGCGCCTCGAGCATCGCGTGCTTTAGGGGAAGCTTGCCCGCCTGCCCGCTCATTAGCCACCCCACAAGCCCTTCGTGGCTCGCAGGTAGCCTGCGTGGTGTCCCCCAGGTCCTGCTGGCAGGAGATGGGGGCCAGGTCCCAGGGTTGGCACCCCCTTGGCACACCCGGGGGCTTCGTGTGCAGCCGGTGCTCTCCGGGGACGAGGCGCAAGCGTTTCCTGATGTGGTTGGCCCGTAAACTTGCGCGATGTCGTCCAGCTGAGGCCGGAGGAGGCTGGGCTGGCTTTTCTTTCTTTTCTTATCTCATCGGCCACGGGTGGGCCGTTCCTTGGGAGTTTGGGGCTATTTTTTAACAGCGTTGCGCCGGCTGTGCCTGGCGTTTATTTTCTGGGAGGGTTTGGTCAGTCGGGACTCACCGATGTCATGGGGTCACTGACCTTTCTGCTCCATGCTGGCTGCCCGGGGGTGTTTGTTTTGCGAGCAGGGGATGCTGTTGAAGGCTGGGATTACGGCCGGTGCTGCAGCGGGGTTTTTCGCAGGACGGCGTTGGGCAGGAGAGGTGGACTCGCGCAGAAGGTGTGTTACGGGGAGACGCGAATTGGTGTTGACGTGTTGCAGCCTAGGGCTCAAGGTACTGGAGTCCCCATGTAGGTTTTTTGGGGATCGCTGGCTATAAAGCTGCTCAGGAGTAAACACCTCAGCGGTACTTACACCGAGCAACTTTGGGACGAAGGGGGATGGTGGTCACCATGACATGGTTTTGTGCCTCTGCCCTGGGTAAGCTGTGTTGCATCGAAGCCTGTTACAGACCCAGAGGGGTAAAAGGGTGCGGGATGCAAGAGCGTGTAAATGCCTAGGGCAGCATCCCTGCTCTGGCAGGGGGAATGCTGAGGAAGCACGTGTAATACCCATCACCTCCCCTCCAGCCCCCCCTTCCTGCATAACGCTACCTGAGATTTGCAATAATTAAGTTATGGCTGTTAACGAGCAGAGCGGCAGCTTGAGTAGAAGTTGGAGAGGGATGCGTGTTGTGTTGACATCTGTGTCTAGAGAGTGAAACGTCCCCCTCCGCTCTGGAAGAAGGACTCATCCTTTATTTCCTAGTGCCCAACTGCAGCAACGGGATGCATAGATTTGCTTAAAACCAAGAAAAAACGCTGATACCAAGAATAATATCTTCCTGGGATGTCTTATAGCTCTGAAAATTTGTGCCTTGTCCAGACTGTTGGTCCTGTGCAGCAGCGTTGGTACCAGACCCTGCATGGGTGCCCTTGTGCAACATCTCTGGTAGCACCTTTTCTCTCCTTTTCTCCTTTTTCTCTCTTTTCTCTCACCCTTTCCAGCAGTTAGTCGCTCGCCCAGGGTAGCTCCTTCGGCAAGCTTTAACCCCCTGGCCGTGAGCGGCGAGGGGATGCGGTTGCCCACGATGCTCACTGGTGGCCCATGTCATGGACCTGTAGTCTCCGCTGAGTGCACATCCTCCCGGGTGGGGATTTTTTTCTGGCAAAGATGCCAGTTTTCAATTTACATATATATATTTACAAAATAACTCCGGTTGGGCCGTGGATGAGAGTGTGCTTTTCAAAAATAGCAGCATCGTTACTTTTAATCAAATAAAGCCTGAGCAGCGCGGTGCTGCGTGGAGTGATTGCAGCCGTTGCTTGCCTCTGTGCTTGACATCCTAATTATGTTTTCATTTTAATGAGAGGAAAACTATTTGCGAAGCAAAATATTTATTTTAGCCTGGTGGGGTTGTTCAGAAGAGCTTGTATCTATGTTAAGGAGGTGGTTTAGACACTGCATTTTTTTAAATGAGAAAAACATTTAAATACAGCAAGAAGCTTTTCATCACAGAAGCCTGTCTGCACAAAGGGAGCTAGCAGCTGTAGAGGTCAGGACATGAAGGGGAATTTGCATCCTCCTTATTATACTTCTTATTTTCAAGAGGTCTGAAAGTTGCATTGCCTTCTGGTCTGGTGGGTGGATTTCTGACGGCAGCTGAAACAGAAACGAATGCAAATAACCTCACCTCGGAGTCTCTCAACCTTAGGTTTGGCACCTGCCTTTTCTTTCCTTTCCAAAATTCATTCTGAAAACACCTGAGCTTTGCAGACTGCCCCGGAGGTTCCCCAGGAGATGCTGAGGAGGTGGGATGGGTTTCCAGCAGCTTGGAGGTTTGCTGTCCCTGCAAAGGGTGTGCTTTGGATTGGCAGGGCTAGCACTGCTCGACCGAGGGTGGCCCTTGCTTGGGTGTTCAGGCACCCAGCAGCATCGTGGAGGGGTGTCCGTGGTGGTGGAGGGCTGGGCGTCTCTTGAACGTTGGCTGTGGATGGCAACTCTCGGAGGAGTTTTGTGGCCAGGTGTTGACTTCCCCTAGTGACGAGCGACGAACCAGGTTTGAAAGAGGGGCTGGAAAATGTGTTTATTAAGTGGAATATATACACTGCAGTGAAATGCTCTTCGGTGCTTCACCCTTGCAGGGCTTTTCAGTCTGGTCTGCTCTTAAAAGTTGCTTGGATGGGAACTCCTGGAGGTGATGGGGTAGAGGCAAATGTCAGGTTTATAGGTGGCTTCAGTAGCATTGTGAGTGTGTCACTGTGGATGCCAAACGGATAGCTTGCTCCTTGCATTGCAGTAACACCCCAGGCCCAGTGCCAGGCTGGTGGGTTTGTTGCAGGGGATTTTATGTAGGCTTGCAGGGACAGCCTGGGGTGGGAGATGATGGATGCAGCAAGACGTTTATTAAGAGCAATGTGGGGCTGCACAGTGGGGTGCTGCCTGGGGTGCCCTGCCCTCTGGATGATGCCCCGCTGTTGTACGGGAGGCATCTCCACTGTCAGTGCCAGCTGATGGACCCATCCAGACCACTCCCTAAAATTTACAGAATGAGATTTCAGCTTAAAAAGCACAAAACGAGTCCCCCGTTGCTTCATGCGGGACCTAAACTCCAGCATTAGAGCCTGCTCCCGGTGCCTGTGCAAGTGGAGGATGCTTCGCTTTTGCTCACTTCTTGCAAGCAGGGCATGAACAATCCCTGCATTAACCCTGCCGAGGGGCCAGCGTTTGGGCACAGGGCTGTCATTGTTAGAGGACATCAAAATTGTTAGAGGACGTCAAAAGCACCGTGCCAGCCTTGGCTGGGGCAGGGAGCACGCAGACCTCTTGCAGCTGGCACAGGGGAAAAATCTGCCGCCCGCCGTGGATGTGACTTGGAAGCAGAGCCCAGAGGGGCGGTGAAACCCCGGGGTGTGCTGGGGAGCAGCGGGAGGGTTGCTCCTCGTGAAGAGGATGGGTCCGATTTCTCTCCCTAAAGGACCTGAAGGGTTGGTATGGGGATGCAAGGGCAGCCTTGCTTCTTAATTACAAAGCTGCGGGGTTTATTAAATTCAAAAGTGCAAATTGCAGCCTGAGCTCGCTTTGTGGCTGTAAATAATGTTTGTTTTTTAAAAATAAAAAAGGAGAAAGCACTTGCAGGACCTGTAACTTTGGCTGATGGGAGCAGATCCTCCAGTGGGCACATGCATGTCCTGACAAGCCCCTTTCCTTTCAGCACAGAGACTTGGCTTTCTAAACAAGGTGAAGAGACTTGCTCCCAGCAGGTCAGATGGTCGCATCTAGTTTTTGCTGAACATTCGAGTGATGTCCGAGTTCAGTAATGCCAAAAACATCCACAGAGCCACGCTGAGGGATAATTTCTGAGGATACCTGTGGCATCGATCCCCTCCCATGGTCCTCATTGCAGCTTGGAATCCTTAATGTCTCCCCCAGTGGCCCTTGGAGTCAAGTGATTTCAGTGTATTTCTGCTCCTTTGGGCTTGTAAAGAAAAGCGTGTGAGTATGGAGAGGGGTGTGTACTGATGGCTCACAGAACAGGAAAATGAAGGAGCATGTGAAATCCCTTCACTGCTCTGGGCGGTTTGCAGGTCCAGCAGGCAGCCACATTCCCCTATGCGGGTTGACAGCGTTTCCAGGGTGAAGTTGGTTTTTGATGGGTCAAAGAGCTGACCGTAAAACTTGCAACTCTCTTTCATGCTGTCCTTGGGCTCGCATTTTTTCCCTCTGCTGGGAAGGTTGACATTTTGGGTGGGTCGCTGTTTTTTTTTTTTTTAAGAAATCACTGGTGTCCCACAAGCAGTGTCTACTGTCTTTAAATCCCATTTTTTGGTGGAAACCTATGGGATGGTCAGTCTGCTGCTCCTCGGTTACAAACCCATTAGCTGGTCCCCCCCCACCACCCACACGAAATATTTCTATTTTTAACCCGCTGATTTCGTTTGGATTTGTGCAATATTTTTGGGGCCAAGAGGTAGTCAATCCCAGCTGGCAGATCAACGGGCTTCTGGGGAGCGTAACGCTCTCATTACTGATAGGAGAAAACGAATTGCAAGTCCTAGGGCTAAATATTCCTGCGTGCTCCTACGTGAAGAGGTGCTCCTGCTCCGCCTGGACGAGATGTTGCTTCAGACCCATCAGCAGGAAGGTGGTGCACATTGCATCCCATCTCCTCTTTGCCGGCGACAGCTCGGCTGACACACACCGTCTGCATGTGCGGATGATGGATGCGAGAGCAACTTCGTAGCCTCAAACCTGTATATATTAAAAGACAAAGGCGGAAGGTGGCTGAGTCATTTTATTTTTTTTTAAAATCTCTCCTGTGTTTCTTCATCTGGGTGCTTTTGTGCAAAGTGGAGGGATGGTTTGCTGTCCTGTTAAATGACAGGGGAAAAAGCTGCAATAATAACAATAATAATAATAATGTGAAAGCCTTTCTTCTTCACAGTTCTCTGCAGGCTCTGAAGTTACTTCCTCTGCCCCCTCCTGCCCTGTGGGAGGGTTGCCCAGGGGAGCATCCCATCGTTTTCAAGAGGGGAGATCACTGCCACGAAGCAAAACCAGATGTTTTCTAGCTGACTCCAGAAAACACCCTTTTGACACAGCAAAGAGACGTGGCTGTGGTATGTAGTTGTTAGACTGGGTTGCTCATCCCGTGCTGCAAACGAGCCCCGTGCAAAGCTATCGCTTCCCTCTCCCCGGTTTGCTCTCTGGGGGTGAATCTGTCTTTTTAGGGGGAAGGCGTTTGCATGGTGTGTGGCCTCGTTGGAATGACGCTGGCTGTTTCCTTAGGAACAGAAAAGGCTTTTTTGGAGTTGAACAATGGTGCGTCTCTGGCTCAGTCAGTGGGGAAAAGCAAGGCAGGGGTCATTGCCGGTTGTGACGGTCCTCTGCGATGGTGGCCCGCAGCATGCGTGCCGGCACGGCCTGCCAGCCCGATGGCATCGCGCCGGCAAAGTGTTGGGGCTTGCGGGGGGAGCACAAGCTGTGTTACGTTGAGTTAGGGGGCTTGAATTTGGAGTAAGTCCGTGGGTGGGTTCGGTTGGACCTCTCGGCTGCAGGTTGGTGTCGGTGCAGACGTGGCTTTGGCAAGCGCCAGGGCTGGCTGGAGCATCTGTTCGGCATGGTGGGAAAAGGTGTTTGAGTTGTCCATCTAGAAAACACCTACACCAGGTAAAGGGTGGAGGAAAGGAGCAAAAAGAGCAGGAATTTGAATGACCCATGTGGTGGTGACACAGGGAACTGAGACCAAAATCTCCCAGGTCTCACATGCCTCTGGGAGTAAAAATAATCTGTTTCAGCTTGGGTTGTGTCTTTGTGGGAGACGTTCAAGCTTTAAGTCCTGCATTATTCCCTGCTGCTGTGCTGTCGTCTTCACTCACATCCGTTCCCAGAGCAGCCAGGGGGGACGCTGGGTCCCTCGGTGCAAGGGCTACCGCAGCTATAATTAAACAAAGAGAAACTTTATTTTTTTGTAACTGATCCAGCTTCCGGAAAATGGCAGCTAGCTGAAGGGAGGGAAAAAAAACAAGCCTTCGCCCGGCCAGAAAAAGCGTCCTCACCTCTGTGGCATTTCCTCGCTTTCTTTCCCCCCTCGCCAGCCTCCCTCCCCAGCCCCTTGCATCCTGGCTGCCGCATTGAAAACCTGCCATCAGATTAGCTGTGCCGGGGTGGGGTTGCTCTCCGCAGGCATGAGAAGCGTTTCCCAGCTGGCAGCGTGAATGCGAACTGAGCCTTGGAAACTGCTCTTCTCTCTTCCCCCAAGCACCATGCCTTCTATCCCAAAACCCTCCATGCTTTTTTTACCCCCTTGCTCACAAAAACCATCATTAGCATTTTTTTCTGTGCATGCGGCTTCGCCTTTGGTGCAGTTTGAGCTATTAAAGTCCGTAAGAAAATTCAGGGAATATTTTCTAATGCGTGTGGCCTGGGAGCAACTGGTCCTTGGCAATTCATAAGGTTTGGAGTTAGGAAAAAAAAAAAAAGAGATGTGTGGGTGCATCCCACAGCTTGTCTTCCTGAGCACTGGCTCCTCCTTACCTATGGATGCTGTTGGCTGCAGATTTACTGGAGCAACCTCCAGACGAGTGGTACCTCTAGGCATTCATCCCACGTTTGCTCAGATGGAGGAGGACAAGTAGGTTTTTTGGGGGAAATGGGATGAAAGCACGGGGTCCCCAGCAATGGGGTGGGTTAGTTTTAGGGTGGTTTGTTTTGTTTTTAATACCACCATCCCGGGACGCGGCTCCTTTCCAGCACTTTGTGGCAGCCGTTCTCGTCAGGGAGCAAAACAGCACAGCCACAAAGCAAGCCTTTCTTTTGGCTTTTGCAAGCATTTTGCTTGGTTATCTCCAGGCAAGGGCTGCAGACAAAGTATTTACTGTCCCTGGGAGATGGCAATTACCTCGTCAGCAGCCCATGCTGCTGGCTCTGGCCTTGACCAGCTTATCATCCTAGGAGTTACGGGCAGTGTTGCTCGCTTACTGGAGCTTATCACATCTGCTTTGTGCCAGAGTGAGGGAAAGATGCTCTGGGTGTAGGACATCAGGGTGGTGTGTCTCTGCCCATGCATCCATCTGCTACAGCCTTGCCTGGGTCTTCAGCTCTGCTGAGCATGTGGATTCTGTCCTGCTCAGCCTGGAGGTGAAAAATAGATGAAGGTTTGGGCAGTTTCTGGGTTTTGGGGTCTTTTTTTAAGCCGGAGTCAGCAAACACTCCTGAGAAACAACTTGGTGCATCAGTAAGTGCTTCCAAGTCATTTTTCCCGTCTCTCCTGCTGCTCCCAAGGTGTGGCCTGTGCTCCCTAGAGAGAGCTGGAGCAGCGTGCCTGAAAGTTAATTGCTGCCGAAAAATGCTTTAATTAACTCAATTAGCCAGACGGTCCATCTGGACTCTTGCAGTGCCTGGTGAGATCCCATGAAACAAGGTCACAACTCCACCCTGGTGACAGCGTGGGCACATTCAAGTCCCTGGGGGGATGTGCTGTGGTCTTCAGTGCGTCCCCACTCTTGGACCTGCAGGGAACACGAGATATTTTTCCAGGAGGCGCGTGAAAATTGCTTGTTGACATTGAGCACGGATCCCAAATGCTTTCCGGGGTGTGCATCCCATTCTCTGCTGGGCCAGAGGGGCTGGCACCCCACATGTCATTGCACCCAATGCAACGCAACTGTTTTGCAGTGCCAGCTGATTTTGAGGCTGTATGAGTGTCCTTTTGCCAGAGCTTGAAATTATCTAGTGGAGAGAAATCCTGTTGCAGGGCTGTGCCTGAAATTCCTTGAACCGAGGAGTTTGAAGGCCACCAAGCTTCAGCTGGTGGGTAAGCAGGGCTTGCTTTTTTTTTTTTTTGCTCCTCTGCCTGATTTTTAGCACCTTGCCCTGCAGCGGGGCAGCACTGTGGCTCCTCAGAGGTGCAACTGGCCAGAGCAGCTGGTGCCTCTCCACTTCCTGCTCTGCCTATTAATAGGAGCTATTAAAATGTTCACCAAATCCAGGATGCAGGACATGACTGGGCATGGAAACAGTGAGCAAAAAAAAAAAAGCTTTAGCCCAGCACGCTGTTTGAGCAGAGGAATGCAGGGCCCTGTAGCAGGGATTTGGGGAGGTCGAGTGTTTAACCCCCTCTCTGCAACCTTTCCATCCCAGCTTTACCTCCATTTACCTCACCTTACAACCATCCTGGGGGAAGGTTGCTTGTCATCCTGCTGCTAGTTTTCCTGATACCTGTCCATGATGGGAAAGCCCAGCACAGGCAGGCAGAGATGCATCCTTTAGGTAACGGGGAGCATTGCATGTCCTGAAGCGTTTGGGTACCAGCGGGTAACGCTGGGGGAAAACCGAGGCACAGAGCATCAGCACTGCCTGGGTTCACACAGCAGCACCATCTGAGGGTTGAACCGTGGTCTTTGCAGTGGTGGTGCCTGTACGTCCAAAAATAGGCTCTAAAATCACTTTAAAAGTGCATTGGTGAGGGGGGTGGGGAATAAATCACCATGTCCAGATCAGGATAAAAGGAATAAAAATATTTGCAGTTTGGCCTAATTTTTTAAGGGATTGTGACCGGAAAGTGGTGATGCCAGTGCTGCATTAGATGGTCCCCTGAGGGGGAGGCGTTTTGCTGTGGGAAAGGGCGGGTGCTTCCTTCCTTAAGGCTGCTTTAAGGCAATTCAGCTTGTGAAAGCAGGGCAGAGGGTAATTCCTTGTGGGGAGGTTGGCAGGTGGAGGTGATGCTACTGGTGTTGCTGAGATGTACACTGAGCATCTTCCTTTGGGCTGAGCATCCTCTGCTCGGCGCTGGGGGGTCCTGCCTGAATGGCCTGGGAAGGTCCCAGCTCGTCCCTTAGCCCCAAGCAGTGCAAAGGCAGAGGAGTCTGAGCATTGGCCACATTTCTTTCTCCTTCTGTGGATGGGATATGTGGGAATCATTTGCACCCTAGGTCTGAGCCGAGCCATTATAATTCCTACACTTCTTCCTCCCTTTTGCCTTTAAGTGTAAAATCCTCATCCCTCTTCCTGCACAAAAAAACTGTGAGTAATGTTAGAGAAATTTGGGATGAGGCCCAGCAAACGATCGGATATCCGGCTAAGCACATCCCTGACTTCTGAACTAAAAGCTCCCAAATGAATAATGCAGCAGAACAAACAGCAGATTTTGAAGGATTATATTTTATGTGGGTGCTCTTCTTTATCTCTCTTTAAACTTCAGTTTGCAGAACTTGGAAATGGCGCTTTTTTTATCACCTCAGTATATTTGTTTTATGCTGAAGTACTAACATGTTGTTAGTTGTCCTGTTGAAAACTAAGCTGACAGTAGTAAGCACTAAAGTTAAAAAAAAAAAAAAAAAGTAATAATAATGCCAGATGCTTTGTGAATGCACATGATGTGTTTTGGTTGGTAGTCTTTACATGGGCTCTGCGAGCTGTAAATGTTGTTTGCTGGGGTCGTGGATGGAAAAAAAGCTGAATTCAGTGTAAAAGTGAGAGTTGGGAGACTAAAATGCTGGTGGATGTTGCCCTCAGTGATAATGGGTGGCAGTGGCTGCTTCTCTTTTGGTTTTCTTTTCTCTATCTGGACAGTGCCAAAAAGGTTTCACTTTCTTTCCTGTTGATCAAGTACTTAAGTTGTTCTTCTAAATATAAATCTGTCCTAGTGCGTCAGCTGTGTCTGGGATTTCACTTCTTTTATGTGTCACTTCAAGCAAGTTTTAATTTAAAAAAAAAAAAAAAGGTCCATCTGCATTGGTTTGATATTTAGGCTCTCTTTTCCCATCAAGAGCGTGTCTAATTCTGGCCTGATCCTAGCCCTTTGAGAGCAGAGTCCTGCAGGCTGCCTGTGGGCATCAGCTGGTTGTGCTGGAGAGCATCCCTCAGCCCCTAGAAAGCTCTTGCTGCCTCCTCTGCTTCTCCTTGCAGAACTGCCCCATCACTGGCACCAAGATCTGCGCTTCTGGACACAAGTGGCACTGAGATATGGAAGATCTTGATCCTACAGGGCAGAAAATCCAGGGCGTTGCTGTGAAAGACGCTGAGAAAAGGAGGTGTTGTTTAGGCAAGATGGTGAAGATGGCCATGGATGGTGCCCTGGCATGTTGGTTGTACCTGGAATTGCATTCTGTAGCTAAAAGCCTGCTGCTTGTAGATCCCAACCCATGCTTTAGATATGGAGCCAAAATGAAAATACACACATCACCACAGTCATCAAAGTAGCCTTGAAGCAGAGCTAGTGGTGGGATTGAAGTTGCTTTCCACAGAAATCAATAAATGGAACAGGTTCTCTGCTGCACATGGCCAACATTCAGCTGAGCCAAGGCATCTGTCCCTGAATACATGGGGCTTTTTAACCTGATTCTAGCCCTTGCTTTCTAAAATGAGGCATTCTTCTAGAGAAAATGGACAATCTTCGGGCTTTTTTTCTGTATATGACGTGGCTGTCAGCAACATCTTTGTCTTTCTTCCTCTAATATGGGTGCTTCTGTGTTGGCCTAAGACAACCCCGTACCATGGCTGGTAACACTTCACCCCTAATTAAAGCTGCAATAATCCAAAATTTGGCACGGCAGTCTGTTTCCTTAGAAATCTCAGCAGGAAAGAGTGGAGCATCTGGTTCTTGGGCTTGATCAGGGAGGCTCAGAGGTTGCTCAGGGCCTCATGTCTTGGGCTTGGGAAGTGAGGGCCGGTACATCTCCTCATAGCCTCGCCTGGGGCTGACTTCTTGGAGACAGCATAGAAGGAGTAACTTGCCCTTTGGAAATATTCTCTCTGCGGTGGCTTAGAGTTGCCCATTTTTTAGGGGATGCTCTTTGGAAGGTGCAGCGCCATGGTTTGATGCACACACCAGGGAGGGTGTTTTGCACTTGCGAGAAGTACAATGCAGTAAGTTATAGAAACCAACTCCACTCAACCACAAAAGCTCTGCTTTAAGCAGGGAAAAAAATCTACCCTAACTTTAAGATGTCTTTCAGGTGTCATTTTAATTTTGCCCATTGACTGACGCTGCAAAAACCCTGTCCAAGATTCATCCCTGCTTCATCTGGCAACAAGAGCAATTTTGAGCAAAGGCAACATTTTGCCAAATTTTATGTGTCTATTTCTGTGCCCAAGCGCCTTGCTAGAGAGGGGCATCTTTCCCCAAAATGGCTCACCCTTTTTCACAGAATCCCAGAATCGTCTCGGTTGGAAAAGCCCTTGAAGCTCCTCCAGTCCAACCATGAACCTCACACTGACCGTTCCCAACTCCACCAGATCCCTCAGCGCTGGCTCAACCCGACTCTTCAACCCCTCCAGGGATGGGGACTCCCCCCCTGCCCTGGGCAGCCCATTCCAACACCCAACAACCCCTTCTGGGAAGAAATATTTCCTAATATCTAGTCTAAACCTTCCCTGGCACAACTTGAGGCCATTACCTCTTTTTGTTGAGGATTTTTTGTTGAGGATTTTTTGTTGAGGATTTTGACCCAGCACAGAGAAGCAGCATGTCTTTGGCATTGCGCATGTTGGAGGCTGCAGAGAATGGACTTGGGCTCTCATTTCATACCACGTTAATTTTGAGAGTGTCCAGACAAGAGCTTCATGCATTTTTAACTGACGTAAATCTAAACAGTTCAAAGTGCATAGCTTTGTTTGCAGATAAACCTTCCCAATAAACTCTCGGGTCTTAAAATGATGAAATCAGTTTCTTATCAGTCATCTGACCCATGATGATGGGATCGAGCAGCTTTTAACCTGGTGAGACCGAAACAACAAACTGGGTGGGTGGTGTTATTTTGGGTTTTTCCCTTCGTGGTGCTGTTGATGTTATGGAAAGTGCTTGGAGCCACTGCTTGGATTGTATCTGGCATTCCTCACTCCCAAAGTTGTGTTCCCCTCCAGTTAATTTGCAGGTTGCACGAAGCCTCTGTGCAGTTTGATGGGCTTTAATTTCAGGGGTAACTAATTAAACAAGCAGGCGTGGCGTTTGCTCTTGTGTTGCGTAAACACTGCTCTGTTTTGGTTTATCTCAAAACACCCTCCTGGCTGGCAGAGGTGGGTGCCTGCACCTGGAAAGCCAATTCCCACCTGTGGACAAGCTCTCATCCAAATGAAGGCAGGGAGTTTGCTGCTGAAAACCACCTGAAATTAGCTGCGTGGTCTCTCGTGCCGATGTAATTAATCTGGTGTTAAAGGCATGCTCTGAATTGAAGCTGGAACATTTTCTGGGATGGGTCTGCAACTCGCTGGATTTGCAGGTGAGATCAAATCGAAAGACCGGGGCTTTTTGCAGCAAGTCCTAATCCACACTCTGGGCTGGAGCAGAGATCTGTTCTCATGTCGACTTGCTGCACGAATGGCGTCATCACCTGGGGGTTTGCTCTCCAGGTATCATGCTGCTCCTGATGAGCTTGCCCTCTTTCCAGCGTGGGTGTCTGGACCAGGGATTGGATCAAACGTGTAGCATCCCATGGAATGAGCAACCCACAGTCCAGCTTAACCCTGCGTGTTGCTTTCCTATGAGAAGACCATCAGCTCCAGCAAACAGTTAAACTGCTTAAACCCAGGTATCATGGGGAATCTGGTTTGGAAATGTTTACCAAGGACAAGTGTTTAAAAAAAAAAAACAGTTTTGAGGAAATTCATTGCAATGTGCTGACTGCATTTGTTTCTGCTGAACTCAGGCTCATGATGGTTTTTGGCTCCTGTCAGCATTTTCAGTGTAGCTGAAGGTGTCATGTACTCCACCAACAGATCAGTACCTGGACTAATCAGCGAGGTGTGTAGGAACATTAAGTCAAGGGTAAGCTTTTGCATGAGCTCATCGCTTGAATGAGTTCTTCAGTTTGATAATCCAGAGAGGTTTTATTCATTAGCAAGAGAGTCTGGCTATTAGGTGGTGGCTGCTCAGTGTCCATGGGCATGCTCAGGCAGCAAGCTGGGAACAAAACCCCTTTTTTTCCTAAAATGGACCTCCTGACTGAGGTCGGGAGCAAGTCCAGCTGACCTGTGGGGCCTGCAGCCGTGTCCTGGCTACCTGCTTATAAAGTCACCTTTTGGGTGACCCATGGGTAGCTGCTGCATGCCCATGCTGCCTGCGGTATCTGCGTCTTGAACGCAGCCCTCTCTTTTTAAATGAGCAGGTCAGGTAAGTCCAGAAGACCAGGCAGGACTCATGTTTCAGCGCTTTGAGGTTGAGCACAGGTCTGATGGGGAGCGGCTGAGGGAACTGGGGGGGTTTAGTCCGGAGAAGAGGAGACTGAGGGGAGACTTCATCGCCCTCTACAACTCCCTGAAAGGAGGGTGCAGAGAGGGGGGATGAGTCTCTTGAGCCAAGGAACAAGCACCAGGACAAGAGGGAATGGCCTCAAGCTGCGCCAGGGCAGGGTCAGACTGGCTCTTAGGAAGTATTTCTTTGCAGAAGGGGTTGTTGGGCATTGGAATGGGCTGCCCAGGGCAGGGGGGGAGTCCCCATCCCTGGAGGGGTTGAAGAGTCGGGTTGACCCAGCGCTGAGGGATCTGGTGGAGTTGGGAACGGTCAGGGTGAGGTTCATGGTTGGACTGGAGGAGCTTCAAGGGCTTTTCCAACCTCGATGATTCTGTGATTCTGGTTTTGGTGCAAGGAGGTGGTCAGTGTGCAGAAGATACGGCTTGGTGCAGTACTTGGGCAAGGAGAGCTGCGTGGAGTTGACTATGTGTTGGTCTACAGGTGTTCTGGAACTAGCTCATCTCTGAAGCTTTTTGTTGTCCTCTCTGTGTGTCACTGCATCAGTTAGGGTGCCAGCCTCCCCAGCCTGGAGCATGAGTGAGAGTGCCTGCCCTTCTCTGGTCACGCTGGTGGGACTGGTTTCCCAACATTGCATCTGGGAACAAGGAGAGCACGTGGCTCTGCGCATTGCACCAGCAGTTCAGCTGAGAACAGCTACTTCTTTCCATCAAACAAAGATGAAATTAGTGAAGGGTGATGGAGACAGGGCTCTGAAGTGTTGATGCAGTTAAAGCTCTGTCATCATCTCCACTTGGGGGAAGCACAGCTTTTCAGGGACTCAGTTGCTTCGGCTTTTGACAGCTCTTGAAGTCCAAATTAGCATCCAAATTATCTAAGTAAGGAGACACTGTGGCCCTGAGGGTGGCATGATAGTGGTTCCAACATTTTTTCAATGAAAGCCTTTCACTGTGCTTCAGGTTCTCATTGCTCAGGTTAATTTGGTATCTTGAAAAGGGGTTTGGGTGGTCCCCCTCAAGTGCACCAGTTGTTAACGAGATGGTTCTTGCAGCACCAGGGGAGGCAGGAAACCATTTCCCCTCCTTTTGTTTTCTGTGCTTGGCCCTTGTGGATGTTGACCCGAGATCCCATGGGTGACCATGGCATCTCTTCCACCACAGCATCACACAGGGACCAGTGTATATGCTTTTTCCTGGTGATGATCCTAGGTGGGGCCACAGCACAGCGTTCACACTGTTCCTCCATCAGCCAAGAGCATACCACCAGTGGGCAGAGGGGGTGCCAGCAACAGCCAGAGAGCTTTGTCCAGCACCCCCTCTCCAAAGTGACTCGTGCAGACATCTATGCCAGGGTGAAGATGTGCCCTTAGATTAACCTGCCAATTAGTCTGCAGTGCTTGAAAAAGAAAAGAAGATATTTTCCTCCTCTTCCAACGCAGAGGACAATGACTGTGAGCCATGGGCAGGATGTCTGTTGTCAGACAAGACCATTTCTTCTTTAAAAGTGTGGTCTCTGTGGCCAGCAGCTGGATTGTGGCTCTGGAAATATGGGTTTCGTTTCTCCTCGGCCACCAATTGCCTGTGTGAGCTTGTGCTTTTGCCTGACCCAGCTCAAATCTGAGTTCCTCTGGTTTGAAAGGTGCTTGGTCCTCACTTTTGGCCCTAAGCACCCCTCAGGAGCAGTCTTGCTTTGGCCTTTGGCGGAGCTCTTGGGCTCGTGAAGGGCTTGGAAGAAGAAGGTGCTCTCCTGAGCTCCCCTTCCCTCCAAAGGTGTTATACTTGAGGTTCTGACTTTTATGTTTAACCCCTGGGAGTTCAGCACTGGATATGATTTTGGGTTTTCATGTTTTTATTGGTCCGCATGGGGACTTGGCTGGAACAAACTCCTTGCCCTGGCAGAGGAGAGTTCATCTGCAGCTCCCTGTTAAAAAAAACAGAACACCTTTGGGACTGCCCCACCTGAATTAGGAAGTGGTTTTGCTCTTGGAAGAAGGACAGTAGGGAGAGAGTTGATCAGGAACAGACTCTGCCTCTTCTGATATGAGGGCTAGTGGACATCAGATGGAGCTTGTGAGAGCCTGTTCCTGAGGGCAGTGGGTTCTCCATTGCCCGGGCAGCAGACCCATGGAGTTCCTTGCTGAAGGACATCATGGAGGCAAAAAGTGTACGTGGGTTCAAGGAAAGACTGACCAAGCCCTCCTCTGGGAGGGAGGAGCAGCTGAGGTTGCAAAATGGGCAGAGTGTCTCTGTTGAGGTCTTCTCCTTTAGTCGCGTTGCTTCACCATGAAGCAAGTGTATGGGCATACACTTTTTTTTTTTTTCCGCCACTAGTTTTGAGGCATGGATAAGTCAGTTCTTAGGGTGTGCCAGGAGGTACCCCGGTCTCTGTGCCGGGGTTTCAGCAGCATCAGCTGCACCAAGGGCTGTGCCACTGGAGACAACCCTCTGCCTTGTTTTGTTGGGGATGCCAGAGGGGGTGACTGATTTTGCAGCTCGTGGAAGCCTTGAAACCATGGAAGCAAGTGCAACTTTATTTACTTCCCTGCTATATTATCAGGATTCACGTGCGTGTAATGGTTTTATTGCTGGGAAGCATTGCTGTCAGGTAGTAAGATCTGGACTATCAGCCGGGGAGCTCCCTTTTTATGGCTCTATAAACCTCATGAGGGTTCCTGCCGTATACAGCACTGCCAGCACCTTCCTACGCTTGCAGGCTTTTTAAACCTTTGCCACATTGGCACTGTTTTTAGTGATTTTGAGGAGGGCTTTGATGTTGCTGTGGATGCTTGAGGGTGGTACCTGCATCCCTGGGAACCTCCTGTGCCTTGGCAGTCAGCATATCCATGCTGCTCTCTGCTTGATGCCAAGACATCCAGCTTTCCTTACCACGAGCACCCCTCAGGTCGTGCCCAACCCAGTCTTGCTGGCTTCTGCAGTGTTTTCTCCTGACTTGGTGGCTGATTGTATAGCACATGGGTGACCAAAATCAGTGGGTGGGTGCTGGGCTGGAGCCTGTGCTTGGCAGCAGCAGGAGGTCCTGCAGGGAAAATGCTCTTCCCCTCTTCCTGCCCCCACCAAAGATACCTAACCTATATTTATAGAGCCCCTTGAAAGTCAGCGCTGGAGATGGATATCCAACAGGACTCGTGCTCCAAAGTCGTTGCTATAAAAGGAAACTTTCCCATCCTTCCTGCTTCACTCACGAAGGGTGACATCCCCATCTGCGAGGCTGTAGCGGACCCCAGGTGCCAGCAGACACTGGCAACACACATTTAGCTGTAATTACTTTTTTTTTTTTCTTTTTTATCCCTTCTACCTCTGCCCCATCAAACCTGCCGTGTTTGGCTTGCCCTCGCCTGGCAGCAGGCTCAGCCAGCGGGAGCTGAGCCAAGCTTAAGCTTGCGGGCAGGACTTTTCCATAGGGCTTGGCAGGGGCTGGAGGGGATGGCGTAGCACAGGGCTGTGCTCTCCAGCCGGCTCTGCTGCCGTTACCATGCCCAAGCAGGGATGCTGCCTGCGAGCATCCCTGCCACTGGCCACGCACGGTGGAGATCAGGTCCAAAGCAAACCCCTGGGAAATGAGAGGGGTGGGAGGTCCCGATATTTCTTCAAGTCCCTTTCCTTTTGTTAGAAAAGGTACAAAAATGACACAACTTCTGTTGTGATGTATCGGCAGCTCCAAGGCTTGTTGGGGACGTACATGAGCTCATGCTAACGTGTTCTTTCTGGTACAAAGAGTTTGTGTTTTGTGTTGTCTTAAGGGGTGGTTTACCTTTGGTTGGGTTTGTTGGGTTTTTTTTGAAGATGAAAGCATCAGCTTTGCAAACATAAGTAACAAAGGAGGAGGAGGAGATAAGAGGAAGGCGACAAGGTCAGGAATCACTAGGGTATGCAGCACTGCTGGCATGGAACATGCAAAATGCCTGGCCCAGGCTTTTCAAGAGAAAAAAACAATAGCAGCCAGCTCTTCCCCACCCATCTTCACCAACAAGGCTCAAACTCCTTTACTGAAGAGGTCAGGATCATGGGGAGCTGAGATGCTTTGTCTCCAGGACAGAGAAGAGGGAGGAGGAATCATCCCATTCTCCCTCTTAATGAAAACCCATCGTTCCCTGCTGGCACGCAGCTACCACCAAATGTTTGGAGACCCTTGGAGGCATTCCATGGCCACAAGATAGCTCATTGTACTGCAGGTCCATGGTGTCCTGCAATGATTGCAGGGGGTCATTTGGTGGATGTAAGTGATGGGGATACACCACAGTCAAGGTGGTCTTTCCCAGCGCTGCATGTTCCTTGAGAGAACCTTGGGCCATACCACCCTCACATTTGCTTGCAGCAAGTGATGGATACACTACATGGCCACTTGTGGAAGTGGGGAGTCAGCCACAAATCCATCCTTCAGGGACTGACCTCAGAGATGAGCTGCAAGAACATCCAACCTGTCCACTGTGCCAGCATGGGTGGCAAGAGGCCACCAGCAGTTTCAAAAGCTGTCCCAGACTTCTCAGGAGGCTGCAGAGGGCCTAGTGCTGCTGTTACCGATTCAGAGGATGCTGTGTTGTTCACCTGGTATGCACTGGAGGATCTGTTAATACAAGCATGGAAGAAGCAAGACAAATCTCTAGACGATCAGATCATTTTCTCCTGGATGGAAGTGTGTTGAGCAACTTAAGCCCAATGGTCAAGGTTGTGTTGTAGCGTAATCAGGAGGAAGCTCTTGAAGGTGAAGAATCTTCAGGGCAAATCCAAGTTCCTAAATTAGATTTTTTGCTAAAATTTGGCAATTTTAGCAAAAAAAAAGGGCCCCAAATGGTCTCTCTTGGAGGCCATTGCACATTGCAGTGACAGAATCTGGTTTGTGTTGGTGTTCCCAGGCGCATCTTCTACCCCTGAGCAGGCAGTCATCAGCTCCTTCAGGGCTGGGGTGTCCCCTGTGCATGTCCTCTGGGTTTCCAGGAGGAGTCTCTTCTGCGGCTGCTTCCGTGGTATTGAGTTACTTAAGGTTTTGTGACTGTGATAAAAGCAACATTTTGAGTAAATTCATTGTGTAGGATGAATGCGCTCTGTGGGTAGCACTGTGGCTCTGGGAAATGAATTTGTAGCTACAAAAAGTGCAATTCACTTGTAATTTAAGCAAAGCTGACTGTTTTTAAAAGAAACCTCCAAAAACACTTCTGTTTTTGTAGGAGAGCCAGAGGAGCTTGACTTTGGAGAAGGAAAAGGCAAATTAAAAGCCATTAGCAACAAGTGCCTGCAGTTGGTCTTGGCTTTGGCATGGGAAGAGGATGATGAGTGATTGATGAGCAGCTCTTTCTTCTCTTCCCACCTTTCAGTTTGTGGCCAAGGGTAGGTGGAAGATTTCCCCTGAACTCGTACCGTGGGGCTTGAGGGGCTTTTTATGAGTTACCTAGGGAGAACAGGCGTGCAGGTATGGTAGTTGTTGCAAGGTTGACCTGTCTTGTGTCATGGTGGCTCCTGTTCTTGATGCTTCCCATGGACACGTGCGTGTCACGGTGGGATGGACCCTTCACTCCCTGGCTTGGCTGAGCTCCAGGGAGGGCTGGGAGGTGTGGGATGGCCAGGGACATGCATCGGTCCTCCCTTTGCTGGTGGCAGGTACCATGGACTGCCCTGCACGGGGTAGGACCTGGCTCCATCTCCAGCCCCGATGGTGCTTGGTATGGCCCAGCCCTACCAGCCCTGCCGGGTCTTATCAGCCCAAATTCTTGGCACTCAGGGGTTTTCCATCATTGAGGCTTTTGAGGGATCCTCTCCCCGCTACACAAGGTTGCAGTCAGTGCTTGTTGGAGAAGACCCGCCTTGGCCAGCAGCAGATCCTGCTTCCTGCCCTCAGGGTTTGCTCTTTTAGGTGTTCCCATGCTTTTATTGCATTTCTTTGCTCACAGACATGGGCCTTAATGCTGCCAGTATTTTTCCTGGGATTGCTTTTCTCTGCTAACCCCCTTCAGCATGGCTGGATGCACGTGCTATGTCTTTGATTTATAGCTCGGTGTCTGGACAGAGGTAGGTCCATACCTTAATCCCATCAGGACCAGCTTGGCATGATGGATGGAGCTGGGAGCACTGGGGAGGATGAGGCTATGCTGCCAGCCCCGCAGTGCCACCATCAGCCTGTGCTGGGAGGTCTTGGGGGGCTCCCCTGGGTCTGCAGGGCCAGGAGGGGAAAGCCTGCGGTTGGGTTGCTGGGCTAAGCCATACCAGACAGTTTGCAGAAGTTATTTTTGACCTTTTCTGTGCCACTGCACATTGGGAAATGCTGCCGTTAGAAAGCTGAATGCTGTGTGCTCAGACGCTGCGGGAAAAAGACCTTTGGGTTGTTTTTTTTAAAATAGGTTTTAATGAGTGTTTTTTTTAATAGGTGCTAACACCATCACCAGCCCTAGACCCTCCCTAAACCTGCTGCTGCTCTGTGCCTGGTGGAGAGGAGATCCAGGAGCAGGTAGAGCACTGATTCAAGCCCCTGGAAATCCTCGCTACTGCCCAGCTTGCTCACAACAGCGTTTCTACACCTTGAGAAGTAGCCAGCTTCTCTGCAGAGAGGGGCACAGCTAGATCTGTCTGCATGTCCCATCTGTCCTTCCCCCAAAACCTTACTCATAGCCCCAGCTAATGCAATGTTAAATCCGTGCTCCGCAAGTCCCTGCGGAAGACAGCTCTGCTGTTCCCCTGACCAGTGACTCACAGGATGGGTGTCTCGTGATGTCCCTGGAGAGCAGAAGCCCAGCAGATGGGGAGGGGAGGTGACAGGGGTGCCCGGAGCCAGGGGTGTCCAGACAGAAGCCCTGCAGCCCCCCACCATGCTGGTCCGAGGGCAGCACCATCCCTGCTGCTTCTGCGCCCCAGGAAGCCAGTGAGGACTCATGGGGTGCCAGCCAGCAGCCACGGGAATGTGCTTTTTGGGGCTTCCCTAAAGCTTTGCCCAACCCTCAGCAAAGCCTATTTAGGATTTTGGAAAGAATAGTGATGTGGCTGGTACACGGGGTGTAACCATCATGGAGCCCTGACTCGGGCAGCTGCTGCCTTCATGCTGCCTGCAGAGCTGCCTGTTGGAGTCATCAGGGTAGGGGAAGCACGCAGCAGGTCCTCCTGGCTTGCACGGTTGGATTTTTACCCTGCAGCATTGCCTTTCCCTCGTGGGAGGCAAAAAAAAAATGGTGTGAAAAGTGGGTGCGGGTGCCTTTGAGCTGGTTGCATGACGAGATGCTGTCGCCTGCCTCGCGCGTGTGGGGCGAGCTCTGGTTGCTCACCGGTTTCCTTCCCTCCCCCCCACCCCGCCATTCATTTCAGATACTGTTTATGGCTTTGGGTAAACACATGGGGCTGGGTTTTTCCTAGTCTATATTTAATCCTAGTCTATATTTAAAGTGCTTTCAGAGGAGTTTGCAGACCATTGTCTCAGCCGTGGCTGCAGAAGTGATTTCTAAACAAATATTGCCCGGTCCACCCTTGTTTCCCACCACCCTACTCCTGACTGTCCCCTTTTATTCTCACATAGCCCGAGTTTGAAGGCTTGCTGGTTATCTGTCCTGCCTCTGCATTCAGAAACATCTCGGGTCTGTCCCCTGGGACTGTCAGCTCCAAAACATGACTCCCACCCCACGTCCAGCCATGGGGGGGCATGCACCCACATCCCTTCCTGTGTGTGAGAGCGTTACTGCATCCGGGATGCACTGAGACGTAGGCAAGATGCTGCTTTCAGGAGAGGAAATACCTTTTTATAATCGCTCGTTTTGATGTACGTTCTTGCTGCCTTTTGAGACTATAGGGTGTACGTAGGGGGGATTTTTCCATCTTTTTCCACACAGTCACATCTGTCCAGACCTTTAGCATAAAGCTTCCCGTATAGTTGCATAAATTGAGTATGGGGGAGCATCCCTGCAAATGCCAGGCACTGTGAGGCGTGTGGATACGTTGGTGAGAGTTGTCAGTGCACGGCTGTAATGATTCGTATAAAAATTTATTTGGCACTGGACTACCAGGCAGGTGTTTAAAAATATATTCATGGCTTGCACTTTGATTCATGGGAGAAATCACCTACCTGTCCCTGGTTTCTTTCTTGCTTTGTGCAGTGCTCGCCAAGCAAGGGTGACCTTTGGGCTGTCAAAGTGGTTTTGTTTTTCAGCAGGATTGTGTGCAAGAATTGCTAGAATTGGTGAAAACTTTGCCGCTTGAGCTATTTCTGTGATGACAACACTGTGTACCTCGTGCTGGATTTTTTGCCTGTGTAGCTGGGGAGAGCTTGAACCCTCCAGCTAGGGAGGAAGAAAACCCTACGAGAGCCCACCTAGTGTCTGCAGGGTCTCTTTAGGGGGAGGCAGCAAGTGTTTAGGGTCTTTGCTGGAAAACGTGCAATCCCAAACAGCGCCTCGCATTAATGAGAAACAACACATCGTGGTGGTGCTTTGCAAAGGGGTGAGCTGGATGGGTGGGGAACCAGACTAGCTAACGAGAGCATCTTTCCTCCCTTCCTTCTTTCAAACTGACTGCTTATTGCTTTTTCTTGCTGCTGACGGCGGCTCCAAGTACCCTGTTTTACCTGGCCCGGCTCTGATAAGGACAGTCTTGACTCAAAGCCTGGTTTCTCTGTATTTAATGCCTGCCAAGCCCTCTCCCCTTGGAGTGCTCCCAGCAGAACCCAAAACAATGCTCTTCTCAAAGGGAAAAGTGTTTGCACACAAGTTCTCCTTTCCCTTTTCTGGCTGGAGCCTGGTGCATCCCTTCCAGCTAACTGCATTCCCAGCATACCGGCCCAGGGGATGGCTTGGGAAGCATTTCAAGCAGGCTGGAGTATCTCCTGCTCAGGCTCTCCCCTGCAAATTTCCTCTTACTGCATTCCAGAAAAGGGCACCGAATCCTTCAGGGCTTGCTGTGCCCATTGGAGAGACACCCGCTGATTTAATAACAGCCAGCTGCAGCAAAAGCATTCGGCGCTTGTCTTCATGTTTTCATCAGCTCCGTATTCCCACGTGAGGAATTTGGGTTTGGGGGTTATTTTCTGCTTGATCTGATTTTTCAAGCAGAGGGAGCAAAAAAAAAATAAATGGCATGAGAGGGGGAGAAAGGAAAAACAGTGTTAGGAGCGGATGAAAAGCCCTTTGGGCGCGAGACTAAAGCAGGGGATTCGGATATAACTTTTAATTGCCCAGGGCTTTATTTTTAGGAGCTGTTGGTGCTTTGCAGCCAGGCTGGAGTTTCATGGCAGGTTTGCAGGGAGCAGGATGTAGGGATGTCTGTAGGGATGCTGGATGGCAGGATTTACCAGGATGTCAGGTACATCGGACCACGTACCTGCTCCCTGGTGCGAACCTGGCTCTGTGCTCCAGCCTTGCCTTCAGCTAGCGGAGAGGCACCAGGCTTACCTGCTCGCCCACATGCTCTTGGCCTTTCTGGCCACCCTCCAGGCTCTAGAGGACATGGGTGACACCAGAAGCAGTCTTACCAGCGCTTGCATCAGCCGCTACGTTGGTTGAAGTGCCGATATATTCTGTGGGCAGTGGGAAATTGGGTTAATTTTCCTCTCAGCTCTGGTATCCTGATGCAGCTGCTCTTCCACAAGGTTTCTGGAAGTGTTTCTGCAAACATTTCTGGGGAAAAAAAAAAAAAAAAAAAAGAGAAAAAACTCTTTATTTTTATTTTTGCTCAAGTGAAGCAGGGCAGTTGGTGGAAGAAGGGATGTTTCTGTGCTTGGTCCTTGCCTGATTGGCTGGGCGAGGGGAGGGATGCAAGGAGCAAGCGGGAAGAGCCAGTCCCTATCTTAGGAGATTGTGGTGCTGCAGTGGGAGAGAGTGATGACCGGGTTGAACACGCAAAAAGCCCAGTCCTGTGAGCCCTCCACGCTCACTAACCACTGCCCTGGGCTCCAACAGCATCTGCATGCTTGATGGTTTCATAAATATGTATTATAGAAATGTGCAAACACCCTGAAAGCTCTTATGAAATGGGGAGAAGGACCAATGGATGAGCCTGAGAGCAACATATCCCTAAATAACTCTTAAAGGCAAGTGGGCTGCTTTGTACAGGGTTGGGGCCAGACGTAGCATTGTCCTCGCTATCCAAAGCCCTCAGTGATTTGTAGGCAGTGCCGTGCTTACTAGGAGCACCCTAGTTATCTTTCATGATGCTTTAAGGAAAACATGAGGGTGTGCTCCTGTATCGGCACCACAGCCTGTGCCTGCGGAGAACGGCGGCGGCGCGTGGGTGGCGTGGTGGGACCTGAAGCCTTTGCTAACGTGCTGGGGTTTGTTTCTTTCTCCCAGGTGATGCTGGGGTCCCCATAGCCAGCTTTGCTCGCGGAGGGGCCATGGCCACCTAGCGCTCCCTGGGACCACGGGGGTCGGCTGGGCCGGAGATGGCAGCACAGAGGATCCGGGCGGCCAACTCGGGCGGCCTGCCGCGGTGCAAGTCGGAGGGGACCCTCATCGACCTCGGCGAGGGCTTCGCCGAGACCAGCCTCTGCGACGTCAAAGGTGCGGGGGCACGGGGTGGGTTGGGACGGTCCCCCCCTCCTCGGTTAGGTGCATCTTCTCGCCCCTGGGGTGCAGGAGGAGGGGTTGGTTAGTAATTAGCAGACAGCAGCTGATGGGGAAGAGCAGCAAGCGCTGATGGGTGTGGACCTGACACCAGGAGAGGCAGCAGCCAAGAGGTGACAGCAACAGAGTGATTTGCAAGGGTTTGTTTTCCCCTTTCCCAGAGCTGGGAGCTTGCAGGTTGTTTGAATAATCCTTTTTCTTCCTTTTATTGCTTTTTCTTTAGCTGTATTTACCTTACCCAGCATAAAAGCTGTGTTCAGGTGAGAGGGGAACTACTGTTCCCCTGGCAGAAATGGATCCCAAGAAATAACTCTAGGTGGAAGTTAGCATGTGCCAAGGGCCTTTAAAAATAAACATGCACAAAAGCAATTGCTTTTGCAGGCCTAGCAAGAAGAGACCCGAACATCAAACACTCTCTCTCTGCAAATTAGGTTGTTTTTAATTCAAAAATAGGAATTACTCATATTCTCCAAGGGGTTTGCTGGTACCAGCACATCCCTGTTAACCCTGCTGCTGTGCCAGCTCCGTGCACAGCTTGGGGAGGACACCCCATCTGATCCAAAGGGATGGGGAGACCAAAAATGCCCCGTCCTGCAGACAGCTCTGGCTGTAGTGCTGTGGTTAACGGTGGCTTCCTACCAGGGCAGCAAAATAGTTTCAGTACAGACTTTATATAATAGTTTTATGCTGAATAAATGTCCTCATGGCTTTGCCTACCTGGTGGTGGAGGAAGTGGATTAACGATGAGTTGTTTAGGACGTGTACAAACTTCTTAATATTTGATCCCCAGCATATTTTTAAAGACTTTTCCTTCACTCATCTGTGTCTTCCCTTGCCTTGTAGTTTCTGTGTCTGAGAAGTGCTGCCAGCCTGCAGCTAGTGACCACAGGCATGCGTAATCTGATCTGCCATCCCTTTGTCTCTGGGATTTTAGGGGCTTCCTGTGTTTCTTAAATTCCCCTCTTCCCTCCAGAGAGTTCATGAGCCTCCTGAAGCAGGTGTTGTTCCAGTTCTCTTGCAGTTCCCTGTTGGTAAAAATCCAGCTCTCCTTGTTTTCATATGTCTGTCAAGCGAGATAACACATATTTGAATGTTGATGTAACATCACCTGCAGCTTGTTTATAGTGCTTTTTACAGAAATAGGTCCTAAAAGTGAGAGCAAAACCAATAAGTATGGTGACAGTGTGAGTATCTGCGGGCTTGACCCAGCTGTTTTTCTTGTAATTGGGATCCCCTTGGCAAAATGACTTTCAGCTGGCACCGCTGAAAGGGAGATTGAAGATGCTGCTAGGACCGCGGCAGCACTGCAGGAGGGCGATGCTGTGCTTCTTTCTGAGGGTTCAAACTACACAAGCTTCTTCAGGAATGGAGTTAGTTTTTGTTGAGGAGCTTTGAAATACAGGTGCTATGTAAAAGGAGCGAGCTGCTGGGTTTTTTGGCTGGTGTGATGTGAAAAAGTAGGTGTATGATGTGCCCTTAGTTGTTTCTTACACTGAAACATGTTTCACATGTGCAGGAGAGGGGTTGTGGCAGAGTGAGAGCACTTTTAGCCTGTGCTGAATATTATCTTGGGTTTATGTTACCTTGGGTTATCATACAATCTCTTTGAAGGGAAGGCATTTGCCAGCAGCAGGCAGATGACTATTTGCATGGAGAGTGCAACGGCCGTGCTAAAGAGCCAGTGGCCAAAGACCTTGAGATACCGCTGAGCAAACTGGTAGGATAATTCCCTTGCAGCAATTGTTGAGAACCCCCCGTAATTAACTTCTGTTATCTTAACTGTGAACACTTCAGGGGGTGCCTGCCACTCTAGCATGTGCCCATAGGAGCTTAGCTCCCAACACCCCAGGTGAAAAGGACAGCTGATAAGAAGCGACTCCCACTCCCTTAAAACTCCCTCCAACACGTCTTCTTGTGCATCACTCATCAGGGGGATTAGCAAGGCTGTGGGATGCTGGTGCCTCGTACAGGAGCAGCTGTATGGGGCCCTACATCAAGGGGAGGCTTGTTGCTAAGGCACTTGACTGCATCAGGAGGATAACAAGCTACTGCTGCTCCTGTCTCTGCTCCTGCTGCTCTTCCCAGCTGTGTCAATGCCCATCCCTTTAGATCACAAACCCTCTGGGGAAGAGCAAGGTGAACGTATCAGAAGTAGCAGAGGGAGAAGTTTTGTTTAAAACTTTTAGGGCGAAGTGGGAGGAAATACCTGCACGTTTGAGAGGTTATAAAGCTACCTTACTTCGCAGCTTAAAGTAGCTCCGTTTGTTGACCTGAAATAAATGATTGCAGGTAAGTTGTGTCTCTCTTGTGGATTGCTTACAGGGCTGTTTTCTTCTTGGCTTTGCAGTGCCTTCTCCTAGTGCCTTGCTGGTTGACAATCCCACGTCCTTTGGAAATGCGAAGGAAGTAATAGCAATCAAAGATTACTGTCCGACTAATTTCACCACTTTGAAGTTCTCTAAGGGGGACCACCTTTATGTCTTAGACACGTCAGGAGGTGAGTGGTGGTACGCTCACAACACCACGGAAATGGGTTACATCCCTTCCTCCTACGTCCAGCCTGTGAACTACCGCAACTCTTCCTTAACGGACAGCGGGATGATAGACAATCTACTGGAGAGCCCTGACGAGGGGGTCAAGGAGTTAGACCTGCTGGGAGAATGGACTGACACGAAAAGGAACTCTGCAAAAACCTACAATAACAACCCGTTCTTGAATGGAGTCCAGACAAACCCATTTCTGAATGGGAATTTGCAAACAGCGCCCAGCTCGGACAAAGAGTCCAACTCTAACATCGCCGTTGACTTGCTGCTCTTTGACACAGCAGCTCCTACTTCAGCGGTTTCCAGTTCGGCCACTAATAGCAGCTTGGGTAACATTTTTGATGAGTTTCCATCCACAAACAGGCTGGATCTGGAACAGCCTGTGAAAAGGGACAACCCCTTCTTCAGAAGTAAACGCTCCTACAGTTTGTCCGAACTGTCCGTTCTTCAGGCCAAGTCAGATGCTCCAGCATCATCGGGTTTCTTCAGTGGTTTGAAGTCTCCCACCCCTGAGCAGTTCCAGAGCCGGGAAGATTTTAGAACAGCATGGCTGAACCACAGGAAGCTGGCTCGGTCTTGCCATGACTTGGATTTGCTTGGTCAAAATCCTGGCTGGGGTCAGACACAACCAGTGGAGACCAACATTGTCTGCAAGCTGGATAGCTCTGGTGGGGCCGTTCAGCTTCCAGACACCAACATCAGCATCCACGTGCCAGAGGGTCACGTGTGCCCTGGAGAAACACAGCAGATCTCCATGAAAGCGATGCTGGATCCACCACTGGAGCTGAACAGTGACAAGTGCAGCACCATCAGCCCAGTGCTGCAGATCAAACTCAGCAACATGGAGGTGAAAACCTTCATCATTCTGGAGATGAAAGTGTCAGCAGAGATCAAGAATGACGTCATGAGCAAGAGTTTGGTAGGGCTGCAGTGCCTGCGGAGCGACATGAAAGAGGGGCCGTACGTGCCGATGCAGCTGAGCTATTCGTATGGGGACACGATCCAGGTGCAGCTGGAGAACCTGGAGCCTTGCATGTACATCGCGGCCGTAGCCCAGGGGCAGAACATCCTCTACCCTTACACCGTTTGGGATTACATCAGCAAGAAGATCACGGTTGGCGTCTATGGCCCAAAACACATTCACCCTTCCTTTAAAACTGTTGTGGCCATGTTTGGGCACGAATGTGCACCCAAGACTCTCCTGGTGAACGAGGTCACAAGACAGTCCCACAGCCCGGCTCCTGTCGCCCTCCAGCTCTGGGGAAAGCATCAGTTTGCTCTGTCACGTCCTCAAGACCTCAAGCTCTGCATGTTCTCCAACATGACTAACTACGAGGTGAAAGCTAGTGAGCAAGCCAAAATTGTGCGGGGCTTCCAGATGAAGCTGGGCAAGGTCAGCCGCCTTATCTTCCCCATTGCATCCCACGACCCCAACGAGCTCTCAGACTTCACGCTAAGGATACAGGTCAAGGATGACAAGGATGCCATTTTGACCCAATTCTGTGTCCAGACGCCGCAGCCACCTCCAAAAAGTGCCATCAAACCAATGGGGCAGAGGCGGTTCCTCAAGAAGAACGAGGTTGGAAAGATCATCCTTTCACCTCTGGCTGCCACCGCCAAGTATCCAGTTTTTCAGGACCGGCCAGTGTTGAGCTTGAAGTATGGCAAGCTGCTGAAGACAGTGGTGAGGCAAAGCAAGAACCACTATTTGCTGGAATACAAGAAAGGAGATGTCATAGCCCTCCTCAGTGAGGAGAAGATCAGGTTAAAAGGACAGCTGTGGACCAAGGAGTGGTATATTGGCTACTACCAGGGAAAAATAGGCCTTGTGCACACCAAAAACGTGCTGGTGGTTGGGAAGGTCAAGCCCAGCTACTTCTCTGGGCCAGATCTCACCACCAGCCTGTTGCTCGAGCAGATCCTGAGACCCTGCAAGTTCCTGACCTACATCTATGCCTCTGTGAGGACTCTGCTCATGGAGAACCTCAGCAGCTGGCGGTCCTTTGCTGATGCGCTGGGGTACTTGAACCTTCCGCTCACGTTCTTCTGCCGAGCGGAGTTGGACAGTGAGCCGGAGCGAGTGGCCTCTGTCTTGGAAAAGCTGAAGGAAGACTGTAACAACACTGAGAACAAGGAGAGGAAATCTTTCCAGAAGGAGCTGATGACGGTGAGTCTGAGGTCTGACGAGGGGGGTCTTAATTCCCTGCCGTGCAGAGTGAGTAGGGTGAACGGGAGGTGGAAGTTTCCTAATTCAGTCTGTAGAAAATGAAGTTCGTCTTTAAGGTCTTCTGCAGGCTGCTCAGCACAGCCAGGAGGAAGTTCAGCCCTGCGGTTGTACGTGTTGGTGGGCTCCTGGTTTAATGGGATCATGGCCATAAATGAGGGACACTGGGTGAAATACCACAGTTCCATGTTGTGTGAGGGCCGCCAGCAGCTTGCTTTGGAAGGTAGCTAATCTGAAGCCTCTCAAGATCAAGGTGATTTTGGTCCAGTGTTTTCATAGCACTCGATGGGTCCCTGCTGCTGGGTATTTAAGTTTCAGCTTTCCATGATGCATGCTTTGAGGAGTTCGCCGAGAGCTGCTGGTCTTCTCAACTCTAGTGTCAAAGCATACATTGTTGAAGGCAATACTGATGTAAAACTGGAAAAAAAGGCAAGAAACACAAAAGCTTTTCATTCCTATATGGAGCGGGGTAGGCGAGCCACTTTTCAGGTCACGTACTTTTACATCAGTGATGTCAAAGCACGCTGGAGAGGGGTTTTGCAGCTGCTGTGAAGAAGGATGCTATGCCTTCATGAAACAACCTCAAATTCCCCTATAATAATGTCAGGTTGTGTCTGCCCCATCTCTCTTTGAATGGCAGCAAAAACAAGGGCACCTCTGAGCTGGGTTGCTTTACATCCAACTGCGGACCGTGTTTGCAAATTGAAATGCACGGCTTGCTTCTGTCCTGAAAGGCACTTGAGGAAGTGCTGCCTGTGAGTTTTTCTAGGATGCTGTTAGGAAGTCTCTTATGAGGAATCATCTTCGTGATCATTTCTGGCATTTCACAGGAGGTGAGCCAAAGAAAACACAGGACTAAATGTCTGGAAGAGATTTGCAGCTCTCGCCTCTTAACAGGCTCTCCCACAGAAGCAGGATAACCGAGTTACAGCAAATCATGTGGTTTAAAATGCCAATCGAATTAAGGAATAGCGACAGCTCCGCTTGGCGATGATGGGCGCAGGCAGCAGCATGCAAAATGACATTACGAGTAGGCAGCCTGGGTAAAGAGGACTGAAGCCAAATGAAGTATTTCATTTCCCAAACTCCCTTTAATAAGAAGGGGGAAATTTGAGGATCGAGTATGAGGTGTAAGGTGTTACAAAGAGTATGGAGCCCTTTGTTACTCATGGAAATATTGTCCAGCGAGTTCCCAGTGCCTGGGTACCACTTTGTGGCCTGTGGGGCAGTGTTCTAGCTTTGACTTTCAGGTGCCAGGTCGTGCCAGCAACGTGTTGAGGGGTTCTTCTGGCCATCATCTGCAGTTGTCTCTCTTCTTTCTGGGGCCATCCAGGAAGGGAAAATACCCACCATGGTAGCCAAGGCTGGTGTCTGGCCCTGTGGTTCCCTCAAGGGAGGGTTTGCTTCTTTAATCATTAGCCTGGGCGAATGATGGGATGGGATGGAATCTGTGCTCCTCGTGCTGGATGCTTCCAAGGGCTTCGTGCTGTTTGCCTTACCGCTTTGCAAACCTGTAAGCGTTTCTTTTATTTATTCCCTTTTGTCTCCAGGGATCCCAGGCAGTCTGTAGGTCATGGAAAATCTATGCCAGACCTCAGTGGGGAGACAAAGGGAAGGATAAGGCTCTTTGGATACTCAGGGAGCAGCTAACTCAAGGGGAGGGCTGTAAGGCAGGAAAACATCACACTCCCCAAGGGATGCCTTGAGTGCGGAGTCCCAGAGCAGGTTTTATTTCTCTTGTTTGAATGGAGGCTAATCCTGAGCATTGGCTCTGTTTCCTATTATTTGTGAGTCTGAGCCTGTTGATAAAGGATGAGCTCCCTTCCTGGTGGAAGATGATTCTTCTTCTAAACTCCTTGCTGCTGTCAAATCCTCCTTAGCTTATGGAGAAATTAGATTGAGCCTGTTCTTAAAAAAAAAATAAATTAAAAAATAGATGTTTCAGGGGGTGACAATGGAGCAGTAATGTATTATGTTGTGTTTAAATCTGATTTTATTTGTAACAAATGGACTCGCTTTCTGCCGTCTACTGGCAAGAAGAACCGGTTGGATTAAGTGCTGATCTGGCCATTTCATCTTAAAGTTGGTTGTCTCCTCTCAAAGGGACTGTGAAGGGAGAAATAGTAAGCAGTCTTATCTGACTTCAGCATTGAGTACACAAAACTGCAGCCGCAGAGCCATGCACCAGCAGCCAAGCATGGAAAAGCCTGGTCATGATGACTAGTTAATAAGTAATCTGCATTTAATTATTATTTTTCTAATCTAGCACTAGCAAGTGGTGTGTGAAGGTAACTGGGGGAATATTGCTCAGAAGTTAGTCATCACATCAGAAAGAGAAACCTACCTCTCTGCCCATCGAAAGCAGGCAGTACACAGGCAGTCTTGCTAAAAAAGCCTAAGCACAGATGCAAGAAGACCTCGTTGCAGCTGGGCCAACGGTACCTGGCCATGCAGTGGCTGCACTACCTGCTCCTTGGGAGCTGGGGTTAGACGTGTCATGGCACACAGCATTTCTCCCTTTCTCTGGAATTTTAAGATGGTGTTTTTATAGAGATTCGCATTTATCATCCTTTCCAACAGACGCTGCCTTTGGGAAAAACATGGGTCTTCTGGGAATGCCGCTGGGTGTGTCAGCAGAGCGCTGTGGAAACGATGAACTTTTTCTTCTCCAGGCTGCTTCTAAAGATCATACAGAAGATGATGTTGGGATTTTTTTTCCCCCATTGTTTTCTATCGTTTGTTCTGACTGGAGGTGTCTGCATGCTGCCTTTCTTCCACCAAAATATACTGCCTGCAGACCCCAAAGAGCTGCTGGTGGGCTCAAGCAGTCCTTAATTGTCCTCCAGGGTGTCCATTGCCTGGCCCAGACCATGCCAGCCCAAGGTTGCTCATGTCAGGCCCCTCTTGCTCCTCCATCCCAAAGCAATCTGCTGGCAAATGGTAGTCCCTGTGCTGAATTTGGGTCTGGAGGGAAAGCCTCACTCCTGCCCGTCTTCTGTCTTCATGGGAACAAATCTCCACCACATGCATAGACTCTGAACATTTCTCCCCTAAGGAACCACGCTGCGCCATGCTGAAGTTGGTGGGGCTGTTTTCTGGAGGGCATGGCTTGTCTTTGCATGGCCAAGTTGCTTGCAGCACCGAAGGAGGAGGAGTTGCTTGCAGGCTTCCAACAAAGCCTTTTCATGTACAACACATGTAAGCCTTACCCTGTGCCCCTATCCATCAGTAGAAAGCTGCAGAAATGCAACCGATGTCTTCCAGCTGTTGTGTTGTCAGGCTCCTTGCTCCATGGACAGTATAAACCAACTCACTTTTATTTTCTGGGGCTGGCAGGAAATCTTTACTGCCTTCCCATCCCCGGTGCAGCAGTTGCAGATCCTGTGTTCTTGCTCCCATGCAGTTTTGCTCTTGGGGAAAAACAAAGCAGCTGCCTGTGGTTGCTTTGATGGTACCTTCCTCGAGCCACCTGGGAGTGTGGCTGATGGCACTTGGTGTCATTTCAGAAGTGATACCTTAAGCACCCTGACACCCAGCTGGTCACCATGTTCAGGGAAGTTGCCCCGCAGAGCCTGTGCCTGACTGTTAGGTAAAAAAAAAATAGTGTTTAAGATCGTGTGTAGTGCAGTATTTTAAATGTGTATGACTGGTGATTTTGGGGCTGCTGACAGCCAAGAGAAGCAAGTAAAAGATATTTAATGCCTAAATCAAGTGTTATTTTGGGGAGTGCTTGTACAGAGCCAACATGTTTGGGCCAAAAACCTGACCTGTATCCTGGAGAGGGTGATGGAGCCTGTGCATGAGCATCCTCTCACCCAGTGGGTCTCACTGACCCCTTGGGGACACCCAGGGCTCTTTTCCCCACATTTGAAGAGGTCCCAGGGAGGGGCTGTGGCACGGTGCCACCTTGGGCACATCACGTGCCTGCCACGCTCGGGTCACATTCCTGTCCCTGCAGCAGTTCATGGGACACTTACTGCTTACAGTAACCACATCTCTGCTTCCCCCACTGATGTCTCAGGGGGGTGACTAATGCATGATAACACTTGGACCCCCCGCAGTGCTTTCCAATTTAAATGCTATTTTAAGAAAAAATCATTAATTTAAAAAGTCCGTTTCCATAACAGCTTCCGTGCGGGTCTTACACTGTGCTTGGTGGGCACATGTAAACTTGGTGATGCTTTCTGCTCCTGGGGCAAAAGAGTTTTTACTCCTTTAGTTTGGCTAAAGATGGGGAAGAAACAAGTCCCTCCCCAGCTCAGCTGGCTCCTCTGGAGCGCATCGGGGTCACAGCTGGACCGCGGGGGGCTGCATATTTGTGCGTGGGAGATTGAGCAGGGCTGGAGGACCATGAAGGTTGTGGTGATGGGCACGGGCAGGGGTGGCTGTGCATCTGCAGGTGGTCTTTGGGGTTGCCTGTTCTTTCTGGCTTGGTTTGCTTTCTTCCAGATGCTGGTTTCCATCATTAAAGGATGGGAAATGGGATTCTACACTTCAGAGCCGGGATGCAAATTCAGCCTCCCCTGGATGCCTTTTAAGTAGAGGCGCTTCTGCGCTGCTTTGAACTGGGATTTGAATATCAAACCATCTCCTTTGCTGTGTGCTAGTCTGGTGGAGTTGTCTCGGAGCTGCTCCGAGGTTAATAAATGCTTTGGAGGGTGCTGGCAAGGCACAGCCCAGGTCACGCCTCAGCAGGGAGCACGGCTGGGTACTGAGGGATGGAGACACAATGGGTGTACCCAGCTCTCCAGGGAAGCTTGTGCTGGGCGAGGGAGGAGGATGGAAAGAAGTTGGAGTGTAATCCCAAAAGCACCTGCTGGAGGATTAAGTCTGTTGTGAGCCCTGCTAATCCTGGCTGGGCAGTCAGGGCTTCCAGGGGATGCCTGTGTCCACCCACCTTTCATGTATTTCTGTGTCAGAGGGAGCGAGTCGTGCCCGGGCTGAAAAAAAAGTGTGTTGCTGTTACCACTCCCCCTTTGGCTGCGACCTTAGTGGCCATGTGTCCTTCTTGCATCCCATCCCCACCTGGCTTTGGTGCTGTCCCTATCTCCCATCACCTCTGCCCACTCTCCTGTGTTTTCCCCAGCCTGTAATGTGTGTGTTGAGCCGCCTCAGCTCAGATCACCAGGGGCAAAGCACAGGAAGTAGGTGGTTCTGTGGCCATCAGTAGGTTTCAGAGTTAATGTGCTGCATGGCAGGGAGCAATCCGTGTCTTCCAAAGCTGCTGCTTAGAGTGATTATACAGGTTTCAATTATGTGGCTCTCCCAGCTGCTTTACTTGATGCTGTTTTCTTGTTTACTTGGAGCAGCAGAAGGAACAGGAGAATCCGTCTCCTGCAGCTCTATCCGTTTTAACCCCTGCGGCGTGCTTTGCTCCCGCTGCCTCCGACCTGCTCAGCCTCCAACAAGAGATGAGAGTGGCTCATTTAGCCTGCTTTGCTAAATACCAGTTGTTTTGGGAACTGGACCCAGGCAATCAGGCGGAAAGGCAGGTTTGAGGATGCTAAATCTGCCCGTCCTTAGGACCATCTGAATCCCAAATCCTCCGCCTGCAGAGAGGGTGGTGAATCTGTGGGTTGGGTGGTAATGTAACATTGCTGGAGAGGAGGTGGTTATGGCACAGGTGTGAGATCTAAATGCTTCTTGGTGCCCTTTTTAAAAAAAAAACACTAATGCTCTTTTAAATGTATTTTCCTTGCTTAACAAGAGGGTTTATTACTTCCCTCCTAGTACAGGAAACCAGTGTAAGCACTTTGGAGGAGCAAACAAATGCTGGTCTGCAGCTGTAATTAGATTTGAGCCCAGCTTTAAGCTGGAAACAGATAAGGGGAAAATCAACATGCATTTGCTTTGCAAATTGCTGGAGTGGTTTCAGATGTTTCCATCTTCCCCCAACTGTCCCTGTGAAATTGCCTATGTGAGGATTTAACCCTTCTTCTGTCCCAGAGCCAAACCAGCTGGGGTTTGCCCAGAGGATGTCAGGACCCGTGGCAGCAGAAGGATTCTGGTTGCTTGGGGACCACCACATCCACGGTGTCTGTAATAACCAGTCCCGTGCTGTTGTGAGGTGTGGGTGATGTTCCCGATGGGGACACGTGTGCCAGCGTGGTTCCTTGGGTGCTCACTGGTGTTCAGCATCCCTTGGGGGGGCTGTCTCCTGCATCCCTGAGCTGTGATTTGCCTTTACTGAAGTGATTCCCCCTGTTGAAACAGTGACCCCTTGGCGTTCGCCCATCCTGGAGCCACCATCCTGAGTCTGCTGGTGCCACACAGGAAAACAAGAGGGTACTTAGCAAACTATAGTCGGGGGCCTGTTTGCTTGATTTCTGTGTTTTTAAAAAGGGGATGCCTGTTTCATAATACAAAGCACCTTTCTGTAGCCATTTGAGGTTCGAGGTGGGATTTGCCCAGGGACTTGGGGTTGCTGCTGAGGCTGTTGAGGTCCACAGGTGCTGGCAGAGGTTGGGGGAGCCCTGGTGAGCGGGATGGTGGTTCTGTCAGTCAGATCCTGTCCTCTGATAATTGCCACTTAAACCCTTCCTTTCCTGGGCTGCATTGTGGGTTTTCTCCTATTGTACCTTGCTTTCCACTTTGAGCAGATGTTAATGTGATTTGCTACCTGAAGACAGGAGCTGCTCTGTCACTTTTTTCCTGCTAGAAAACAGTGACTGCTGCAGTTCCTTTTCCCCACTTCTTCAAAACCATTTGTAGAAAATCTCAACTTTTAGGTCAATAAATGACACCGAAGGAGGAGGTTTCTGCACTGGCACAGGAAGGCAGAGGGGTGGTGAGAAAAGCGAGAACATCCCAAGCTGAGTGATGGTCCTGTAGTGCTGTCAACTGGCCCTTTGCTGGGTCTCACCTCAGCCCATCTCCTCCCGAGGCTGGTGTCTTGTGTCCCATCCCAAAATGCTCTGGTTGGCCCATACCCACCCATCCGTGCTCCTCCGGGGCCGGGGAGGCAAGCTGCACAGACCGTGCTGGATTAGTTACCTTGATTAAAGACATCTGTTCATCTCAGCCCCTGGGATGCTTTAAACTGCTTATGTTGGTGCCTGAACATCTTGAGGGGTTGCCTGGAAAATAAGGCTGTTGGCCAGTCCAGGCTGTGCAAGCCTCGTTGAACAGGGGTAGGGTGCTTCGTTTAATTAATGGGATTCCTCTTCTGTTGAGCATGGTGGCCTGATTTCAACAGCTGTCGCTAGAAAGGAGCTGGGAAGATTTTTAGGGTGGCTTCTCAACCCTGCACAGTCCCCTGGGTCACCTGTCCTCTACCTCCTGCCTTGACTTTCTTGTTTGGTTTTCACCACCATCCTTCAGGCCCTGCTGAAAATGGACTGCCAGGGGCTGGTTGTCCGGCTCATCCAGGACTTCGTGCTGCTGACCACGGCTGTGGAGGTGGCCCAGCGCTGGAGGGAGCTCGCCGAGAAGCTCGCCAAAGTCTCCAAGCAGCAGATGGATGCCTACGAGGCCCCGCACCGGGACAAGATGGGGACGGTGGACAGCGAGGTGGGAGTGGACAGGTCTTGGTCTCTGTGGGTCCTCTAGGGTCACAGATACCTCCAGAGCATGTTCTTCTGGGGCACCCTTGGGGGATAAAAGGGATTTGGGTGTGCTGGGGAAATTTGGGGGTGTTTTTTCCCAGGAATGTGCTTATTCTGGGATGGGGGTGTGTTGGGGATGGCATCACTTGCTCACTGGCCATCCAGCCTGGCTCAGCTCTGATCCCCTCTGCCCCCTCGCTGCAGGCCATGTGGAAGCCAGCGTATGACTTCCTTCTCACCTGGAGCAGCCAGATGGGCGACAGCTACCGTGATGTGATCCAGGAGCTGCACACTGGCCTGGACAAAATGAAGAACCCCATCACCAAACGCTGGAAGCATCTCACCGGCACCCTGATCCTCGTCAACTCCTTGGACATCCTGCGGGCAGCTGCCTTCAGCCCACAAGACCATGAGGATTTTGCCATCTAGCTCCTGCCGTGATGTTTTTGTCCACATCTCATTTGCTGGGTTTTTTTCTGTGCTTTTTTTCCCCTCTTTTTTTTAAGCAGTTGACTTTAAAAAGAAGTGGAGGTTGCTCTCCCTGGGTTTTAAGAGGCCAAAGTTTGCAAGTTCTCCACCAGGACTGGAAATCAGCAAGAGACATCCCTCCTTGATGGGAAGGCACTCAGAAGGGGATGGCTTTTCATACAGCATTGATACCAGTTAAACTATTTCTTACTAAAAAACTTTAAAGGGGGCAAGAGGGTGGGGAGGGATCACAAAAGAGATCACATTTTCTAGGCATTTGCAAATAAAAGTCTAATTTTTGTAATGAGCAGTAAAGGTTGTAAGCACTTTGGGGGGAAGCTGTGACTGTTTTTTATGTTGTAGAAACCGCTTTTAAATTATCATTTTTGAGATGAACTTAAGTCATGTAAATACGTATTTTAAGAGGAAGCACAGTAAATGCCCTCCCCCACCACCACGGTCAGGCTTTGACAGACTCCCAGACGTGACTGTAAAGCACCGTATGAACTCGGGATGTCCTCAGCCCAACAAGCATCTTACACCAAAAAGGAGGGTGGGTTTTTTTTTTTTTAATTCACAGGCCCTGTGACCTGTTTAGTTGATTTTTGTTTTATTTTCGTGTCTCTGCAAACATGCATTTTCTCATTTGCGGACAGGGAGGTGCTCGTTGCCTGTTTTCAGATGCGTGGGTACCATTTTTTAACCAGGAGAAGTGGCTGCTGCCCCTCGTGCTTCATCCCACCAAGGTGCTGCAGGACATCTCTGGAAGAAGCTGGAGGTTTGGGGTTCAGCAGAGACCTCCTTGGGAGATGGACCAGGAGGGTGGTGAGAGTGGCTCACCCTGCTGCGGCAGCAAACTCCAGATGCTCCTGCTCTGGGGAGGAGGCCAGACAAGGGGAGGGAATTCATCCATATCCCTTTACACACCAAAAGAAAAAGAAGGAAAAGAGAAAAAGTTTCTCTTAATTTGAAATCCAAGCTCGCTGGAGGTGTTCCAGATGCGCTACACAACTCAACGCTCATTGCCATTGATTTCAGAGGGCTTTGAGTGGGACTCTTCAAGGTTCCTAAGTCCAGTTTAACTTGTAAATAGTCTTTGCTATAAACCTGGTGCCAACAAGCTAAATATTTGCATCACCATGTGCCCTGGTTTTTTTTCCCCCATTTGTTTTATAACCAAGTCTTTTGAATGATCGCCCCTCCTCTTTCCACTCCCCAGCTTTCAAATATTTTACATGGGAGGGAAATATTTTTGCACAAAAATTTTAAGTGCAAAGTCTTCTCGTAGTGAAATGCTGCTACAATGGAAAGGTTAGTTGTTAAAGGATGCTTTTCTTTCAGGTTAATCCCCCCAAAAGAAAACAAAGAATGGGAAAGGCATCCGACAGATCGTGCCGGCATGACGGCCTCAGGAAGGAACAGTCTCCTTTCCTCTTCCCAAAATCATATCCACAGAAACGATTACTCTCAACGGACCCCACAAGAAGTAAAAAGCACCTTAAATTTCTCCTCAGGGGCTTTAAGGAGTTTCCTATGCAATTTAACATAGCACAGAGAGAAGGTCTGTCAGCAGCCAAGACCACTATCTGTCCCCTTTCTCTTTCCCTAAGGCACCCTAAAAGCACATTTTTACCTGCACGAGCAGAAATCTCCATTGCAGTAAGGAATACCTCCTGCCAGAGTGTGCGTGCAGGCAGAGGGATGGTTTTCTCCTGGGGTTTTACCCAAATCTCAGCTTTCTCCTGGCAAGGTCTGGAGCTCTGCAGAACGGCTGCTCTGGGGACCCCCCAAGCCTCCTGTGTTTCAGGGATGTCCCTGAATAATTTCAGCCTTTTTTTTTTTTTTTTTTTAAACTCCCCCCGCCTTGTTTTTTCTATCTACCTCAGGTACTCCGTATACCCATCTTAACATTTCAGCAGCAGCCTAAAACATGCCGTGCTCAGCTCATCGATGGCATGCACCCTCCCTGGGACCCACGGGAGCACAGCCAGCACGTTTCGGGGCCAGTGGGGTGACTGCTGCATTCATTTGTCCTTGTCCTCAGTCCAAAATTTAGTCCCTCCTCACGTGCCAGGACTGGGCATACATCCTTTGGATGCCTTTTGTCTGCTAAATGTCAAGCTCTTCTCCAAAACTACTGCCTGGGCTTTGCGTTACCACCCTTTGTGCAGTAACTGGTTATTGTACTTAACATTTAATGTTCCTGTTTGTTGGTTTTGGTTTTTTTTTCTTTTTTTAAAGAAAAACGTTTTTGGAAAAAAAAAAAATTATGATTAAAGCTGTTACTATTCCAGTGCTCCCGAGTAGATGTCATCTACTGTTGTCTCTTCATCTCAAAGCAGCTTTGATGCGTGGGATTAATTTAGTGGGTTTTCCACCATGGGAATGATGTGTTTCTTGCAGCACGTTTCCACACCTAGAACCAGCAGTCCTCTGGGGCTGATCTCAATCCAATCCTCCTCCTCCACGCCTTACCACCCTGTACTCTCTGCGGGAAAGTCACTGGAAACGATCTGGCCTCTAAAGATGCTGCTTGTGTTCAAGCACTGGATAAGAAACTTTCTGAAGCGAGAAAATACTCCGTTTTGGCACAGAGGTGCTTTTCTGGTTGTTTTCTGAGTGGAGAAAACATCCTTGTATTTAGCCAAGGCAGTTGTGGTGCTCCTGGTAGGAATGGAGTTCAGATTTCAAGCCATGAAAGTAAAATATTAGGTATCTGGCTGTGGCTTCAGTTTGGCAAGGGTGAAGAAGAGACAATGGTTTGATTTCATCCTTGGCAAATACATCTTGTGGTCCCTCAATGTGAGGCACACCTGGGCTGCTGAGCCAGGACCGCCATGTCTCGCAGGTCGTGAGGAGGATGTCACACACAAGGATGTGCTTGGAGCTTACTTGGCACCCGTTGCTCCATCCGTCCGTGCCTGGGTGGGTGTGACTGTGTCCTCTCCTGAAAGCCTCAGTCCCTCCTCGAGAGGAGGAATGAGCTTGCAGGAGAACGTCTGCTGGTGGCTGATGAGTGCACAGACCCTGCAGCTACCAGGCCATCTGACTCATGGAAAGAGGCTGGAAGTTTCCTTCTCAGCATAATGAGACTTGATTTTCAAAGCAAAACCAAGGTCTAGCCTAGAAGATGAAGAGAGCAGGGAAAAAAAGTAACTTTTTTGTGGAACTTATGAGCTAAGGAAGGTACTGAACATCCCTTTGCATTGTCAAAGGGAATGAGCAAACAAGTTCCTCCCAGACTCTTCCAGGGATGATGCACCAGGAGCCAGCTGTTGGCTCTGCTCCTTTTGTCTCCTGATCTCAGCTATCCCTGATTTCCCAAGCAGATATTTTCCCATCTAACCCATTTAATTTTTCAGCCCTGCCTTCAGGAGGGTGTTGGCCTCCAGAGCAGGGTGAGGGACGTGCTGCCAGAATGCTTCTCCCAGGCTCACTCAGCCCTTGCTGCATTGTCCTGCCTTGATTCAGCACCCAGACCCATCACTGTCACGGGATTTGGGCTGCGGTTCAGACACCACCCAGGCTCTTGCAGCTTCAGTTAATTCACAGAATCACAGAATCATCTCGGCTGGAAAAGACCTTAAAGATCCTCCAGTCCAACCATTAACCACTGACCATTCCCAACTCCACCAGATCCCTCAGCGCTGGGTCAACCTGACTCTGAAGAGTCCTCCAGGGATGGGGACTCCCCCCCTGCCCTGGGCAGCCCATTCCAACGCCCAACAACCCCTTCTGCAAAGAAATACTTCCTAAGAGCCAGTCTGACCCTGCCCTGGCGCAGCTTGAGGCCATTCCCTCTTGTCCTGGTGCTTGTTCCTTGGCTCAAGAGACTCATCCCCCCTCTCTGCACCCTCCTTTCAGGGAGTTGTAGAGGGCCATGAGGTCTCCCCTCAGCCTCCTCTTCTCCAGACTAAACCCCCCAGTTCCCTCAGCCGCTCCCCATCAGACCTGTGCTCCAGACCCTGCACCAGCTCCGTTGCCCTTCTCTGGACACGCTCGAGTCATTCATGACCCCAGTTGAGGCTCCCTGGAGAGAGCAGGGTGGTAGGGTGAGCACTGCTGCAGCCCGAAGGTTTGGCCACAGCTATTGGAGAGCGGCTGTGTCATGGCTGGCATTTGGACTTTACAACTGTGCGTTTGGGGCAAAGTTGGAAGCAGGAGGATGATGCAGTTGAGCCACTATTTCACTCACTGCTGCTGATTCTCAGCCCTCCGTTTCCTACAGATGCTTTCCTAGAACAGCTTGTTGCTCACTTTGTGCAGATACACCTGCCTTGAGATGTGCATGAACTGAGAAGAAAAATGAGAATAATTACCCCAGATTAGATTACACGTGTGGATCTGCTGGTTCAATAATGATGCCTTGGCATGCTTCCTTCCATGGATGGCTGTGTATCCTATTGCCTGCCTTTCTTTTCCCTCGTTTCCAATAACTAGCAAGTTTCCACTGGTCAGGTCTCTTAACTCAGCTGCCCTGTCCTTACTTGTTTCCTTTCCTCTGTGAAATTGGTCAGTGCCAGTAACCCGTAAGTGTGGCTGTGGTTGATGTTGGGAGCTTCACAATGTAACGTGGTGTGAAAACCCACCCTCCAGCATGGGTATGCCTGGTGAGAAAGCAAAAGGTGTGTGAAATGATGTCCCACTGGTGGTCTGCTGTGGTGTTTTCTGAATTATTTACATAGAGGTTTGGTTTCTGCTGGGGTTATCGGTCCCCTCCTGGTGGCCCTGGCACTGTGGGTTCCTCCCCGGGGTGATGCCCCACCACGGATGCCTCACCCTGTGCTGACTCACTCCTACACGGTCTAGGCAAGAAGGGCACCAGCCATCTGCTTTGAGCAGTTCCCCATTAGCTGCTTCACTGCGGACTGACTCCCTCTAATATTTCAACTTCAAGGAAAGGATTTAGCTTTTTTTCCTCGGGCCAATCAAGGGAACGAACTGCTTTAGTGCAGGTCACCTTGGAAATGCATTCGCACCATTTTTTTCCCTACTTCAGCCATCAAAATTGAATGATCATCTTGCATCAGCTTAGCTCAACACTAAATGGCTGAAGAAAATATGTCAGAAGGGGCAGGGAAAGAAAAGTCACCTCTGGGTTATCAGTGCCTTTACAGAAAAGCTGCTGTATCTATGATTTTTGACTTGTCCTCGCCAGCTCTCAGTGTCCGGATGCCCAGTGCAGTTTGTGATGAAAACTAGTCTATGATTAAAGACCCTGGAGGTCTCTGGGCATCTGTTTTCACCCCTAGAAATCCCTGCTGAAAATCAATTGCTTTGCTTCCTTCTCAGCTCTTAATTAAATGCTCATTGTGGATAATCTGCTGTCAGGACACCCCTATCTTGCAAGGTGAGGAGCTGGTCATGACTACTTAGAGGAGAGGAGTTGGCTGAAAGGTTGCTCCTAGGTCTTCCTCTTGTTGGCAGGTTTCTTTTGCCACAAAACCCCATCCTTCCCAGGGCTGTCCCCTGTGCCCACCCTCCTCTGATGGCCGTATCCCCCACGCCAGGTGGAGGCACGATGGTTTGCTCTGTGGAAAACCGTGGTAGAAAACACCATCTGCAAGGATTGTGATGCATCGCTTGGACTTCTGCCCTGGGTGCTGGGCTTCCCCAGCATCCCGGGCACATCTGGCTCAGTCCTCTTCCAGGTTTGAGTTTGTTTCCTCATCTGCTGGACTCTTATAACCTTTTCATCTTAATAACCCAAACCAGCTTGATCAGGCCTGAGCCTTCATAAAATGTGGGCTTGGGTGACTGTAAAGTAACAGAGATGGTGGTGATCATCCCTGGCAATGTAACCCCCAACATGCATGTGCGGCCTGACCCGCTCATGCCTCCCATCGAAATCCCTCTTTTTTGGGTAACAGGCTTTACATGAAGCATCTCCTGGGGCTCGCCTCTTCTCAACTCAGGAGGCTTGATCCATCAGTGAAATTCAGGGACTACCAAGCAACAAATGACACATCTGGGCTTTTTTATTTTAATGGGGGGGGGGGGGGGGGGGAAAGCAGAATATTAAGGCATGTTTTTCCCAAGGGCTGTGTGCAGAGGAACCTAGCCAAAAGAGGAGCAAACTTGTGGGGCAGTCAGTTCTGCAAGGAGTGACTGACTGCTTGATTTGAGTTTGGGGGACCCTCATGTCCTACATGAAAAGGAAGGAGCCTCTGGCTGGGGAGATGAATGTGTTAATTTTTGTTGCTGTTTATAATAGACTCGCTGGATGTCAGAAGCACCACTGGTTGTGGTTCCCCCTTCCTTCCCCTGCCCATCACCGAATCCATCCCGCAGCATCCCTCGTGGCATGCTGAAATCATCTCGGACCCGCCCCTCCAAGGAGTTCGGACCAACCATTTGTGGCCAAAACTCAAAGGACAGCCCCACTGTCTCTTCAGCAGCCTCTGGAAGATAACGAACCTTGGGTTCCTGCCCTGCTTTGATTAACCCCCCACTGAACGTTAATTAAAGCTTCCAGCAGATGCTTTGCAAAGTCTTGTCAGGCACAAAGAGAGTCGCTGGGATGCAGTCTGGTCCCTCACTGGGAGAGATTGATGAGCCAGAGAGGGATGCTTGGTAACAGATGCAGCTTGCTTGGATCTGCCCCAGCGAAGGGAGGACGATGTCCCCCCCTAGATAATCTAGGCTGGTAGCATTTCAAGGAAGACATTTGCTCCATTTGTTCAGGCTGGCTTTTGAAGACGGGTCACGCGATTAGATAAGCCAGCCAATATCTGGCTGGGGAGGATTTAGGATTTGCTGATGCCTGAATAGCCTGTGCTGATGACTTGCTTTTATCATCCTAAGCAATCAGATCTGGCATATGAAACCCTTCACCCATCCTTAATAGAAAGGGAATTGATGCTGGGAGCACTTGCTAGTACCTGCCAAAGCAGAATTGCACAACAGCAGCTTCTTTTGTGATGGTTTTAGTCTGGAGAAGAGGAGGCTGAGGGGAGACCTCATGGCCCTCTACAACTCCCTGAAAGGAGGGTGCAGAGAGGGGGGATGAGTCTCTTGACCCAAGGAACAAGCACCAGGACAAGAGGGAATGGCCTCAAGCTGCGCCAGGGCAGGGTCAGACTGGCTCTTAGGAAGGATTTCTGTGCAGAAGGGGTTGTTGGGCGTTGGAATGGGCTGCCCAGGGCAGGGGGGGACTCCCCATCCCTGGAGGGGTTGAAGAGTCGGGTTGACCCAGCGCTGAGGGATCTGGTGGAGTTGGGAATGGTCAGTGTGAGGTTAATGGTTGGACTAGGTGGTCTTCAAGGTCTTTTCCAACTGAGATGATTCTGTGATTCTGTGGTTAGTCTGAGACATGACCCCCACCATAGGCAGGACGGGAGTTCGCTCTGGGAAAGATGAGCTCAGAGACAGCACCACTCTCCCAGAAATACCGGCATCCTCATACAGTGAGGAAATGTTTGCGGGTAGACGTTTCATCTTCTCTTTCCCTTGTAAGCCTGGTTCAATCCCAGCAGCCTGCAGCACCGGCAGCAGCGGGGTTGTGGACCAAGCCCAGCTGCCACATGGGTTTAACCTGGCTCACTGAGCTTAAATGCTAAACCAGAGCAGTTCGCTCCCTCTCTGGGTTCAGCAGGGCACATTCCTCGCCGGGGAGGGGGAGCCTGTCCTGCATTTTGTGCCTGGTTCACTTTGGCAATTGCTTTTCCCCAGGTTTCATCGCACTCACCTATAAATAACTCCTAAAAACACCTCTGTAGGTGATAATTAACTGGAGAGGAGCTGCGTGGCTGCGCCAGCTAAAAGTACCTGGCTTGCTTGTGTCAGCTCCCCGCCATCCTCCGGGCAGCGCTGGGGACGGGAGCTGGCTGACATGCAGCGTGTCACGGGGTGGGACATCTCCAGTGCCAAGCGCCAGGCCCACTGGGATGCTGCCTGGGTGTCCGCAGGGATGCTGCAGGGACAGCTCTGGAGAACGTGGCAGGGGCCAAGGCATGTCACGGGGCAACCTCAGCCGCTTCCCGCAGGGACCGGCAAGGACCAGTATTACCCCTGCGCCTGTCCACAGGCTTTCAGGGAGGAGGGCAGAGCGCTGGACCGTCACAATCATCACACCTACAATCCCGAAGCAACCTTGTTTGTGAATGCGTGTGGTTTTGGGGTGGGGTTTTTTTTTTGGTTTTTTGGTTTTTAAATGAGGCTGGTGCTGCTCCTGGCAGGTTGGCATCCCTCGTCCACACTCCTATGGGAAGGGGGCACACACGCCGCACTTGCTCATCTCAATCTGTCAGTGCTTTCCCACAGTGGCAAACAAGGCTGAAAGGGGGTTTGGGAGCTCCTCCGTGAAACCCCCAAACTGGAGTCATGGCTGGCTGCCAACAGCAATAAGTATTTACTTCTTAAAAAGCTACCAAAAATCACAGAATCACAGAATCATCTCGGTTGGAAAAGCCCTTGAAGATCCTCCAGTCCAACCATGAACCTCACACTGACCGTTCCCAACTCCACCAGATCCCGCAGTGCTGGGTCAACCCAACTCTTCAACCCCTCCAGGGATGGGGACTCCCCCCCTGCCCTGGGCAGCCCATTCCAACGCCCAACAACCCCTTCTGCAAAGAAATACTTCCTAAGAGCCAGTCTGACCCTGCCCTGGCGCAGCTTGAGGCCATTCCCTCTTGTCCTGGCGCTTGTTCCTTGGCTCAAGAGACTCATCCCCCCTCTCTGCACCCTCCTTTCAGGGAGTTGTAGAGGGCCATGAGGTCTCCCCTCAGCCTCCTCTTCTCCAGACTAAACCCCCCCAGTTCCCTCAGCCGCTCCTCGTACGACATGCACTCCAGGCCCTGCAACAGCCTCGTTGCCCTTCTTTGGAGACACCCGACAGATCTTTAAAAAAAAATCAAGTTAAATAATTGCAGGTTTGAGTGTGTGAGCATCCAAGTGAGAGTGCGCAGGGCAAAGCAGCTCCCGGACCCACCTGTGGGTGTCTGGCCCCAGGATCCCTCTGCAGGGGGAGGAGGAGGGAGTGCTCATTTGCAGGTCACTGCCATTTCTTGCTCTGCCCTTGAATAACGACCATATTTAACTTCTCAGCGTGTCTTGCAAAGGGGCAAGCCCCCTCTGAGTGCTGTGTCTCTATGGGCCAAGGGTCTTCTTGGACCCACACACCTGGGAGGTGGAGGAGCCTGAGAGCTGCCTGGAGCTCCCATGGCAGTGGAAAAACCTCACTGTTTCCCTCAGGGACAGGAGGGCTGGGGTGAGGCTGCAGAAACCCTGTGGCTGCAGAAAAATGTCAGCAATTCCTGTAATTTCCCGTGGTCTGGATGGCGGGAAGCAGAAAGAGATGCCTACAGCATCCTCCCACTGGAGCCAGGGCTGCTGTGTCCCCCAGGACACCCCCATCGCCCAGCCAAGGAGGTTCTCGCCCATGTTTTGCAGCCAGGAGGGTCCAAGGTTCACCAGAAGAGCCAGGAGCAGTACGGGCTTGCACTGCTTTTTTTTCTTCCAGTGTTACTGTTGCAAGCCTGGATATTAAAATCCAGGAAAAATAAAAGAAACACTAAAAAAGTCCCTGAGTGGGAGTGGAAAGTAACAGCTCTACTCTCCTTTCACAGCTCTGAAGGGGTGCTACGGGAGGACTCAGCGATGCTGAGAAGCTCCTGGAGGCAGGAGGTGTTTGTACCTCCTTTCTCCAAGGGCAGCAAAGGGATTTTGGCTGCTGTCTTTTGGCAGGTGTTTAAAAGCAGAGATTGGAAGGGTTTGCTGGAAAAGCTCAGGCTGCAGTGCCTGGAGCCCTGGGGCGATGCGGGGCCTGTGCAGCTCAGGGACAGGAGCGATGGCTGGTCCTGCCTCAGTTTCCCCTCTTGGGAAGTGACCCAGTTTCAGCTCTGTTGCTTAGAAATACATCGTGGCTGGTGATTTTGCCTTCTCCCAGTAAGGGAAGCAGGGGCTTGGGGCTCTCTGCTCTGCTTAAGGGGCAGCATGGCTCTATATGGAACCAAATTATGGGGCAATAAGAGAGGACGGCATCCCCAGCATAACCCTTCCCTTGAGAAGGGTTGGGAAAGCTGTTGCAGTGATGCTGCAGCCCCTCCAGCTCCCTCCTCTGTACCAAAGCTCCTTGTCCCGTGCAGTTTGGCCCCTAATTCACTCTGCAAATCATCTCTGCGCAGCAGGGTCTGTATTCCTGGAGCACAGGGGGATAAACAGGTTGTTCTCAACTTCCCCCGACTCCCCTGGGCTGGCCTGGGGGGGGGATGATGGCCCGGGCCTTGCTCCTGCCGTTAGCGATATCGGAGTGTCCTCTGCTGGGCACAGGGTGTTGTCCAGTCCCGGGCCTGCACGTCCCTGAAGGCCCCTCTCTCCTCATTTCTCCGGTGAGCCAAGGGAAAATAAAGAACAGGACAAACTAGTCGAGGCTAAGGAGAGCAAGGGATAGCTGGCTTCTGCTGCTGATTTGCTTTGGCTGTTAAAGATCTTTCCAAAATTAAATGAAAGCCATGGGATGGGCATTTTGATTCTTCCGCCCTTTCTCACAGCTCATTTTTTTCACCTACACAAAGGTTTGAGTTGGAAAAAAAACAACTCAAACAGCTGCAATCAGGACTTTTTTTCTTTTTTTTTTTTTAATTCTGTTCATCCGATCTGAAATTAAGGGGTTTTTCTCTTGTCCATGCAGAGAAAGTCACAGGCTGGATCCAGAGTCTCTTCACAGCAGTGTACTTCTCCATAAGGACATTTTGAAGTGTTTTTTTGCATCAGACAGCTGCTGGAAACCAGCCCCATGCTCAGAGGTGACTGAAACCACCGCTGTTGGTGGTGTGACAGGCACTGCGAGGTCTTGCTGGGTCTCATTTCCAGAGGCACAGGCACGCTGCTGTCACCTGGCTCCAGTCAGGACTGGGGGGACAGCCAGAGCTGTCGCTTCAGGAACACGAGGAGCCGTGAGAGCTGCGTTTTAAAAGAAGGTCAGCTCTTATGCACCATGGGGACTCTGCATGTCCCAAAGCAGGGTTTCCTTCTATTTACCAGGGGCAGGAGGAGGGGAGGGAAAGGCAGAGGATGAAAAGCAACAGTCAGCATCGGTCCTGGACGGGTTGCAAGTGGAGTGCATGCCCATGAGAATCAGGCACTGCATGGGGACAGGCTGAGGAGAGGGACCGTCTTCTTGAACTTTCACTAAAGTACCCACCTTTTCAAACAGCAGTACAGAATAACAGCACCAGGTACTCAGAAGGACACCTGACGTACCCAAATGCCCCAGGCTGTTCTGAGCTCTGAAAATTAACTGAATCACAGAATCATCTCGGTTGGCAGAGACCTTGAAGCTCCTCCAGTCCAACCATGAACCTCACCCTGACCGTTCCCAACTCCACCAGATCTCTCAGCGCTGGGTCAACCCGACTCTTCAACCCCTCCAGGGATGGGGACTCCCCCCCTGCCCTGGGCAGCCCATTCCAACGCCCAACAACCCCTTCTGCAAAGAAATCCTTCCTAAGAGCCAGTCTGACCCTGCCCTGGCGCAGCTTGAGGCCATTCCCTCTTGTCCTGGCGCTTGTTCCTTGGCTCAAGAGACTCATCCCCCCTCTCTGCACCCTCCTTTCAGGGAGTTGTAGAGGGCGATGAGGTCTCCCCTCAGCCTCCTCTTCTCCAGACTAAACCCCCCCAGTTCCCTCAGCCGCTCCCCATCAGACCTGTGCTCCAGACCCTGCACCAGCTCCGTTGCCCTTCTCTGGACACGCTCGAGTCATTCAATGGCCTTTTTGGAGTGAGGGGCCCAAAACTGAACCCACTCATCGAGGGGCGGCCTCACCAGTGTAATGTTAAAGGCCTTTTCGTTCTTTTTCCATACGCAGTAGTGGGGCCTGTGGCAGCATCAGGATGTAACCTCTCAGCATGGACCAAGTCACCAAGCAGTGAGACAGTAATGCTTGAGAAATGGCTTTTGTGCATTGAGGTGGCTTTCACACCGTGGGGTACTGAATCTTCCCCTTCTCCAGCTGTCTCTCCATGATGGAGTAAGGGTCCAGCCCTGTATGTCTCAAGTCAGAAAACACAAGAGCCATTATTCTTAGTATCAGGGATTTATTTATAGGACTGGGGTTTGGGTCTTTCCCTGAACATCACTTACAGAGTAAATCAGTTGGGTTTTATAAACTTTGCTCACAAAGGTCTTATCACCTAATAGGTAAGCTCCAGATACAGCACTCTGCCTGATGGGGAACTTGGGTGAAACAGCAGTGGCTCTACAACCACTTCCCTGCTGAAACCTTAATTTTGTTCAGGGTATTGTATACACACACACAAAACCCATTTAAGATGTGCATCTAGCTTGGTTTATGTGACACGTGTTGTCAGTGAATAACATTTGCCTCTTCTATAACAACGGCTATACGAGGATTTCAAAGTGCTTGATAAACCTGACTGTCTTACACTGGAGCAAATGATTTTCCTAAAGCCCTTGAAGCAAAGGCTTATGAAATCCCCGTGTATCTCTATTGCATATAGAGGTAAAAAAAAAGTCACCATGAGTACTCCGTACACCAAGACATGGAAGCCAGGAGCCTTGGACTTCACACTAATATCTTCCCAAGTGACTGAAGCACTGCTATACAAATTATTTTAACAACCGATTCTTAATTAAAGGCAAAAATCATGTCAGTGAAACAATTCCTCCCATGGTGCTAGTTTAAAGGAATGCTATTATTTCTTGACTGAAAGTTGGCAATTGTTTTAGTGAAATGTGAGATGTTCTCTGATCCTTCTGGGCTGGAGCAGAGGCCTTATCTCCTACCACCGGTTTCATCTGCTAGTGGGACTTTGATTTGGTTGGCTTTTTTGTTCTTCCCTTCTTACAGCAGAGCCTGCGGCAGCAGAACAGGCAGCACTTCAGAGAAATGAAGAGGGAGAGGAGCACCACAGCGAGGAGGAAGGCGATGACATCCAGGGAGTGGTACTGGATCCAGTTCAGGTCATGGGCAGCGGGTCGCAGGTGTGGGGCCCCTTTGTGTCTCATTACAAACTCCACCCAGTGCACAGCCAGGTCCAGGGGGTGGATGGGTCTGTCGAGGTGAAGGTCTGAGAGACGCTTGATGTTCTCTTTGTACCTGTCAAGAAAAGTTGTTGGGTGTTTTCAATGACTTGTGCTTCTGAGACTGAGTCCCCAGAAAAAAAAAAGGATGCAGTGTCAGTTATCTGATGGCCCACTGGGGGCTTCTCTGGTGATGTTTCACCACCACCACCACCCCATGAGAGGGATAATGGCAAAGTTACAGGCCCAGAAAAGTGCCGTTTTCAATGAAAAAAAAAAAAAAAAAAAAGAAGGAAAACTATTAGAAAAGAATAAATAGAAAAAGCTTAGTTTGAGCTGTCAGCAAAATCTCTGGGGTGAAGGTATCTGGCTGAAATGTGAGACTGGGTGTAGAAAAGCTGTCCAGCTTTTCAAGATCAAGATGCATTATTATTATTATTATTAATGTTGTTATTATTACTGCTGTAAGAACAGTGGTTAAGAAACAATGGCTATAAGGTGCCATTTCTCAGAAACAGGATGGGGAAGAAGATGCCAAGGACTGAGAAGCCCTACTGACAACACAGAACGGGAGTGGGGAAGAGGAGGGTATGTCTTAAAGCTCCCCTTTGCTGTGATACCTTAAAACACCTTGGGCACGCTGACTGCAATACTGTGATGTCTAGTGTGGTTCCCTGTACTGCCTCAGCGTACGTCTGCATGTTCATCCTGCTCTGTGCTGGAATTGTCCAGCCTTGCTGAGCCAGCACAGCAGCTGACTGTGCTCATGTAGCTCCTTATGAGCGCTAGGGAGGAGGGAAATGACTGAGAAAATTAGTCTGTAAAATAAATGAGTGATAACAGCTATGTTTAGTAAACCCTGCCAGCTGGGAGGCAGTTCCTCCTGATGCACTACAGCCTCTGGACCATACTGAGGCACTGCCACTTGCTGCTGCGCAGACAGCATCTCTGGGCAACCCTCACGCAAAGAAAATCAGCCAGGCAGCTGAGCCTTTCAACCTTTTGTGGGTCCCCACTGATTCATGTCACCACTGATTTGGGGAACAAAAGCAGTTTGCCACATCTCCCTTCACCAATTGCCTTTTCTACCACATTGTGTCAAAGCCCTCAACATCACTGCCTGGTAAATTTGGTTTTGAGCAGGTGGCACATCTTTTGTCAATTTAATTTCTTCCATTGCACTTATACCCCATCTTCTGTGATACCTGCATCCTCTCCTATCAACCAGTTCTTGTCACCCTGGATTATAACCTTGTTTTTGACACCCTGGATTATAATCCCAGGCAGTGAGAAGGACGGTGCTGCTACAGGGACAGGATGAAGTTAACCCAGGGCAAGCTTCTCCATGAGGTAACTTTGATATAAGAAGGCATATAAGAACAGATTAGTATTCTGCTAAGATGGAAGCTAGAGTGCTGGCATTACACAACAGTAGAAGGAGAAAGGCTGTGCTTCTATTACTAACTTTTTATCATTAATAACTGCTTTCAGGGCAGTGGATATGTCCTTCGAAGTCATTTCGAGTATATTCAGTGTCAGTCCTGCTCCCCGTGACTCCACTCGCTTGGCGTTGTCCATCTGGTCTCCAAATAAAGGCATTAGTACCATTGGCACCGCATTGCATATGCCCTCGTAAACACCGTGTGAGCCTCCGTGGGTAATAAAGGCACGAGTCTTAGGGTGAGCTGTGGAGGAAAGCAAGACTTGCTTAGCTATTTGATTTCTTTAGTAACACAGCCCTGGGGAAAAACTTGCACAAAAATGGCACTGGTAGGTATAAATTGAGAACTTTGGACTGTCATGTGCATCACTACTTATGGACAGACTTAGGGCTGCAGAGAACAGGACATTACAGGGGATTGAACAAACTTTGAGTTGCAGAGCTCTGTCTTGGTTTGGGGCATCTCTGGAAAGCTTTGGATAATCCTCCAAAGCTTCTCAGATTTTAGGATGAAATCAGAGCCAAGGGAGGTTAAAGAGGATGTTACCATTGCTTACTTTTCTACCCTGTCTTCCATTTGCTGGTTTTGCAAATCTCCCACAGCTGAGCCCTGATGTCTAACTAACAAATTCACTCCTGGCAATAGCATGTACAATTTTACCACTTGAAAAGCTCAACGACCTCTCTGGAAATGATCACTTGAGGACCTCAAATTTTCTTTTCAGTCCAGTAGACAAAAACGTGACAAAAACCTATGGCTGGGTGTTGAGACTGGCTAGTGAGAGCTAAAGACACCCATCTGTGACAGTAAGGGTAGTCAAGTGTTGGAACACCTTTCCAAACAGAGTTGTTTCATAGTTCAGCAATTTTGAAGTTGCAATCAGATAAGTTTCTAAAAGACAAGCTCTGGTTCAAACAGCAAAGGCTGTAAGGAAGTTCTGTGACCCACAGTGACACAGCGAGTCAGCACAGATGGTGCTAATGGGGCCATACAGCAGCAGTATCAGATTAAAAGAAACACGCTGGTATCACTCAAGGTATCTCAGACCTACCTAGAAGATCATTCTGTGGCAGCCATTTGACAAGCTTTACGTTTTTCGGCAGGTTGGGGGGTGCCTCTCCCGTGTATCGCCACAAAACCTTTCAAAAGGAAACACAATGTCATTTCTCAGCAACCAGCCTCTTGCTGCTCCTCAGTGGGTTTGAAAAGCACAGCTAAAAACATCCATGGTGCACAAAACCTGCTTCCTCGTGCAGAGCCGCTGGAGTGATAGTTTCATCTGGCGTCAGGGAGAAGGAGAAAGAAGGGAGGACCAAGCACACTGAAAGCCGAAGGTAATCATGTACTGTATTTGAAAACAGTCTTGAATTGCTGTGCTGGAAGGGAAGAGGGAGACCATACCGTTTGAGGGACGGATCCCAAGGCATCTGCAATTTCTGTGGCTTTCTTCATAGGAATCTCAGAGACCATGGAGCCCAGCGAGAAGACAACAATGCCGTGTTCTCCAGAGGCATTCACAATAGCTTCAAATTCCTGCCAACACAAAGCACATCCTTAGTCAAAGTCCCTTCCACGTCATACGCTGTAATTTCTGTCACGTTCCCACAAAACTGTCTGGAAAGGCAATAAAACAAACAGTCAACACAACAAAATTATGATTAGGAAAATTAGTTACCTATATGAACATGAGTCCCAAAGGAAAAAAATGGGCACAGGTGGATGAACAAAGTTATGAAGGTGCATGAGTGCAGAATCGAAGCCCAAACCAAGATTCAGTATGAACATGAGAAAAAATTTACTTTAAAAACAGTCACGTAGCAAAGCCTGCCTGCTCAAAGACATCAGTTTCTGTGCAGCAAAAAAGATGCTGTACCAATTGAGATCAATTCATCATCACACTTTTCCTGGCAACCAATCCCCAGGTGAATACATTATGGTTTATTTTCACATTTATTGCAAGTCAGATGCTTTAGAGTTGATACTCTTCTTTCAAACTATGCAGCTGCAAGAGAGAATTAAGATTCTGAAAAGTGTTCTGACAGCAGTGTCTCTAATTTCTAATATCTGGATTTATTTGGTCTGCTTTGAGTATGATAATATTGAACCACTGCCAATTTTTATATGTATTGTTTGTTTGATTTAAATAAAAAGACTAGGAGATCTGTCACTGGAATCCAAGAACAAAAGGGTTCTGAAGAAGCATAAAACCAGCTGAAGGCTGGAGCAAAAATCCTGTGTGACAGGAAAATATTTGGTAAAGCCGGGGAAGGAAAGACAAAGCTGGAGGGAATTGCTGCGGACATCAGAGTTAAACGAGTGGAATAAAATGAACTAAATGTTCCTGTAAGTCTGGCAATTGAAATGTTATCTCTAGGGTCTGAGGGGATAACCAAGACTGACTCTCTCAGTTTATGCTCTGTTACGTCTTTGTGTGACTGACCAGAGTGCCATGGCCCTTCTCTTGGACTGGATCCCAAACAGAAGGAGCCACTGAAGGTTTGTGATAGCTGCACAATGAATAGCAGACCTGGTTCTCCTGGGGGCAAACAAGGTGAAACGTAACTGTCATTTCAGGGCTTGGTTCTGTCTTACCAGGTTTCTCTGAAGACGTGCTCTTCATTCAGGTGTCATAGATGTCTGGCTGGGAACTCGGGGCTCAGCTCTGTACAAACTCACAGACACCTGGTAGCTGCAAAATCCTCCCCAAATTACAAATGTGCTTTTGGTACAAAATTCTTCAGCAGTTTCTGATGCAGTGGAAGAGATACGGCTATTTTGGGGTGCATTTAGCCCTATTTATTTTCTAGTAAATGGGTCTAGTCACATCAGTTTTACTCTGTTCTTTAAATGGTTTTTTGTGCCAACATCTGACTCCCTGCTCAGAAATGCCACTACCATTATGAAACCATTATTTGCAGTCCTGCTTTGGGAATAGGTAGGTAGCATAAGAAACACATGGACCTGCTCGAGGGGGTCCAGAGGAGGCCACGAAGATGCTCAGGGGGCTGGAGCACCTCCCCTGTGAGGACAGGCTGAGAGAGTTGGGGGTGTTCAGCTGGAGAAGAGAAGGCTCTGGGGAGACCTTAGAGCAGCCTCCCAGGACTGAAAGGGGCTACAAGAAAGGTGGGGAGGGACTCTTGATCAGGGAATGTAGGGATATGACAAGGTGTAACAGGTTTAAACTGAAAGAGGGGAGATTTGGATTAGCTATAAGGAAGAAATTCTTCCCTGTGAGGGGGGTGAGGCCCTGGCACAGGTTGCCCAGAGAAGCTGTGGCTGCCCCCTCCCTGGAAGGGTTCAAGGCCAGGTTGGACGGGGCTTTGGGCAACCTGGGCTAGTGCAAGGTGTCCCTGCCCATGGCAGTGGGGTTGGAACTAGATGATCTTTAAGGTCCCTTCCAACCCAAACCATTCTGTGATTCTATGATTTTATTAAAGCCTTTTTAACCAGCAGCTGCTTGTATCGATGGGTGCTACACACGACCTTTATGAAATACCTGCAGTGGTCACTCACTGAAAAATAAGAGAAAGCGCTAAGAATTAAGAGGATTTCCTAGTGGAAAGTGGCAGATATCCCCTATTTAGGAAGTCTGGCATAGTTCAAGCAAAATACAGTTGCAGTCCAGATCTGGGACAGGGTATTTTACACAAAAGAAGCAGATCTCTTGCTGCTTCACTGAGTGGTGGGAATTTCATTCAGTTCTGCCACTGTCTGAAATTCCTGCAGAAATGGTCCTCTGCTCAAGGGCAGAGGACTAGGACGATTTGGCCTGCTGCATTACCCTAGCTTGCACCAAGTCTTGTAAACCGGTGTACAAAACAAAATTACTGGAAATAGGCAGCCAGAAGATACCTGGGGGAAGAAAATGGAAAAGCCCAGCTTTGTATGCATGCTTGTCTGGGAATCCGGAGTTATCCCACAAAGTAATGTACTCCTCGATGCACAAGGGATGGAAAGGGCAAAGTGCTTTCCTAGCCTTTCCCCTGGTATTATTTGTTACTGCCAGCAGCTCCATCTCCTGGTGAGAGCAAACAGTGCAGCCGTAGCTAAACTAAGGGAAAAAAAGGTTAACTAACCTGTGATAATGCTTTTTCCTGAGTGCAGCTTATGCCTCCGATCAAGACCATATTAGGCATTAGGGGCCTGGGGTACTCAAACACAAAGTCGTATTTCATGAGCCAAATAGACGTGTGGCTGAACAGCTCAAGCACTGTTGCCTCTTGTTGGAGGAATTCTTTGATCAAACCATCATATGGTGAATAAAGAAAGCTGCAAGCCAGGGAACTGCTCAGGCTAGCTATGAGATTGCCCACACGCTGGAGGAACGTCATGCGGTCCGTGTAGCGAGTGAAGAACCTCGGAATGTAAGAAGGAGGATTTGGACAGAGGGTAGCGTGGAAGTCTAGGCTGCACGGCAGTCCCCGTACGAGGTACACAGAAGGTAGGGAGAGATGTTCAGCCACTATTTGTCCACATGGAAAAAAAGGATCCATAAAGACAGCATCAAATTTGCTTTCTTCAAGGTATTTGATCAGCTCTTTGTTAGACAGAAGACGTTTGCAGGAATCAAAGAACATGGTTGTAATGTTTGCCAATTTTGAGAATTTTTCCAAGAAGGGCTGAGGTGTGAAACTCCTGTAGCCCATCTTTTTAAATTCTGCCTCCACATACTCCCTGGTGTAAGGCACAGAGTATGTTTTTATGGTATAATGCACAGACAAACCTATCCGCAAATTTATCTCTGGCGCAACCACCACGATTTCATGTCCCTTCTGTCTGAGCCGCTCCACAACCGGGCGCATGCTGAGCCAGTGACTGCCATCAATAGGTACAACCAAAAGCTTTCCACTTTCAGAAAAGGTCCACAGGAGCAGGAAAAACACAACCCAATAGGCAAGAGAATTCAATCCTGGATTTGAAGAAGCCATTTCCCTTGTGCTGTCAGCAAAGTTTTAAACAGCCGCAAAACTCTTGCAGGGGGCGAGGAGTGAATCATGGGGTACTTTGCACTTTAATCCTAACTAAGGTTAAGTGTTTAATTTTTAACGGACTGTATGTTTGTGGGCAGAAATGAGGGTAATTTTTAACTGTGGGTAACAGTTGGGTTTATCATTTGTGCACACGGTGAAGGGTTTAAGCAACTGGGTGCTGCAAGGTAAAGATGAATGCTTGAGTTAACATTAGAGGATTCAACTGCTTGAGGAAAAGTGTCATGCAATTGGCCATGTGTCGCACTGAAAGGCTGAACACAGTTATGAATGGGAGGTTCAACACCTGGCCAAGCAATCACTATCTTACTAACATCCAGTTAATGATGAACTCTCTGCCTTGAGTCTGCTCAGCTGATTGGACACAAAACTCAGAACAAAATCTGACCTTTGGATTACCTTGTGCTCTCAGAGCCTAAACAAGAAGCAATGATCGACAGAGATTTGATACACAGCCAGTTGATACAGTTTATCTTCAGATTTGTTTCTATATCATCGCAGTTATCAAAGAGAAAGCCCTGAGTCTACAGTAGTAAATGTGATGTAAGCTCAGTGATAACTTCTGCTATTGCACCACCGCCGTCTGAAAAACAGAATAAACTGACACCTGCACTATTTGCATTGCCCACTAGGGAGATTCAAACAAGCTGGGGGGGGGGGGGGTAGATAGTTATAAACCTGAAGGCTTCTTTTTTCTAATCATCCTCTTATATGCTATCTCACATTGCTTCTTACACAAATTCAGAGACAAAAGACCTCCCTCTACCATCTTTGATTGCATAGCCCTGGTTCTGGGGTATTCATCTGCATTACCAGTCTCTGTGGCACACTGTAAGTGCCTGGGCATATACAGAGTTAGTTTCACATTTCCATTTTTCATCCAATCAAGTCTCCTGCAATTAATCAGTATTTCACAAATGTTAGGGATATTAAATTGTATGACCTAGAATTATTTTGTCATTTATCTAGCTACAGCATATGTGCCACGACTGTCTAATATTATGGTGATATGCTTGCAACAAGCTAAGCTATACCTAGGCAGTTACATAGCTTAGACGACTTCACCTAAGGTCTTCCAGGGAGAAGCCCTTCAGCTGCTTGGAGTGCAGGTCTTGTGATCATCTCTAAGAGCCTGAGATTCCTACTTTCCCAATCATTCCATCCCGTATTGCCTCAAGCACAAATACTACTATAGGAAGCACTTAAAAAAGCAAATCTTAAATGTTAAATTGTTAAACAATGACAAACCTCCGATAATGGCTTCTTCTGCTCACAGTTGATGCCTCCAATATAGACCATATTTGGCATGATTGGGCGCGGATACTCAAAAACAAAGTCATATCTCATCAGCCAAATTGATGCTTTGCTAAATAGTTCCAGTACTGTTACTTCTCTGTGAAGCAACTCAGAAGCTAAGTTCTCGTATTTTAAATAAAACAGATAGCAAAGCAAAGGCTCTGAAAACCCAACCAGGAGGTTCTTCACACGCTCCATAAATGTCATGTGATCTGAAATGGATGTGAATGTCCTCGGCACATAAGAAAAAGGACTGGGACACTGGGTAGCTTTGTAGTCTAAGGTACATGGAAGACCACGCATGAAGTACACTGAAGGGAGAGAGAGATATTCAGCAACAATTGGTCCACAGGGCAACACAGGATCCATCATGATGGCATCAAATTTGCTGTCCTGGAGGTACTTCATTAGTTCTTCGTCATGTAAGAGATGCCGACAAGCAGAAGAGAACATGGTGGTCACTTCTGATATATTGCTGAATAAAATGGTAATTTTTTCTAGAAAGGGAGGGTTATCAAAACTTTTTTCACCAATGGACTGGTAGTGCCTATCCAAAAACTCCTGTGTGTAAGGCACAGAGTATTTTTTGATGGTGAAAGATTGTGAGCTTTTCATGAGCAAAGTGGCATCAGGAATCACTGCAACAATTTCATGCCCCCTCTCCCAGAGTTTCTCCAGAACCACACGCATGCTCAGCCAGTGACTTCCATCCTGAGGCAAGACCAAGAGCTTCCCACCTTCTGCAAAACTCCAGAAAGAAAGAAAAAGAACAAGCCCAGCATACATCTGGTACCTCCACATAACTGTCATGGGGCTGTCAGCAGGAAAATAAATTAACTGTTCCTCCGTATTTCTTCCAGGCAGCATATGAAAGCAACAAAGAGTTGTACCTTATTTATAACCTGACGGTCTTTAACCTTTACCTCTACAAAATGTTCACTAAGACAGGTTATTGGAGTTCAAAGATCATGTTTTAAACGGTGATAAAAACATTGATAAAGTGCTATCAAAGGATCTAAAGCAATAAGCATTTCCATGCATTTAAGTTATCTTAAATGATTCAGAACAATTAGCAGGGTCTTTGATTAGCAGAGGTAGCAGTTGTTTGCAGAGGGATTTTTCTGGGTCAGGGTTGTTTGCACTTGACTGTCCTGTGCCAGATTCGAGTCAGGAATCAAGTTTTATGGCCACTGAGCTTCTCCAGAGAGCTTATAATACAAGAAGCGTGTTGCACTATTGACATGAAAGACCTAAACCTCCAACTTTCTCTCTTATACCTTTGCCCAGAAAGGTACCTGGAGCTCACACAGGACATTTCTGCATGGTAAGCAGGAGCTGGCACACCAAGCAGCGGTGTCACCAAAGTTTGGGTAACATATTAACCAAACACCTTTTTATGTAAACAGTGATGCATCAGAATACGCAGCTCCTGCTCAAGAGAGGCCATAAGAGTTCATAGGTGGCTGGCTTGAGGCCAGATGTCCTTTTTAAAGCAATGATGCAGCAGAATATGCGGTTCTTGCTCAAGAGGGGCCATAAGAGTTCATAGGTGAGAGGCTACGGGTGAAACGTTTTTGAAAGAAGTTAGTAAGGCTTGGCTGTTGTATGAGCCAAGGGAAGGCCACACTTGTGTCCTATGCTTACCAGAAGAAGGGGAGAACAGTTTCTGAGCTGCTCTGCATGTGCTATGATAAGATTTTTAAGGCAAAAAAAGCTCAAAACTATGTTGGAAGTCCTGTTCTTTATAACACTTGACCACAGCTAATTGATGGGGAGTAACATTGATGATGGAGCCGAATTTTTCTGGGTAGCAGTAAATAGCATAATCAGGGCCACAAAGGGTAGTCTGAGAGATTTGGACTGAACATTTGGAAAAAGCTTTTTACCTCTGAGGTTTTGAAGGTTTGCCTGTCTAACATGGCTGACATGATCTGAGGTGGAAGACAGTCCCACTCCAAGGACTTGTTTAGATACCCAAATCAGGTTGATCTGAATGGGATTTAAGTGCCTAATTATTCTTGAGAACCTGGGTTGAAGCTGCAGCAAATGATGCAATGGAAACCCAGTTGAATCCAGATGAATGAAATAGGCACCTATAAACAAACTAATGACCTTAGACAGGGAGAACATGCAAAGGCACATGAAAATGTTTGAGATAAACTTAGAAAAGCAGATACCTGCAGTTTGTGTTTAAAAGAAGTGCCTGACCAAGCAGATATCATCTGCCATTATGGCATATTTCATGGAAAAGGAAAGGTGGATGCCAAAAGTTTGCGAGTTTATGAAAGCAAAACAAACTATAGGAATGGTAACTGAACAAGAGCAATTTTTTAGACCCCCCCCCCCAACCAAGCACACCTCATCAGAGAGAGCTCTGAACAATTTCTTCATGCTGTGCAGCAGCCTGGAAAGGTTGTCTTGGAGCAGGTAGGAGTGATGGGAAATCTGGTTCATGAAATGGCTACCTTTGCCAAAGTTACCTGGGGGTGATAAGCACATTCCAAGGCTAATACTAAGCGTTTCCTAAAAAGTTTATTTTGATAGGAGGTTCTCCATGTGGCATGTTAAAAAAAGTGATTCTCATAAGCCAGCAAGAGGGACTGTAATGTCTAAGGAACCTGCATTAAAGAGGAAGGGGTTTCAGACCCATACAGTCCCATTCTGCAGCCTGTTTAAGCAAAACTTTCTCTCTAGGTGACAGTCAGGTGATATTAAAAGACCAAAAACTAAAGGAGGTGGACAGAAGGCATTCTCATGTGCCAGAGAGTTAGTGGCAGTACCTATGTGTGCATTTTCACGTTTTCCTGATAAAGAGGAAAAGATGTCACCTAACAAGGCGATGCAGCATTACATATGCCCTAAGGTGGCAGTATACACTCAGGTAGTTAAGTTGCAGACGTACTGTTACCCAATGCTAACATATAACAGGACCTCAGATCTCATATTTGATAGAGTCACCTCCATGTAGTCTCTAAATTCTTCTAACACTTCAGTCAAACACGTATTATCTGTGTAACACTAATGCAAAATGCTATAAAACAACATTAAAGAGGTAAAAAACCCCAAACCAAACCCTAAAGTCTAACAGCATGTTCATAAGAGTTTAAAAGTTGTGTCACTGGATTTTGAGCAACACACAAACACCCTTTCACCTGTATATGAGTCCAGAGACTGAAGTCCACAAGTTTCAGCCCATTCCAAAGGCAAGGGTGAAAAGAGATATCAGGAGAAAGTAAAGCCAAAGTACAGAGTTGAGTGCAAAGGTTGAATGCTGGAAACAGTACAGTGAATATCCCCAGTTAGGGGAATCCATGATTACCTCTTTTGTAAGCCTACAAATCCTGGCAGTCAGAAAGTACCTCTTATTAACCCCCCAAATCCTTTTTAAGTTCATAGGTTTTGTCTACCAAAAAAATCTGGTGTTGAAAGGCAGATTTTCTATATTTTTGTGAATGGTGTGAAAAAATACTCCCTTTTGTTTGCTTTAAGCTTCCTGCCACCTCATTTCAGTGTTAGTCATAGGTCAAGTATTAGAAGAAACTGCATATCGGTTCCTCTTTCACCTTCACTGCATTTTCCAGGATTTTATAGACCTCTGTCGCAGTCCCTCTGTCATAGTTCTTTTCATAGGTTTAGCTATATGGTTTATTCCATCTCTGCTTTCCTAGACTGGGTGCCAAGTTTGAAACCTCTTAAAAATGCTTCATTTTTACTACATGAGATTCAGCTTTTTCTGAAAAATAAGCCCTATTTCACTGTTTTGCAAAGTCAATATCTGAAAAACTTACTTAACAGGAGTAGTTATTTCTAAAAGTAGAAGCTATGGTGTTATTCTGCAAACCACAAAATATATTTGAATATACATTTTTAAAAATCTTAAATAAATCCAACATTCATTTTATAAGAAAAAAGTAACCTAACTTACACTTTATTTTTATTATGCCAGTTGATACTTTAAATGAGGAGCATCACTGTCCTGGGATATGCAAGAAGAATGCCACAAGCTGGAGAAATGGGCCTACAGGAGCATCATGAATGTCAGCAAAGGCAGAAGCAAAGTTCTGCTGCTGGGATGGGATAACCCCAAGGCACAGGACAGGCTGCACTCCAGCTGGACAGACAGCAGCTCTGCAGAGAATGACCCAGGGTCCTGGCGGACAAAAAGCTGAGTATGAGTCAGCAGCGTGCCCTTGCAGCCACAGAGGCAATAGCATCCAGGGCTATAGGAGTAAGAGTGCAGCCAGCAGATTGAGAGAAGTGATCCTTCTCCTCTGTTTAGCACTTGGGATACATTTGAAAACATGTACACAGTTTGGGGCTCTCCAGTACAAGACAGACATTGATGTGCTGGAGCTCCAGCAAAAGTCAAGGGGTGGTTAGGAGCTGGGGAGCATGATGTACAAAAAAGGGGCTGAGAAAGATGAGCTTGCTCAGGATTCAGAAGAGAAGGCCATCAGGAGATCTTATCACTGTCTTTAAGTACCTTAATGGAAGGGCATAAAGAAGACAAAGCTGTACTCTTGCAAGAGCTTGACAGTGGCAGGACAAGAGGCAACAGACACAAGCTGCACATGGAAAATTCAAATTGGAGATAATAATAAATTGGATACAATAAAATGTTTTCACTATAAGGGTCATAGGAGATATTTGAAACTTGACAAGACATAGAATGGAACAACCTGAACTAACTGGACCTGCTTTGACTAGCAGGTTGGCTAAGAGGCCTGCAAATGCCCTTCCGACCTTAGTATTTTGAAGTCTATGACAATTCAAAACATAGAGAATCCTTCTTTAAAGATATAAAGACAGGAACGTAGAGGAAGTCAGTAGCAATAAGGCAGACCACAGGATGAGCAAAGGTCTCCTCAAATGAAACTCTGCCTTGCACCACATCAACAGTCCAGTGAAAAAAAAGGCTCTGAGCAACCTGCTCTAATGTCAAAACTGGCTTTGAGCAGAGTCACATGACCAATGGGAAGTTTCCCAGAGCTAAATTCACTTACAACATTTTCTCCACTTTTATACTGTGATATTTGGATGCCTTCACTGAAAGGAGTACTGGCACCTCTTTCCAAAGTAAAAGCAGGTTGAAATCCTTTTACCCACAGAAAAAGACATTTCTAACAAAACCTGTGTTACAACATTTCGGAGTATGTAAAAGCCTGCAAGAATGACAAGAAAAAGAGAGTATGACCCACCTGAGTTAGCTTCTTGTGTGCACAGTTTACTCCACTAACCATAATCATGTTGGGCATCAATGGTCTCGGGTAGTGTAAAACAAAGTCTAGCTTTATGAGCCAAATGGAAACCTGGCGTAAGAGATCCGGTACAGTCACGTCCCGCTGGAGAAACTCAGAAGCCAGTTTTGCATATGGTTGAAAGACAAAATCACAGAGAAAATAATGTGGGATGTCAAAGATTAGATTCTTCACCCGCTGGAAAAAGTTCATGCGGTCCGTAAGGTCTGTAAATGTCCTGGGGACATAAGAAGGGGGATTGGGACATTGAGTGGCTTCAAATTCTAAACCACATGGCATTTGCTGCAAAAAAACCACAGAAGGGACTGAAAGATGTTCAGCCAGTATCTGCCCGCAGGGTAGTATTGGATCTGTAAAGACAGCATCAAACTTACTCTCCTCAAGATATCTGACAAGCTCTTTGTTGTACAGTAAGTGTGCACAGGTAGACAGGTACATGGCAGAAATATTTTCCACTCTTTCATATGTTTTAAGAAATCTTTCCAGAAAAGATCCTTCTTCAAATACATCCTGGCTAGTTCTCCAGAAAGCTTGATGCACCTCTTCCTTTGTGAAAGGGATGGGATACATTTTCATAAGAAAACTCTTTGTTGGCTTTATGTGCAAACTGACTTCAGGTGCAACAACGACTATTTCATGTCCCTTCTGACTGAGAACCTCCAACACTTCCCGCATGCTGAGCCAATGACTCCCATCCACCGGCACCACCAGCAGCTTCCCACCAGCAGCCAAACTGAGCACGGACAGGAGCAGAACCAGCGCTGTCGTGACTTGTGGATGAGCACTGAGCACCGGGGCCATTTCTGATGAAATCTGGTGAGTGCTGCCCAGAAAGAAAACCACTGGTGGCACTGAAGCAACAGCTCCAGCTCCGTGCTTTTAAGCAATCTGTGCTACCACACAACTTTTGACCCTTGGAGCTATTTGCAGTGTGGTCAATATATAATCATTCAGTTGATAAAAGGCTGGATAACAAGTACTAAGTTCAACTAACTTCACAGGCTGGTGGTGTGTGGTGAATGCACCAGATAAGCTTCAACTGCTTCAATCAGAGGAACAGTAAAGAGTGTCCTAAGAAGGAGGCAGGGGTAGTTCTGGGTGGGACTGCATTTCAGATAGTCTCCCTCTGGCTGAACCTTTTGCAAGTGCAGGAGATTATGTCACATCCACATCTCCATTCAGCCTAGCTGAGGCTGCTCCCTTCCCCCAGGCAAAACCTGCCCCCTCCCACCCATCTCTCTGAACACTCATCTCTAGGAGGCTTATGGCCCCATAGCAGATATGGGAGAGCTGTTTGAGATTGTTTCTGGAGTGAGAAGACTGATGAAGATGGAAGTGTGACAAGAATTGTATGTTAAGCGTCAGTGAAATACTACAAGTTCCTGCAAAGGCAGGATTGAATGAGGATTTTAAGTTCCCCCATGAGATGTGTGACAGCCTGAAGAGCTGGACTCAGAATAACCCCTTGAGGCTGGTGCAGAAGTTGTGCTCTTTTGTTATACAATGACTGTGTCCACCCCCACCATGAAAGCTGGTGGAGTTGGAGGATAGAGCTGTTCCCTCCTCAGCCTGTTAAGACTTCTGGAATGACTTTTCCTCTGAGACCTCCTAGATGGGAAAGATCCATCAATGTCTTATTTTGGGACTACTGCTGGGTCCAACTCCTTCCTTTTCTCCCTGACGTTTAGTCGGAGACCTGTTCTTGCAGATGCAGGGCCAGCTATTTCACATCACTTCTTCCTGCACTCATCTGCAAGCACACAGAGCCACTGACTCCTACCTAGCTGCACCATCAAGCAGCTCCCGGTGTGGGACAAGGAGCCTCAAAGCGAATCGGGAATCGGCCCTGCAGTGATTTGAGTTTAGGGAAGAAAGTGGCACCTCCTCGACCAAATTGTGCTGAGGCATGCATAGATAAGCTCTTGTCAGTTCTTACTGTCAAGAAGTTAAGACCATTTATACTACAGTGACATAGCAGTGTTAATGCTTCCACTGAGGAGATTACTGGCCTAGGATAGGCAAAAAAAGGTAACATTTCCTCAGCCAAATAGAGGAATGACTGAAAAGCTGTGCATTGCCAAATCTGATAGAATTCATAAGATACACCGCTAACCTGTGACTATATCTATCTGCAAATCAAGCATTCTGGTTATTGATGACGCCTTTCCAACTAATGTATTTTTTGGGTCTACCAGATTCCAAACCACAGAAAAACCCTCTTAAAAGAAAAAAAAAATGCTGAGGAACGTGAGGAAATTCTGCAGGGATTGATCCATAAGGCAGAACAAAAGATCAGTAAAGGACTTCTCAAATGAATCTCTCTCTTGCAGAAGATGTTATCAAAAAGGCCCTGAGCAACCTGCTGCAATGGCAAACTTGCCCTGGTTTTGGGCAGAGAGTTTGGCCACATGCCCTCTTGAAGGCCCTTCTGGTATGAACTATTTGGTGTCTAATAAAACAAGAAAGTTCTTCATGTGCTGTCGTGCCTTCCCCAGAGTGGAAACTATCAAATGTACCTTAACCAACAGCCTGGAATTGCACATTCAGATCTCCCTGTATCCTGAGCTGTTACTGATTCTTCGCTCACTGGTGCCTGATGGTATTCTCATGAGAAAATTGTTCTCTGGC